>NC_141870.1:848216-1481432 GCF_024713525.1 Acromyrmex echinatior
TGTTAAATATTATTCTTAAAAAATGCTTCGAACATTAATGATACAATTTATAAGCAAATTATGTGTGTAGAAGTATATTTTTTAAGTAACATTAACATTTATGATACGTTAAATTAACACATATTTTAAATTATTCATGTACTTTAGAATTTACGTTTTAAAACATTATTTTTATGTTATTTATTACTTCATAAATCAATTTTTTAACATAAAAAATTATTAAATATAAATTTAATACAAAGTATTTAAATAAAACATAATCACACTATGTTAAATTAACACTTGAATATATATATGTAAAAGTTTAACACAAAATTTTAAAAGGATTTGAATGGACCATTTAAATCCAATTTAAATACAAAATTTTTTAATATTTATTGTTTCATATTTCAAATAACAAGTTTATCAAAATTTAGATACATATATGATTTATTATCTACTAATTATCTCATATATTTATCGTGTATATATAAATTGTGAATTGATAAAGAGCTGCGAAGAAAAGACACGATTTTTCTTTACAGGAATCATTCGCTTTCTAAGATTCGTATTTGCGAATATTTCGCAATCTCCCTCCAATTTTGGCGACATCACGACATACATTTATACTGTCTGTATATTCTTATGTATCAATTGCTACTCCATACTTTCATTTCTGTATTTGGCTAATGAAATGCTACATATACGCACGTATGTATATACTTGCGTATATCGATATATGTATACTTACTATGTGTCATCTCGATATGGATATACGCGAGTACATCCATAGTAGTCGACACAGTCGCGTTTTTGCCATAAGTATATATATATACATGTATATACTACATGATGATGTCATTTAGACATATATATGACGCGGATGGAAAAGAAGCAAATAATATCGGTCAACGATATTTATATTCCTTATGAATATTTTTGCGTCATAACGATTAATAATCAATAATAGTAATAAATGTTATAATAAAAAAAGATTTATACAGAAAGAATTTCTCAACGAGGAAGTTTGATTATAAATATTGTAGAAAGAAGATTTTATTACATTTTACTATTTTTGAGAGTAGAAAAATATCTTTAATATCAATGATGTTTTATGATTTTTCACCTTTGCATTTTTTTCTAGCATAATGTTTCTCTTCATTTTTTAATTTTTCTTTCGTTTTATCGCAAAATATCGCAATGATGACGTAAGAATTTTGGTATAAGTGAATAATGAACTCGATGATGGCTACCATATTCGGTTATGTGATTAATGATCAGTCATCATAAAACATTTTATCGTAGGCGACGTTTATTATTTAACTTTTTAGTATTCTTTGGATTTTTTCATTGATCACCATATTTAAAATCGGAGTGTGATCTAATATAAAAGTATAATAACGCCGTTATGCGTGTAAATGTATGTATTTCCAAAATATCAGTTCTATTCAGAGAAACACAAAATCTTTTCTCTTTTATATTAACTTCCAATGCTAATAAGAAGAATATAATAAACAAATAACTATATATTTATTAAAATTTAAAAAATGTTAAATTTTGAATATAATTTTAGTCGTAAAAATTTACTTTGAAATGTGAAAAGTGTTACCTCACAATAAAGAAAATAAAAGTTTAGAGAAGAACTATCGTAAATTGGAAAAATTACGATAAAATTGCTCGAATTTTCAGTCCACTGCATTTTATGTGTCATAGATGTGCATTTATGTATCAAAGATTAGCATAAACATGTTATTTTGCATTATGAGTAAGCCATGAGTCATCATCATTAACCACCGTATATATATTTGGGCACTTTTAAAACTCTCACCCACTTTATGACATGGGCCAGAACTCGAGCGGTGGGTGATCGCGGCGAATGCCCATCATGGACATGCTCTTATATGGTCCGCTAAGAGTTGTTTCTGTACATGAGACTTCGAGGACGCCTTCATTGCATAAATCATGGACATCGCATATGTATACGTATTTTGTTGTCTACTAAAAAGAATGTTCAAGAAATTGTATTGAAAATACAGATGCGCGTTTTAGAAACCGGGATGTATTTAAATAATCATATTCACACGGAAAATAGAACATCTTCGATAGGTACAGATCTTTCTCAAAGATAATTTATTGAAAAATAAAAGCATATTGAAATATGTCTTAGTTGCAGAGAAAAATATTTAAATTATTTTTACATTGCAGAGAAATTATTCCTCATATTTAATATCTGCAATTATATCTTTTTACAAGATTTAATTATAGATTATTCTTTTTTTATCACGATTGTAGAGTACAATAAATTTAGCGAGTAATATGGTTGGAATGGCGCAAAGACCCTGGACACCAACAAAAAGACGAGGCCCGATTGCCGCCGAATATAGCAGCCCAGGACCAGCCTGTGTAACTTTACCATCGTTAATAGGTAAATATCTGCATTGAATAAATGTATGTATCACACATATAAAAATCGCGACGTGTTATATCGCGTTTATTGCGATTTTTAAGGAAAATGCACATTTTTAAAAATCACACATCCTTATTTTTAATTATATTTTTTATATACTTTATATAGCAATACTTTGTAACATTTGCAGGAAAAACAGTTACAGATTCTAAACGAGGAAGAGCACCAGCATTCTCCTTCGGCAGCAGGTGAATAAATTTATATTTAATTTGTTGTTTCATCAATTTCTTTTATACTTTAATAAAATTCTTTTATATTTTAATACTGTAAGAATACTTCAATACAATATTTGTATTACTACGTTGTATTTAAGAAAAGCTGCCATATTTGTAATTTCGTCTTACATCTTTAAAGTATAAAGTATGCTTTTAATTTAAGTAAGCAATATATAACTTAATTTTACATATAATTTGATATATCGCAAATTTTTTAGGCATGCAGCGAAAAATAATAGCGCTGGACCTGGCCCTGGGCAATACAATGTCACTGGGCTTAGCGCAAAAGGTATATAAATGACACAAATAAAATTTGACAAAATATTTACTTAAAATTTTAATGAAAATTTTTCCGAAAATTATTATTAATAATTAGATACTTATTCTTTATAAGAAATTTTATTTCAATTATTTAACTAAAACATATGGAATAAATAATATACGATAATTATTATCTGTTCTATATGTAAATTGAAATATTTGAGTGAAATACGATAATAACATTAAAGTATTACGAGAAGTAAAGGCACCTTATGAATGCTTCACGATTGCTTCACAAGACTTACAATTTACGTCGGCCAAGATATCGATCAAACTCCTAACCACCTATACTCCAAGAATGATAACATTTTAATGACCGATGTTCACGAAATTCCTGCGCTTCGGGTTTGAACAGAACTAGCACGATCAATATGTATACAATTTCTTTAGATCCGACCTGCTTTAGATAATATTGTACATTTTAATTTATCAAATCACACAAAAGTAATTTTCAATTAATTTTTGATTATTTCTATGTCTTCTTTTACAAATTTTATACTATTTAAAAAATTTTTAGTTCTAGAATTAAAAATTAAAATATTATTTTAATTACATAGTACATTTTTTCTTTTATCTTCTCTCTTTTTAAACACAAATTAAAATTACAATTATTAATTATTAATTGATTAATAACAAATAAAATATCATGATAATATATGACAGCTTAAGCTATTTTTTAGGAAAAGATGCCGCACCAGCCGTATCGCTATATGGTCGAACGAAATCAACGAAACTCGAAATTACACCAGCACCAGGCGATTACAATCCGTTAAAGGCGGAGAAGATAATTCTGGATAGCTCACCGAAATATTCTTTTGGCGTTAAAACGCAAATCGAGAAGATCAGCTGTACACCCGGTAAGTTTAAATGTAAACATGTATACCTATATGTGTAAGATATATTTTCCAGATTTTAATTGGCAATAACACAGACATATAAAAATTTTGAAATGATGCGCGACGTAAAATTGAAGGTATATACATCGTAATTATATAAATATTTGTTTATATACGTCATCATAGAATTAATTCTTTAAAAAATATATATTTGTATCTTTTTATAGAAGATGTGTTATTATGTCACTTTCATATTATACATACAGGATGATTCAGAATAATTGTTTGTCCTTGAAACACCGCATTTGACTTAATTCTAAGATGAGTTTTCCTTTATCAAAATTTTATCTGAAGAAGTTAGTTTTTAAATTAAAAGAAAAAATAGTTAACAAATTACGAGACGCGTATAGAATATATTAAAGTAAACAGGAACGGCGTAAGTTATCGTCACCACGGATGATCATTCAGGATGCTTTCTGCGATTAGTTGCCTACACTATACGCGATGACGCACATGCACATATACAAGAGAAAGAGAGAAAAAGAGACAGAAACAGAGAGAGATACTCACACATGCACTCATTAACTCTCATTCACTCACTCACTCATTACCTTGATTCGATGTCTTCGTACGTTCGCAGATTTATTCATGCACTTGATTTATTGATAACAGAATTAGTTCGAAAATAACTCAATTTAAAAACTAAGCTTCAGAAAATTTTAATTAAAGAAAAATCGTCTTAAAATTAAGTCAGGAATATGGTATTTCGAGGACAAATAATTATTCTGAATAATTTTGTATATTATTTTAGATATGCATAGATGTATATTTATATATATTCATTATTCGGATAATTTCATGTTCTACAATCTACTACATTTAACTAGATCGTAACTTCTTTAGATTTTACGCTAAAAGTACAGAATTCTGACTAAACTAATCTATGATTATTGTGACAAACGTAATCTTTATATTATTATGACATATTACAATCTATAATATCTCAATCTAAAATGTAACTAATCCTACAGAGTTTACGGTGATTATTTCGTTAGAAAGAAAAATTTGATGGACTGCGATATGTAGAATAAATGGCTATGTTCAGCAGAGAAAGTATCTTTGCAATTGTTGTAAAATTCTTCAATTGGTTCTTGCTTTTGATTTCTTATGGATCTAAATGTATAAATTAATCATATTGAAGAATTTTACATGCGAAGAATGTAAGAAACAAGAATTTTACACAAGAATTTTCTACTAAATATAGCCATAATGTATATATATTATCCTCTAATCTATTGCAATAAGATATATTGCAGAATTTATGATTTCATATATAGTCATTCCATATATAGTCATTAGACTGATAATCATTAAAATAACTGCACACAAATTATTACAAATATTATCAATATAAAATTTTAGTTGTTGCAACTGAAAAATTTTGTACGAATTTAACAGATAATCGAAAAGCACCACTTACGTCGTATACTCATATTGTGTCTATATATAAAACATAAATTGCATCTCGATTACCGAGCGATTATTGCACTGAAATCTATACAAAGCAGCAGCATTTACTTTCGGCATAAAAGTTGTATTGGAAATCGAATAATATGTCCGGTAATTATATGTATAGTCAGTTAAATGCAGCCGCAATTCGAGTATTTCGTGCTAATAGCAACTTTTGGCAAACTAATAAGAAAAATGTTCAGCTGCTTCAAAATAATACAAGACTATAAATAGATCGATAAAAAAAATTTAGCATGTTGATTGCAATTTTGTATAACAGAATTTATGTGTTACAACAGATATGCGTTTCGAATTGTATTATTTAAAATTACTTAATATCGTGTGTGCAATAATTACTAAATGTCAGTTGATTTCATCCATCTCTGAAATAATTCTCTCGTTTCGCGATTATACGCGGAATATTTTCATTAATGTATTATTTTTCAAAGCTTTAAAAAATATTGTGGAAAATTTTTAAATAATTAATAAATTACATAAATCATATATAGAGAAATGTATCTACTACATTATATTATATCGATGCAATAATGTTTAGGAAAATCGATGCTACTGCAACTAATTGGCGATTAGTTATGGGACTTCATTTGAGGATTATTGTATCAAAAGTCGATATTCAAAACTATTATCACTGAAGAATTGATACTTAGGTACAAAAATATTTTTAAATAAGATTTTTTTTAAATATAGAAACATTAAGGCTCACGTACTTTAGCGTGATATGAACGTAATGAATTTGAGATTTCTAGCACTGTAAATTTCTCAGAAGATATATATTATTATAAGATATATATTAGATATATATTATTATTATACCAATGAATTGATAGCAACAATTTTTATTTTTCAATTTTTATTCCCTTTTCTGCCTCTGAATATTCTATTTCAATTTTTAAAATCCACAGCAATTAACTATGCACTGTGTGGCGTTTAAGATGTAGGTAAAAGTAATTGTGTGTGATTAATATAGACCAATTGATGCAATTGGTAAATAAAGAGAACGTAATATTTTTGATAATTAAAGATGTGCAATGCGTGCTAAATTGATAGCGTAGTTAACACGTAGTCGCATACATGTGAAGTTAATATAGTGTAGTGTTGCTTCACCGTAAATAAATAAAGTAATACTGCATGTCTCGTGATATATGTTAGATCTTTGTATCTTACACCGTAATATATCATTCTCTACGTCCAGAGACTTGACAGTACTGCAAATAAAAAAACTGCCATTCACGACAGAACTTGTAAAATTTATCGACAAGTATTTAGCTCCAGATATTTATCATCCCGAAAAAATGAGAATGGATAAAGCACCGCAGTTCACGTTCGGACTTAGAATGTCGCTCGATAAGCCGAGCGACACGCCAGGTATATAATACAAAAAAAATATGAGAGATGAAAAATTAGAATTCTAATTAGATAGCAAGTCTTTTCTATTGTATAATTTTATTTTATTTTCCTATATACAAATAATTTTACTAAACAAAATTACAGAGAATACTAGTTATATGTAATTTAATATCCTGAAAAATTTTTTTCAGAATTCGCACAATTTTTCAGAATTTCTATATAAACAGAATTTTAGAAAATTCTTGTATAATTTTATAACTTTTTGAAAAATTTCTCAATTTTTTTTTAATGAATTAGAACATTTTTCAGAAATGTTAAAAAAGTCTACATCTTTTGTAATCTTTTATACATATATATATATTAGGTGTTGGAATTAATTCGTAGCGTTTTACAAGTGATGGGAAGTACTTTCATTAATGTATTTTTTAATGCTAATGTGAAATAAATAACATTCTTTCATTAAAAAACGCTACGAATTAATTCCAACACCTAATATATAAATTCTCTGAAATATTAATAATTTTTCATTCTATAATTTGGTAAAAAAACTTATAAAATCTGAAAAGTTTTAAGATGTTTTTTAAGAATCTTTGTAAATTTAAAATATAACAAATTCTTAAAAATATTATGAGATATAAAAATTTTGTTCACCAGATACATGATGCTTTCTCGTCTTGCAATTTTAAAGAGAAAAATTTTATTTTTAATTTCTCTATACGTATTCATGTTATAAACGTCTATCTTTATTTATTTTATAATGTATTTGTTTTTCCTGATATATAGCGCCCGGAACATACAGCCCAGAGAAGGTGAATTTGGAGAAGGGCCCGCAGTACAGTTTAACTGGCAAAAACCAAATAGAGAAATGCAATGGTACACCAGGTACATAAAGATTCATGCATCTGTTTTACGAATCTCGACTTTTTTCTGAGAAAAATACAACAGGGAATTTTCTTTAACAGCGCCAGGTGCGTATTGTCCCGAGAAAGTAAAATTGGACTCATCACCGAAGTTCAGTTTTGGATTAAAGCCTGCTGTGGAGAAACCGAACGATACACCAGGTCCACATAATAAATTGCTTATTACATGCTTACAAAATTAGTTTTATCACCAATTAAATGTTACAATTATCACATAAATCTATTTTTAGCACCAGGTACTTATAGCCCAGAAAAAGTGAATTTAGACAAAGGTCCGCAATATAGTTTGAGTGGTAAAGGATCCGCTGAAAAACCCTTAGATACGCCAGGTATATAAAAGTTATAAGAACTAGCCAAAATAAGTTGTATATAGATGTAAAAGTACATTGTGATTTCCAGCGCCTGGAACGTATTTTCCGGAAAAAGTAAGATTAGATAATACACCGCAATATAGTTTCGGAATTAGACATACCCTGAATAAACCCAGTGATACACCAGGTAAGTAAGATTCTGTTAGTACAGAAGAAGAATAGATTCTTATTGTGTGTACCTACTTTTATTTCGTAGCACCTGGAACTTACAGTCCAGAGAAAGTAAACTTAGATAAAGGACCACAATATAGTTTAACTGGCAAAGGGCTTGCAGAGAAATTTATTGATACACCAGGTATATAAAACTGCTCATAAAATATGTAATTTTTTAAATATATTAATATATCAACAAATATTTAGCGCCGAGTGCGTATTCACCTGAGAAGATAAAATTGGATACTACGCCGAAATACAGTTTTGGACTTAGAACTCCTCTAGATAAACTCAGTGATACACCAGATATAATTAATGATTAATTAATTACTTATGTTATTTATTATTTTTATATCATTATGTTTTGTTATATGGTATCTGTATGCAGCGCCTGGAACTTATAGCCCAGAGAAGGTAAATTTGGACAAAGGACCGCAATACAGTTTAACTGGCAAAGGATTCATTTCGAAAGCTAACGATGTTCCTGGTACGTTTTAGACATTTTTTAAAAATACGATTATGATATCCTTCATCGTTTATCTTTGTCATAGCACCTGGCACATATAGCCCTGAAAAAGTAAATTGGGACAAAGGACCGCAGTATAGTTTAGTCGGAAAAGGAATGCCGGAAAAATTAAATGACAATCCAGGTGAATAACACGTCATCATGATAAATTTTTTATCGAGACACACATTTCTTCGACATACTATTAACATAAAAAAAATAATTTAATGAATAATAATAGATAATATTAATTTCTCTGACTGGCTTGCCTATAGGCCCTGCTGATTATAAACCAGAGAAAGCTCTAAATCTGGAACATAAACCTTATTACAGTTTTGGTGATAGAAAAACTTTGGATAAACCTAAAGATACACCAGGTAACGGTGTGGATTAACCCGCTGTAGATTAACATTGCACTCTTAGCGTTTTCTACATAAATGGGCGACATGAAAAAAAAAAAAATAATAAACAACTTGATTTTTAAAAAAATCTGCTTTTGGTAGGTCTAGTCGATTGTACTCCAGAGAAAATTCTAAATCTGAAACATAAACCAGATTTCAGTTTTGATAATAGAAAACTCCTTCATAAATCCCGCGATACACCAGATAATGGTGTAAATTAACGAGAACCTATCTAATATAATCTAATAATCTAATATAAATGAGAATGTAATAATTACATAGAACAAAAAACATTAATTTCTTTTTGCTTTGGTAGGCCCTGATAAATACAATCCAGAAAAAGTTCAACATTTGGAACATAAACCTTATTTTAGTTTCGGTAATAGAAAGCCTTTGTATAAGACTAACGATATACCAGGTAATCGGTGAAAATTAATAGAATGTTAATTATATTTTTTCTTACAAGGAAAGATCGAAAAGTGAGATTATTTTCAAAGGTTTATCTCTTCAGAATGAATTCGGGCAACAAACAAGAAATTGTTTATTACGTGTCAGGATACTTTCTATATATATTGCCAGTTTCATAATTTTTTAAATTTCTGAATTGGGAGCCTTTCCTTGTTAGATTTATCATGAAATTATATATAAATGCAATGTATTGTGCGATTATAGGCATGCCATAGTCATATTAAAATGCTTCAAACTTTTTTCATTAACCATTTGCGAAAATAAACAATTGTACATAATATTATTAAGATTAATAATGTTTATTAGAAAATAAAAAAAATAGATATTATCGCTATGCTTCGATTTGTTAACATTTTAATTCGATCGTCTTTATGCGGAACTATATTGTAATAAACAAGTATAATAAATGTGTAAACATCATATGTGTCATGTTTTTTAAATATATGTCGTAGTATTAGCGTAGTGCCTAATAAACTTGTGCACGGAATAAATGTAATAATTACATACAATTGATATTTTTTTTTAAATATACAAAAGCATTTTATAATTTATTTTGCAGCTCCCGGTACATACAGTCCTGAAAAAATAAACATGTCTAAGTCGCCGCAATATAGTTTCGGCATTAAAACTGAGATTTGTGAGAAAAGCACTATACCAGGTGAGTTACATTAATTATTCATTAATTTGTTTCTTTTACATTAATATTCTAATTTTATATTCTCCGATGAAAATTTTTCTTAAAATTCACTTTTTAAATTTCGATATAAATTTCATAACATTTTAGAAAATTTCTTTGATTTTTTAAATACAAATTAGAACATTTTTTAAAAAATGATAAGAAAGTCTAAAGAGTTTTTTTTAGAATTCTTTACCTTAAATTCTAATATATTATAAGATTTCTCATTACATAATTTCTGAAGAAAACTTATAAAATTTAGAAATTTTAAGATATTATTTTCATAAATTTAAAACATGAAAAATTCTGTAAAACATTAGGAGACATTATGAGAATTTTTTCACCCAGATTCTTATAATTTATTATATAATGCACAAATTATTTTATAAATTAATCTATCATTCAATAATCTAGGTCCTGGCGAATACAATCCAGAAAAGACAATGCTTTTGTTGGAAAAAGCGTTGCAATTTACTTTTGGCCTTAGACCACCCTTGAATAGATCAAACGATGTTCCAGGTAAATAATTAATCAATTCTATCTATGGTAAATATGAAATTGCATGTTATATATAAAGCATGTTAGTATAGCCCTAATTTTATTCGCGTATATTGAGATGCATGGAATACAGAATCGCAATAATTATTAGGTGTTGGAATTAATTCGTAGCGTTTTTTAATGAAAGAATGTTATTTATTTCACATGAGCATTAAAAAATACATTAATGAAAGTACTTCCCATCACTTGTAATACGCTACGAATTAATTCCAACACCTAATTAGTTTTACAATAGATAATTGGTGTATTTAATCATTCTGCTTTTCATCAATGATTTGACGATTTTTATTCGTACATTTTATGCTCTGTAAAATATTTAATGAGATGCAAATCTTTATCAGAAATATAATTTCACGAAGATATGCTACGGACCATACTAAAAAAATGTAAAAAAAAAAAGAAAGAATACGACGTAAATGGTGAATAAGATTCTTAAATAAGGAAAGAATTCTAAATTCTGAGGAGAAAAAAATAGATTGATCAAATTTCAGCACCCAATATCTATAACATTCCTTCTGCCCTCGGCGGAACTAAAGAGGGTAATAAAAAAGCAGCACCTGCCTATTCAATATCCGGTAGGCAAAAAGTTTTTACGGACGATCGTGTTCTCGTACCTGGACCAGGTGCATACGAGTGCATTAAACCAGACACAATCAGAATGAAAAGTCCAGCATATAGCATGAGTGCGCGTTTTTCCCTGCCCGACGATCACTCGCAGATCCCAGGACCTGGAGCACACTGCCCGGAAAAGGTACCGCATAGCTAAAGCAAAATCTATTGAAATGTAATATAATATATATTTAATATAGTATAATAAGTATATATATATATATATATATATATATATATATATACTTATATATATATATATATATACACACATATATATATACACGTCCTATAAAAATATATAATGTGTATGTGTATGGCAGATCAATCAAAAGTAGCTTTCTCATGCGCAGATTCTTCTATATTAAAGGGTCTCTAGTGCAGATTATTCAAGTACCTATTAAGTAGATTCTATTCCAAAATAAAGATATTCCTGTTAAAAGAAATCATGTGCTTTTTATTAATAATAACTTTTTATTAATAAAATAAGTAGTATATTTTCCAGATGTTCACATTATTGTTTACCCCTTGTAATTCTAATAGCGCTAGATTGTTAGAGCTATTGCAGAGAACGAAACGTATTTTCCCAAGGTTTTTACAACTGCGTACGTCTACATTTTTCTTTGCAGTAACAACCCCACTCCGTCACGACTACGACAATTACATCTCGTCCTGTTTCGTTCTCTACCATAGCCCTTAGAATTGAAAAATGTAACGTAACAATATTCAATAATATATTATAACATAATATAATGATACATAATTAATTAATGCAATTATTCATATTTCAGGTGCTTCTCGATATTCCCCCTGCGCATACATTTGGCATCAGGCATTCACCCTATATTTGTAATTTGAAGGATGCAGTTTGTTAATTCAGCAATTAGTAATAATTAGTAATTTATCAACTAAAGCATAGTATCTTTTTTATTATTTGACATGATTAATTAACAAATTTCAAAAACAATCAAGTTATATATTTTTTTTCTTTTTATTTCTTTGCTATATTAATTATTACTAATTCCGCAGAAAAACGTTAGTAGAATAAATAAAAATATATTATGCTTACAATTAGATATAACTATTATGCTACACAACAAAAAAATTAAATATATACGAATTAAATATATATCGTACATTAAAATTACAAATAAATCTAAGATAATAACAATGTATACATAGTATGAACATTTTGATATTATTTACTTGTGTGTAGCAATTAATTTATCATATTTCAACTAATGTAAAGAAACTTTGTGCAATATAATACGTATAAAGGAGGATGTTAAGGTTTGTTTATTTCTTTGCAAAACAAAAAATTTCGAGATATACAAATTTTGACGTTATTGTGATATAAACGTGATAATTATATATCATACTAAAAACTTAAAACGGTTTCGAGTGGTGTATTATGGAGTAACATCGTGTGTGAACGTGGAAGAAATTAAAAACAAATCTAAAAAACAATCAAGTACAATATAATGCTCATCAATCGCTCAAAAATTTCTTCTCACAAATTGTACGTGTTTAACATACAGTTCTTGTTACTTAATGCCTAGAAAATGTCTTAATGTCTTACTTACAATTTTTTATCAATAAATATAATAACATTAAATTTAGTAAATTTTTTTACGATTTTTTCCATATTCTCAATAGTTCTGTTCTTTTTTTTTTAACAGAATTTCTTGCATGGTTCATTTTTTTCTCTTTTTTTTCTCAAAAGGTTTCTACAAAGAACATTAAATATTTTCCCTTAAAATAAGCGATATACCACTCAACTTCGTAATGATCCTTCTTACTTCAAGTAGCCTTAATATAATATTTAATTTAACATCTTGAAACTTTTTCATTTTGATTAAAAAACAGATAAAACTTAACATCATCCTTTGTAAATATAAATGTGACATTAACTTTTCTATGAACTGCTGTTTTTCACTAACGTCATGAACCGTGGGTCTTTTTTATGTCAGTACCGCATTTCTAATAAATTAGTTGTGGAAAAAAAAGAAAAAATGTATTATTTTACATCTCTCTACTATAATATATTCTTTTTGAACTCAAATATTATGTTGTTTTCTTCAAATATTGTGTTGCACAGCAAAATGCAAAGGGAAAACATAGAAAATTTTTAATTGTTGAAAAGAAATCACAATTTTTCAATGAGTTGAAAGAAAAAGAAACTGCCTAGATTCACGCTGAGGGATAATTCCTCACGGAAAAAAAAAACACTTTAGAGAGTTAGGAAAAATCCTATTTATTTTGAAAAGTCGAAATTGTCATTTTTTTTAAACAAATTTTTTGAAAAAAACAAATTTAGTTTTTAGTCAGAAAATTATTCATTTTATGTTTTATTATGTATTATTCATTTTACAAAATATGAAATAACATGTTAATACAAAGAAATTTTATAATATTATGAAAAAATTTGTTGAAGGAGAAGATTCAAAAGAATTGTCTTCATCGATACTTTGTAGTTCCTACGTCAATTCATCAATATTAACTACACAGTATTTGTTAATACTGACCGTATTATTGACCGTCATTTTAGGGTCATTTTTAGAAACTCGTAAAGGATAAGTGTATAACGAACAGTTGCATGTAAATACATATATTATTTACATACATTCGAAATGAATGGATTATTCATTACAGCAGAAAATGCTTTATAACTCTGAAATAAATGGTTTCTAAAATATTGCTTATTAAGACCTTTCGATTAGTTTTCACGAGTACTAAATATTTCTAAAGTTTGGTACCACCTTTTTTGAACACCCTGTATATACAGGATAACAACCACATCAACTCTCATGAGCAAATAGAGCGGACTGAGTCGAAAGTCCTGTCATCATTTTGCAATTTTCGCAATAGTTAAAAATTAATATTTTATTAAATATTGCAAAAATTGCGAGATGATAGAGGACTTTTCGGACAACCTACATTCCTCTATAATTGCATATATATATATATATATATATATATATATATATATATATATATAAAACAACTTTATATCCATTTTTTATAAAATGATAAATTTATTATTTAAATAAAAAATTATGAGTACAAATATATAAAAATTTCAGTATAAGTACAAAACTACTTTTCTGCAATAAATTCAAGGCTTCCGAGTAGTCGGCTATATTGAATCATGATGTCAGAAGCGAGAAATGACACGTTAATTTTTGTTGCATGCCACCTGTGAATAAAAACAATTTAAATAAAATAAAATGATAATATCGCTTGAAAATAATTGTAAAATGGACGAAAGATATCCTTATCCCTCTGATAGTCAGTAAATAATCATAAAAAGTAACGAAAAGCACATGAAGTGCTTTTATTCAATGCACATGTGTAACTTATTTCCACTTACACGTGCCTTTTCGACTATTTACTATCAGGGGAAATAAAAACAGTTTTTGTCTATTTTTATAAATGTTTTAAAAAAATCTCATTATTTTGTTTTATCAAAGTTATCTTTATAAATGGCACGTAATAAAAATTAATGTGTTACTTCTCGCTTCTGACATCACGATTCAATATATGAGGCTATGGTGTCTATTCAGGAGCCTTAAGTCTTTTTATTATAACAGTCTCTCTTATGAATCTTTCACTATCATTTTTACAGCGTCCAGCCATTAAATATATACATTTGCTTTATACAGTAATTGATTCGGATTTATATCCGATAAGATACCTACTTACATTCGAGCATCAAATTGTTCCACGTAAAAAAAAACTGTTAATATTCTTCTCATAAACACAATCTCCTGAAATCCATGTTGACAACACTTCGAGTTTCTTATCAAGTAATATGAAATCAGCGTCGGCCCCAAAATTCAAAACACCTTTGTAAGAATCGATACCGAGAGTTCTCGCGGGATGTAAAGTCGCCGCTTCTAAGGCCTCAACTACTGTGCAACCTACACCAAACAATTACATTGCTAAGTATTACTTTAAATGAAATGATTTACGACTTCATTATTATAATTTACCTGTAGCTTCTTTAAAGTGTCTCACACATTTGGAAAGCTCGGTTATGCTACCACAGAGAGTATTTGTTTCAGCGATATATGCGCATCCTTTACGTATCTCTATTTTAAACTGTCCTAATTGATGGATTCCCTCTTCTAGACCTAATGCTGATATCGCATCAGTTACAAGCACCAGACCTACAAATGTTTACAGTTCAATTTTATTAAAATTATAACGACATATTATAAAATAAGAAAGTATAAATGCATATAGTAAATACTGAACCTTCGGGATGTGTTCTATGAGCGATCCGCAATGCCGCAGGATGAGTATGAATCCCATCGGCGATTATACCAAAATGAATGATTCTTTCAGGCGGGATTTGGTCGGATGTTAACAGACCAACCAATCCTGGATCTCTATGATGAAACTATAATTGAAAAATATTATACATAAAAGATTTCTTAAAAATATAAATCGGCTATTTAATTAAAAATACTGTGTGAGAGAGAGAGAGAGAGAGAGAGAGAGAGAGAGAGAGAGAAAGAGAGAGAGAACAAAGGTAATCATATTTTAATATTATTGACGCTGAATACGATTCCATTTACCAAATCGCTCTATCACATCACAATTAAATAAAAAATTATGATTAAAGTATTTTAAAACTATTTTAGTTTATTATAATGTCAAATATTTTTTATTATAACATTTATCAAATTAATATTCGGCGTCCTAATAAGTTTGAATAACATAATTTAAAAAATATTTTTAATTAATAATAGTCTATGTCGTAACTATATGAGTGATAAATCTTATACTAATTATTATCTTATTTATTATATTAATATCTTATTAATCACAATCGATAAACAATTTCTTTAAACTAAAAATACAATATATTTAATTTTGATTGCAATAAATCTTCTGCAATAAATATTATAGTTATAATATAACAAAATATGCTAAAGTAAGTTCTTCTTGCAACATTAATAAATTTTTTATTTATTAATGTTGCAAGAAAATTTAAAAAATTTTTATTTATAAATTTTTACAAAAAATGACGTGATAGAATTATTTGATAAACGAGATCATCTTCAGCACCTAGAAAAATGAGAAACAATTACTTTCGTTCCTTGTGCACAAAAGTAATTTTTGAACATTATCATATATCTATATGTTATCATATATCTATATATCTATATTTACAACTCACAGGCAACATGGCATTGAATAAATGAGTGATAAATGATGCTCCATGTTTAACTGCTTTTTCTCCTTCATTTAAATTTGCTATAGAATGTCCTAAAACATACAAATTACCATACAAATTCAGTAAAGGAGAAATTTTATAACAATCGATGAGATTCAATACATATAAATTATAAGAATTAAAATATAGAACTTCAAAATAAGAAACCTTTACAATTGCATTTAATTATAATATGAAAGTACATTAGCAATGAGAGCTATTAAAACTTCAACTTACCAAGAGATACCTTAATATTTCTTCTATATAACTCTTCGATAACAGATGTAGCATTCGATATTTCAGGTGCCAATGTAAACATGCACACATTGTCTAGATCACCATACATATCAGTTACTGATTTAAATCCCTATTAGAAAATATATAAATTTAGCACAATATGTGTTGATTATTTTATAAATTTACTCAGAATAGATAGCTACTACCTGTTCAAATTTTCTGATATAATGTTCTGGATGGGCACCTTTCTTGTCTGGACTAATAAATGGTCCTTCTATGTGAACACCCAGCACACCAGCACCATGACTATCTCCATTTCGTTTTTTTATTCTTGGTAAGATTTTGTGATATATCTCAGTGGGAGATGTAACCAACGTAGGACAAAAGGATGTTACTCCATGTTCCAACAATCCTTTTGCTACTTTAGCAATGCCTCCTTCCACGTTATCAATATTACATGAAAAATCTATACCAAATCCTCCTGACAAATAAATGTTAGATATTAGATCATCGATTTATTTATAGAAGTATAAAATTATAACATTCTTATTAAATTATTATAATATCTACATTAATTGTAATAACTTATTTCTTTCACATTTCACATTTGATAAAATATTTTTAATCCTATTGTTCTCTCTTCATTTTAAGATCTATACAAATTGTTAATTTTTTGTTTAACAAAAGTAATAAAAAATATGTATGTGTAAAAAATTTCTGGTTTTACTCAAGTAAAATATATGCTGTACAATAGAATTTATTTGATTAAATACCATTAATCTGCACATCTATATATCCTGGTGAGATCAAAGCGCCGCCACAGTCTATTCTAACATCTGGCTTGATTTTTTCATCGTAGAAAATCTTCTCCGGATTCACTATTTTTCCATCTCGCACCCATAGATCCTCTGTCTGAATCCTGCTGTCACGCAAGATCTTGCAATTGCAAAATTGCTTCAGTACTCCTTTATTGTCTCGTAGCATGTTCAATGATTGCATGATTGGAAATAATCCTGAGTCACCTTAATTTCATAAATAAGAACCTTATCTGTATATCCAAAGCATTATCAATGGTTATCAATTATGTGCATTCACGACATTCACACATTCACGTTGCTGGAACGATTTAGCACTTAAATCACTAAAATGGCGATTGTTGGACGAGTATAAGTGACGATTCCTAACCCAACCAAAGATCCATCTTGATAAGAAAATTAGGTCACTAATGAACTCAATCAACTATGTTCAGCTGTAAGAACATAAAAAAAAATCTGTTCTTATTAAAAATTTATGATAACATGTAACTCATAATACATATTATAATAAACATTATTACATCTTTTTTTACTACAATAAATTCTACAATATTTCGTAACTATTTCTTATATTTAAAAATAAATATACACACAAAACATTAAATTATATCATTTTGACTTCTATTAAACTTGCATCTTAAATTAAATTGATGGTTTCTTTAATTAAACAATATTAATATTAATATTAAAAAAATATATTAATCAACCCTCCATCTACATCATGGCCATAGTGAGTCTTGTGAATCTTTCAAGAAACAGTCAAAAATTTTAAGCTTAGCTGTAGCATTGCCGGCTTATAATATAAAGAATAAAAAGAAGCAGATTAAATTCTGGGATGAAAAATGGACTCGAAATACGGTTTTGAAAAATATATACATCGCTACATGATGGAAGAGATCAAGATGTGCTCGACTTCGAGACAAATTTCGTATGGCTGTGCAGATTCCAATGCCATTTAAACATTTGCACTACGGTAATTTTGGAGTAACATGTCGAGGGTTATCCACGAAAATTGCTTCCAATACCGACGAGATAGCATTCAAAACTGTTGATTTTATGGAAGTTCGCGTTACTATAAAAATTTAAGTTATTAAGAGTAAGAAACTAATAATATAGTACTAATTTTATAATTTATTAATATCCTGACACAGCTGACGTGCGCTTAATTCAAATAATCGCGGCAACATGGCGGATAAGGTGTCACTGACGTTAGTTATTAGAAAATATTTGCACGTATATGCGCAATAGTGCACCACGTCATATTGTACTCGGGTTTCTTCCATCATACACATCTGCACAACGAGAGCGAGTGAGAAACGATCAAGACCGATCTTAGATTTGAGAATCGATTCGTCGATTTAATTAGAACTTAAGAATCGATCTAGAAAATCGAGAATCGAAGGTAAAAGAATCGATATTTTAAAAAATCGATCTTGAATCGAACATCTCTATCAGCGATCCTGGGTGTAAGGAGGAAGCAAGTTGGAGGTGTTTTCCAGGTGTTTCTCTCTGTTAACGAAAAGTCGTGTTTCACATTCCATAGTTTTTCTCGGACGAGAATTTACGCCAAGTACTATCCAAGTAAGCAATCAAGTAAGTGTTTATCTCAGATAAATAAACGTTAAACTGATTCTATTTAGATTAGTAAGAGCTTTGGTTAACCTTAAATATTTTATGTTGCTGACGTTTGATTTTTTTTGAGATACTCTATTTTTACATACTGTATATTTTCTTTATTTCATCTTCATTATCGTTATAATTACATCCCAATACAGTGAATAATACAGTGAGTAGAAGTATTTTATAAACAGAGGAGATATTTTAGATACATTTTATTATATGCACACACAGGCATATACACACACACACAGACATACACACACACGCACTCACTCACTCACTCACATATATATGTATTGCATGAGAGATTTTATTTCCTTTCAATATTTTTCAGACAATGGATGCATTTGGCGACAATTTTGTCAACGAACCTGATGTAGATCCAGCTGCAGAGTTCTTGGCAAGGGAGCAAGATCAGTTAGCTGGTTTAGAAGATGACATTACACCGATGGCTGTAACTCTGGCTGCAGCAGGTCAAACTGAAGGTAAACACTGTCTATATATAAATAATAAGTAGAAAATATTTCTAAAATTTAGATACATGTTGTTTATTTTGTATTGTATACATTTGAGTCCATCTGATTTATTTGTATTATACACATCTATACAGCATAGACCTTCAAGGGATGGCCCAAAAATGTTCAGAGGACATTCCTACATCCTCTAAGTCTTAAAGATGTTCTTAGAATGTCTTTCAGATAAAGTGTGCTATATAGGTACAAAAATTATAAACATAAATATTTTATAGATGAGCTGTCTGGAAAATTTGGAAATTTAAAAGTTGGTCCAGGAGGTGACGCTGAGGGCAGTTTTGAAATCGTAGATACCATTGGACAGTCTGTAGAAGGACAAGTACCAGTAGCATCAGGTAGGAAATTAATTATTTTATAACATTTCTATCTTAAAAATAATTATGGCTATAACACACAAAACGCAGATACATCATAGAACATAAAATATGCAAATAAGATTTTCCTCTAGAAGTTTGCTTGCAAACGCTTCGTTTGAAATATTGTGACTTTTTAAGTTATGGAACTATAGGTATAAGTAATCTTTGCCTTCTTTATTGCTTTACAATAATCAAAATGTAATTATTAAATGTTTCGTTCAAAATAATGACCTCCAACCCTAAGACAATGACTTTTATATATTTTTATGTACTTAGAACCAGCACCTCCTCCGCCAGTTAAGGAGGAACCTGAAAAGATTAAAAAGTGGAGAGAAGAACAAAAAGCACGTCTTGAAGAAAAAGGTAACGCAATTTTATTGTAAGAATATTTTAAGAATAGTATGATTTATAAGTGTATATTATTAATAAGTGTGCAAATTATTTTTCAGATACAGAAGAAGAAAAAAAGAAAGAGGAATGGAGAGAAGCTGCAAAGAAAGAATTAGAAGAATGGTATAGGCATCATGCGGAAGCTATTAATAAAACGAAGACTACTAACAGGTAATTTTCCTAATCTTTTATCTTCTTTCTTCTTGTACACCTTTATTTCGTAAAAAACTGAACTAAATTATCTGAACTGAACTGAATTAAAGTAACTAAACTAAATTGTGATTGCTAATTAGAATATTTGATGATCGTCTATTAAACATATTTAACAAGGCTTGTATCCCTAATAACAACGTAATGTTTCTATTTAAAAAAATGATAATATATTAAAAATGTAAAATATTATTAAGAAATATAATTAATGTTGGACTAAGTTATTATGTCATTTGACTTACAATTAGTCAAATATAAGTAATATGGATTAGTCCATTATTATGCTATGTATAGATTTTTGAAGTTTTTAATTGTGTTATTTCCGTTTCGCTTCTTAGGGAATCAGCCAAGTAAGTTAAAATATCTTTATACGCATGAAAACATGCATTGCATTACATTTATGTGTTATTGTAACACGATTTGCTTTGCAAACTCTAAGACTAGAATTGCGTTCGCTTTTGGCGCTCACGCGTTGTAAGCTTCATTCTATTCATTTTCTCATTCATTACATACAAAAGAAAGAAAGAAAGAAGCTTACAGCAAGTGAGCGCAAAAAACAAACGCAGTCTCATAATATCCAAACCGAATGCAACCTATATTGCCTATTGAATGTAAATCAGGTGTATAAACTGCAGTTCTCTCTCCCCCCCCTCTTCCTATCTATCTTCCCCTCTCTCTCATACACATACTACATATCATGATATCGCTTCTTAAAGTCACTTCGAGATTGCACTAAATGACGTTGCTTAATAAGTTATTCTCAAAAGAGTATCTGTATATTTTATAATATCCATAAACTGATTAAGTTAAATGCACTTTATTTCTTGAATGCTGTTAATGATCCTATTGCCTTTCATACTAAAACTATTTCTACAAGTCTACAAAGAAAGAAAAGCTTATTAATTAAGCATTATTTGCTTACGCACAATATGGATACTATAAAGAACTGTGATTGCATAACTCTTACATCAAGTTTAATAGCTACAAGTTACACTTGTGTCTGTATCACATAATAATATCAAAATACAAATTTTTTTTTAAATCTTTTTCTCTGCGATATATTAATGAAATAGAAATGTCATTTAATTTCTCATTTCTTTACATTACTAACTGATATACAATGCATGATTTGGCATTGATTTAATACATATTTCTTCACGAATAGGAATGCGGAAAAGCAATTTGTCGCTGAGGCAGATGAAGTTGAACCAGGTACTGAGTGGGAGCGCATCGCCAAACTTTGCGAATTCAATCCAAAATCGTCTCGCACTTCCAAGGACGTTTCCCGGATGCGTTCGATCATTTTACAATTAAAACAGACACCGCCCACTCCCATTAATGCTTGATTACATTAAAGTTATTGTCGCAATTAAATCTTGAGAATATGAATTACAATAAACAACAAGAAAAACTATGATTAAAAAAAGATATAATATACGTCGTGATTACGACAATATTAACAAAAGCAAAATTCACATATGTTCTGTTAAATAAGTAATATTATTATATATAATAAAAGTTATTAATAATAAATACATTATAAAGTATGAGTAAAAACATGCATTTTTTTGCTTAAGGTATGACGGAGAGACAAAATTTGAGGAAATCGGCGAATGTATTTTTTAATAATGAGTATTTATTATAATTATAGACAATGAACAATAAAAAGAAGTTATGCTAATTTTAAAAACTTGAGCACGAAGGCTTCTAGTTACGAGTCTCTGTAAAAGTGTCTCAAAATATATCCTCTTGTTTTACTTCGAATATATTTATGATTTGCTTATTATCCAACAACATTGTGCAAAAAAGGTTCATATCTGGAGATACGGTAGTGTCTCGGCGCTATATATTTTAGCGACATTAATACAGTTTAAAACTTTTTGAGGTCAGAGAGTTGCGTCAACATTAGCTAACTTTAGGTAAATTAGTTTTTTTTTCTTTGTTAATATAGAATAAGAAACAATCCAACCGTAAATCTAAAATTTGGCAATTCAGATTCTTGAGATTATACTTTGTTCAACAAAAGTTTTATCATCCTTTGCACATAGAAGGCGACTTAGCGGACGAAGTGTAGATGTATCCTGTATCATATATGTAAACATTCGAGTAGGCTTAGAAAATCATGCGGGTGAAATAATCTCGACATCCTCACTTTGCCTATTATGTTGTCTCCTATGCGCGAAGAGTAATAAATGTGTTGAATACAGTATAGATATTTAATTTGTAAATAGTTTTTTTCTGAGGGATGTCTTGTTGAATCTGTAAATTAGAAAAAAAAAGATTTATGTATTAACATGAAATTGTGACATTACAAACAATGTCACAGTTTTTAATAAATCATACTGTATAAAGCGTTCATTACGATTCATTAAAAAAATAAAATAAAATTTAATGCAATATTATATACCTGTATGGATCACGTTTCATAGCTAACTGCATGTCGTGTCGCCAACGGTAAATATAAGGATACGTATCAGGACAAATCGTAAATGAAAGTGCGGTGTAAACAGCATAATCTAATTTCGTTGGTGAAGATCTAAAAATATCAACAATGATATGAAATATATTTCATCTTAGTGTAAAAAATAATAAAAGAAATTTGTTTACCCTTCGATAAATATTAAAGGACCTTCTTCTGCATCTTGCATATCGTCATCAAAATCGTCTTGAACAAGTTCTGGCGAGGATGGAGGTGTAAAAAATTCTAAACTATCTGGAAGATAAACAGTTAACATCAATTGGATTATAATAAAAGATTAAAAATGGATTTAGACACAATAAAAGAAATAAAGAATAATAGATTTCAACCTACCAGAAACCGAATATACCGGAATGCACGGATAGGATGAAATCTGTTTTCCCTTGTTTTTCCTTATTTCTTTCATTGTATCTGAGTCCTGGGATATTATTATTTCACAGAGGAGAAAGGAGATATAGATATAAGATTTAGAAAAATTAGATTCTATAGAGAAACTAAACACGTGATACCTGTATCTTCTTCATTATTATCAATTTCAGTATTATCATCAGTAGTTAATGAGCACATCTTTAATTTATCACAAACGTATTGTATGTCGTTGGCATCTATTTTTTTTGGCGTCTGTTGGCAACTTACTGGTTCACTTTCACAATTTGCTAGTGCATGAACATTATTAATCGGATTTATCTATTAAAAAATATAAACATTAGAAGAATTGATTAATGTAAACGTTAAAAGCATATTATTGGATAGATTTTTATACCGTCGAGTAAAATAATTGTTCCTTATTCTTAAATCTTTGCTCCAAATATCTTTCAAGTTTCGTTAATCCATCATCACTCCGAAAATCAACAAAATCTTTCAGAAATGGCCAATACTCCTTCCAAAGCACTTGATATTCTTCAGCAAGATCTCTAGAAAATATATATCAAGAGAAAACAATTATTAAAAAAGGAAGGGAAACCGCTCGTATTTGTAAAGCAAAACGCATCACAAGAATAATCAGGCCACGACAAATTAGACAAATAAGATTGAGATGTAAATATAAAATAATTTTTTAAATACGAAATATATATTATAAACGAGAGATGAAACGTTTCCTTCACATAATCTTCATCGGCCAATTTCTTGAAAAATATTGAAAGTAATATAAGCAAAGAATTTTAAATGTGGATAGTAAGCAATGAAATTTCGTGAATATTATTCTTACAATGTACTATATAATTTAATATTTAATATTTAAATTTAATTTAATATTTAAATTCAATATTAAATTATTAATTATGTGAAATTGAGTCTATAAATAAGAGAGATATAGTAGTTTATCAAAAATATAATTAACTACAAGACATTGATTTAGAAATTGACAGGTTTTACAAGCATCTATTGTATCTACCTTAAACGCCAATAGCTAAAAAGTTATTATACTATATATTATTTTATTAATATATATACTACTTTATTATTAATATTATGTATTTATACTATACATCATTATAGTTGTTCATCTCAATGACTGATGAAAATTAAATAAGGTCGAAAGATTTCATCTTTTATATTTATTAAAGAAATCATTTTATATTCACATCTTGTTTATAACCTGATTATTCTTATATTGTTGACTAAATTTTGAAATTAAATTATTTTTTACTACTTTTATTTACTACTTTTATACTTTTATAAATAAGGTATAATAAAAGATATTATGAAAGTATCATTTATTTATCGACTGATTTTTATGACTTGTATTGAGCAACATAATAAGAATAAATTATCTTAATTGTAACAATTGCAATTTTTATATTTCTGAATATTTAAAAATATCTATACATATATACACATTGCAAATATATTAATATCATCAGTTAATATACAGTAATAAGTTTTACGTAATAATTAAATTTTAAATAAATTTTGGATTTAATGTATACATACCTTCCGACACGTTCCAATCCTTTTTCTGTATCTTGCAACCTTAAGACTATACTAGGACTATTCATAATACCAGGTGCATCGCCTTGTCCCTTTTTAGGAGTAACACGTGGTGGCGTTTTCCACTTTTTTCGAAATTCTACTGCCTGCGTTTTAGTCATTGGACCGGCAAATGCTCTTACTTCTACATGAGGACTGATAGGATCTTTGTTCAAATTCTGAAAACAATAAAAGCAATAAAAATAACAAAAGTTCTATCCGTTACATGACTAATATATCCGCATTTTTTTTCAAGATCATGCAAACGTATACTTACAAGCGGATTATTCGGCGAGAATGGTTCTCCGATGATAGGTGGACATGCATTACCTTCTGTTCTTAATACAGGTACATAGAATTGATCTTCTAGCAACATACGTATCTCGCGCTTTAGAGCTTCATCTTCCTCGCGTTTTCTATTGCATATTATCTAAAATCAGGAGCTTACATATAAGATGTCTCTGAGAACGATCTTAATCTTGCAAAGATGCAAATTATAACACTAAATAATTTATTTGGAACGTACATCTACAGGCATCTGTTCATATTTATTTTTCAAGGTTTTAATACATTGGGAATAGGAGACAAGAACCCGAACGACATCTTTAAAGCCAAATTTAACAGCAAAATGTAACGGGGTCTCATTGAGTCCTTTGTCTGGTGTATTTAAATATAAATCTTGCATAATCTGTTCAAGATTCAGGTATGTTTTACATTTATCTTCTCCATAATGCCGTTGCATAAATTTGGGATCCCCAACAGTGTTTAATAAGAATTCGCACATTTTTGGTTTACCTTTTTTTGCTGCTATATGTAAAGCATTATATCGAGAGCCCATCTAAAAATATAAGTATTTTCTATATTAAAAAAATATATATATATATATTATATATATAATATATATATATATATATATATATATATATATATGTTGCATAATTCTATGCATTAATTCTAATATAAAATTATAATTTCATTTTGTGTAATAAATATATTTATTGTATAATTTTATATTATAATAGAATTTCATTGACTTAATAATGACACAATAAAAATTGACAGAATATTGAATATAAAAATATAATTCTGTAGCTATTTGCATATACAAATAAAAATATTTACACTCTTGATATTTAAACATTAGAATAAAAAAAAACAAGATAGTAAAGTATGAAGAAATTTGGTTGTAAGTAATATATTTACCTGCAAAAGGGCAGGTGTATCTCCGCTACTGATTAGATATCTCGGATTTTCCCATACAATATTCTTCACAGCCTTCACATCCCCACTCTCAATTAACCATTTAAAAGCTATTAAATCCTGCGTGCTTGGTGCTTTAAAATTACTGGATTGTTCTTGTGTTATAGTAACAGTCACAGGATGATTGGAAGAAGATTGTTTGTTTGTTCCAGTTCTTGCATATGCTACAGCATCAGAACGATTCTTAAAACTTTTTAAACGGCCTTTTTTATACGTGTTAATCACTTTTAAGGCAGCCTGCATTTCGAGATAAACATGAAGAGTTTCTGAAGAAGGAATCATAATATTAATAATAGTAATAATAATAGTAATAATTATTTTGTCCTATGACTTTACCACTGCATTCTCTTTCTTAATAAAATTTGCATGATTAAAAGCAGATTTGTGTGCAACATCTGTTTAATCAAATAACATCTACAAAAATAATTAGTGACTCAACTTTGATTAATTACCTTCTCCATTCGATTGGTCTTTGTATTCCAGTGGAATGTACACGGCATGGTACAATGTCTCAACCGGCAGGTTAAGTTGCAAGTCGCACACGTTGTCGCCTCCATTCGTCGTATTCGCTTTGTTCTCAGGATTCTCCTTGACATTTAGTAGATTAACGACGGACTCGCGAGACGTTGGTGTCATGATAAATCTGATTATCTCGGCACTTCCTGCACTGATCACATCATCACATGTTCATCAGGGATGACATTTGCCGCAAAACAAAGTGTTGGAATAGCGCGTTAACTAGCAACAGCTCTTCGTTCAATTCGCTAAAACTACAGCAATTTCTTCGTAAAACCACAAGGAAAAATCAAACAGCAGCAATAATCTTTTCCTGAAGACAATAGCTTCTGCAATTTAACGAAAAAGAAGATATGTATATACATACAAGATGTACAGAGATCTTTGCTATTTAGAAGTCAAACGATGGTTGAACAACGACGGGACGGCCGATAGGTACAAATAATCGATGAATCGATGAATCGAGTCCTTTTCCCTAGGACTTTATTTCTAGGGATTTTTGTGAATGAAAATGTACGAGCGCCAAATGGAGCGCGTTCTTTGAGCCAAGCATTCCTATTGGTCGCTTGAGATATTACTTCGACAAATATTATTATCGAATTATCAATTAAGCCGCCTTTCCCGTAGCTTTATTTTGTCACGTATCGTAGCGATAAGTCTGGGCTTATTGTCGTAACATCGCTGTGTCCCGCATTCTGAAAAAAAATCAACCTAAAAGCTTTTCGCGTGGGTGAGACCATATTTTCAAAAGTCACGTGATACATAGCGTCGCGCTCATTGGCTATTACGTCACGTTACTGTTCAGGTATTGCCAATCAAAGCATCTTTATCGTAGCAAAACACGCCCTTCTCAGTCTTCGGAGTGATGTTCGCCAGCACATTCATTTTTGGTCGCTTAGATCGTAACGTGGTGGTTTCTGATCTTGGAGACGGCCGAGAAGGTCGCACGAAACGAGAAAGCATTAAAAAAAAGAGGAAACTATCAATAGGTAAGAGATCCATTCTGTTTTATTTCGTACAACAATTTGTATGCATGTTGTGTGTCGAATTAGGTCATCCTTGGTGCGATCTAATTTGATGCAACAGGACCAGGTATTCGCAACGGAGATTATATGTTTCGTCCAAAAGTACTGGGTCTTAGTATCGAGTTAAATAATGCAAGCATGTTTAATTTTTGTTCGATCTTGTTATTATATAGTTTATCCGAGTGAACCAACAAGGCGAAGAAGTCGATACTTTCTATCGTAGGACTTAAAAGAGTACAAGAAAATTCACAACTGGCACGCTAAGGACATTCGTATGTTTAAGCGCGCGTATTCGTGTTCCACGAGGAAATAGCAGACATTATCTAAGAAAAGTGTAACGTGAGACAAGTATGGCATTTGAGAACTATGATCATTTCGAGGAGAACATTAGAGACGTTTCTACAACCGGAGACGATTGGAAATTTTTATAGTTACACAAAAAATGAGCGGGGAATGCCCGGCGCCGCCAGGCGATCTTTATTAAAAAGTGACTTCTGTTTAATACGTTGCATAGCAACGATAAATGAACAATGGCTTGATAACGAAAGTACGTAATTTTCATAATAAATTGTAGTTTTGTAAAACTTATCAGATCATACATGTTAGAAATTAAAAATTGCGAATTGGAGATTAGTCGTTTATTCTGATTATGATTGAATTTTAGTTTTATTCTTCAATTTTCTCTCAATCTCCAATACCTAACCTACGGGCTTGAAGATTCTAGATCTCCAATGAAATCTTGTTCCCATATTTTACGTAATTTTTTTTTAAATATTTTTTGTAAAATTTTCTATTTTTTACGTTTATCGGAATTTTACAATGTGACCTACAGTTGTAAGCCTTTCTTGCCTGAGTCATTTTTTGTGCCTATCGTCATTATACCATCGACCATTGTGTGATCTGTTTATATGATACATGTCCGAACTTGTTGGAAGCGATTTTCGGATAACCTCTGTTATAACGAAATTTGCTGCGTCATGTGACCTTAAGGCTAATATTACGTAAGTTTCGTTTTCTGTGGCTGAACACTTTTGGAACTTTAAACTGAGATAGGTAAATGTTTGATATTTGTCGGAAGCGAGAGAGTTATTATTCTCTCTGCTTGGTTTTCCAGTAGAAAAAAAAATTACATTACCATGCAGCAGATTTGTCATCTTAGATGATAATCTCTGCGAGGGGTTAGACACTTTACTCTATAAAATAAAGAAAATTCTAACAACCTAGTGTAGGAACAAAAAACAGATCAATAATTATTTGTGTTGTATAACAAATTTTTCTAGCTTGTTGATTGGCTATAGATTGAACAATCTCTCTGTTTTGCAGCCAATTAGCATGCTGAGAAAAAATTACAATAAATTAAATGAATACAATTTTTTTTAATGTACACAAAAGTGTATTTGTCAGGCTAGTATCCCATGAAGTGGAAATTTACAGCGGAACGGAACAGCGCGATCGTACATCTAGCAAACGAATACGAATACATTCGTATTTGTGTTTGTAAGCAGTTTATTCTTTTTTCTGATCGCACCGAATACTAACATTCAATTAAATTCGATGTTCGTTTGCACATAGCAATTACACTTTTATGTAACAAAAATTTTATGTAACTTTTATGTGATGAATAACAAAGTTTGTTCACTGTTTGTTTGATGTTCGTTCGCTGAGTATACACATGGTTTTACGATGAAAAACGGACAAATTTTTCAGAGGTGTGATCGCTCAGACGCTTTAAGCACTTGAGGTGCCATTACATGAAGCGCGGAAATATGGAAGATAAAATTAACTAAACCTTACTAGATTTCCGCGTTTCGCCTATTTTGATCTAATATTACATGGAGGACAATTTCTACGTAAGAGCAGAACGATATAGTGAGACTGGCGTCCCACGAGTGGAAATTTACAGCGGACGGCGAGATCAATCACAAACAGAAAAGAAAGCAGAGTAATGACTGTAGAGTTGGAATTGATCGCGCTGTTCCGTTCCATTGTAAATTTCTGCTCCAGCCTGACAAATACCCTTTTGTATTCATATAAAAAAATTGTATTCACTTAATTCATTGCAATTTTTATTAATATGTTTATCTTTTCAGCTTATGTATTGAATAGCATTTTAATCAAGCATTTTAATCAATAAATACCGTTAAAAATTAATAATTTCTAATTCCTCATTCTGCTTTTCCGCTCAAATTGTGCTCCATGTAATATTAAAGAGATCAAAATAGGCAGAACAAAACAACCAGAAATCTAGTAAAGTTTAATTAATTTTATCTTCCGCATTTTTGCATTTCCGCGCTTCATGTAAGGGGTTTATACCTTGACAAAAAAAAACAGAAAGCGGAAAAGCAGTGGTCAATCAGAACTCGCGTTAGTAGTAAATAGTACAAAAAGCCGAAATTGTCGATTACCAGCGTAAGTTGATTGGCTATTACTTTTTCGTTTTCTGCTTTTCCGAACACGTCCTAATAACACCCTTATGATCATCATTCGATCTTTATTGTTCATTAGACATAAAACAAGGATGGAAACACTGGAATTGTCCAAACGTAGTAATTCTAAGTCTGTTCTTTTTCGAAGAATTTGAAACAAGTTCTGAACTAGTGCAATAATTTACAGTAAAACAAATTATATCTGTCTAAAGCCCATTCTACAATTGCGTAAACATAGTTTATAATGTAAGAATTGATTAACGATAATCGTATATTTTCCTCATATGACTGATTATTTAATTCTTACAACTATAATCACTTACAAAGAATGGGCTTTAAGCGTCGTCTATAATGAGCAGTAACAGTAATGATAAGGTTGTAAAGCCTCAGACACAATGCGAGGGAATAGCGATAGAAATAACATGATTTCAACCTATCCAAAATTATATAATCTTAAATTTTTTGTGCTCTATGTATAATAATATTAGAAGATCAAAACAGGCGGGACAGAATATGCGGAAATCTAATAAAATAAAATTAAATTTGTCATGGTCCTTTAACTTATTGCAGTGTATGTACATACACCAATTCAGAATATAGGTTTAGGAAAAAAACACATTTATTAGCTATTTTAGCTATTTTAGATTAGGAAAAGAGACCAGAAAATTCCTACCAATCAGGAATGTAGATTCAGATTTCTGGACCTGGGTGCTTCCCGTTACGTCATTCTTGTTTACTGTTTGCTAAACATGAATAGAGTGACATCTGGTTGACACTCGGGTAGGCATCTGTTGCAATAGTATCATAATTTCCTCTCCCCAAACGAAATTTCTCATGTTACTAGCTACTTGATCCCGGATCAAAATTGAAGAAGCTCCTATACAGCTTCATCCAGAATATTTCAGAACACTGCCAAAAAGAATCGAAATTGCTGATATTATAATTCGAAAATTAAAAGCGATATTCAACGTTCAACATAACTTGGTAAAATTGTTACAATATATTATTTGATTTCAAATATATAAACATTTTATATATATGTATATGTATTCATGTATATGTAGAATATACATATAAAATGCGATCAGATATCCCGCTCCCGAATTGTCCCGCTATAGCTATCTCGCTAAATATGGATATCAAACTGTGAGAATAATTGTATTATTTTTTCAAAAATGTTATTGTAATTATCTTTACAGCCTCATATGTTCTCTTTTCCTCTCCAAACGTAAAGTTGTCTATTTTGAATCTGAAAATATCCGGTCACGTTACGACTGTGTTCCGTTATCACTAAAAAAAATTTATAGTTCAAGTATACTATAGATTTTCTATCTGCAATGAACGGAACGTAGCACATGTATAACGATATTACGCATTATGTCGATCTTAACAGATATTTAATATAAGTATTATTTTTTAAAACATTTTTTAACCTTTAAATTTTTTGTTGAACTTTTATTCTTAATTATTTTTAGAGATTAGGCATTTTTGTTCTATTTTGTCTTTCTGTCAATCTTATTTATTCATTTTTCCAACATTTCAATCATTTAGATAAAAATGTCTCAACGAGGAGGAGGAAGAGGAAGAGCAAGCCGTGGACGGGCATCACAAAAGCAGACAAGTTCTACGCATCAGCAGGAACAGCAGCAACAGCAGCAACTTCCACATGCTCAGGCATCTGTGAGCACTGGAGCTGTTCGCAGACCAGGACAACCTGCTACACAATCGGTAATATACAGAATTCTAAGTACTGTAAAAGATTTTAAGCAGTTTCTCATACAAATTTAAGACGAAAATTTCATATGATCATACATTCAAATGTTTCAAAGATATAAAGCGATATTCAAAGCATTAAAAGAAAAACTGCAATTTTTTTCCAATAATTTTGAAAACTATTCGCTGAAAATCACAAAAGCAGTATATAGTTCTTGAAAAAATTAATTTATTTTTAATTTGCGTATTTATTGAATGTTGTATGACTTTTTTTACTAAATTATTCAACATTGAAGAAAAAATATGTCTTTTTTTATTTTATTCACGGAATAGCACTCGATATTAAAAAAAAACAAATAGAAAAATCTAAATTTCTTCTTTACAGTACATCTATTATGTGCTACAAAGTAGAATTAAGCAAATGTTGTTTTGCCCACAGTTGTTGTTTCAAATACGAAAGATGTAAATTGCATTAAGATCATAATGTTTTTTAATTAACATTTCTTAGAAATATTAAATAAATGATAACGTGTCAATCGTTTAATTTTTATCATTTAAGTGCAATTTGCAAACAAAAGTCTCTTCATATCGAAAAAATTATAAAACAGTTGATTATTTTTGGAGGCAAAGTAAGTAATTTTTTTGGTAGTGTATATATACAACTTGATAATAACTATTACAATAATAATTTATTTCTTAAGGGAAAGTTCTACTCTAGAGATTCAAAATTTATGTATTTTTTATCAATTTTTTTTATAAGGAAAGGAAAAAGATACCAAATAATGTTTTGGCATTGTTTTACATATTTCAGCGTACATTTTTTTTTTAATTAAAAAATGGCTGTATATAGGAATGCATCAGCGCACGTACGTGGTCAATTATTGGCAAAAAATCCTGTCAACAATTTATCTGAGACAAAAAAGTCAATGAAATTATTAAAATATATTACAATTTTGGGGCCATGAACCTCATTTCATTTAAAAAAATTGAAAATTTACAGAATGACAATCATTTGAAATTATCAAATTTCACGAACTTTTTTTCATTTTCAACCTGTTCAAAGAAATAGTTATTTTGGAAAATTTATGACTGATGATGATTTTTAAGTTCATGGCCTCATAAAAATTGTCTATTTTACATGGGAAAAAACATCGAGTCAATCTTCAATGATTGAAGCTGTATATTTCCCGCAAGTTTGAAAAACATAATTCGAAAAAAAAAAATTTTATTTTATAATGATTTTAGTTAACTACAATATTTTGCAACTTACATTTAATCAGCGATTCCTGGTCCATATGTCAATTTTTCCTGTGTTTGAAGAACAAATTTTGCTGCATTTGAGTCCTTTCGATCCTTGCTTTTTTTGCGCGTACCGTTAAGCTCATTTAATTTTCGATGCAAAATCCAGTTTAACAAGTCATAAATTGTTTTAACATTTTGAATATTACAAAATCCTTTCACAGGCATATTCTACACTTCAGAGATGCAAAAAAATATTTAAAAAATTGATTTTTTTCTCCGAAGTAGAACCTCCTCTTATGGACTTTCTAGAAGTCATTAGTTATAAATCAGAAATCGGAAGTTAAAAATTGAACAATAGTCGTCAATTTTTAAATAAATCTAATTTTTTTTGTCAGAGTACTGGACGCGGTCTAATACAACGTGTTGGTGAAAAAGGTGACAGTGCAACAATTGGACAAATAGGCAGAGGTCTAGAGAAACTTAGTATTCAACCTACTGGTACATAATTTTATTTTATTATTTTTTTTATTTTATCATTTTTAAATTTATTCTATACGGTGCAAACATAATATATTGGAATTTTTTATTTTATTTAATTTTTCATTATTTTAATAAAATTTTTTTAGGCGTAAAATTGATAATAAAATTGTGTAATAATTGTGTAATAATTGTATACACACAAGATTTTTATTTAGACTCTTTCTTCTGTAATAAAAAGACATTGGTATATACAATGATACGTAATACAATGATACGTAAATGAAATAAGTATATTCTTTGTATAACACAATTTTAGATGTTTATGACTTTATATATATCTTTATAATCGAAATATTTTAAAAATTTATATTGTATGTTTTTTCTTTGATATTAAACAAAGGACGAATTTTTTTTACGTAGCTGGCGGTAGTGGAGATGCTGGTGCAGGCGCTGGTGCTGGTGCTGTAGCTATTGTGGCATCTGGTAGAGGTGCAGCTCGTGGCAAAAGAATCTTACCTGCAGATATTTTTGTGACAAAACCGAGTCATGTAGAGAATAAGAAAGGTAAGCAATAATATATAATATAATAATGTATACACAGAATATCTCCGTATAAGTGATCATGCCTTTTTATCTCTTAAATTAACAGAGATAAATCTAAGTAGAAATGAAACAAACGTATATTTGTTTCGAAAGTTGAAACATTTATTATATTGTTATGTCGAATAAAAATGTTATTATACATAACCAGCTTGTGTTAACTTTATAGACATTTTACATTTTTTAAAATTATTTTTCGATATCTATTTTCGAATGTTCTGAATTTGATGTCAATATTAACATACAAAATTTTTATTTTACGAAAATTACATTTTTGTACATACTCTAATTTTTAGGTACATCTGGTACTCACAAAGTAATAAAAGTAAATTACTTTAAAGTACTTAAAGCAACTGATTGGGCTCTTTATCAGTATCGTGTTGATTTTTCGCCTGAAGAAGATCGCACAATGGTGCGTAAAGCTTTACTCAAAGTACATCAAAAGAATATTGGTGCATATATCTTTGATGGCACTGTAATGTATACAAGTTGCCGATTATCTGATGTAAGTAGTAAAGGCATAGATGATACAGTATTCATCTCTTATGAATGTCGTTTATGCATCTTTTAAGTGCTTAAATGTAATCGAAATATTTTTTAGCGAATGGTATTTACTTCAACTCGACAATCGGATGAACAGCATATAACAATTACTGTTCGTCTTGTTGGTGATATGTTGGTAGGAGATCCTCATTATATTCAATTCTTTAATATACTTGTGAGAAAATGTTACGAAAATTTAAAGCTAAAATTGGTCGGTCGCCATTATTTTGATCCTGGAAGTAAAGTAAGTACATTCACAGATGCACTGTTGTGTTCAGAGAAAACTCGGTGTTCAAGAAATAATTGTTCTATCGTATTAATATAGATTATTTTACCGGAACACAAATTAGAATTGTGGCCAGGATATATATCATCTATTCGTCAACATGAACGAGATATTTTAATGTGTGTCGAGATATCGAATAAGGTTATGAGATTGGAAACTTTGGGAGATATTCTGAATAATTTTTATCGAGAAGACCATGGTAGATTCAGAGTAAGTTGCACTTTGTCTTAAAACTTTTTAGATTTTTGCTAGAATTCTTCTATAAAAATAACTTTTTTTTTCGAGAAGATTAAATTTTGTTACATTGTTATAGTTTCCTCATTGTAACTATACTTGAATTATACTTGAACTATACTTGAATTACAAGCGAGAAATCATGTGAGTTTCTTTCTTACATTATACAATTATAATGTATTCTTATGTAGCGAGGAAATAGGATCTTTAAATGAAATTATCTAGAGTTTTATTTTGTTTTTTATTTTAATTATTCGTAATAATACTTTTATATTTTTTTATTGCATTGCAAAAATAAATAAATATATATGTGTATATGTATCCTGCAGGAAAATTTCTGTAATGCTGTAATCGGCACTGTAGTTCTTACCGATTATAACAACAATACATACCGCATTGAGGACGTAGATTTCTCAGCTTCTCCTAGCAACTCATTTCCTTTGAAAAACGGCGAAAATATAACATATATAGATTATTACAGAAAAAAATATGATATTAAGATTCGAAATTCTGGACATCCAATGCTAGTGACGAAATCCAAAAGGAAAGATCGACAAGCTGAAGAGGGAGAGCGGGTTTATTTAGTTCCAGAATTGTGTCGTGCAACAGGTAACGATACGTTATTTTATTGATAACTTCCATTTATTATTTTTCCATTATTTCTTTTATTATACTTCGTCTTCATCATTTTAATGGCAAAAAAATGTTTTCTTTGCTATTATAAATTTATGAAGTATAGTTTATCTATTATTCCTAATGTGATGCTATTGTTTATTTGCAGGTTTGACTGATTCCATGAGAGAAAATTACAGACTCATGTCAAGTTTGGCTGTTGAGACACGTCTTCAACCTGGAAAGCGTATTGAGAAATTATTAAGATTTAATAAAAGGCTTTGTGAAGAACGTACTATCAAGCAAGAATTATCCGAATGGAATTTACAGCTAGATAACAAGCTGCTTCAAGTTCCTGCGCGGCAGTTACTTAATGAGAAAATCTATTTCGGCGGGGATATATCTGCCAATGCCGAACAAGGTGATTGGACGAGAGCAATGATGAACAAAAAATGTGTAATTTCTCCAAGATTGAAAGAGTGGGTCTTCATGATTTCGGAAAGGGATAGACCTCTCGAACAGGTATTGCAGATCTTTCTTAAATACTACTACGATCACTAAATATAAATATATAGATAAATTTATATACATATGTATGTACTTATAACATATATACATATGTGTATAATATATATTAGTGATGCATCATATCGTCAAATTACTGGATATCCGAATATCCGAAAAGAAAAATGTAACATCAGATCCGAACTGTCAGATATCAGGAAAGGCAATTTTTTGAATCGGATATCCGATCAGATTCTGGGACAATGTATTCTAAAAAAAAAAGGAAAAAAGCTGTATAAAAAAGAAAAAGGGAGCTTATTTATATAAAATCTTATCTATATAAGTTATTTATATAAGAGAATCTTATTTTATATAAATTTGTTTTTTTAGTTTAATTTCTTGTATTGATTTTTCTTTTTTTGCTCCAAAATGAAGAAAAAAAGAAAAGGGATGAACCGTGCAAGAAATTTAGCTGAAAAGAACAAGAACTTTATGATTTTTGTATAATTTCTTCCTTTATATAATATTATATTACATAACTATATACATGTTTCTGTCATTGGCACATGCATGTATACATGGAAAAAATAATAGAATTATCTTTTAATTTTTAATGTAAAAGATAAAGACAAGAAAATTCTCTCCAAAGTATCTTTATATTCTTATAGGACAACTAATTGTATTTTATTGATATATCTCTACTTTTACATTGCTTAAATCTTTATTAAAGATCTCTCTCTTTAATCTATCTTAAATTATCTGTTATTATTATTACATGTACATAATTAAAAGGAATTTTAAAAACACTGGTCTTGTGTAAATCAATGTTATGTTTTTAATATTGTGCACGGTATTTCAAACACGTATTAAAATATTGATTAAATTTTGAATTTTTATTTTAACCTATATCTTATTTCAGAATTTTATTCCAACTTTATTAAAAGTAGCGGCAGGCATACAGTTTCAAATTGATAAACCAAAATCCGAATATATCCGTGATGACAGACCGGGCACATATAACGAAAGACTGGAACAAATTCTTAGCAGACAAATACCACAATTGGTATTTTGCGCAGTATCAAACAATCGCAGTGATCGCTACTCTGCAATCAAGAAAAAATGCTGCGTTGACCGACCTGTCCCATCACAGATTTGCTTGACGAGAACAATGACGCACAAAAACATTAAATCTATTGCCACAAAAATAGCAATACAAATGAGTTGTAAATTGGGTGGAGCACCGTGGTACGTAGATGTTCCGTTGGAAGGGCTAATGATGATCGGGTTCGATGTTTGCCATGATACAACAATGAGGAACAAAGATTTTGGTGAGTAATAAAATTCTCAAAGTTTTTTTTACACAAAAAATGTCAAAATTGCATGTAATTTTATAATTTCTTAAATTTAATCGTAAAAATTAAATTTTAAATTGTCGATTTTTGATATCATGTATGTTTTAACTTTATGATTTCTTAACTTTTTTTAGATTAATTTTATTCGAAACAAAATTTATACAAAGATCTGATTAAGAAAATGCGACCTTTCTTTATTTATGTATAAGATACAGATAATAAAATATTATCGATTAAAATACAAATTTAATATTTAATCAATACATATTTTAATGAATGCGTTCTAAAATTTATTAAGTCAAATTGTCTTAATCTCGTTATCAATTGTTCTGTAAGAATAAGAATGTAAATATAAAAATATATACTTTGCAACATTTTATTTTTTAAAAATAAAAAATAATTCAGTTATTATTTTTACGGTTATTATTTTATCTATGCACATCGTTAATATTGAATTTGCTGTTGCAGGTGCTACAATAGCGACTCTGAATAGACGCATGACACAATATTTTAGCGCGGTAAACGTGCATCATACCGGTGAAGAATTGTCGAATGACCTTTCTGACAATATTTGCAAATCTGCACAAGCGTACTACGCGCTAAACAAAACTCTGCCAGGGCGCATTGTGATTTATCGCGACGGCGTCGGTGAAGGTCAAGTTCCCTTAGTCATGGACCGTGAAGTTATACAGATTAAAAAGAAGCTTGACGGATTGTACGGTGGTCCAGATAGATACAGAATGGCCTTCATAATAGTCACGAAGCGATTGAATACACGTTTCTTTGAGAACAACGATAATCCGGAACCAGGCACAATAGTCGACGACGTAATCACAAGTCCGATCAAATACGATTTCTTTATCGTGTCGCAGAAGGTGCGGCAGGGAACAGTAACACCCACTGCGTATAGCGTTATTTACGATACTCTAGGTATGGATCCTGACAAGATACAACGTCTTACATATAAGCTGACGCATATGTATTACAATTGTTCAAGTACCGTTAGAGTACCGGCACCTTGCCACTATGCTCATAAATTAGCGTTCCTGGTGAGTAAATTCATTCACCGGGCGCCGGATACGCAGTTACAAAACACATTATATTTTTTATAATCCCACTTTTTTGTAATATTAATATTACACCATTTTATTTTTTAATTAATATTACACCTTTTTTTTATTTTTATTTTTTTATTATTTTTTTTTTTTTTAGTGTGTAATAATCTGTGTTACTTACGGGTACTTCCTATATAGAAGCTATGTATTTCGCGGGTTATCTCCGTGTTTATTTCCGTGTTGTATTTCATTCCTGGAATGCCAATGTTTCGTAAATTTACATGAATGAACCAGTATTAGGGTGCTTCTCGTCTTAATGAAGTGAACTGCATCGTTCGCGAAACGTTAGTATTCCAACAATAGATATTGATAGATGCGGAGATAATCCACGATTTATCTTCTAACTTTTATCAGTATTATATCTCAGGCCGGTTTCTTACGGGAGCGAAGTTTTATTTTTATGGTAATTAAAATTTCTTAGAGAGGTTGGAATACTAAAAAAAAAATCAAATGGCATACATGTACTGTTATTAGTTTTAAAAATAACATTGCTATGAAGTAATACTTCATAAAGAGAATGAATTAATAACATGAATACATGAATTAGTAACATGAATACATGAAACTTATTTAGAAAAAATTAAACTATTAGGTATACAACTTTGCTTCCGCCGTTTTCCTATAGATGGTTTTAGCGATGAGTGGTGGTCGAAATAAATAGATCATAGACGTCATACAATAAACTTGGGCATCTGTCAACATAACCCCATAGAAATATTAGTCGATTTGTGTCTGCATCATAAAGTTATTCTCGATTGAAAATGTCAGTTTACGAGCCAAATTCTCGTCATTTGCGAGAGGTTTTAATTTTCTGCTTCAATATGAAGAAATCTGCGGCTGAGGCTCATCGAATGCTCTCAAATACTTATGGTGAGGCTGCTATTAGTGAAAGAACGTGTCGTGAGTGGTTTCAACACTTCAAGAAGGTGATTTTGACGTCGAAGACCGCCGGCATAGCGGTGGAAGAGAGAAGATTTTCGAAGATGCAGAATTGGAGGCATTACTTGATCAAGACTCGTGTCAAAATCAAGAAGAATTGGCACGATCATTGAAAGTAACTCAACAAGCCATTTCAAAACGCCTCAAAGTCATGGGAATGATTCAGAAACAAGGAAATTGAGTGTCGTACGAGTTGAAGCCGAGAGATGTTGAACGGCGTTTGTTTGCTTGTGAACAGCTGCTTGAAAGGCAAAGACGGAAGGGATTCTGCATCACATTGTGACTGGGGACGAAAAATGGGTTCATTACGATAACCCCAAGCGCAGAAAATCATGGGGAGTTCCCGGCCATGATTCCACATTGACGGCCAAACCGAATATTCACGGTTCCAAGGTCATGCTTTGTATTTTGTGGGACCAGCTCGGCGTAGTGTATTATGAGCTGTTAAAACCGACTGAAACAATCACAGGCGATCAGTATCGAACGCAATTGATGCGTTTGAGCGGAGCATTGAAAGACAAACGGCCACAATACAACATGATAAAGTGATTTTACAGCATGACAATGCTCGACCCCATGTTGCGAAAGTGGTCACATAATGGGAAGTCCTCCCCCACCCGCCGTATTTCTCCAGACGTTGCTCCCTCTGATTATCACTTGTTTCGATTAATGGCACACAGCCTGACTGACCATCACTTCCGGTCTTATGAAGAAGTAAAAAATTGGATCGATTCATGGATCGCCTCAAAAGATGACCAGTTTTTTCGACGCGGGATTCGTACGCTACCCGAAAGATGGGAGAAAGTAATGGTCAGCGATGGACAATGCTTTGAATCATAAATGTATAACCAGTTTTTTACATAAAGCCTCGAATTTCGGAAAAACGGCGGAAGCAAAGTTGTACACCTAATAATATATACTAAATAGATGGATTTAAGCGTCCCGACTTCTCTGAAATTTTTAAGGCTCTCACTGTAATAAAAGATTCATTTATTTTTCATATATATTATGATTATATACTCGATATAATTAATGTGCAGTGAAGAGTATTCCATAACTTTCATATTTGAGATGATACAATACTCGATTTCTAAAATTCTATTGTACACTGTCTACCTCTTTATATGTTGTAATCATTGCTTTCGAAATTTTTTCCGTTTGGATACAGTACAGTATCCAAGCAAATGAAATTGATGTGTTATGTTACGATAGTTATCATAAATCAATTTAAGTAGAAATTTTAGTTAACGTTTTATATACTACATTCCAAAAAACGTTATTTTAGTTAACGTTTTATATACTACATTCCAAAAAATTTCTCTCCGAGGAAAATTTTATTCGAAATATATATAGTACACGTGACATTATATATATATATATATATACTGAATTATATCAAGTAAATTTTTCCTCGTAGAAAATATTTTGAAATGAGTCCAAAGTTATATTTATGGATCATATTTCTTCTGATTTCAAAGTTTACAAATAAATGATGATCATAAAATGTATATTTTTTTCTATTATACTTTTGTAATAAATATGCATAATTTTGATTGCATCTATGAAAGAATGTTTTTAACGACAATGAAAAATATTGTAAGTATACTTTTTAGAGTTCGATTGAAACTTTTACCGAAACTGAAAACGAACGCTCATTACGTGTCAGTTTCTACTGAAACCATATAACTCTTTATAAATATTAATTTTAATATGTGTAATTATTAGGACTGTTTCTTATTGCACTGTGTGTTCAGAAAGTGTGTAATAAAAAAGACCTATTGTTTCAATTGAATTATGATATTTTTGGAGAAGTACTTATATTCTTTGACCAAAATTAGCACAACCGAAATTTCGGTTTTCAATTTCAGCCGAAATTTAATTATTGTTTCAATAAATGATATAAATGTATGATATATGAGTATATCTGTACATCTTTTATAGGATTCTTATTTTCTAATTTCGATTTCGATTAAAATTGTCATGTAGCTGAGTATTTCGGTTCAATTTCAGCAAAAGTTTCGATCGGACTCTAATATTCTTGTTTAGATATATATAATAAATTTTATCCGAACTTGTTCAAATCACAAATACGTAAAATGTTCAAAAATATTCGGAAGAAAACAAACTTTTATACGTATGATGTCATTTGGATAAAATCTTAGACGTTCATAATTTTAAGAACAAAAAAAGATACATTTTTAAAAAAAGTTGACATTTTCATTGGTGTCGATGGATTATTCTTAAATGATATATTTTGGAATTAAATTATTACAGTACAAAATATTTCATTTATATGTGATTAAGTCAATTTTCAATTATTCTAATACAAAGTTTCAATTATTCTAATACAAAGTCCATTTCAACATTTAAATAATCAAATTGTATTCTAAATACAGACGTTTATCTATTTTTCGAAAAATGATTATATAGGTGTCATTTCGATATCATTAATGTGTAAAAGAAACTATCAACATATATGTAATAAAATGAATTGCTGCATATATATTCTTTGGAGTTGAAATATATATTATACCATTATGCACGAGTGCCCTCCATAATGCTCTATTAAATATATTTTAACGAAAACTGTAAAGTTTAAAATGTAGTATTTTATGATGTATTTTAAATTTCAATTTTTTTGTCTTAATAAAATTATTCTACAATCAAATATACAGGATGTCCACAATTTATGCATACACGGAATAATACAATTTTCTTTTTTGTGCTAGGAAAACAATTTTTTTCTCTGGCAAAATTGCTTTCGAACGAAATTTTAAAATAAGAACAACTTTTAAAGTTAATGAATGCGTTAAGTTATACTTGAATCAAAAGCGACAGACATAGTAAATAATAGATCAAAATCAAGTTAACTTGTAGTTGAAACTTATTAAACTGATTAAGTTTAAACTTATTAAACTTATTAAACTTTCACCTACCAACTGCGCTTAGCAGAGAAAATCACTTCAATAATGCTTGCGAGTATCATAATTTTGGATATAGGATGTTGGCAAGAGATTAAATAAGGAAAAAGAGTACACAGTAGTACTGTTTGTTTCAAAATCCTGTTACACACATTGTACAAAGTACATTATCCTTAAGATGTTAGCAAGCACAGAATTACCACTTTTCGCTGCTTGCACCTCCCCAACTTTGAGTAGCAGCAGTTGCCACGGGTGTTGACCACTCCTCTGGAGGCTAAACAGATAACGTCAATTAATAAGCGTACATTGATATTAATGGCCGTTTTCCTTTTAGTAGATAGTCGATATAAACGTCGTTCTGTCCTTGATTGACATTCAATGAATAAATATGAATGACATTTGTGTTGACTGTCTTATGTTTTATATAAATACATGTATAAAAGAATGAATTACAGAGCTATATAAGTCAAAAGAGAAATAGGTAAATCAATTAAATTTAATGAATCGGAAATAAGTATGAATGTGTCCTTTACCTGAGCAGCCCAATCACCGCTTGTTTGGAATGATTGTGTGGCGCCAGCTGCAGGAATAGCGGCAGCTGCTGGAGGTGCTACATCGTCAGCCCAGTTCTCGGTGGCCACGGCGGTAGACTCAACATCGTTCACCCAGCCAGGTTCCGGAGCAGGAGCAGTCTCCACTGGACCAGTGAATTCCTTTGCCGGCGCGATTTCTTTCGCAGCCTGTTCTTCTTTTTCTGCCTAGAAAGATGTTTCGTAACTCGTTATCAATCGCTATAGAGAAATTAATCGAGGAACACTTGCTCCATGTTTATCAGAAAAGATTAAGCCATAAAAAAAACCAACAGATTTGTTTCTGGATTTTATTTTTTCATCATTATGATAAACTTAAAACAAAATAGTAATCGGATGGTACAGACCTCTTCGGGATCTCTGTAAAAGAAGAGATCGACCACAACATCCCACTTGGTCTCACGTGGGATAGATCCCCTCAGGCGCAATACTTCTCTGGCGAGCAGCCACCACATCAAACCAACAGTGTGTAGACTCTTAGTATTACACGGAATCGCAATGTCTACGAAGCGCAGTGGTGAATCAGTATTGCAGAAAGCGATGACTGGAATATTTACATAACTTGCCTCGGTAATGGGTTGATGATCAGTAGATGGATCCGTGACGATCAGTAGACGTGGTTCACGGAAGGCAGCCTAGAAACAAAAGTTAATCATTATGCCGCAATGAATTATTTTTTGAAATATCTAACAATATTGCAACAAAATCAGAAAAGATTAAGCCAATGAAATCAACAAGTATTAATTCTGGAATAAAATGTTTCATCACTTTGATCTTTGTACTAAAAAATTAAATTAAATGAGGTATTCATTTTGTTTTTCACCTGAATTTGATTGGTGAATGCACCTGGGGTGAAACGTCCAGCAATAGGAGTGGCACCAGTATGAGCTGCAAATTTTAAAACAGCTCTTTGACCCGAATGACGGCAGCTGATGACAAAAACTTCACTAGGGTGTTCAATGGCAACAATGGCACGAGCTGCGAGCAATAACTTTTCCCAGGTGTGGCGAAGATTGATGACATTTACACCAGCACCTGTAATTGTAAAAAAAAAAGACATTAATTAAACCTATATAAAAATATAAAACCTATAAAAAATATAAGTTATGTTTAAAGCATTTAAAATATATATTACTTGCCATCAACTCTTTTCTTATAGACGTACTGTTCCATCTGGAAGTTGACGTTTTCAGCACCAAGATGGGTGCCAGCAGCCAACATTTTAGTAACATCATCCTCTTTGAGAGCTAATACGTCTAAACCTCCTGACATTTTAACGTTGTGGTTGAATTACGAGTCAACCTAAAACAGGATTTTATTTTTATCAATTATTATTAAAAATGAGACAAGAATATATTGCTACATTGAATAAGAGCTAAAGATTATTATTTATTTTTCTATTTTCACTATAATTGACAAAGAGATCAAGTGTAATTTTATCATTATCTTTGCATACAAGCAATATAAACTTTTCCTCAATAATTCAATTCTAAAACTTATACAAGTTTTTCTTTAAATATGATAAGTTTTAAATAATTTGGAGTTATATGAAATTAATTCAATTTAGAAAAATAAACGATTTTATATTATAAGCATCAAACGTACAAATTAAATACAACTAATAGGCCATAATTATTATCATTTATCTTATTTATTGTTATTTATTTAATAGATATTTATAGAGATCTATAAAGAAAAGAGACTGTGTTCAATTTGATTGCTCACATGTTTTAAGCAAAACTTGCAAAATAAGGATAGAAGCACTGAAAGCGTCGAAGGCAACCAAAATGTAATAAAACTAGAATTAACCTCAAAATCATAAGTAATTTCAGATTTAAATAGTTTTCGAAATTGTGGTTAATATCCAACTTTTTTACTATCTAAAATGACAAAATGCAAAGATTTAAGCCACGTGTAATGTATTGAAAATTATAAAGCATGCCACGTGCATGGGATACATCTTTTTTCAAACCAATTACAAAAAATTATCATTAGAGCACACTTTATTTGAGAAAAAAATATCTGTGTTATGAATGAACGTGATTATGTGTTTCAAAATTACCTATTTAAATGTTATAGAAATACAAAGCAGAATTGCAATTTGCGATAAAACTTACGTTATGGGATGCCACTAGGAGACTTCGTTGGGAGACTCCAACAGAAAAGGAAGTTGCACAAGTATGTGTCCTGCGCCTGCGCAAATCGCGAGCGTCATAAATCAAAATAGCTGTTATTTTTTAATGAAATAAATAATATAGAAAAGATGATTATCAAGAAAAAGTATCAAAAAATATTAATTATATTTAAGATTAGAGGAGGAAAATGATTTTTTAGACGATAAAAATACTCGAATGGTAACTGCACGGATCAGTGATATAAATTCGGTAAGGTTTGTTCGGTTCGCGTCGCTATGCTAAGGTGCGATTACATGTAAAGGTAAATTTTTACGACAAAGACGAACAATCAATTTGTTGGCGCTTGTAATAATTTCAACCTATCAGAAATTATATATTCCACAATACATGATTTCTGATAGGTTGAAATTCTTATTCTTTGTTCTTTGTTCCCTGTTCCTTTTAAGCCGGTTCTACATTAGTTGCAAGCTGATCGCAAGTTTGTTGCGACAGTCAATATGAAGCGTTAATTTCAAAATGCAAGCTTCAATTTTGTGGACATAGAGGCGCTAAAGTAATAGCTAAATTCCGGACATGGCCGCTCTCAGGCTTCACTCTGCTGTTAGCGACAAAAAGGATCACGTGGTTAAGATTGACGAATATCAAGCGTCCATTTTGATCACATGATCCTTTTTGTCGTTGAAACAGCCGTTCAGAGCAATTTGTGAAAATTTACCTTAACGGACAGCATGCATGGTAAAACCTAATTGTGTCCACGATGCTAGAACTCGGTTCGAATTCTTGGATCCAGGAATGTATCAGTCAATCAACATGTAAAACATGTCAATCAAACAGTTTTTATGAAAAAACGGCAAATTGATCGATTACACATTTCTCGGTCCGAGAATTTGGAATTCGGATCGAGTTTCTAGCACAATGAAATACAGGACTTTACGCTACTAAGTTCCACGGCAAGCATCAACATCCTGTCCAGTCTTGTGTGCAGGAACCTTAAGTTTTGTATATATGTTCTGTATATATGTATGTACATATTCAAAGCCTTTAAAATTAAAAATATTGATGAAAGTTGAAAATAAATAATTTAAAAATATCTAGTCGGTTTTTTATTCAGAATTTTATATTTGATGTTCTTACTTTGAAAAATATTCGATATTATTGAATGATAATAAACAGAAGTTACAGTCTACAGAAGTTTGTGATGTATATTCATTAATTAAAATGGCTGCCATGGCGCCGTACCCGCTACACTATTCGAGAGACAATCTTTGCCGCAAGTTATAACGTAAGTTATTTTCTAAAAAGAGTGAAGAGATTGTATCTTCGAATCTCCATTAACCATGGAAAATCAAAGTAATGAATTAGTGGTGGGAATGTCAACGTTACCCGTAGTATTACCTATAGTAGTGAAGGAGGAACCTTCGGAGCAAAACATTTCTAAACAAGATACACAGCAATCTCAAGTGCAAGATGCAATTTGTATTGAAGAAGACTGTAACGATCAACGTATTGAGTGCACTACTGAAAGTCAAGAAAGTGAGATCCGTGCATTTCTTTCAAAATGCGTTTTTTGTAATAAAGTGTTCACCATGGGTGAGGACGCAAAACTTCTGGAGTGCTTACATGCAGCTTGCATAATGTGCGTTAACAATAAAATCAGCGATCATAATACATCAGTCGATGTAGATATTCTGTGTATGTAAAATATATGTAAACTTCTTTTTTTTATTCTCAATGACCTTTAGAAAAGTTGATGTATATCCGTCAATATTAGATTATTAAATACTATTTGTAATATTTGATTGTTAAATATAGTAATACTGGTTTCTACTTTAATATTTATTATAATTTTACATTAAATTTATTTTATATTTATATTAATGTTATCTTTTGCAGTAGAGAGTAATGTGATTATATGTCATGTTTGCAACGTAACTAGCCAGGTGGAAAATTTGATTGAAAATAGATTTCTGTCAAAATTATTAGAGGAAGAAAGTGATCTAGGATTGGATGATGAAGCTAAGGAAGCTGAGGAAGAAAAAAAATGTACTAGCTGTCATGATAATATTATTGCTACTAGTTGGTGTATGGAATGTGAAGAATTTATTTGTGAAAATTGTGTTATGGTAATTATAAATTTATATTAAATGAAGGAAAAAAAAAATATATATATATACATATATAGTGTATCCTGTGTGTGTGTGTGTGTGTGTGTGTGTGTGTGTGTGTGTGTGTGTGTGTACACACATACACAGGATGTTGCATTTTAAATGATCATCCCCAAAAAGTTTCTTTGTTTGCAATTTTATAGAGAAAAATGTGAAACAACTTTCCAATGTCAAATCAATAACACCATTTTATGTCCCTCTCCACATCATACAATTTTTATCTGAAATATTTTTCCTTAAAATTACGAACAAAAAAAATTTTGGAGCAACGATTGTTTAAAATGCAACACCCAGTATATATACAGAGTTAATCAGAATAGTTGAACCAATTTTTTACTCTAAACAGGCACGTTCGATATTGAATTGTAAAAAAAAAGTTACAAAATTTTATTTTTGTTACAAGCGAAGATATTAAAATGCGCCTATTTCTCAATGCGTCCAAACCAATTCACATGATATATCCACGCATCTGTATTGCTAAGTCGATAATTAGATGTGAAATCGATAATTTTCATAAGATAAAAAAACTGGTTCAGTTACTCTGATTCACTTTGTGCGTGGCATCGCTCGCACGCGCGTGTATGTGTGTGTATGTGTGCATCATGTGCTTGATCTTTTTTATTCAATTTTTGATCAGAAATAGTACTATACGATCCGTGTACGAACTTTAAGAAACACTCTCTGTGTGTATAAATAATCTATATCTCTTAAATGAGAAAATGGAAGAAATTTTTTAAATGAATACCTAAGTTGTAATGTTGATTAATCATGTTGGATGAAACTATTTTAAGGCTCATCAAAGATTGAAGATAACCAAGGATCATATAATTAAACCTAAGGATGAAATAATAAATGATAGAGACAATGTTAAAAGAGGAAATAAGAAGATACCTGGATATTTGTTTTGCACAATTCATTCCCATGAACAGTTATCTTTATTTTGTCAAACATGTGATAGATTGACTTGTAGAGACTGTCAACTTAGTGAACATCGTGACCATAAATATAAATTTATTCATGAAATTGCAGCCGAAACTCGTACTTCTATGTCGATTTTGCTTAAAGAAGTAAGGTAGGATTTATAAAGTAGCTATCAAGTAAAAATATTAAAGGATTGCAGATGTAAGATACAAACAATATTTTTTAGTTACAAACGAGTATTATTAAAAAGTGCGATGAAAGTTATAGAAGATAGACAGATTCTAATATTGGAGAAGAAAAAAAGTCTAGTTCAAGATATAACACAAATGGTAGTACAGTAAGTATTATAAATTAGGGTCCGGAAGTTTGAACATAATCATAAAGCATGCATGAAGAACTAGAGTGAGTCGCATACTTGCTGAAGTAAAATGACAAGATTTCGAGACATATGGCCTATTTAATATAAACAAATCGCGTAGCAATTCTTTGCATGTGCCTCGTGATTGTGTCCTAACGTTCCAGCCTTAATTATAAATACATATGCATTAAGTGCATACACATATATACATAATACATATGTGTATTTGCATTAAGTAATATAATTCAATTAGTCACTTATTCTTTTATCTTATTCTTTTTGTATCAGATTAACAAATGCTATTAATACAAGAGGAAAGCAATTGGTGATGAGGTTAAATGAAGTGTGTGATCAAAAACAGAATACATTAAATGAGAAAAAAGTTGCTTTAGATCAATTGTCTAAACTTACAGATCATTGTATACTTTTTGGTACTCATGCTTTGAAAAAAGGATCGGACATGGAATTATTATATAGTAAAAGGTATACTAAAATTATAGATATCTGTTACACACACACACACACACACACACACACACACACACACACACACACGTTCCTAAGATGGAACATTTGAAATATTACTACAAGCTGTTATCTTTAAAAATATGCATCATAGCAAAACATGTTTCAGAGAAAAGTTATATAATTTGAAGGGGATTGAATAATAGTGAATTTTTAATTAAAAAAAAAATAATTTTTTAATATTATATGAAATAATTTTGATTATTTTGATGATAAATTTTTAAATACTTTACATTTTATATCAGATTCTTGGATGACATTGAGATATTTAAAAAATGGTATAATTAAACTTTCTTTGATTAAGAGCTTTGTACTAATCAATTTTTAAAGTGATAGCGCTGATATTATTTAAGATGTATCGCGCGAAAGATTATATATATCTCTCTATATGTTAATTAACAACGTGTATGGACAATATAAGCGCACATGTTTAATCATCTTGAACATTTTGAAAATGTCTTGATGAGCTACAAGAATATGCGAAATATTTTTAAAGATAACAACTGTAATACTTTAAATGCCTCATGCTATATATATATATATATATATATATATATATATATATATATATTCACACATTATAATATTATTACAGATCTGTTACAAGCCATTTACAAAGAATAAAAAGTAGACGAGCTGATATTCCAAATCCAGAAATACCTGTCAGGATACATTTATCCTTAGAAAAAGTACCAGATTTAATAAAAGGTTTGTAACACTAAATCATTTTTTATCTGACTTTTTATTTTTATACTTTTACTTTATTTTTTACTGTATTGATTTAATCAATAATTAGATAATGCTAATTTAATTAATAATTAGAGATTTAATCTTGAAATTAGAAAATCAATCGAGTATATTTTACATGTAAGCGTAATCCAATTTGTATTATTTCTACAGTGGTGTCATCAATCGGAGCGATAGTCGTCGATGGTAGAGTATATCCGTCCATATCTCCTGTGGCTGCTAATAACAGCACAGTGTCTTATAATGAATCACAAGCCGAACAAAAGCAAATTACGAATTCAATAAATAATACTCACTCTGATAGTGTTATGCCTGTTGTCATTCAGCAGGGATTACCATTACCTGTAATGGTAACACAACAATCCACTAACGCGCCACAGAATTCTTATCAACAAGCGTCTCTGCATCTTCCACAGCAACAGCAGCAGCAACAACAACAACAGCAGCAACAACAACAACAACAACAACATACTCAACAATCACAAAATTATATGCAACAGTATATCGCACCGCACAGTATGTCACCTCGATCATCGCCACAAGCACATCAGCCACGAGTACCGTATTCTGTCAACTATAGTAATAACAGGTTGCAACAATCTCCATTGATGCATCAACAACGTCCATTGGGAACCTGTCATCAACAACAAGTAACATCATCCACACATCCACATCAGCAAGCTCAAAATCTAGATCAACTCGGACAGAACACAAGTTTACGGGGTCTTCTCGCGCATAATTCTATTCCACCGCCTCCATATCCAGCGTTTCGGACATCCACCAATCATGTACCATACCGATTTTCTCCTGGATATAGATACTCTTCAAATAATAACCCTCAGAGGGTCCAAGTACCACCACCTCATACATATCAAGCAACAAATACATCCATTGTACCTGTGACGTCACGTTTACAACAATGTAATTTAACTTCTCCGTCAACGCAGCACATTGGAAATTATCATCCCATCCATCGCTGGCATATACCACAACAAGCAAATCCTTGCCTTCCTTATACTTTGCCTCGACATCAACATATATCTACTTACACATCAGTTCCTACCAATGATACATACAAAATTACTTTAAGAAATCAACAGACTAGCAATAATCAAAAATTTAACACCAATGTAAGTGCCACTTCATGTGACAATCCACCACAGTTGCAAAATTCAGCTACTGTTTCATTGTTACATGCTGTCAGTTCGTCTATACCCAAAACACCTAGTCCTGTCACCACTCCTGGCAAGTCGGATGACACCGAAAAGAGCTTAGATAAATTTTGTCAAAAATCATTGAATGATCTAATGCTCACTATTGCGAAATTAGATAGTAATGGAATCCTAGTGATACCAGAAGCTCAAAAAAATCAGGTAGACTCGGCACAAGTCGATAGTTCCACTGACGAGGATATAAACTCGATAGCTGAGAATGCAACGGGTTAGTTAAACTCGATATTATTTCACTTTAACTTAAAAATGTTACTATACAATTATAACAAACGTAGTTTATAAATCAAAAATTAACAAAAAGAAGAGCATAAAATCACAGCACAAGATATTCTTTGTGATATTTAATATATAATTACGTTAATAAATAATTTAGACGTTTCGGTTACAATCTGGCAATCTTCAGTAAAATTACAAATGTCTATAAAACAGAATTTACATAAATCTAACGTTAAATTCAACGGTCATAAATATAAATATAAATATACATCAATGCATTCTTTCCTCTTGTAAGAGTACATCGTAAAACATGGTTGTAACGCCAGTAATTTCACGCCATCAAGTTAATGAGATGCATGAATTGGGATAATGTTCGAATTTTAGACACAGAATAATCATTAGTCAAAAGAAGAATTTCTGAGATAATATATTTATAAAAATCCAAATAAGTAGTATCAATAAGCAAAGTGACACTGAAGGTTTGTCTAATGTTTATCTGCTTTTTCTAAAGAAAGATCTCTCTCACACTTAAAAATAATTCTAAAATAATCTGAATTTTTGATGCACATATAAATAGTGGACACATATGAAGATATGAACAAATAATAATACACAATATCACGAATTTCCATCTGCATGAAGAAAGTGCTTAAGATTCATTATTTTGTCTGTAATACAAGTAACGAATTGTTAATCCTTATCAAATTGACTAGAAGATATTAACGATATATAATTTTTTAAATTAGAATCTGGCAATTCTTGTTCTACATAATTTGCAATATGACAATTGGCGCTGCAACACATTTTACGATGTATTCTTACAAGAAGAAAGAATGCATTGATGTATATTTATATTTATGATCGTTGAATTTAATGTTAGATTTATGTAAATTCTGTGTTTTATGGATATTTGTAATTTTACTGAAAATGGCCAGATTGTGGTCGAAACGTCTAAATTATTTATTAACATAATTATATATTAAATATCACAAAGAATATTTTGTGCTGTGGTTTTATGCTCTTCTTTTAATTTTAAAAAGTGTTAACTATACTCTTATTTTTTACATAAAAAACTCGACTTAGACTTTTCATTTCAATTTACATGTCTTTTCCAGTAGATAATTCGAAAAGTACAACCGCTTCTATGGTGATGAAGGACGATCCAAATGAAGATTGGTGTGCCGTATGTATGGATGGAGGAGACGCAGTACTGTGCTGCGATAAATGTCCAAAAGTCTTCCATCTTTATTGTCACGTACCTAGTTTAAAATCATTTCCAGAGTAAGTTTTCTATTTATAATGTATCTTTATCTCGCTTTTCCTTTCAACTATTATTAATTAAGCATTTTTTTTTGTAGCGAGAGTGAAACTTGGCAGTGTATGTTGTGTACAAATGTACTAGATTGTTCGGACGATATATCGAACAGTGAAAAAAGATCAAACGGTATGAACGCTAAGGAATTACGAATTGCACAAAGGATTGTCTTAGAACTTTATTGTCAATATGAGCAAAGCTTACCTTTTCGGGAAGTTGTATCGAGTGAGGTAAGCACGATAGGAGCACGACGAGGGAGCATCATTTTTTTCTCAAAGTGAATGTTTGACAAGTCAAGATAATTCAATGAATGTTTTTGTTTTTAGATTACTGATTATCATCGAATTATCAAGAAGCCAATTGCGTTGGATATAATCAGGGATAAATTAAAGTCTGACCATATAGATCATTATACAGATCTAAGACAAGTTATGGCGGACATTAGACTTATGTTCAAAAATGCTTTTACGTACAATCCCGTAAGCTGATGAAGATTTTTAATTCTTATTTTATTTGTCATTGTCACCATTTATATTCTTTTTTTCAGGTGGATTCGCAAGTTTATCAAGAAGCTAGAAATTTAGAAGAGTTTTTTGAAAAGTTGTTATTGAAATGGGCACCAAATTATGCATATGACGATCCTTTCCTCACACCTGACAAGGAAGAAGATGAAGAAGTTTTTCCACCCAATAGAAAATATAGACGCATAATTAGTGATTAATATAGAATAAGTGAATTGTTAAGTGTATCTCGTCGGAATCGTTGTGTTTGGGAGTAAATTATTTTTACGATTTATAATTATCGGATTAAACAGTTAATAACTTGATAGAATGTGATAAATACTATCCACACTTTTTCGCAATATGATAAATACTTAAAATAATTGAAAAGACAAATTACATGAGCATTTATTATATGTTCTCTTTTGAAATATTTATAACAAATTTTTTCGGTTTTTCAGTTAAATTGACGGTATTAAATACTTTAGAACAAGGTGACTATTAATGTATAACTTCGACATGCTTCATTTCTCGAATATACACACACATATATATATATATATATATATATATATATATATATACATACACATATATATGTGTGCATGCGTGCATATCAAAGTGAATCTTAATGGATGTCAATCAATATTTCATCTCAATATTTTATCATAAGAGGTAAAATATTTCTCTCTTATGTGTTACAGTGGTAATTCATCTCCCATGGTAAGATATTAAGACATTCATTAAGATTTACCCTGTATGTATGTGTATATATATATATATATATATATATATATATATATATATTATATATATATATATATAATTATATAAATGACGTGCTAGATTTTTAACCTTAGCTATACATACTTTTTTTATCTTTGATATACACATTTGTGTCCCTCGGATCCCATCCATATTTGTTACCGTAAAAATGGACATATTTTAATCAATTTTTTGTTTCAATCGATAGAAAATTGAAAGGATAAGTTATTAAGGCATAAGTCCATAAAATTGATAGAATTAAAGAGTTTTGAGATATATAGGTTCAAAGAAAAAGAAAAATTTAAAAATACGAAAAAATGTCGATTTAGCAAATTGTACTGAGATTTCTGAGACCCATCTCTTCATTGCCCGTAATCGAGGTCATAAGGGACTTACAGTTAATTTTAACGTCATGTGTATAGCTAGGATTAATTAATAAATTAGATAATATATTTTTAGCAGGGAATGGAAACACGCATTACTTCCTTTTTATCGTTATTTTGTTATAATGACAATTTAATAATAATTTTGCGAAAATTACTTTTATTCGTTACTTGTCGATGCGTTACAAATAACGAAATCTATTTTTCTCAGTAAATAACGTATAATGATGATAAGTTACTTGACTTTCAAAGTCTCTCTTTTAGTGCAAACTTAGCATTTAGATCGTTACAGTCATAAAAAATTGCAACATTATCAAATCGTTATTATAAAAAATATCGGTAAAAGTTACTATAATATATTTCATTTCCTGATGTTAATATGATACACTGCTTGAAGTTTTATCATGTTAGTAAACTATAAAATGCTTAACATATTATATTTGATTAATAATGTAAGTTGATATACAATTATTTGTTGAATAACGATACTTTTTTGTCTTTTGACTCTTATCGTATGCAAAAAATATTTTATAAAATATACATATATAGATAATAAAGTTCCATTTATACTACTTTCACTAAGTAATTAACTTTTTAGACGCAACACTTTTTGTACTTCAAAAAAAATTATTTTAAAAAATCGTGGGAAGACGGCTATGAAACATTTATGTATATTTTTAAATATATTTTCAATTATATTTATATTTTTTTATTATTAAACAGTTTTTTTATTGATTTTTTTATGCAATTAACTTTCTTCTTTGATGGAAAAATTTTGTTGAAATTTCTGAAGATGAATTTTTCAGCAAAAATATTAAAAAATCACCGAAATTAAAATCTACTATTTTTACTAATTTACCTGGTTGAATCCGATTGAATCTGAATGTAATATTAATGTGATATTCGAAAATTTCATACAGTTGCGAATATAGTGTAACTATAATATACAGGAATGTACTAAATTCTTTTATTATACTATATTCGCTGCTGTACGAAAATCTTAAATATTACATTCATATTTATGCTAACGGTTATGCGAAATAATTCTATGCCTTTTGATATACTATTTTAATTTTACTTTTAATTATTTTAAAGATAAATTCAATTTCGGATCTTTATTCCTGCACTGTCTGAACTGGTGTACATCTGAACAGGAGTACGTTCCAAATCTCGATTTTGTACCCGAGTATTACTTTACTTTTGATGTTCACCAAATGCTGAACAAAAATAAAAGATATTCGTAATCTGCTTCGTAATTGACAAGAGTCGAGTTTTGAAATACATCCCAGTGTAATAAATAAAATGAAACAAACGTATATTAGCCGTATTCACCTTAACTTATTGCAACGTATACAGTTTAAACAGTGGAGAAATAAAGAATAGACTTTTTGATTGCATCTATACTATCATTTCTTAGTAATTTTTTATTTTTCAGCTCATGTGAAGCAAGTCTTTAAAAATTAAAGCCGCTGTTTCATTTGTCTTTTTGTCGTACGATAAAAGCATTTAAACTAGTATGTGTATTCTTTACATTTTCACTAAAGAAAAAAAAAAACAAAGTATTTCAATGCATAGTATTTCGTCGTAATAATAAACAGAACACTCTATATATAAAATTTCCAGTCTTTATTCACTTATTATAACGAAAAAAATCAGCATTAAGTTTCAAATTCTAATAAAAATAATTATTATATAATATATCTCTTCATTTGCAATATATCAATTATGTAATTAATTATAACATTCACATTTCATGTACATATATATATATATATTATTTTTTTAAATTCATTTTTACTGAATTTCATTAAAAAGAATCCTTGATGGAAAAAATTTATACATCGTATGAATCCATCAAAAGATTACCATCTTTATCTTTTAACCGTTTTCTTCCACTAGAATAACGTGTTTCTTGAGTACCATCCGCATAAATTAGCTTTATAGTACCATCAGGATATTCTCGTCTCTGAAATATTCAAACAAATATTTATTAATTGATATTAATTCAAATTTGCACGTTTATACAATTCTATTTTTATAAAAAAAAGTAAAATATGCGAATGGGAACAATGCATTTAAAATACAAAATAAAAAGTTGAAACACTCATTCACCTTATGTGCTTTTGTATGAATTTCTTTTTGTCCATTTGGTAAAATTAAAACCTTGTCGCCGTTAACAAAAGTTTGCGCTACTGTTCCGTCTGGAAATAACACTTCGACAGTACCATCGGTCATACGCTTTTCCACTTGACCACTATATACAAATATAATTTTTATTTATTAATGCATTATTTAGAGAATAAAACAAAACAGCAAATTGGAATAAGCGAACATAATAAAATAATAAAATAAACATACTCGGGAAATTCTAAAATCTCTAAGCCATCGGAAGTCGTTGTGTGCCATGTTCGAGTTGTGGCATAAAAATATTTTATTCTCTTATTTTTATCAGTTTCACGAACATCTCCATTGTAATAAATCATTTTTGTAACTTCTTGATCGGGAAAGATCTTTTTGACGTTACCATTTGGATACCAATATTCTATGCGTCCATCAGGAAACTGAATTTGTTTTACAGCATCCATACTGGTCTTACCAATCTGATTCTGAGAAGCGGAAGGATGCAATGTAGAACTTAAATTCTTCTCAAATGACAATGTTCGATCTTTCTTTATTTCTTTTTCTATTTTTATGTCATTTTCAGTTGAATCCTGATTTAATTCACGAGATTTGTTAGTGTAATACTCTATATCATTTGCAACATCAACTGTTGTATGCCTAAGATTTTTGTTTGTAGAACTCGAACAGGATTTACCATTGCCTTTTGCACTCAGATTATGTATTTGTGTAACTACTGGCTGGGCATCACTCAATACATCCTGGTTTGTATGAAATGGATTTTGATTTTCTATTAAATCCGATGTTGCGTCTTTTAATAAATTTTCGTATAAATATCGCTTTTTTACCGCAATGTTTTCTTCCATGAATTTTTGATTGCATTTAGGCTGTGATTCAATTTCAACTTGTTTATACTTTTCCTTATTTGTAAGTACATCACTCGTTATTTGTTCAAAACCATCATTTACTTTAATTGATTTCGTAATCGATTCATTTCGAGTTTTGTCTTCATTTTTATCATCATTGTCAGGAGTGGAAGTATCTGATGAAGTATTCGATGAATCGTGACGCATCTTCGTTGAAGTCTCATTGGATGGAGTCACAACAACGCGTTTGTTAATTTGATTGATAGCTGTCGTAATTACTTGCCCCGTATTCCTCCTAAGATTTCTGATGTTTGTTCTTTTAATATTTTGTAAATTCCCGACTTCTTGTTTCAATTTTGATATTTCTACTCGTAACACACGAAGCTCGCTTTTGTATCTTGATTCAGCAGCATTCCATCTACTTTCTTTGATATTCAATTCATCTCTCAATTCTTCTAATTGCTCTTGCAGATTTTGCGCCTTTTGTCTTTCCATTTTACTTTGCTTTGCCTTCTCCTGAGCATCGCGAATTCTATTTTCCATTGCTATCTTCTCACGCGCTATTTTCTTTTTCTCCTCTTGTAATTGGTTTTCTACTCTTCTTCTATTTTCCTCAAAATCCTTTTCCTTTTCTGCATATTGTTTACATCGAATTATCTCCTCTTCTTGTAATTTTCGGCGTTGAAACAACAAAGCTGAACTTTCCTTTCGAAATATGTCTATTTCTTTTTCAAGTTCTAATAAACGATTTTTTAAAAGGTCTGTTTCGGAAATATTCATTTGATTAACATGCTTCTCAGATAAATAACAATCAACCTCTCTCACATTCGAACATATTTTCGCTATCTCTTCCGTTATTTTTTCCGGTTCGCTTTTCAACATATATTCTTTCTTTTTATGTGTACGTAACTCTCGAGCGTCCGATGATGATGATGACGATAATGACGACGACAAAATAGATCGCTCTTCATCAGATGTTTGAACAATTTCTTCAATTATTGGAGTACATTCGTTATCATAGCATGTATCTTTGTTGGACGATTCGTCATTATAATTTAAAGCATTTTCTTCTTCGAGAACATGTATAGTTTTCGTCAAATGATTATATGAATCTTTTTTGTTATATCCTGTTACGTCTTGCTGCAAAGACGATTGTCTTGGAGTGTCGATCGTTTTTTTATTGCTGATAATGTTCAAAGGGGAAGTATGAATTTGTTCCTTATAATTAAATGGCAGTTTCTTTTTTACATTGCACGATTCTAACGTATCAATGGAACAATCATTCCAATTCTGTTGTTCGAGATAATCATTTAAAGAAGAATTACTTACTATATCAGATACATCGGTTGAATCTATGGTTCTATATTCATTATATTCTGAAAATCTAACATGATGATTGACATCCGCTTCACTTTCATATGTTAATTTACATTCATTTCTCGTAGAAATGTCCCTCTCTTCATCATTATTCGACATTACTGTGATAATAGATGTATCATGATTTTCTGGATGGTCTATGTACGCTTCATTGCTTTCCAACACTTGATTAGCAGGTATAAAACAGTTCTGTGTCGTTTTTGGGATATTAGTATTTGTGATATCCCCGTAGCGATTGATAGTGGCGGCGTTAGTATGAGAATGTTTATGAAACTCAAACTGCTCAACCTGGCACTGTACATCTGATTTTAAATTTCTAGCGTGTGCAACTTGTTGAATCGGCTCGATCATATCACTTGTTTCTCCACTTTGTTGTTTTTTACTTGCTACAACGCTGCTCTCGCTTGTTTGACTTAATTTATTCTTTATTTTAAATGGTGTAGACTGCTGCAAGAATGCAAGTACTGTACTTGAGGTTGAACAAAAACTAGAATTTTCCGCCTTTTCTTCTAAGAGTTCAAATATTCTTACCTCCTCTAATTCTCTCTCTGCTTTTGAATCACAGTCTGATATATTAGTTTCTGATAAATGTTTTGATCCATTAGAAGTAACGTTATGTGTGACTTGGTTAGTAGAAATAATAGATTTATTAAAAATCTTCGGTAATGGAACAGTTTTCAAGCTTAATTGTCGCTTTCCATTTGCAATAGAAACATTATCCAAAATTTTTGGAGATACATGTCTACGTGCAACAGAACTCTCGCACTTATTACTCCTATCAATATGTTGAGTATTAGAAGATAAAGACATGTTATACCTTTTCGTAACTGCAATTGAAGGACGCAAATTTGCAGACATTTTAAATCTTGACAGTCCTTGACCTTTCTTTAAAAATGGTTTCTTTGTCTTAATCTTTGTATCTGTGTGTGCTTTTGACATAATTTCTGATTCTTTCCATAATTTTTCTTCTAGTATTGTTTGAAAATCTTTTTTCGATGAAGGAAGAGGTATGTCATCAATTGAGACACAATTATTTGAAACGTCATTCAATGAGAGTGGTTTTATACCTTCTATTAATGAATCACTTAATTCTTTTTTCTGTGACAATGCACCAGAACTGTAATCTTTCATAGAACTTTTATTTTTATCAGCAACTGTAGAAATGTAATCTGATGAATCGTCACTTTGCTCCTGATTATAATCTTTGTATGCTGAAATAGCATTTGTTGATATTCTTTTATTCATTGTTTTTAATATTCCATCTGAATTTTTCGCACTGTATTGAAGCTTTGAAGCATTATCAGGCATTGTTTCTTTTACATTCATCTCATTCTCCTGCATGACACATGTGTCCTCCGTATTTCCAATAATATCAAAGTGTGTTGGCAAACCAAGTGCTTTGTAAATACGATCTTGTTCGTGACTTAAAATCTCTCTTTGCATTCGTTGTTGCTTCAATAATTTTTCTTGTTGTTCTATTTGCCATTGCTTTAATTTTTGCAAGCGCTCAGCTACAGACGCTTCCACATCCATGATATTTATATCTAAAATAGTTAAAATTTGAAAAATTATTTTTTTTTAATTTCTATCAGTAATTTTGAATGCATATAATAAAAATAAAAACAGCTTACTTGAAAAAGTATATAATGCCTTTTTTAAAGCATTGAAAAATGCAATACCAAATGAAGCATATGCAGTTTGATATACATATAAATATATTTAAAGCTCAAATAAAACAAACTGCATTTGAGAATCACGAAAAAAAATTTGATGTCCAGATACTCTGAAAAAATATAATGAAATATAAATATAATTTATAAGTGACATTTATAAATCTGTTCTTGCTAAAGTTTGATTTTATATTTAAAATCCTAAGGCCTTGTACACAATGAAAGAAACATTAGAGAATTAAATATTAAATATTAAAAAAACAAAAAATTAAGAATAAAGATTAAACGCGTACACAGAGCTGCGCACAAAAGAAGAAATATTAGAAATAGAAATACATGTTGAGATTTCAACCTATTAGACATTAGTTATATCAAAATACATGGTTTTTAATAAATTAAAATCTTAATATTTATTCCTAACATTTTTCCTCCATTGTGTGCAGGGCTTTACATACAATGAATACAAATATGATATGAAATATGTAAATATCTTATTTGTATCAACTGTAAGTTATGTTTAACCTCTATTTGCAATATTTAATATCTCTAATTATTTATTTATTCCTGTTTTTATTTCTCCCATTATGTATAGGGCCTAATATTAAATAAATATTTTATATATATATATATATATATACACTCACGCACCCCTATACTATGTATATATATATATATGTGTATATACATATATTGAATGTAAATACTAAATAAATCGGTCTAATTCAATCAGTTTTCACTGAGAGCGTCACGCGTCGCATCATAAGTTAACCAATCAAAATATCTCATTTCATAAATAATCATAACCTCTCTCTCTCTCTTTCGTGACGCGGCGTGACTCGCTCAGTGGAAACGCGCCCATACTTTAATCGAGAAAATGGCGCTATCTTGTGCGAGTAAGTATCTGTGAGAACATAAATCATGAATGTTATTTTTTATTTTAACTATCCTTATGTGATGCTTATATTTATGTCATGCAAATTTACACGACGATACTTAACACAAAATTAAGAAGAAATTGTTGAAGAAATAAGAAATTTCATACCGGCACTGTCGGCAAGCATAACCTAGTCTCCATTTCCGTTGCACATATAACGCGCATGAAGCATGAAGTATCATTTTATCCTTGTTCGCAGAGTGTTAAAGAAGGATAAAATGATGCACATTATGCGTACAACGAAATGCAACCTTAGAATATTCTAATGATTTAATCCTATAATATACATATAATAATAAGATGGATTTGTTAATAAAAAGAAAATTTTACGAAGATACAATTACATTTATTATCTTGTAGATTATATAATTGTAAGTGCTTATTTATAATGTTTATGTATACATTAATATGTATAAATGTATTATGTATATAACTTATTAATTCAATTAGTAATATCTATAAAACAAATTATAATTCATATATTTAAATCTTAATATAATAAAATTTTGAGATGTAATAAAGATTGTTATAAATTTTTATAATTTTCAGTTTCTAATGAAGTACCAGAGCATCCAGTAATATCTCCTGTCTCTGGCTCAATATTTGAGAGACGTCTCATAGAAAAATATGTGACTGAAAATGGAGTAGATCCTATTAGTGGCAAAGAACTTACCATTGAACAACTTATTGATATCAAAGGTATTTTTAAACTCATATTTTTTTACATAATTATTTTTATTTAATTTATAATCTTTTCTATTATAGCAACTCCAATTGTCAAGCCCAAACCACCTAGTGCAACTTCTATTCCAGCAATATTAAAAATTATGCAAGATGAATGGGATGCTGTTATGTTGCATTCATTTACATTACGACAGCAACTTCAGACTGCAAGACAGGAACTGTCTCATGCTTTATATCAACATGATGCGGCTTGCCGTGTGATTGCTAGATTGACTAAGGAAGTTACTGCTGCTAGAGAGGCTCTTGCTACTCTCAAACCACAAGCTGGAATTGTTCAGGCTACAATTCCGCAACCAGTATGTTATCATTATTTGATTGATTATTCTTGAATTTCTTTAAATTATAAATATTTAATAATATCTTAATTTACAAAGTCATATAGGTTTTATTATATATATATATATATATATATATATATATATATATATATATGTACATATACATATAAAAGCATAAATATATATATATATATTTGTTTTCTATTTTATGTATATTATAAATTGTAAATATGTTTATAATTCTTAATAAGTTATATTTTCTTCCTTAGGCTGTGGCAGTAGAAGCTGGTGGCACAGCAACACAACCAATGGAACAAGCTGGTATCACTGAAGATGTAATACAGAAACTTCAAGAGCGAGCAACTGTTCTTACTCAAGAGCGAAAAAGGCGTGGACGGTCAGTACCAGAAGATCTTATGCCTCAGGACAGTATCCGGTCATTCCAAACTCTCGCATCACATCCTGTAAGCTTTTGTTAAGTTTTATAAAATTTTCAAAATTTACTGTTTCATTATTAAGAATTTTTATAAATATATAATGTTATAAATATATAAGTTTAAATAAAGTTAGAGCTGCATTAAAATAGAAATCTAATGATAATATACAATACAATAATAATTATTATATAATTCTAAAGATTTTTAAGAAATAAAAAATGAATGAATTAATTATTATTAATGTTAAAAATAATTATGTTAATTTTCAGGGACTTCACTCTGCCAGTGTGCCTGGAATTCTAGCACTTGATATTCACAATGCAGATACTAGCAAGATTTTAACAGGTGGTGCTGATAAGAATGCCACTGTTTTTAACAAGGATACTGAACAAGTAGTGGCAATCCTTAAAGGACACACAAAAAAAGTGCGCAATCAATTTAAATTGTCGTTTTATTACTTTCTTAAACATACTAATTTTTTGAATTATCTTAGGTTACACGAGTTATTTATCATCCAGAGGAGGATGTAGTAATGACTGCGTCACCCGATACTACAATTCGTGTATGGAATGTTGCTACCAGTCAAACAACATTATTATTGAAAGCTCACGATGCACCTGTGACTGGATTGTCTTTACATCCAACTGGCGATTATCTACTGAGTTCCTCTCTAGATCAACATTGGGCCTTTTCAGATATACGTACCGGCAGATTATTAACTAAAGTATGTTTTTAATTAACACATCATTATATTTAATTAAAAAGGTTATGGTATGATAAAAAAAGTCCTACACACATCACGCTTGATTGTTTAAAGATTGCAGGACAAGCAGGACAACCGTTGACAACTGCACAATTCCATCCTGATGGTTTGATTTTCGGCACTGGCACTGCGGATTCTCAGGTGAAAATCTGGGATTTAAAAGAACAATCTAATGTAGCAAACTTTCCGGGACACACTGGTCCAATCACGGCGATTAGTTTTTCCGAGAATGGATATTACTTGGCAACAGCTGCGGAAGATTCATGCGTCAAGCTTTGGGATTTGCGTAAATTGAAGAACTTCAAGACATTACAATTGGAGGAATCTTATGAAGTGAAGGATATTTGCTTTGATCAAAGTGGAACTTATTTGGCTGTGGCAGGAACGGATGTCAGGTAAAATGTTGAACAATAATAAATTAAACTAGATCGCTATATATGAATAAATCAAATAAATAATCAAAGGACGAAGTTGAAATTATCTTATATTATTAGTCCTTGATGGTTATTAGTTATTCGAAAGTGTTGATACTAATATAAAAAATTAATCATATACTAATTAATAAATATCCTATTAATAAAAGTCTTATATTAAATAAAATGTCTTTAAAAATTTTACTGTGTCTCAATTGCAGTATCACATATTTTAATAATATTTTAATTTATTGTTTTAATAATAATTTAAATTTGCCATGAGATGTATTAACATTGTATAATATAACTTAATTTAAGATTATATTATATATGTTGTATTGTTTTAGGGTATACCTCTGTAAGCAATGGCAGGAATTGAAAGTCCTAAATGATCACACAGCCGCTGCCACTGGCGTTCGTTTTGGAAAGCATGCACAATATATCGCGTCTACTAGTATGGATAGAACATTAAAACTGTACGGATTATCATAAATAGAAATATACTGATTATTATTTTTAATTGAATTAGAAGATTACTTTATAAATGTCTAATCGATTCGATAAATTTGACTTAACTTTTTTTAAATGTTTCTTATGTTATTAAATACAAAAATTAGAATAAGTAATAAATAATGAACATAGTAAGTTCGTAATATTGTAAGGTCTATTCAATCTTTGCATTTTGGACAACGTATCTTCAAAAGTGAATCTTATGTAAATTAGAAATTTGTTATGCTTTTTTCTTTCAAATGTGAATTATATGAGGATTTTTCAGCTAAACTATAAAATTTTAAATATTGCTAAGCTATAAATTTTTACAAAAAGTACATTATATACAAATAAATAACAAGTACGATTGTGTAAACTACAACTTTGATTTTTAATCATTAAACCACATACGTGCATCTTATAGAAAATAAATATTTTATATAACATCTAAAGCGTTATTTTCTATATATTTCTTTTAAGTAAAATTCTATGAATGTAAAAAAGGTCTAGTAACATCCACTGTTTATTAACAGTAAATATTAAACAAAATTACATTTAAAAAATATCAATATGTAACTTTAAGAAATTTGAATGTTGAATAAATTAAATGAAACCACAAATGTCCCAAAAGTATTAAACCTTTATTAAGGCAACGTGGTGGAATCCCATTAAACAAGTTTTTTATCGTAAAAATTCTATATAAATATACAAATATGCGCGCGCGCACGTGTGTGTGTAAAATCACTTATCTATTACGTGTAATAAACACATGTATGTCTTTAATAAACAAAGAAAAGAGTATTAGCTTCTGATTATACATATGTTATCTTTTAATTATGTATATACGTACAAAATAGCTCATACTGCTGATTGCTTCGTAAAACTATAGGAAAATTTTTTATATAGGCAATTATTATAAATACCAACTCACATGATATCTTATGAGTATTCTAATTATACAATAGTTCATAATCTTAACAGTGAAAATCATTTTTGACAGCTTGTAACTTAAAATATCTGTTCTTACTACTGCCATTAACTCTATTTAAAAACATTTCATAATACTTATATATGTATACACACACACACACATATATATATAGTCTACTATCAATCGCAACCATTTCGTCTTTGTAGATTATCTCATGATATCGAAGACTTGAATCAAGGCACTTGCTTGCTATTTTTTTCGTATAGTTTTGTATCAATATACAAATAAAATACATTCACACATTTTATAAATTACATAATACTTTAAATGTCTAACAATTTTTCTAGTTTTAATTACGTAACCGTGTAACACAAACAATTTTTTTTTTATATTTAACACGAAAAATCGTTATTTCGTGAAAAATCAAGTGCAATTTGCACACTAGAAGTTTGAAGATCATTTCAATTGTAGTGCAAGATGAATTCTTGCAATTGTCTGAAAACCATGTATTTCTATACATAATTTGTCACTAAATACAAAAATAACAAAATTGTAGCAATTAGAGAAAAACAAAATGATGAAAAATAAAATGCTATAATGCTATTATACGATGCTATTTATTTTAGTCTCTTTAATTTTAACATTTTCGAATTCAGCGATAAACTTTACACAAAATTTTACAAAAATACACGATTTTTAGATAATCGCAAAATTGCATTATGATCAAAATGATCTTCTTTAAGCTTCGAATGTGTATAAAAAACACAAATAATTTCATCTCGCTTTAATTTTTATTTTCACGCACATATCGATTTTTTTCGTGTATGAAAAATGCTGTCACACGGTGTAATAACAATTACTGTAAAATGTACTCCAAAAGAGATTGAACGTCGTTGCAACTGTTACAACTTTTCTATGAATAAGATACGTGTAAAGACGTGTAGAAAATATCGTTACTCTTGTTATAGATTATAGAATATTGATTTTGGAAGCCCTATTTCTAATGTCACGCATACATGTATACTAGTACGCACGCACACATACGTATTGAATTATAAAATTTATAATAAAACTATGCAATTATTCGAGAAATCATACTTTTGGCATAATTCGCTGAATGTATTGTCTATATTACAAAATATGATAAACATCTTCCGGAAACTTACTACTCTTGAAAAATTTAAAAAAGGCGCGCATTATTACAGGCTAAGATACATCACGTTTCAGTATATGACAGATTAATACTCACTGTATATAAACGATCGAATGAAAAGATTAAGATATTGTAATAATGCTTCCTAAACTCGACAATTTCAATTATTCAAATATAAAAAAAGACAAAATATTGCAATAATTCTGAAGATAATTCATGAACAGAAAATTAATGTAACTTCTGTAAAAAATAATACTAAAATTTGTTTATAGAAAAAATTCATTATTGTAATAATCACTCTATTCTCTTAACGCCTCTGTATTCTTGACTTCTTAAGGCACGTTGTCACATGTACTTTTTAATTTTTAATTAATTTTACAATTTTAGCACAATGTTGCAAATAAATATTCAGAAACATAATTCTTCAAGTAAAAGAAATTTTATCATAAGATGGCATGTAATATTTATCACTTGAAATTGCGTGGTATTCCAAAATACTTTTCACATGTACTTTTTAATTTGAAAAATTCATCCTTGAAGAGATCCGAATCTTTATCTTTAACATGTTTTCCTTATTTATTCACATAATTTACATATTATATACTAGATATATAAGATGTCCTCGAACGTTTTGGCGAGACTTTGAGATTTTATAGGAAATTGAATTCTGAACAAAAAGTTTCCTATAAACATAGGTTGAAAAATACTTCCTTAAAAAATTAGTGTCCATTTTTACAAATATCAGGGAATGGTTTGTAACAAAAAGTAAAATTGTACGGAAATTGTAGAGAATTCAATTATTTTTCAAATGACATTAAAATGATTTTAATACGTTTCATAGGTTTTGAGATAATCAGTTTCAAATGTACAAAAAAGTGTTTTTTTCGACTATCAACGAGTTTTTTCAAGTCTTCATATTTATGCTTTTGTGGCCTTAGCCATAAAGGTGAAAAAAAATAAAACGTTCAAAGACACCCTATATAATTATACATAGAACAAGAAAATAGATGATAAAAGTACTATTTGTCATTACTTGTTTCTGGCGTGATCAACATTTTCATTCTGTATGTATATTAAAATAAGAATGGGATCGAAGAAAAAGATTAAAGTCAGTATTCATAGTCGATTCTCTTATAATCTATTTAAGCCCATCTTAAGTGCATTGTTGAGCTTGAGATGTCATAAATCAATCACAGACTGTGTTAACATCTTAAGATATTATTTAAGATGATCTTGAAATAAGACTATGAATATTGGCTTAAGAATAGAGAGATTTGGTCCCGACGAGTTAAGAATAGATGAGGGAGATAGAGTTCAGCTGTACTGCTAAAGATAAGAGCATTAGGAATGACATTGGGAATTCATCGAAGCACCAATTATGTATAAGCAAAAGACTATCATTTTTGAGCAACTTCGAAATACTCTTATTAAGTATTCAATTTCAATATCTTCAATTCATCGCGAACTCTGGTCCAGTCTATTAAGAGATTTGTATAGATCTCTATAGTCTTTTCTCCTCTCCAGTAATTATTTATTATGAATTTCGTTATTACTTCTCGTTAACAGACGTAGTAAGAGCACTTACGTTATTATTGTTGGATGTAACTTTCTGTTTGCTAGCTATGCTAGTCTTTTTCTCATCGAAATGCCGTTTACGATGCACTTTCATGTTGTCACGACGATTGAATTTTTTACCGCATTCCGGACACGCGTGCGTCTTTTCTCCATGTACATGACGATGAGCAGCCAAATGACTCGCTTGTGCAAAACTCGCGCCGCATTCTTGGCATATATGTTTACGTAAACCCTCATGTTTTAACAAATGCTCATTGAGAAACGCTTTAGAAGCATAACGATTATTGCAAACATTGCACATAAACGGCTTAGGATTGGAGTGCTGCAGTACGTGCGCTTTATACTTGGAAGCGACTTTAAAAGTCTTGCCACATGTCTCACACGTATATGTGGTCGCATGGCGAGTTTTGATATGTTCGTTTAGCACCGATAGACTCGAGTAAAGATTATAACAAAAGCGACAACGAAAATTACGTCGTTTTTTCATATGAACACTTGCGATATGGCCGAGTAATCGCGTGCGAAACGGGAAGACTTTGCCACAATATTCGCAGGCTAGATTTTGCGGTGGTAAATGTGACTTCATATGGATCTGTAATGAAACCTTGTGATGATAACTCTGTTCACAGTCTGTGCAACTGTACGGTCGTATACCCTTATGAACATTGTCATGTTCAGCTAGATAAAATTTGGATTTAAATCGTTTAGGACATTTGGGACATTGTATGGGTCTGGGATTAGTATGCGAGCATCGAATATGCTTCATCACATCAGATTTGCAAACAAACTTTGCGTTGCAGACGACGCACGTATATTGTTTGATACCGAGATGTGTCTTCACATGAACTGTACACTTATCTCGGCGTTCATAGAATTTTCGACAGAGTTTGCATGCATAACCATTCTGTGTTCCATTTACTACGTGCTCCACATTATCATCTACCTTAATTTCCTCGCCATCAATTTTAAAGAGCTCTTCTGGATTCTGTGTCGCTTCTAGTTGCTGTTCCAACTCTGCTAAATCTTTCAACTTTGCCACAGGACTATTGTTTTTCGACGACGTATTGCTAAGAATGCTATTGACAATACTGTTCACTTCTGTTCTGTTTTCGCTTTGCAACAAAGGTACGATTGCTGTATCGACTAGACAATAGCCCTGATCAGGGAAAACCCGTGCTCGCACCGTCGATACCTCATCATTTTGTTTTTTACACAGTTCCACAGTAAAGCTAATATCTTCGGCATCGTTATTCCGATTTCTCGTCTCTTTTACAGAAACATCGATATCGGGAGAGCTAGAAACAATCGTCAATAATTTATTCAAAGCTGTAGTCGGTAACTGAATCGTCACCGATGAATCCTGTTGCTGCTGCTGCTGCTGCTTTGGACATTGTTTTTCTGTATTTTCATTATTGCTATTATTATTATTATTATTATTATTATTATTATTCACAGAACGATTATTGATATTAGTTTCCACATTGTTGTGACTCCTTAATCTATTTGCAATCGGAATCTTTTCGCTGTCCACCACAGATGAATCTGCGCTTTGCCTGCTTCTAAGCCAACGAGTCGGTGATGATTCTGTACCTTGAGTCTGTACATTTTTTCCTGCATTTTCATCATTGGAAACTTGTTGCTGCTGTTGTTGACTACGAAGGCTCCTTAAAATCTTTGAGGTGGTATTTCTTTTTTTCTGCTGTTCCACTGGATCCTTGACTATATCTTCGATTTGATTATTTTTAGTAGAATTAAGATCTTTTTCAATACTGTTATTATTATCTGACGATGACGTACCCACCAGCAATGCTGATTCTTCATTTTTTACTTCTGTCTGGAGAGAAATCGAATTAAAAATGTAGAAGTAAGTAGAACATGCCTCTATTTTGATAATATGCATAAAGTTAAAATCATTTGGGAAATTAAGCCCTTTTTATTTAAATTTTCATAATATTATGATTCACACAAATATTTTACATTGACTTATTCATTTATAATAATTTTTCCATAATGAATAAAAAATACATAATAATTTTAATGCAAAAAAATGTTTCATAGTACTGTATTAAAAATACATTTTATTAACAAGTAAAAAAAAAAGAAAAACATTTCGTAAAAGATTGCTTATAAATTGTTTAATTATAGTTTAAGTTTAATTATATTTTATTTAGTTATTTATATATATTTTATTATTTCATAGAATTTGAATTTATATTAATATATTATGAAACTGATACAACATAGAAGAATTAATTATGATAAAAGAGCGATAGAGCAGTAGATAAAATATAAATAAAATATAGAGACTTACAGACTCTATTAATGGTGGAAGATTGTACTGATCACGTAACACCTGTTGGGTGCGCAGACATTCCTCTTGAAAATCACAAACAAATTCAAGTTTACCCAGACACTGAACACAGATCGCTTTGGGAAGAGGATCCTTTTCATCTATCTGTAATTCACAAACGGAAGTAACATAACAAATTAATAATCAAATTTTAAAAAGTAATATTTAAGATGTAATTTCTCCAAAAATTATAGTTGTGATACATATTTGAAAAAAAACAATAAAATCTTAAGCACATATAATTTTTATACTAATTCTTGTATCTTTTACTTTTTCTTTCTATATAAAATATTCAACATAAATATAACTGCTCTGCTCTATAGATGAACAATTTATGACATATCATTAAATTCTAGTCCTCACTAAACTTAATGATACTCGACAACAACAATAAGCTTGGAATTGTTAACAAAGTTAAATTGATAATTTTTATAGTTATAACATTTATTACTCACAATTTTTTAAAAAGTTCACTATTTTTCTTTTCAAAAAACAATTATTATACAAACATAAACATAATTTATCTCGCGTTCGCGAGATACAGATTACTAAAGCCATCTATTGGAAAAATAATGAATTTCTTTTTACTACACCTAATACAATAATCTTGCAATGTAATTGTATACATTTGTATATTTGAAAATTAATACAAATATTCTTCTTATATACTTATTATTTTTCAAACAGCAATAATTTAATTAAAAATTCTGTAAGAATCTTGTTCAAAAGTAATTTACGTAAAATCTACTATTAGTTATAATATTAGAATAAGTATAAAAAAAATCTTTTGCTATCCTGAATGAAATTATGACATGCTAAAAAAGAATACTATTAACTATCAATATTTTGGCAAATATCTTTGTACTTTTTCTTAAAACTTAGATATTTTAAGTCTAATCGACAATGTACTCATTGTTTCATGCATTTGTTTTCTTGCTTTTTATATATTTGTCACCTGAAGCCAACAAACATCATCATATTATAATTTGTCTCTTCTGATTACCAAAGAAAAACATTATTTCACATAAAAATTAAGACATAGACCGATAATCAAGGTCTGTTCTTATACTAATACGGCATTCTTGTGTCACTATTATTGTAAAGATTATGTGCTTATTGTTTTTGCATGTTTACTGCAAAGTATTATAAAATGAACTAACCTCTTCAATCTAATCTAACCTAAATTATCAGCGTTGTATTTAACACGATGTTTCTCGTTTTCTTGTTACCCAGTTTTTTTTCGTTTTTTCTGTCGCCTGAGATAAAAATTGAACTTCAGAAGAGACAAAAACATGGGAAAAGAAATGCAATTATAAATAAAATAGTGAAAAAGGAAAAAAGGCATGAAGTAAAGAACAAGAAAAAGGGAGCAAAGGACTACAATGTAGATTAGACTTTAAAATTGTCATTAAATAGTTACAGATTATTGCAATATATTATTGATTAAAATTGTTTAATTTTTTAATAAAAAAAGAAGTGATGAAGATGAATAAATAAAAGAGACAAGATTAACATTTCAACATCAGTCATACAAATCTCAGTGCTTTATTTTTTAATTTTATTAAATGTCAAAAAGCTGTTGTGTATTCAATTAAATTTATTATTTAAAAATCGTAATTATCTTCAAGTATTTTAAGAAACATTGAAACTTATAAGCATTGCAAATAATAACTAATTATAGTTAGGAAATAAGATTTGTATTTCAAAAGTTTCGATATTCCTGATTTTGAGAAAAATGTTCCTTGCAATGATAAACATAAAGCATAAAGTATATGTAAACTATACAAAGAAATAAGATATGTTACATACAAATATACACATTATCTTGAAAAAATTTTATATATATATATATATATATATATATATATATATATATAGTAGAAAAGAACAAATTTTCTTTGTATCATTTTTTCCAACATCATACTCGGGTTAGAAAAGAGAATACTTATCAAGATTGAAAAATATATAACTCACCAAGATATTAATTTTTCTGTGAATCTTAAGACCAAGGTAACGTTTGATACCTTCCTCGCCGAAAACATCGATGTAGATTTTCTCGTACTGGCCGCAAAGCCTGCACATTTTCGCCTCCCCCTCTTCCACCACATCCATTCTTATGTATTCGTCAGTGCTTGCTTACATACACGTTTTACTATCGCAAGGTGGGAATCGATGGAAATCCACGCTTGTCGTTTCGTATCGCATAAACAATGCTTCTTCCTCTATCTTTACTTTTACGAATTTGCTTGTTTTTTTTGTTTTTGAAAGAATATAACAAAATAAATGTCCTTATCGTTCGCGACGCCAGAATATGAACTGAATACTACGAAGTAGGGGCGAAAATGGAGACAACTACACTGGCGTTACTACTTGCTATGACAATTCAATACAAGAGATTCTTGTGGATTCTCGGAGAGTAATCACATTTGAGCCAGACTTCAGTCACGTCCACAAACTTTTAAATACTAGTCAGACGTTCAGTTTTCGATACCGTCGTTTGTGGCGCCCTCACTGCATGACTATTGGTTCCTGGGGGATCGATTGTGTATCTCAAAAAATGAAAATTGCAAAAGTGAGTTTTAATTGATCAATAATCAGTGAATTTGCTCACTTTTGTAATTTTCACCCTTATTTCAACATACTAGAGTTCTAATTTATAAGAGAAGCGCAACTAGTGTTAAGTGTTCTGATTGGTCATTACTCATCGTGTTTAGCAGTCAATTGATGAATTATTTCTGTGTACTAAAAATGGTTGCTTAATGGATGATTGGTGGATTTTGGATCTTTTTCATTTGATGACACAAGTCGACACAAATTGACAAGCGTCGTTTTATCCTTTTTGATGTTCAGAGAGTGATAAAAATAAAAATGATACTACAAGTGGAAAGCACCCATTATAATCCGTCTTGCAAACGACGCCTTTTTTAGTACTTTTTAAAATACTTTTTAATACTTTTACGATACTGAAGTCGATTGCGCTTTTCTTAAACTGGTTCTATTGTACATTAATTGCAAGTTAATCGCAAGTTTGTTGCGACAGCCAATATGAAGCATTAATTTCAAAATGCAAGCTTCAGATTGGCTGTCGCAACAAACTTACGATCAGCTTGCAACTAATGTAGAACTGGTTTTATAGGATTCTAGCAACCGTAAAAATTGCAACATAGACTTTTGCATAACGCCTAATACATAGTACATAAACGAATCAACCAATCAGAATGAATACGTTCAGCAGAACACAACCATTTTATGATTCTCTGCTGAGATTAGATCATTCCTCTTGATCTAAAAACATAACCCAATCAGCGCGAAGTGAAACTTCCAACAGTTGCAAAATAAACGTTCTGCTGAATTTAACGCAGCCATTTTTTCTTTCGTCCTATTCCATAGAAAAGAGTAATTTTGATTGGCTGATTCTCTTATTGGACTATGCATTATGCATTATGCAAGTGTGCTGCGGCCATAAAGCGGGGAGTACAGATTCTTGCATAACGCATAAAATATGAAGCATAAGAAAATCAACCAATCAGAGTGCTTTATTTCGTGGAAATGAAGGACTTCGATTGATACATTTTCTTATGCAAATGCTCCCCCTTAAGGGTATATCCACACAAATTTGCATAGCCGCATAAACGTATGTATAAAGAAAATTATCCAATTATCACATTTTACGTTCTTTATAAGAAAAATGCAATTGAATAATTTTCTTTATGTATACATTTATATGGCTATGCAAGTTGTGTGGATATACCCTAACCGATAACCTATAGTGTAATTACGGTCTAAATAATAATGTATTAAATTAATACAATATGCATCAAAGTGATTAACTACAAAAAGCGATTAATTAAAAAATAATTAAAAAAGCAGATAACCAACTTGCCTAGCAAATGAATATGATTGTGTTACTTATAGATCCTTTTTCTTAGGTTATTAACTCTCGCCTGCGAAAATTGTAGGGAATCGATTCTGTATCTTGAAACAAGATGAAAATTACAAAAGTGAGTGAATTTACTAGAATACTGATAATTTCATTGGTCAACACCTAGTAAATTTGCTCACTTTTGTAATTTTTACCTTATTTTAAAATACAGAATCGATCCCTAGGAGGTAGATACGGACAACTTATGGACCAATCACAATTAATCCCTCGGCTAATCGAACAGCTTTGTCCGGTTTAAACAGGCCCAATTGCACGATGTAAACTAGATCATTATTCGCTCGCCAATCACATTTGTTGACTCAGCGCCAGCGCGCCAATCGCTCTTTTCCACTGACTATGACGTCACCACACACCCGCGTATCGCGCGCTTTTACGGTCAATCCCACGGCTCATTTTAGGAACGCGCTGACCACGCGCAACCCCACCCATCGCGCCGTGACAAATGCAACTTTTACTTCCGGCTGCGTACACGGCCATCGCGCTTGGCTTTCATCGAGTCCGTTTGTGCTCCGGTGGTGTTCACGCGACATTCAAGTGCTGATCTTAGCAACATCTCTCCACGTTCCTGCTCCTACGACTGTCATCTGCGCTCCGCAGTTCTATATCATCCGAGGGATCTCTTTTGTTTGTCGTATGTCCATCCAGAATCTCAACACATTCGGTGAGTGAAATGAAAAAAACGCGCATTGTCGCACCCTCTCCCCCCCCCCCCTCCTTCCCTTTTCTCACTGTTCCTTGTCTATATTTTCCAATTCTTTTTTTTTTCGCCATCGCCTCCCTCCTCGTATACGTTGTTCTTTACGAACGAGGGCGATAAAACGCGGACACCATCGCTTTTGGGTCCCCCCTTGAATCGAGCAAAATGGCGACGGGGTTGCTTTCGTCGCTCGCGCGCGCTCTCGACCCTCTTTGCTTTGCATCATCCTGCGCAATCCCGCTTATCCCGCGCTGGGAGCGTCCCACACGTCATGCGATCTGATTTTCTCTCTCTCTCTCTTTCTCTCTCTCATCTATGTCCCCCTTCTATCTCTGTGTTCGCAGACCCCTTTGCAGATGCAATCAAGGGTTCAGACGATGACGTCCAGGACGGCCTCGTTCATATAAGGATCCAGCAGCGGAATGGTCGCAAAACCTTAACAACGGTGCAAGGACTTTCCTCGGAATATGACTTGAAGAAAATCGTGAGAGCATGTAAAAAGGTAAGTGTTCAGTGTGCCACGCTTCCCCCTCCTAACATTGAGGGAAGGATCCCCTTCCCCGATCCTTTCTCCTGCCTTCATCGCCGTCATTTCTGCTTCCCTCTGTCCTCCTTCGCTGTTCCCCCACCATCAGCCGATTAGGCAGAACTCTAAAAATAGGTCTGATGCAAACAATCACGATGATACTGGCTGGACAGATGTAGTTTTGTAAGTTCTTCTAGGAATGTGTGGCATGCCAGTGCATCTACAAGTGGTTTGACATATAGAGGGGGATGGTCTTTGTTTCAATTTGAGAATATTGATCATCATCAATGACTTGGCTCTTTTTTGTAATCGCTTTGTGTATTCATTTAAATTAATCGTTAATATTCGATATTAAAAATATTAGGTGTAGTAAAAAGAAATCCATTATTTTTCCAATAGATGGCTTTAGTAATCTGTATCTCGTCTACGCGTGATACAGATTACTAAAGCCATCTATTGGAAAAATAATGGATTTCTTTTTACTACACCTAATATCTAATATTGTTCTTAATTCAATGCTATTTGTTGTTGAGTAAAATAATAAGAAAAAAACATCTTTTATACATTAAAGATTATTTTCACAGAGCAATAAATAACTCCAGAATAATTGCTCCATCTTGTCATTATGTCAACAGAAATCAAATTTTTATAAATTGTAGCAAAATTAGTCAATGGGAAGAGACAGTGTCTTTTCTAGTGTTTTTTAAATAAAATTTGTGTATCTTATTAGAAATGATTATATACATTTACAATAATTTTTTGGATGCATTTACTTTATACTCTGTAAACATTATTTTGTTCTTGTTGTCTATCAAATATTAAACAAGAATATATGATGCTTACGAGTATTATGAGTGTATTGCTAAAGTATGAATATACTCTTTGTCATATCAACTTATTAATGTTGATTTTTTAATATAATTATTTAAAAAAATTTGTTATGTTACATTTTAATATTTACAATTTCTTATAAGTCATTAGAACTATAATGGAAAAGCTGTGACTATTCGTATCTCATTTTGATAACGGTATCTGCAAAGGTTTGAATACATTCCTTTGGGAGAGATAAAAGAACCCAACATTCTGTGGAATTGAATTGTCTAAATGATAAAAGTCCCTCCGAAGAATGCCTGCTTGATTTATCATTGCTTTTCTATTTTCACAGGAGTTTGCCTGCAATGGGACAGTAATAGAGCACCCGGAGTACGGGGAGGTGCTGCAGCTGCAGGGGGACCAACGAGAGAATATATGCCAGTGGCTGACAAAGTCGGGTCTGGCAAAACCTGACCAGCTCAAAGTCCATGGTTTTTAATCAATTAACAACAACAGCAACAATTACCATCCATGCCACAACCCACAACAACAGCAGACAGCTCCATCCCTCGTCAGCTCTACATGATCATCTCAAATTGAATCTGTATATCATTCACTAACTTCTCGTGGGATATCCCGATTATACTATCACGTCAACATTATAAATACATATATATATGTATATACATACATATATGTATATATATATATATACATACACACACACACACACGCGCGCGCGCGCATATATATTTCAATAATAAAAAGAGGAAGTAAGAAAACGAAATAGAGAAGGAAATAAACAATAGAGGAATAAAAGGCGAATAAAAGAAAGGAGGAAGAGATATAGCGAAAGAAAGGGAAGATATATAGGCATATAACCAGCGTATACCTATAGGCAATATATCTATTCTAATCAGAATCTTTTCTTGAGATAAAAAGCAATACGTCACACTGTAAGCCTTATGTTAGGTGATAGCGACTGTTGAGGTAGGGATTCCCCTATCTTGCAGCAGTGGATAGTACACATCTGATTTTGATAAACATCGTGGAAGAGAAACGGGAGGAGGAGAAGCATAGATGAACGAGCGGTAATTAGCAGCGCCGGATGGATGTTCGTTCTTGCATTAGGTAGTATGTATCTGGGCGCGATAGACGTGTTTCGAGAAGGCAGTAAAACTGTAGGTTGATTGACTCGGGCTCTCTTCCTCTCCTCGCATCCATCACATTCTTCTCTGCGATTCTTCGTAGGAACGATATAAGATTTTTCTTCTATTTTTTTTAATTTTTTTTTAATTTTTTTTATGTTTGTAATTGAAAATTGAGAGAGAAAGAGAGAAAGAGAGAGAGAGTGCTTTCCGCTCTTGTGTCCTTTTGTGATGATTTGTTGAATATTTGTAGGGCCGATTTTGATTCTTCCTTTCGCATAAAGGACACTCCTCCTTCGCCCCGTATCATATCTTCGCTCTTGCTTTCCATTCCCTTTTAAGGCAGTAATTAAATGACGAATTGTTTTGAAATAATAATAATAATGAGAGTTAATAAAATGTGGCTGTTCTAGATAAATAAATAATGCGTACATGAATGAAATATAACATGACCATCTTGTCCCTTTTCCTTTTCACTATCCCAGCTCTAAAAATTGACATTGCTATTAAATTCAACTGTATGAAAAAATGAGATATTTTAGGAATATATTTATTTTCTTGCTTATTCAATGTAACAGAAGTTATATAGATGTGTTCCTACTTTATTAATTTATATAACACTTTTATAATGTTTGTATATCATGTGATAAAGTATGAGGAAAACGATAAAGTAGAAGAGAAAATAAAAAGAAATAAAAGTGGTGGAAATTATATATATATATATATATATATATATATATATATAGAGAGAGAGAGAGAGAGAGAGAGAGAGAGAAATTGATATCTATCGCCATGTGATAGCGAGTGTACGAATTAAATACACGATGTGGTTTATAAAAAAATCATCAGATAAGCTATCGTTGTTTATCGATTACGTTTATGTTATACTCGCTATTTCGTAGAATCTGTTTCTTGGTATTAACAGGATAGACACAATAAATATATAAAGTGCTAGAGAGAGAGTATATACGAAAGTATTTTTTCTTGTATCTGTCCAAGTATTTTGCTATTCAAAGAATATATATATATTACAAGTTTCACGATCTATGAAAAATGTAAAAAATGATAGCGAATAGTTGAAATGTTGAAATTGTTAGAAAAACTAAATATAATGTGTGCGTCTGTTCATAAAAAAAACGCCTATTTGCGTTTTTAGTGAAAATAGATTGAGAATTAAAAGAAATTTTTTTATTTTAATTAAAAAAAAAGAACATGGAGAAAGGATATAGAAAAATTGAAATTCTTTTCTTGTCACCTTTATTAGAAATTCGAGATGGGATTCCTTTTCAAGAGATAATGGAGATAACATACTTTTCTCTACTCATTTTTCCTCGGTTCAAAGATTAGAATAGCGTTTCTATTTTCATTCGCGCTAAATTTACAGAGTAATCATAAAAAAAAATATCGAACGGGAGGAGAACAAATAAAGAAGTGAACAAGATAGGATAAGATAAATATTTTTAATATTTCTCGTTTTTTTTCGTTTCGAAAATTTGAACATTTTTTCATTAATTATCGTCTCGATCAATTAATTTGTTATGAAATTTCTCGAAGAAAATATGATAAGATCACCTCTTGACAGCTTTTCTTTCTTTTTGACTTAAATTCAATTGAATTTTTCAATGATTCGATAGATTCGATTATTTTCTTTTTTAAATTCTTCAAAAGAGGAGAATATGACAAAACAGATCACAGATCTTTAATACATATTTTTCATAAAAAATTCAAATATCGAATTTTTATTAAGCACCATCGTTTTGATAAATTTTCTTTTTCAGTCTTCTCGAAAAGACGATAACAAGACAAACATTTTTAGTACTTTCTGTTTTTTTTTCTGTTCAAAAATTCAAGTATCAATTTTATGTCAAGCGCTATAATTTCAATCGATTTTCTCTTTTTGTTTAGATATCTTGAAGAAAATGTGATAGTAAAGATAAATATTTTTAGTGTTACTTTATTTTTTTTTTAAATCTAATCCAATATCGAAAAAATTTTTACGTTTCCATCTTGGGGATAAAGTTATATGATCGCTAATCTCCAAAAAAGATTAAATATGGACAAAAAAAACACAAACTTAAATATAGATAAAAAAAGACTACTTGATGAAATAAAGGTATTAAGAATGAAGAAACAAAAAATTATATCTGATAGGCTTAAAAATATTAAATAAATAGATGAATTATAGGCAAATGTTCTCCTTCTAATAAAGTATAAAATAATAATTCAAATTTTTCAATTATTATTTTAAAAAATATAAAAATTTTATTTTATATTATTTTCTGTTCATTTCTTTTTATTGTAATTAATAATTTTATCTTTGTTCTTATTTAAAGTTTCTTTTTTTTGGCCTGAATCAGGGAACTTTCCCAAAAATTGGAAAGAGTCAGGGAATTCTTTTTCTTGTTTCGCTAAAGTTTTGCAAAATTGAAAAATACAAACAATAGAAACAGAGAATAAAAAGCTGCGTACGCACAAAAGACTAGGGAACAGAAAATAAGAATTTCAACCTACCAGAAATCATGTACCGTGGAATACACAGTTTCTGATAAGTTGAAATTCTTGTATCTTCTTATCTATTCCTTTGTACGTAGCCTCTGACGGATTTCAACTTATCAGAACTCGTATATTCTACTATAGACATGGTTTTTGATAGATTGAATTTTTTTTTAGGTTATCCCTTGTGTTTTTCAATGTGTTTAAATCTGCTTTCCAATGTGCTTTTTGTTTCTTGTTTCTTGCCTTTTGTTATTTTTTTATACCTTGTCTTTTTGCTTCTAATTCGATTTTTTGTTTTATATCGCCCGAGATAAAAATTAACGAACTTTGAAAGAAACAAGAAATACGTAGCAAAAAATACAATTGTTGATAAAACGGTTGCAAAAGGGAAAAAAGCAAAAGATAAAAAACAAGAAACAGGAAACAAAGAGGATATTGTAGAATGGGCTTTGGATTTAACAAATCCAAAATAGGAAGACGTTTGGAAGAAACACGAGGATTTGAAAATGGCGGGGTTGGGAGTTTTGCGCCAGTCGCGCCCTCTGGTGTCGGCGCGAGACATATAACGGCGTGGTGGCGGCGGCGGGGCCGCGCGGCGCACCACCGTCCACCGGGCCCCAGAATGCATTGCGCGCCACGGCATGTGCCTTTCCGCCATTTTGTAGTTTGCTCGAGAGACTGTGTTGAGTTCGATTCTTCCACCTCGGTAAGGAAACATCGTCGTGCGTAACGGCCGCGCGTTGATCCGCTCGGTGCGGTGGGCCGTGATACGTACAGGGCGGATCGTCACGCGCGCGTTGCGCGCCGTCGCGAATTCGCGTCAGGAACGTGTCGAATCTCGCCGCCGCCTGTCTCGCCAGCCGTGTCGTGTTGCTGCGTCGCGCATTTCGTCGCGCACACGCGAGCGTGTGCGTGCGTGCGTGCATGCATGCGTGCGTGCGAGCAAGCGAGCGAGCGAGCGGGCGAGTGATCGGTTCGAGCTCTCCGTTCTAGTCAGCCCATTGTCGATTATCAAGGCAGCGCGAACGAAATTCGCGAAAACGCGCACACGAGGTACTCCGCGCGCACAACGAATCCTCCAAATCCAAAGTGCTTCGAGAGTGCTCTCTCTATAGCCGAGAAACCGATCTGCACGAGGCCGTTCGAGAGAGAGAGAGAGAGAAAGAAAGAGAGAGAAAGAGAGCGCGAGTGAGCGAGCGGACGGGCGAGCGAGCGAACGAACGGGCAAGGCACTTCGTAACGCTAGATTCAGGGCACATGGGATCATCCAGGCCCATCTCGAGATGAACGGTGATTTCGGTAACGACCATCCGTCTCATTCATCAAAAAAATCATACAAAAACCATTCAATCACCATCCGATTATCATCATTATCATCATTATCATCATCATTATTATCGTCATCATAATCTTCATCATCTTCATGTTCATCATCTTTGTCACCATCTTCATCATCTTCACCATTATCATCAATGTCGTTGTCGTCATCGTCATTGTCGTCGCCGTCATTATCATCATCGTCATCGTCATCGTCATCGTCATCGTCAGTGTTAACACATGTTCGTTGAGTTCAGGAAGAGTGTTGTACAGTCTTGTCATCGTGCTGCTTCATCCACCTTCTCGCCATCGTCATCATCTCCTTATGTTGCTTGCTAAACTCGCGCCGTACGTCGACACGTCGTTATCGCCACTGTCTTCGTCTTTCATCTTCTCATCCACGTTGACGTCGTCATCATCGTCCTCATCATCGTGTCCGTGTACGTTGTCCTTGTGCTCATCCTTGTCGACGTCGTCAATGTCGTCGTCATTGTCGTCGTCATCGTCATCGTCATCGTCGTCGTCATCATGTCGTGGTCGTGGTCGTGGTCGTGGTCGTGGTCGTGGTCGTGGTCGTAGTCGTAATCGTAATCGTGTCCGGTCGGTCAGAGAGCAGCTCGTCGTCGTCGTCGCCGTCGTGACGCCACCGTGACCGCCACCGTATCGTATCGACGATCGCGCGCTATATTTGGCCGATAACGCGCCGTGCGCTCCGCAACATATTGCGCGTCCTTTCGCGCGGAGATCCTCGCCTGGCGCGCCGCGAGTTCCTCCGGACGGCCGTCGTCGTGGCACGTAGTCCGATGCCGGAGGCTCGTTCTAGCGTGTGCGAGCATTGCCGCCCGAAGAGCGTATCTTGGTGTCAAGCACATCGTCGACTTTGGTCGCGCGCGCGCGTGAAAAAATTCTTCCTTATGTCTTTCGTTTTTCCCGGCGGCTCCCAGATTGTACTTGGTGAAAAGTTGTACGCGTGACATTGTTCGTAACTGTTTTGTACTTCGTATTTGTGGGCTTGCAGTTGCGGTAATCCATCGTATAGTGTTGCGTATCGAGGCATGATTCGAATCGAATGATCCTCCTAGTTGCTCCGTTTTACTGTTGTCGTTGTCATGATAGTTTACAAGGATAAGGGCTGTCAGTGTTGCATAAAGCATCTTTGGTCTTTGACCAAATAATTATTACATGATTATGATACATATATATATATATATATATATATATATATATATATATTGTATAAAAATAAGTCAAGTTGCTTTTAATAATAACCAAAGTATTCTATAGAATGATATTTTCTTCTAGTCTAAAAGCACGACTTTTGGAATAGAGAGAGATCTAATATATCTCACATTTGTAGATAACTTAATCACAGTTTAACTTACTCTTCACTTTTTTCTTAGAATTAGAAAAAGATAAGTTAAATGAAAATTAAAGTTGATCTATATTGATATAAGTAGAATTATAATTGAGTATTTCTCAAACTAATTGTTTAAACTGTATAAATATACATGTAAAAAAGTCATATGTGATGTAATAACTAGACCTATTACTGCAAAGAGCTATATTTAATGCAATAACTGTGAAACGTGTAACTTATATCGTATTAGGTTAGAATTATAGATATGTATATCTAGAAAATACCTTTCTCTTTAATTGGGGTTTAAAATATTTTATATATTATACTACTTTTTAAATATGTGGCAAAAAATTTTATTTGAGCTGAATTATCATTTTACAAGATATCTGATTGCATTGCCTAGGTTATTAGAGCAACATTTTGAATTATAACATACATAAATATGAAAGAACATGAGAGAAGATAAAGGGAAATTACAAGTGAATTACAAATTTTCCTTTTGCAGGATACGTTTACATGAATGGGGACATCGGGAAGCTGCCACCAGGGGCGGTCTACCCAGCCACCCCTGAACCTCTGGGTCCACAGGTTGCAGGCGCAATTGGTGGTGGTGGTGTGCCTAATATAGACTACGGAGTCATGAACGGTGCGCCGAGCGGTAGTGAATTGATTCTTGATGCTGGTGTCGGCAGTCTGGAACCATCGCCTCAACACGCTATAAGCATGCACGGTGGTGCTGTCGGATATAGCCCGGTGGATGTTGCCGCATTGGGCGACGCTTCTGCCGCTCCTCCATCTGTACCAATGACAGATTTAAATGTTCCGGGCATACCGTTGGAGACGCTTAAACAAATGCTCTCTACACAACTCGAATACTATTTCTCCAGGTAATAGCTCTTATTATTCTGAAATCTTCCATTTTGCATAACTCTTATTATTCCGAAATCTTCCATTTTACATTGCATGAAATTGCAGTCATTTTTCAAATACATCTGCATTATATACATTAGATCACACACGCGCGCGCGCGCGCGCACACACACGCACACACACACACACACACACACACACACACACACATATATGTATGCATGTATTATATACATAAATATGTATTTAGTTTGTTCTCAAAACACTGGTTACAATCTCACCACAAACTTTTTCACTCGCAACCTTCAATCTTCAATTAACCTGGTTATAAACAACAATATAAATAAAGAATAAGAAATGGATTTGAACCTAGGACCTATTGAATATGAATTGATCGTTCTCGCATGGAGCCACACGTCACTCGAATTTATATTGATTTTCTTTTCTTAATTCCCTTAACTATTTCCTAACCGACATTTGATATGTATCATGTATTAGATTTATTATGATTAAGCAGCTAATCATCATAGACAATCATGAAAACTATTATAGTATATTAGTTATATTATAATACATTTATTATAAAACGTTTGAAAGCTAAATTTTTAATTAAGTAGAAAGTAAGGAAGGAATTCGATAAAACTTTACTAATTTTAAAATAATTTTATATACATACATGTTCTGTAAAGACCATAACAACGTGCAAGGATAAATTTGTTAGATCATTTTAATCTCTTCTGTAATGTATGTCTAATTTGTACATCGTTTATTGTAGACATCATCCTTTGAAATTGTTTAATTCTATTGATCATTGTCTGTAATCAAATGTACATAATAATGTATATGTTGGAAAAATAGTCAAAATTTTGAAAAAAGTTTGGTATAAATTACTTATTAAAATGCTCTTGAATTGAATCAAAAATTTTTTCTAATAAAATCAGATCTGAAGGGAAAACGAAAATTCTAATATCAAAATGATGAGGCTACAATAGTTTTTGAATTTATAACCATTTAAAGTAGTCATATCATACCGCTAAAAATTTGTATATCAGGTGTGATATGTAAAGTGCTAGAAGTGAAAGCTATTATAATTGTCGCCTCTTGTCCGTTATGATATAAAGATTATGTATGCAAAGATAAAATTAATATTTATTATATTATAAAATTATTATAACGACATTTTAGTATTAGGACTTTTATCAAAATAATCTCAAAAATTTTCTGTTAAGCATGTTACTGTCTTTATCGTACATGCGCGCATTTGCGCGTGTGTGTGCGTGCATAATGTTATCGTGCATAATGTTTTGTGTGTGAATATATGTAGAATGTTTTTTAAATATTGCAAATAACAATTATATAGCACTATTCCTGACCAAAAATTGAGTCGAAGTCTTGAGCCAATTTTTTTACGATGGTTAATGAAATAGTTATTACTGAATAAAGCTAATCATGATGTGTGTGAGAGTAACATCACAAATGAAAAGTATGGTTTTAAACCAGAAATTAAAAAAATGATTTGTAACAATTTTTTTACAAAACTTGAAGATCCTAAAACTATATACCAATTAGTACCCAATTAATACCTAATAATAAAAGAAATTTAATTTTTTTTTATATTATACTTTATTATTATGTATGATTTGTATGAACTATTTTGAATACAAAAATTTCTAAATTATTTCTGTCCCAAAATACAATGATACAATGCTTTTCACTTGTACAATTCTTCGTCATAAAATAGACTAATTGACATGCAAATTGCATAATCATATGTACATATAAAAATGTATGTGACAAGATATGATAATGTGAATGAACAATATCTGTTTGTCTTTTCAGAGAGAATTTAGCCAACGATACCTATTTGTTGTCACAAATGGATAATGATCAGTATGTGCCGATATGGACAGTAGCAAATTTTAACCAAGTGAAAAAATTGACGAAAGATATTAAACTCATAACAGAGGTACTGAAAGAGTCTCCCAATGTTCAAGTTGACGAAGAGGGACAAAAAGTAAGGCCCAATCATAAACGATGTATCGTAATACTTCGTGAGATACCAGATAGCACTCCGCTAGAAGATGTCAAGGTTTGTTGACATCTAAAAATCCCAACTATTCTATTCTATTATTGTTACAAGAATTCAAATCTGACTCTTTAACATTTGAATTTATTTACTGTAGAATTTATTTTCTGGGGAGGGCTGCCCGAGAATTATTTCATGCGAGTTTGCTCACAATAGTTCGTGGTACGTGACATTCGAATCCGACGAGGATGCTCAAAAGGCCTACCGGTTTTTACGCGAAGAGGTTCGAGAATTTCAGGTAAGTTGCAACAAAACCTGTATAATTTCGTCTGAATAACTGGCTGTGAAGTAAATTACCAATAATTTTAATCATTCTCCGTATTTGTAGCTATATTTTATTATACTTATCTATTATAGTTATCCCATTATAATTATTAGTTATTTATCGCTATATAGTTATATATAATAGTTGTAAATTTTTATTCTGATTTTTAAATCCAGGGAAAGCCAATAATGGCGAGAATCAAAGCTAAACCAATGAACAGGTTACCGATACCGACGGTAGCCGGTGTAAGTGGTATAAAGAATGGCTACAGAACTCCACCTCCTCCTCCTGTCTATGATCCTAGCAGTTACACAACTGGACAGCAACGTTTTCTCTATACCAATGGTACAACCATGCCTCAGACAACAATGCCGGCATACGCGAACCAAGTCGTTTATGTAAGTATATAAGTTACAAATGCTTTACGCGAAAATTCAAGTTTTCTTCAAGTTTTTTTATCATCAAAGAACAATAAGTTATATATGAGAAATATCCTATTTTAATCAAAGCAAATCTTGATTGTACACTACGTAGAAAGAAGTTCATATAAAAATGTTGTCTTTTTCTTTTAGCAACCGTTCTATCCGGCCGGTATGATGCCTTGGGGACCAACTAGTCCCGCTTATTTCGAGATGTCTAATGTCTTTACGATGAACGGAATCACGCCGCACAACACGTTCACGCGTTCAAATACGAGATTCACTCCTCGACATAGGTACGAATCTGCAATTTTATTATTTTTCTAGATATATTTTTTAAATGAATATCTCAGTGTCTGAAAATATTTTTTTTTTATATGTATATAGAAATCGACAGAGAAATGGTTCCGATCGAAGCTGCTTAATAGACCCGGCCAATCCCAGTAACAATAGTAATAACCATCATCACCATCATCACCATCACCACCACCACCATCATCAGCCATCGTCTATGCCGCCACTGAGTAATCGTAGCTCTCATCCTCCTATGACCGGCGTTGGCGGCAACAATAGCGTGTCCTTGAGCTCCTCTACGTCCACTTACCACACCTCGAGTTTGCCTCCTTCGAAGCCGCCTGCTTCTTTGTCCTCTTCTTCCTACCAGTCCGGCACAAAGTTCCATTCTTCGTCGTCCGCCGTATCGTCTATCGAACACGCAAAAGGAGCTTCCTCCTCGTTGTCCTCCGCGCAGGATCAGGACACAACAGTGGCGGTCGAGCCTTCCTCCACATCCTCATCCTCAACGCCTTCGTTTACCCGCCACCGTATCCATCGTAGGACCAAAGATCAGGATACGAAGGTAGCCACCGGGAACAACCACTCGCTGCCGGCGATTAAGGAATCCTTGCCAGCGAACGGAGGCAACGGCAGCAACAGCAACTGTGGTGGCAGCCGCAGCAGCGGTGTGCAGTTCGACCTTGAGGCAGCCGCTTTTCCACCCCTGCCTGGCCTCGACCCTGACCACGGCAAAGTGTCGATTGACGTAGGTACCGGTGGCAACGTCAGCGCTGTCGGCATGGAATCTTCATCGCAAAATCGATTGTCCGATGTTGTCAAGGGTACTGCCAAACTCAAGGCCGTTGTCAAGGACAAAGAAAGTGGTAATCAGTCGCCTCAACTACAGCAACAGCAGCAACCTACAGCGCCTGCGCCAGCAGCGGCGAACACCGCCAGTAGATCTGCTAGTCCTGGAGCGAGTATCGGAATAGAGGCACAGGGAAACGCTGTCACATCGACGAATTCTGCGAATGCAACACATATTCTTAATCCGCCGACGGTCAACAACGAGAATACGTCGCCGGCCGACGCTGCCGCGCTCAGCACCGTCGCGCTCACTCCCCCGTCATCTCCTGATAAGTGAGTGGGATTTTTAATTATACGCTCGCTCTCGGTGTAATGGTGTTTCGGGCAGTTGCGGAGAGTTGCGTTGATTCGTGAATTGACTTGTGTTTTAGCATGAGATAGAATAATGAACTATTTATCAATCTGCGTTGAAGATGTGTTATAATTTTTAGGGAAAAAAGGAAAAGAATAGGTCCTCCAATGGATTTTTAAATATAACATTTTTATCCGACGACATAATGTTCGTCGTAAAGTGTGGAAATACTTTGGTCATACGAATCTTTTTTTATTTTTTTTTTTATAGATTCTTCAATGACGTTGCAATCTTTGCTCGTTCGATACATATGCGCATAAAAAGTCGAGGAACTTCCTTGAATTTTTTTCTTCTTTTTTTTAAACAAAGTCGTTATTTAGTCGATTATAATAAAAACGACAAATAGCTGTCTTGTTCTAAAGTACGCGACGAAACTTTCCGCTCTCCCAATACACATACATACATGTACATATATATTTATGCGCGCTGCTGTGCAAAGAGAGAGGGAGAAAGAGAGTAAAAAGTGCTTGGTCCTTGAATCGTTAACCTTTTTATAGGACCGTTTTATTTTAATTTTACTCGTATAATTCAGTTTAATTTTATCCCTTTTTGAGCTGATTTATTTTTGTTTATTTTCTTCCGTTTATAATGGTTTTTTTCTTGAAAAATGTTTATGTGATTAACTAGGTTTTGCATTGAAAAACCAGTGAATTGTATTGCCGTGTTGTCAAATCCTTGTGTTTGAAAATTATGTTTCTTTTTTTTCTTTTTTTTTTCTTTTTTTTTTCTTTTTTTGTAGATAAGTATGTTCATTCGCGATTTAGATCATTATAAAATTGCGTAGTTTAAAATATCTAATAAACTCAAAGAGTAAGGTTGAGTTATAATGTTCCGTTTGAACGAACAATTTCTTTTCGCTTGTATAATTGAAAGAGGAATCTTTCGATGCTTTTAGTCCTGTAAATGATTATGATAGTTTTACTACTTTACATTTTCTGCGAGAAGGATATGTGTACAGAATCTTAAATATTTACATTTGTACCTAATCGCTGATTATACTAATTATATACTTGACGCATAGAAAGCAAACGCGAGTGAGGAGATCATACAGTAAATTCTGTTCAAACAAGAGATTCAGCTCTCTGTAAACGGAGGTTCCTGGACGCCTGTGTTATATTAGACTGTTATATCCTTGGATCGGTGGGACCGTTGTATTGTCAGATTCTCCAATTCCGCATTGGATTCTCTCTTTCAGATTCTTCCGTTGAATTGCTCAATGTATCTTTGGATTTCTCATCCATGGATCCTTAGATTTCTCAGAGATTTTTAGTTTCATTCGTATGAATTCATCGACGGTGCAAGAATCTAAGGATCCAAGGATACGGCATCAATTATACTTAGAACTTTATGTAAAGGACCTACGTAACAGGGTATCTTAATATATGCCTTCAGGAATGCCGAATTATGTTTCATTTGTTGTTATTATTGCTATTGTGTTCTTGGCTGCATTATGTTGTGTAACGATGGACACGTGTTTCCTTCCAGCACGTGATCCTTCCCGCTCCGACGTAGTCGAGCGCGATCGATCGCATGCCTTCAATCGATTTGTTATCCGAAAGATCTTACCTTTTTTCTCATCAAAAAAATAAAAAGTATAAAGTTGAAGCTTTCTTTCTATTGCCGTAGTTAATCTTGAGTAAAAGAGAACGTTTACTAACTGTTAATATTTGAGTTATTCTTAGATCTTCTCTGCCTGCATTCTCGCTACTTTTTATTTTAAATGTGTATATTTTATCATGAAAAATTGTACGAGAGCCAAGAATCTAAGAAATATGGAGATTCGAGTTCCTACGCAGATTTTCTAAATTTCTGAAATTGCAATCTTTTTCGGTCGTTCTTCAAGAACGAGAATACCGATACGAAGATGTTTTTGTCGAGATTTTTTTTAACGTTATCCTTGATCTTCGAATTAGATTTTGGGTTATATGCGAGCTTCTTACCGTTATTTTTTTATCGTTTACATTAATGAATAAATTAATTAGATATATTCACAATGATTATGATTTGCTATTTTTTTTATCACATTGTTATCATCATGCCTCTCTGATTCTAAAGTTTTAGAAATCTTTTTGTCTTTTGTTTATATAAGGCCTCTAAATATTACTATCTCCTTATAAGGCTTTTCTATAAGCACACACTCTATAAATCCGGTATATAAATAAGGATTTAATTTTTGTAACGTAGATTTTTTTAGATGCTTAGTTCTTGAGTGCGAGATTCTTTCATCCCTGGATCATTGAATTGATACTTTTACGATGGAATTGAATTGATACTTTTAATTATTCTGGACTATGCTTCCATCGTTCACGGATATTTGGTCCACGGATTTAATAGATTAATTACTAAACCTTTCAGACTTCTGTGCTTTTGGTACATTCGATATTCGAGTAAATACAGAATCCTCGAATGTTATTGGACATCTTTAATCTCCAGCAGTTTCTTATTAATATTTTTCTTATTAGCTGTGGTCGCGACACTTCTTAAGACACTTCAGAGTTTATCTGCCGAAGATGTATGAACTGAGAGTCTATGCGAAGCTGAGGATGCTTGAGGACTTGAAGAAGCCGAATTACTTAAAGCAAAGAATACTTCAAGTTTTCTAAGAGTATCTAATTCAAGGATCCGTGAGAATCTAATGATCTGAGCATTTAATGATCGAGGGATCTAAGGGCTAATCCCTTTCGGTACAAGTACAGCGCACGCTGTATACTGCCGATTGAAATTAACATTAAACAACTATCGTTAAGCGCACTAGAACGCTATATGTGTATGTATGCAGGAATGTATATGCGGTATTAATTATATGTGGTATGAGATAATTCTCTTCTTGCCTATACTGTGTTTGCGGCAGATAAATAATAAGAAGTTGAATAGGGATGTACGATAAAACAATATTATTTTTCAGAGTTTTCTGATATATTACGATTATTATTTAATTGTTATATCATTGCTATTGTCATTATTATTATTAATATTATAAATTTTTAATATATTATAAGATTATTATTATTATTAATTATTGTTCGGTTTCAAGTTACTTTTAAAGGCATTTTGATGATGAAGTTTTTCTAGTTCATGTAATTCTAACTTTTACTAATTAAGTTGTAATTCTCATTACGCGACTGCAAACGAATATATAAACGGGAGAAACGAGAAAAATCACACACGGTCTCAGTATCGTATCTGATGGACTTTTGATAATGTCTATAGTTGCATTGTCAGCGATGAACTAGAAGTTAATAAACAATGTATATATTAATGTTCATTAATCTTCTTACGATATTGCAAAACTCCTCCTTTTTTGCATATCCCTCGATCGTTCTCGGGCGGTTTTCGCGAAATGAACTTTCACTTCTCTCTTTTTTTAAAAGAATCTATTATGTTATAAATATAATCAGATTCGTAAATGTTTCATCGCCGAATTCTTAGGTAGTCGAAAATTGAATTCTGGAATTCAATTTATGGATAAATTTGAGTTTTCTCTTTAAACCAATTACGAGTTTTAATTTTTGCGCTTTCTTTTGTTTGGGCAATTATGTCCTTAAGTTTTCGAAAATCTTTTGAGCATCCCTGAATCATTGGATCGAGAATCGCCTGCACGAACTGATTTTCTCATTGTGCATGAACGAAGTTGATATGCGATACGGACAGTTGTCGTGCATTTAGTATTTGATGCACGCAATAAAGAGAGAGTTCACATTATAGCACTTGCACTAAGAAAAATTTTTAGTATTTTTAATTATAATTACATGATATTATACATTTATGATTGTTACTACTGTAATAAGAACTATACACACACACACACACACACACACACACACACACACACACACACACACACACACACACACACACACACACACACACACACACACACACACACACACACACACAGGGTTGGCCATATTCGACGGAAAGATGTTTTTTTTTTCAATCATGGGAAACGTCGTTACTCGATCTAACATCTCTTTCCCATGATTGGAAAAAAAACATCTTTCCGTCGAATATGGCCAACCCTGTATATATATATATATATATATATATATATATATATATATATATATATTAGGTGTTGGAATTAATTCGTAGCGTTTTACAAGTGATGGGAAGTACTTTCATTAATGTATTTTTTAATGCTCATGTGAAATAAATAACATTCTTTCATTAAAAAACGCTACGAATTAATTCCAACACCTAATATATATTATATATATATATATATATATATATATATATGTATATAGTTCTATCAACAATCATTATATAGTTGGGCATCGAAAATGATTAAATTATATTATAGGAATTTCAACTATTTTTGTGATATAATTATATTATTCATTTTCGGATTGCCACTAACTATAGATTTGTTGATGAAGCCATATATATAATTATTATTATTAACATTACAGCAGTAATAATCATAATTATAATGACATGTATTATATAAGAACCAAAAAATTTTTCTCTCAGTATCATACTATCGCAAGTGATTTTAATTTCTGATCTTGAGCTATAATTTTATTGTATTCATAAATCGATGTTTGTACAAATTTTGTACGCACATATTTTCGATGAGGAGCAACGGTCTCGGTGTGTCCAAGGATTTAAGGATATGCAAATCTACAAATCTCGCGATATACAAAAATCTTGGGTACCTATAAATTCCCAAAGATACATTTTCCGAAGGTTTTAAAGTTTCACCGTATTCATAGATTTGTATGATCTAAGAATGACGAAAGATATGGAAATATCTCTGAGAATCTAAAGGATTCGCACGAGGATATCGCTGCGGATCCTAGAATCTCAGAGTAATTAAGTAAGCATGTATTAGTCATTTACTACTGACAATGCACCGCTGACAGATCTATAAAGACTGACGACTCGAACATGGTGAACGGTGTGGACGACGCTGTAGTTGCGAATACGCACCTGCCGGCAGTAGCCACGTCGACGATAACGACAGCGACGACAACGGCAACGACGGCGACATCAGCCGCAGCGACCACGGATGATGCCGAGATGGTAACCAGGTGCGATTGTAACAACGTCGTCGTCGTCCCTCCTCCTACTGCCTCTTCACAGAACTCCCAATCGCAAACTGGAATGGCCTCTGCCTTCCCTATAGTAAGTATCTTGTTGTCTTTTGAGAGAACTACATTTTTTACAAGTTGAAAGTATTAGGTATAGTAAAAAGAAATCCATTATTTTTACTACATCTAATATATTTAGACTCTCGAAGATCTCTGAGGAAAAGAGAGAAAGTGTTTTTTGTAGATTTTGATAAAATTATTTGTAGAATGTGATAAAATTATTAAAAAGTTCGTAGCGTTTGGAAAACATTTGGAAAATTGAACATGGATATGACGTATTTATCCAAATTTCAATATATTCTTGCTCAATTTTCGAGGTATTCCTCAATAAACGCAATCAATTTTTTAATAACATTATCGAGGAGGTCAAAATCTACAGAAAATACTATTTCTTTTATCCTTTTTAACATCCTCTTTTTTAAACATAATATCAAGAATGTAATTGGAAGATATAAGAAGGTAAAAGTTCTTTGATTTAGAGAGAATGAAGAGGCGAGAGCTTCAGATGATAAAGAGCTTAGAAATGGAAAAACAATTAACACTAAGAATTCAGAAACCTATTCGATTGAATAGATTATAGATAAAGTTAAATTATATAAAGTTCCAACTAAGTAAATAATCAAGTAAAGATTCTAGAAATGCATATGATAATCTTGAAATTATTGGATGTTGTAAGTGATATTTATAAAATTTGATTTATATATTTTATAAATCTTTTTATGAAATTTTATTCAAATTTATATGTTATATTTGTGATGATTTTTATACTCTACAGAGTAATGAATATTTTTACCGCTAGCTAATAAATATTTTGTTCTTTGCAGGATCTTACGAGGCCAAGCTATGCCCAAGTAGCGCAACATTGCCGCGAGCTACCTTGTACAAAACACAAAACAGATGAGAGAGATAGAAACGTTTAAAAGTTGCACGTAAGTATCTTTTTTCTTCAAAGAAGTGCACGTTGAGAAAATCGTCAATAGATTTAATCTTGTTTAATAATTTAATATTATAAATGTTGGTTTCTCATGTAAATTTTTCATCTCTTAAGATTATCTTTAAATATTAGCTTTTCATAAGATCTTGAGATTATCTTACAAGAGACATGTCACAAATTATCCGGAACCGATTTGATTCTCCTTGAAATATGTTGTTAAACAAAAAAAATCTAAGACATGTATTTTTTTATACGTGCGTTGACTCATGTTCAAAAGATGTTTACAAGAATGTATATTCTATTCTTTTATGTGTCCCATGAAGGTGACGACAGAAGGAAGAAAACATCTTGAGCGGCGGAAGCAGCTTAGATATAACGAAGCAAAAAGCCAAAATCTACAAATTACCACGCGTCAACGGGGTAATTGAATGATAATTAGCTGTGCTATATATGCTATGACGTCATCGCCATCTTCTCGGGGTCGGATTGGATCGAGAATCAGGATATCGGAGCTCGCCGCTGCTTTCACTTACCTATCTGACCCCCTCCCCCCGATACTCCCTTCTCAAACCGCCGTCACGTGCTGCAGGCGTGAGGAAGAGAGAACTTTTTACATTGTACAGTGACGTCTCGCCTACGATCAACGATCGATCGATCGACGAATCGATCAAGAGAGAGAAAGAGAGAGAGAGAGAGAGAGAGAGAGAGAGAGAGAGAGAGAGAGAAAGAGAGAGAGAGAGAGAGAGAGAGAGAGAGAGAGAGAGAGAGAGAGGAAGGGAGAGAGAGAATGAATGAGTGATAGAAAGTATGTTTGTGTGTGAAAATGTATAAGACTCGCCGCGCACTATTATAGCGGCGCATTTGCAGGCGCTACTATTATACAGGGTGATCGGAGAGTCCTGCGGGGCAAGTTTGTCGCCGCAGTTTGATGATGTTGATGGTCTTGTCGATATATTTGCTTAATCGGCACAATTGTTTTATTCGCTTTATTGCAATTTGTAAAATGCAATGGTTCGATTGTAGTTTATTCGCGATTGGAGGACGTGAAGAATTTAATGTCTTGAAAATTTAAAAATTCGTTATAAGATTTAGATGATCTAGATATATAACGCGTTAAGCGCGGACGAAAAGAACGACCAGCTTGGCAGCAGAAGCCCCGGACACTCGGAGCAAATGACGCTCAATTATCGACTCGCCAATGAGAATTATTAGGCTGGCGATGAGATCGACAAGAGGAGCAATTGAGGAAAAAAATCTAACAAATTGGAAATCTAAGATTCCATGCGGATAATAAATGTAATAAAAAAAAACGAGGTTTGTCAAATAAAATGGTTCATCAAAGTTCGGTTTCTCAAATGTATGATACATACATATATCTCTTGAAATCTTGGATTTCCGATTTTTTACTCCTTAAGCTGCTCTTCGAGCTTTTATTACCGATCTTTATGAGTTTCAATATAGACGATATAATACAGTTTTGAGTGTACCTAATAATGTTTGATAAGCTTTAGTTTTAAGACTTTGTTAGTAATTGGTAAGAATTCTTAATTAATAACAAACATATATATATATATATATATATATATTACATAAATATGTATATGTGTATATATATATGTATATATATATGTATATGTATATGTATAGATCTAAAGAATTTGCGAATTAAAAAATTCAAGGTATAAGATAAATAATTGTCTAGAATATGCCTCGGATAAACGCGGGAGTGAGTTACTGACGGCATTTTAAAGAAAGGAAAAAAGCGGTTTTTCTCTCGACAGCACCAAGCGTACGGCTGCGCGGCTTCCCGATCACCCGGTACATCGCGCAAGAGAAGAGTATTGTTATATATCGTTTTTGGTTCTGTGATTGAGGTATATATTTGTTAGCTTGTAAAAAACGCGTTAAAGAGATAAGATTATATTACTCTTTTAAAGGGAAAACCCCTTCCCCCCGCCCCTCCTTCACGCGTGCAGGGCCGTAATACTAATGTTATAACCGGAATAAAACACATGTCTATTAGATATATATACATATATATATTTGTGCCAAAAAAAGCACTTTGCTTGACGAAATCTCCCGAAACATGCAACGAAGTGGACGCCGAAATCAAGATTGAGATTCTCGCCAAGTGGCAAGCGATGTGGAATTCCCCAGAAAGAAATTCCGCTCTCTTCCACATTTCTCATCCTTTACGCAAAAAAAAAGAAATTCAAAATAATGAGAGAGGAACGGAGAGATTGTATTTTGTAAATGGAGGAGGTTACAATGATGTGTACGAGATTATGCATGGTTAATGAATTGTTATATACCGATAATGAATAATAATGATGATGAGGAGGAGGTGAGGGAGGAGGACGGTCGAGAAGCATACGAATTCGTGTTTTATGCGGTTAAAGAGTGTGAGAAACTTTGTCGCGAGAAAATCGGCGGTGATACCGTATCTGTAAAATTACAACAAGGATGAAGAGAACAAGTTGAGGAATGATCTTGAAAGACATTGTTAGTGCATTTTTTTCTAAAAATTGTGCTTGTTTTTACAATTTAATTGTAATTATGATTCAATTAATATCTTAATACCGTTAGCAATGATGTGTGTGTGTATAGCATCACGTTGCGTGTTGTAATGTACGAGACGTGTAAGCATGTTATAAAAGAAAGATGAATTAAATTCTTAGAGAATGTATATTACGATGTGCTTGACGAGTCTCTCGAGATATGCATTACGTAACAAAATGAGCGCGGAATTAAACGGAATTAACATATATAATTCGCCTTTACACACCTCATCAGTTTATTAGATATTTTTACACGTGTATATCTCGTCTTGATTATTCCTCAATTTGTAAGATCCACTTTAGGCGTGCTAACGTTTAAAGTGGATTTAAATTCACTTTCGCTGCTCGAATTTTTCAATTCAAATCCTCGAGTTCCAAGAGTTCTTTCGGATTCTTCCGAGGACCTTCTTCCGGAGTTTTGCACTTCAAAACCTCATCATGGATTCCATCTCAATTTCATCCATATCCCATCACCACCACGATTTTCATCTAATTTTTCTTGCCCATTTCCAGTGAATCTCTGAAAAATTTGCTTTTAATTTTTTTAGATATCTTTCTGATTTGCATCAATTTATTTCAACAATCTCATTCTCTTCTCGAGTTTCCTTTTCCTTTTTTTTTCTTTTTACAATTCCACGCCAGCTCTCGATCGCCACTAATTTGTGCCCAATCTTCCGTCCATCTCGACAACGTGTAAATCTCTAAAGGAGATTTATGTTGTACTCGATTTAGTGACAATTTCTTGAGACTTCTACGTTGTTTTGTTGAGATGGGCGACTCCATCCTTGTTCTCCGAGCTTTTTCAATTTCATTCATCTTTTTTTTCAGTTTTCAATTGTCTAAGTGTGATTCCGTTACTCTTCCGACTTTTTCGTCTACAGTTGCTTGCGAGTGAGCACCGCGAACAAGCATTATCACGATGGTCATCGTCGATTTCGGAGACTATCGGGAGCGGCCACTTCCGATCTGCGTGAAACTCGACCCCCGCCCCCCTTTTTTAACTAACCGCCCATTATACTCTCCGCTGTGTCGCGATTTTTTTGTTAGATTATTCTTTCTATTTTGACCCTTGGATCATGAGGTGCATTGAGAAATCTTAGGGTCACGTTTTTATTCGGCTGAGAGAGAGAGAGAGAGAGAGAGAAAAGGAGAGAATGAAAAATGTGCGCGAGAGAATTTGCTAATTCGGAGTAGTTAGTATTGCGAGAATCGAGACGACTAATTGAGCACGCATTTAAGTGCCTCAAAGTATGTTGTATATTATTGATTATCTATTACCACTATTAATATTAATTAGTACTATTTGATTGCTCTATTATATTATCATTATTTTATTATTATTATTATTATTATTATAAGCAGGAGCTTTTGGCTTTAGGTGTTACGATGATGCATATGTACCTACACACGTACACACACAGACACATAATAAAAGTAAAAAAAAACGAGAAAAAGGATGCAAGAGAGATAGGGAGACATTAACAAATAAATGAATATATATATATATATATATATATATATATATGTGTGTGTATATGTTATATATTTATTTAGTTGTTATTGATTATACGCGTTTGCGAGATTTGACGAAATGTAACGAAAAAAAAAAGATATATATATATATATAAAGATGGTATAAAAGAAGTATAAAGAAAGGTATAAAAAGGATGAAAAATCGATCTCGAATGGGATGCAACAAGATAACGTTGTGTCGACGTACATACTGCTATACTTTGAACTTACGATGCTGCCGTTTCATTTATACACACGTACACAGGGCGTTTCGAAATAGGATTGTCAGCTGTTTCTGTTAATATTGAGTTGAATAAATCAAATAAATGATATGTCAGACAAATATTGACTCTCAGAGAATCGTATATACACAGTGATGGAAAGACATTCCCCTGGATTCTTGCGGATTTTTTTGGAATTAATAAAGCTGATCGTGTGCATTGAAAAAAAAATATATATATATATATACGTATACATATATTGTACATATATTATATACAGGATATCCCATAAAAACTGTACCATATATTTCTTAAAGATAGATTTCTGAGATAATTTTAAAAAACGACTCTAATACCAAAATGTTTTTGAATAATATTGACTTGTAAACATTTAGGCCGGTATTCATAGTCAAATCTTATATTCAAGATCATCTTAAATACAGTCTTAAGAAATCGACCAATCAACAAAAGGCCGTATTAGCGTCTTAAGACATTACTTAAGACAATCTTGAAATAAGAACGGACTATGTATACCGCTCTTAAAGTTAACGAATCGTATTGTCTACAGTTCGCGCATGTATCACACTTGAACGTGCCAACTTTAATTCACTAAATGCTTATGATTTAGGAACTATTACAGTCTCGACATCTTGATGTTAGGATTTTCGTCTCAAAATGATCTCAGGAATCTATCTTTAAGCGTTACAAGCCTTTACGCATTTCCCTGTATATGTGTATGTGCGTATATAATGTATATATTTGTATATATACAGGATGTTCCCGCATAAATGACCATCCCTTTTCGTCTTGTAAAGTTTACGACGTAAACTAACGGAGATCTAATAATAAATTAAATGGTTCTAATTAAACTCTATTGTAGGTGATCATACAAAAATTTATATTATGACAACAAAATATTTTGTTGTAAAATTTTGCAGGCAACTAGTACCTTCTCAATTTCGACCTTGTGGCCACCTTTCTCGCATTGATCGGATGACAATAATATTAACACGTCAATCGTTAATGCAAAAGTTAGAAATTGGCCACGTCGCAGGGCAAAAATTGAGCAGGTAGTAATTGCAAAACTTTAAATCAAAATAATTTGTATAATTTGTAAAATAATTTTGTTTTATCATAAATCATTGTATTTGTTAGAATCGACAAACAACTCTTATAAAATTTATTTCAAAATATCTATTTTATCGTGCAAAAGTTATGCATATCCTTGTTTTCTAACATAGATAATTTTTCTAAGTGACTACTGTGCTTGCAGTAGCGTTTAGAACCATTTAATTTGATATTATTTATTAGATATATCTCTGTTAGTTTACGAGATAAAAAGTGATGGCCACTTATACGGAGACTATATACATATATATGTATTGAACACTTTCAAATTCTCGTATTAATATTTTTCAACTACTTGAGAATCAGAAATCATTAAAGATCAGGACCCTCGTAGAGAGTGATTAAAAAAAGATTGGTAGTCCTAAGATTCATCGTTTTCGTTAAGAAAGATACATCGATAACAATAAAAGATACATCTGATGATGCGCTGTTACTGTTAAGATACAACGACGATCGGCGAAACACTAACAATTTTCAAGACGTTTTAACAGGCACTCGTAGGAAAGACTGAAGACTCCAGTTATACGAGAGAGAAAGAGAGAGAGAGAGAGAGAGAGAGAGAGAGAGAGAGAGAGAGAGAGTCCAACGTTTAAGATAATAATAAATTAAAAAAAGAAAACGCAGATAATTCGAAGAGGAAAAGTTGCGGGATTCCCGATTCACGGTGATTCGTGAATTCGTCATGCGGAATCGATGCGGAATTTTCCTAGGAAGTCGGTAAGAACCAAGAAATTCCGAGGAATGATCTTTCACCGGGCGATTCTCTGGAAATCACTTAACGTAATATTTGTCGTCCGCTGTGTATTTCTGCGAGAGAAAAAAAGAGAGAAAGATATATTGTATATCCTCCAGTTTCTGTATCCGCGAAGCGCGTCGTCCGAGAGGAGTAGCGGATGCGCCAGAGAAAATGATTCAATGATCAATCGTCGATCGTCGATGAAGCGGAAACGCCGGATTGGGGCGATATGTGGATCGTTTCAATTCGCACACGTTGTGCTTTAGGCAAGTCCTAAAGCGCGTTTTATTAAGGATATAATATACGAGAGGCGATATATAGATTATAAATATATATATATATACATATATATATATATATATATATATATATACATATATATATATATATATATATATATATATATATATATATATATATATACATATATTTTTTTTTTACGAACCGTATGCAGTTCTCTCCGGGATGCGGTTCCGCTTTACGGTTCCACTCTCCAACGATGTAGTAAAATCTATTCAATGTATATATATTATATATGCATATGTGTATACTACTACACACACAAAAAACGGGATAGACTAAGCATTAATTATATATTATACATACGTTGATGTATGTGTGCGTAATGTAATGTCGCGATGTGCGTTTCATGATTCTACATTGAGACTTGCGCCGTTGACTCTCGCATCGCGGATTCGTAAAGGAATTCGGGCGGGGAGGGGGGAGGGGGTGAAAAATTAGCAAATCGCGTAATCGCGCGCCCTTGTTGATACACGCGCGAACGACTCTTTAACGTTCTATCAGAGACGACCTCCAATCCAATATCCTTTCTTTGAATTAACACGGGTTCTTTGGTTCTATGTTTTCCGTTTTTGTCCTTCTCTATCTTCACGTGTACGCGTCTGTTGCTTTCCGCTATTGCTACATGTGCACGCGGAAACAAAGAGCGTGATGTAATTGTAGTTGGCTAATGAAAATTAGACCAAGAGATCTATATTACCTATAGATATTAATTGCGGGAGAGAGATGGTACGAAAGAAAAATAAATATTGGGCCTGTATGATTAATAGCGTCTTTTGAATCTTAAATGAGTTAGAGAGAGAGAGAGAGAGAGAAAGAGAGAGAGAAATTAGTAAGATATTGCGAAAGTACTTTACCCGTTAATTTAAGTGCGGCTAATTGTGTGCTATTTATGTGATTTTGATAGCCGCTGAAATCAAGAGATTTAGTCTTAGCGGATCGAGCTTTCAAATCCGCCCGGGTTCAAATCCGCTCCGAGAAGAGATCAGGTCTTTTTTTAAATTAATTCGAAAAAAATTCCGATAAATCGGCGTCGCGCATAACGGTGAGAGTTCACAGAAAATTGCACCGTATGTGTGTGTGTGTGTGTGTGTGTGTGTGTGTGTGTGTGTGTGTATGTGTGTGAGAGAGAAAGAAAGAGAGAGATAATGAAACGTACTTTGATCCCGTAATTGTCCATCGGGATCAAGCACATTGCGGCAAAACTCTCTCCGACGATTATGTCGATTAATTATCAAACTGAAAAGGGAAAGAAAAAAATACAATAGCAACGTTTCGTTGGCGCATCAGGATAAGCTGTGATTATATAAAAAGAAAAAAAAGAATATGAAGAAAACAGAACCGGAGCAAGAGAAGGACGCAACAGGATGTGTATTCCTAGAAAGTCTGATTTTGTAAACTATTCTACGAGGAAAACACTTGTGTATTATATATATATGATATGCGATATATATGATATGATATATGATATGATCTATGACGTTTGTTTATTACTATGTAAAGTGACAGATTTCGAAATTAAACATTAATTACTGTTAATCGCTGCATTTTGAATCTACTCTCTCTTTTCTTTGTTTTTAAGGCCACTCATCACTGCTGCCTCAGAAGCGAGAAAACTATAAAAATTCTTGCGAAATATATTTCAATAGAAAATTTTTTCAATAAAATTTTGCATCGATAGAATATAAAAACTTATAAAAAATGTCAAAACTTTCTTATCTTTTTATTTTGAAAAGAAATTAATCATATTAATTTCTATATACAAGAATCTTACTGGATTGATATGTATAAATACACAATCAATAAGAAAATAAAGCCTATAAAGAATAAAATATTTACAGATTTTAATATGTTTAATAAGTATCATTAAGATCTTTATAAGATGCCTATGAATATCAAATTATTAAATTGTTAGATAATTTAACATGATATTGCAGTACTTCTATCTGTTTTAAAATTCAGTATAATGTTTTAAAATTCAGTGCAGAGTTTTTGATACGTAGTATACATTCATACCGAACGATTTAAACACTAAAGCTTTGATCTATGGACTTTATTTCCTATTGGTTGTGTATTTATTTCTATATTATTAATTTGATAGTTTCATAACTGTGTACATAATTCATTTCGCTAGTTATACATAATTTTGTGACGGAATTCATTTCCACAGACCTTTGCATAACGCATAAGAAAATTAATCATTTTTATTTCATAAGAAAAGAAAAAAATAAAAGATTTTAATTGATTCATTTTCTTATGCATTATATGCAAGACTATCTTTTTTACAAATTCTATCCACAGACTTGTATAAATCTGTAGTTTTGTAAGTTTATCTTATTGAAACCACAGACTTATATATGTACATACTAAAACATATTTCCGTTTTGTTATATTTTACAGGGATTATTGTTATCTATTTTCTTGTTTCTGAGGTAGTGATAAACAGGCATAAATTTTGACTCTATTCTGTCATTTTTAATAATTATTATCGAACATTTGTTGTCAGAACTTGTTGTCAGAACTTTTCCTCTTTTATAAATGGCATATGTTAATCGTTAATCGTATAACAAAATTACTTAACTTTGATAATATCCGTTGAATTTATGATAATTTGTCGCTATTTTATTATTATAAAATATGAAAGATTGCAATAAGGCCATAAGTATAGATAGTTGCGTGAGAATCATCGGAAAGTGAACAGGAAAATGTCAGATGCTGAAAAAGCGGACACCGACTGAATGGACATTTGAGTTTTATCAAACATGAAAAACGTTCATATTCTTCATCTCCGAGTTCCTTAGATCGTGTTAATATTTAAACAAAATAATTTACATGTCCACTTACAAAGCTAGCGCAATAAAAAAATAAGTTAACATTCGTTAAAACAACATTATACATTTATGTCTAATAACAACCTTATTGATTGCTCTTGCGAGCCTTTCACCGACGTGACACTCGATTCTGTCATGATTTCGCCATAAGACAAAGAGTAGTTTATTTCTTGCGGAAAATATTCGGTATGCTAGGTGATCCGGTTTTATGTTGAAAAATCTTGCTCATCCTCTGACGCATGTCCTCGACACCTTGACCGACATTCACCGTCGCCATCGACAGGGAAAGTCCGGAACTCGAGGGTGTCCTGATGTGAGAATAACTTTTTACAAATGTTTTTACAAACATTTTATGTGTTATCGAAAAAAATATTGCAATCTTTTAATTAATGAGTGTAATGTTTTTAGAAAAATATTCAACGATATCAAAAATCAACCAGATTTAAAGATTACAATTAGTAATAAAGTATAAAATTATATTTATTTTTAATAAAAAATTTTTCATTTGTTATTGTACGTATATAGTTATTTACAATTAATTTATGATTTATTACAAACACAATTAAATATATTTACACATAATTTAAAATTATTTTTATTCAATACCTGTCTATCGGCTTTGATAGATCTTGCTTGGACTCCGCTTCTCTGAGTAGAGAACGCACTGCATCTCTTTGCTGAGGTAGACGTTGATTTACTAATGTCTCAAGATGCCTTAACCCCGGTAGTACTACTCCGGAAACGCATTGACTACTTAACGGACAGTAAACCAGCACAGAGTATGCTTCTACCAACGCATTTATCAATTCAATCTTATGGCTCTGCTGAAGCGCGAACGATGCAATCGTCGATAAGTGCATTGCTATTACTGTAATTAACAACAGCTCAATATAATAATAATAAAATTTTAATAATAAGAGCAATTTTTTATTAAAATTATGATAGAAAATTCGTATCCCATTCTTTTATGTTTAAGAGTGTATTTCTCATTAAATAAAAAATATATATATTGTACAGAACGTACTGTTTTCTATATAATTCTGCGGACAAGTAGGAGCGATGACTGCAAACGTGGATACTAATGATGTTGCCAAAGTTTGAGAGAGTTCTTGAGGATCCTTCGCGATTGTCTCCAATGTTAAACGTCCTTTATCACGTGCCTCTCTCACCTTGCATTCCGTTATTATACGGCCTAGCGTAGAGATTGCAGCGCAACGCACATCACTAAAGATATTTATTCGATTATTGCACAAAATGAAAAATATTAATATAAATATTAATATAAATATTGTTCAAAAATATATATAATGATATATATAATGATATATATTTTGAAATAAATAATTTGTATCAATATAAATAAAGCCATGTAAGAGTCAACACGGATGCTGATACGTAAAATTACAAAATTTAACTATATTATTAGATTCATAATACGATTTATATTGCTGGATTTATTATATGTTTAAGGATTTTGAAATGATAAAGGTTTTATAAGAAACTAATACGTTAAAGAATGAAATGGAATTTTAGATACATGCATGCATAAATAGAGAAGGATCTCTCACACTTCAGGATCGCTGGCGAGTGTTACAATGGCTGGTACGATCTTGGCGTTTGCTAGTTGGTCTGAAATGTGCGCTATAATGGAACCGAATAATGTTGCTGTTGCACATCTTACAGAGGATCTCTGATGCATTACACCTGTGAAGGAGAAACTTTAAATTTGTTGCTATAATTCAAAAATATTCTGTAAAACATTATAATAGAAATATATCAGTCCTAAGAAAATATAAATTTAAAATATTCGCTAATATACATAATATAATGTAATATAATATATAACATATATATATAAAATATATATATATATATATATATATATATATATATATTATAGAATTCTTTTTAATAAAACAATTATAGTTTAAACTAGAAATAAGATTTTTTAAAGTCTTATAATATTTTCATTTATTATATAAGACTCGGCACTATTTCTTTTACAAAACTATTAATGATAATAATACGCGAAAGAAGATATAAAATAGAAAAAGATACGAACCATCCCATAGACTAGAAAGCACGTATTCTTGTGTCTGTTCACGACCGCATAAAATATTAGCTGCGATTTGCAACCAAGATATACTAGTGCCGCTCATAGATAAAACTACGAGGAATTGTTTGAAATAGTTTGCGAGCTCCGTGAAATCGGAAGTACTTAGAATCACTAAGTAACTTGGGATCAATGGAAGGCTCATATTCTTCTTGTCTACTGATAATGCTGTCAATTTCTTCTCAAGTTCTAATACTTCCAAAGAAAATACTGCTTGTATCTGAAATAATATTTATTCATAAAATTCTTAAGCATTGCTAATATTTTAAAAAACATTGTACAAAACTAAAAATTAAAAAAAATTCAAGAACGCGGAAACTACTTATCTATCTAATCTGAAGAATCTATAAGAACTAAAAAATTTAAAAACAATTCAAAATTTAATAAATCTGAGTCGTTAGAGTTATTAAATATTTTAATACTATTTCTATCTATAAAAATGATATTTTATATTTACCCTAGATTGTGTAATGTATTTTCCAAAACTCACACACAATGAATAAATGTACGTGAGAAGGGCTTTTAGAACGTTTTCTTGAGCTGCATCCACAGATTTCACCATATCCAAAACTTCAACTACTCTGTAAAAAAAAGCACTTTGAAATCAATATCTTAAAAAAGAAATAAACTTTTGTAGATTCGTATTAGAAATATTTAATTTTTTAAAGCTGTAACACATTTTGAGATGTCGAATAAATAATTGAACGATATAAAGAAATCAATTTTTATAAAATAATTTATAATTTTAATAATATATAATTATTTAATATTATTTTTAATATAATTATTTAATAATATAGAAATAATATCTTATAGAAATAAAATAATAAAAAGTATTTACAATTTGTTCGAAAACCATTCTAATTCCGGCCAAGATGCGTTCTCCCAAGAGTTGGAAAAGAAGGTATTGAGAAGGACACCCACGTCGATGGAATCCTCGTAGAATATTCTCGGATCGATGATATTGGAGTGACACAACGCCAGAAATTCCTCGGCTGCACCACAAAGTTTCTAGAAAACTTTTGTGCTTTTGTTTTTGTGCGAGCTTATGAGCTTTATACAAAAACTAAAAATTTTTTTTACAACAATATTTTTGGGATTTTAAATCCCTTTTATGTATATTTGTGACATAAAATTTCTTCATCAAAAAAATCTTTAAATATTTAAATACTTTCAATATATTTTACTCGCATCCATGTAGATGTCAAATTTTTCTAAATTTTTAATTTTTATTTCCAAATCAATGAATTTAATTTTAACTTTTATTTCAAATTTAATGTAATTTTAATTTTGTGAATTTCTAAACTTTTAAATCTTGAAATATTTCAACATAATTTCATAATTTTCCCATTTTTTTACTTGACTATCATTTATTTTACCTTTCAATTACTGAAATATACGTTCCTGTTTTGTATTTACTTCTTCTAATAACTCACACAAGTCTGATGACGTATCATCTTTGATGCAGGCTCGCACCGCATCAGTATTGGCAACGCACAAGACTGTATAAGGTAAGATGCACTGCAAAATACTGATCGATGGCGTCAATTTCTCTTTGTCGACATAGTCTTTTTTGTTTGGCGAAGTCTGGGAGTGAATCGGCTTTAACTGATTCTTAACTTTCGAGATTATGCGTGGTAATAGGTTTAAATGCAGCCTTCTCAGGGATAATGCCCACTGTGCCAAAACCGGTAATAATATCGACGATGCTGTCTCGACAACCATCGACGACGTGTCGTGGAGTGCTGTCAACACCAATTCCTCGCACTGCAATTTTTATGTAATAACGTATCAATACAAAATATAACAAGGTGTTTATTTTGAAAAAAAAGTTTCCTGAAAAATAAAATTAAGGATGCTATATGGGAAAGAAATGACCTGAAAATTTCCTGAAGGTTTCCAAGTTTTTTTTTCAGGTAATAAACATTATATATAAATAAGTTTATAAAAATGAAACGAAACAATATGTAAAAAGAAAAATAGGATAAAATAAGATATTTACTTGGAAGTATTTATCAGGATCATCCATCAAAGCTATGAGTAGCGCGAGGCTTTTCACTACACTAGTTCGTACGACAGGATCTTTGTCCTCCAATAACATTTGTTGCAACATTGACAGCATCAGTGAATTTCTGATAGAAACTGATGTGTTGGATGCCAACACAGAGCAACATTCGACAGCTAATAATCTTCTCTCTGGATACTTGTGCTGACTTTGTTCCCAACAAATTGTTAGAATTTCTTCCGTTTCCAGTGACTCTTCTGCGAGCTTTGCCATGACAATTAAACCTGACATAAAAATGAACTTTCATCAATAGATTTATTCAATAAATGAAAAATTAGTTAAAAGTTAATTATAAGTATTTTTTATACATTGCAAAATTATGAAAATGCAACTTCTTTTCTAAAAAAATGAATTTTATTTATAATAAGTCTAGTAATCAAAATAATTAAATTGTACATTTTTTACCGGCTAATATCATTTGTCGCTCATCCTCCTGCGGTCTTTTCTTTAAGTTGAATAGCATTTGTAATAACTTATCCCTCTCGCTGGAATTGGAATGGAGATGAATTGCACTAAGGATCAGAGGAATAATTTCTTCGCGTCTATTAAGGATAATGTTGGGTACTACACGTGGCAGAGTATATGCTAAAATGTCAACTAATGTATCTCGGGTGATTCCATGCTTTAATGATTCTCCCATCGAGGATATTAATGATCCCGAAACATTCGCCATGCAGTGTGTCACTATTTCCAACTTGAATTTGCTCGGCAAATTTCTGTAATGTCCACAAATGTACAATTAACATATCTTAAATACTTAAAAATCTTCATATAATAAAATCTTTGTATTTTTCAAGTTAATTTAATTATTTCTTTATAACTTAGAAAAAAGTTTATGTTATTTTTATATTATTTCTCAACTTGCTTATTATTAACTTTGACTAGTTAAATAAACAAATTACATTAATGTTTGTAAAAATTAATGTTTTTACAAACATTAATGTAAATTAAATTAAATGTGTATAATAGCATAAAATAACCTGGAGGATGCAGTTGGTAGGGCAGAGGATTTCTCTGTAATATTTACTCTAGGCAACTGCAGTCTGGTCCACTCTTTGTCTCCTGGATCTGTTTCATCCAGACTAACTATTGCAGAAACGCTATCGTCTTCCTCTGGTTCCTGAGTAGTGGTTGACATATCTCTTGGTAATGGTTCAAGTAGTTCAAACTTATCAGGAGTTGTAGAGTTGGAATTAATGGTACGGATAGTTCCACAGCTACCTGACTATAAGTAAAACAGTAATTACAATAAACTCAAAGCTCAATTTTTTAAAAGAACAGAAAGGAATATTATAATCAAATAAGCATTCGTTTTTATTATCGTTATTTATAATCTGTAATTGTATAATTTTTCAATTGTTATCAATTATAAATCAGAAGAGAGCACTAGTTAGTTAGCTTACCTTTACCGGATTTTCTATAACAATTTCCTTATTTGATGAAATAACTTCCTGGAGAGCGTTTTTCTCTTGCTCCAACACTGCAATTTGCTGCTGTAACCTTTCAATCTGTTCAGCCTGTAAAAAAATAGAGCTCTTAGAAAATTCGCAAATTTAAACAATCCAGAATTTAAACACTTCTAAAGTTTTATTAAAGTAACAAACCATTTCCAAAGATTCATCCTTCTGTTCCTCAACATCTTCGATAACAAAGTCCGTTTGCACAGCAACGCTTATAGATGGAAGTTTGTCATATCCGTTGGCTCTCATGTATTCTCGATATATCTGCAACAATTCCGTAGGTTTGGGAATATTTAACCCCACATCTTGCCAGTCCTCGAAATCCTGTTCTTCGCATTCATCGCTGAATGTGATCGAGGTGAGTTTGTATGATCTTGCCAACAGATATTCATTGATAAGAAAATTCAGTGCTCGTTGTTCATGCGGTTTTATGGGCAGTTCAGTAACCAAATTTTTTTCAGAGTTCTTGTCTGGGGTTTTCAACGTACCCTCCAATTCTGAAATTTTAAGTATTATTAATTAAAAACCGTATTATAAATTAAAAGATGTTTGATCATTCAAGTGAGACATACCTGTTACTACAGTCAAATTAGCACGCAGAGCAGAAATATTTTCTTTGGCTTTGCGTAATTCAAATTCAAGAATAGCTACTCTTTCGTCGACGCCAGCTCCATCCTCTGAATATCGAGTCATATCCAACGAATCCAAAGTAGCCTGACTAGAAGATCTGGCTAATATTTCATTTATATGTAATGTTTTATTTATAATCTGTTTATCATTAAGCAATAAAACTGTATTATCAAAGATTAAACTAAAGACAATCAGTATTAAAATGATAGTCTGATGTCAAAAGTACATACAATATGAAATATAATAAATAGAAGTAGAAAGCAAAAAAGTAACATAAGCAAAGTTTATAATTTACAGATACAATTTAAGGATAGATTTTAAGAATAAAAATATAAGCATAATATAAAAATTCCATATTAGTTTGTAAATTAAAATTATTTTTAAATTTTTTGTACAAGACAATTGCCTTGTTTGTCACACCTTAAGGTTCTGACAAAGTCTGATTTTGTGAAAAACAAGATACATACGCATTGAAGTATATGGCTCTGGTTTGATATTGGAGCTCTCGAAATTGTTTGGATTTGAGAAGAATTCCTTAAGGACGGGCAGCTCCTTGCCAGCTTCGCATAATTCAGCATGCAGTTCCAAAGCCGTCAAGAAAAGCTTCTCGTTGAGAAGTTTCGTTGCTATCTCCTCGTAGGATATCGATGTCTTTGGAGCTGCATATCCTGAAGTAACAGTATTCGTGAAGAGTATTTCTGCAGTTAATCACTCTGCAGTTGTGATTGTTTTTCAACAGTTGATTGTGTGATTCATAATCAATATACATTATAGGAAGAAGAAGGTTACCTCTGTTATTCATGGATTGAGATATTTCCTCGATGATACTCGCCATGATGTTATTACACTCAGGTACTTGTAAAGATAAGAAATGACATATCCACGTGAGACAATATTGGTCTGTCTTGCGTAGTACGTCGCTATGACATTAAATACCATACGTATGTAACGGAAAATGATTATTTATAAGTCAAATAAATGACAACTCATCTGACAGACGGTAATATTGTGGTAACATAGATTGGCGACTCATGCGTCAAATAAACTTTACAATGCTTTACAAGTTCATAAAATTCCCTATTAAGCGACCAATTAAAATTTAATGGCGAATTCGATTGGAAACACTAGTGCATATTAAATCTATTGTACACTGATTTAATTTGAATATAAAAATGAAATGCAAGTACTTCGAATTATGAAATATATATTTTACTTAATAGTACAATAAAAAGCATTGGATTTTCACGATTCAATCAATTTCCATGTTTATAAACATTTATAAACATATCTTTATGTTATTTTGTGTACGACGGCTTTAATATGCAGAGTGCGTCTAATCAAGATTTCGCTATAAGCAAATTGGCTAATTTTTGAATGGCTTTTTAGTTACTTTTTAATCTTTTAAGGTGCATATCAATGTATTTTAACTTCAAGCGAGGCTTAAAACTTTCTCCTCTCTCAACTTTAAAAAGAGAGAGTTTTAAGTCTCACTTAAAGTCAAAGTAATGTTGGCAATCAGGCTTCAAGTTTAAAAAAAATAAATTATACAACTTCTCATTTATCAACATAAATGATTTTTATTGATATATATATAAAAATTATAGAAAGTGACTTGAAGATGTCACAAAATTGAAAATATGTCAAACTAGTGCCATTCCTTTCCTTCTTTCGTTTTTATATATATTATCTAATTATTCAGAATTTATTACAATTATTGGTCGAAGTAAGATTGTTGATATAATAATTTAAATGAAGGATTTACTTTATTAAATTGATTGCAACGTTATCATTCCGTATATGTATTACATATGCTTGACATTATATCTTAAGTCATATATATTATTGACATTTACAAAGCATGCACGAAAATGCATAGAGAGTATAAACGTCACGATCTTTAAGTTAATTAATTCAATGTTAGTTCAATTAAATGTTTCTTTTTAGAAAAGCACGTCTTCTAATATCTTCTCTAGAAACGCCAATCTTCCACTTTGTCTAAGATGAGCAGACGTGAATTCGAAGGATTCAAGGGAAACCATCGTCATCTTCCTCGGCCATCTCTTTGGCCAGCTCAAGATCCTGTTGTTCTCGCTCTCTGCGCTCTTCCGCGGACTCCAAATCCTTCCCATAAGATTTCGGTGGGTAACGCATCGCTTTTACACTCTGATTGTGCAAGTCCAGGCAGAAGGTGATTCTTTGATGGAAGGCCAACAGTGGTTCCTTGGTGCAGTAAATATCCGTGGTCTCCTTGCTACGCATATAACCATTCTCTGGATCCAAGGTGGCCTCAATAACACCGTCACGAATCGCCTTAGCCACGATAAACTCTGCATCCACGCTAGAGTCCAATCCTAGTTTGCGAGCGATGTCAGTTGGCGAAATACGCGAATAGGAAAGTCCAATCGAACGGATCGCGGTCTTGATAACGTTGTGCCGCAGCCGCAGGATCAGCGTGAATGTATGATCCGCGCGGAACTGCGGGCCAAAGTTTTCCAGAACTTCACCGAAACGTTGCAAATTACCCAAACGTACCGCCTGTGTCAATTGAAAGTACGGGGCAAGGGCTCTCCGTAGAGCAGCCTGCCGAAATATCTGTCTCTCTGGGATATCGCCAAGCAGAAGCTCCACAGCGACCGCCAACTTCTGTACAGTTTGTCTAAATCCAACCGCCGTAGTCTGCGGCGCTTTGCGCATTGCCTGTACTAGATATTTGTGAGCGGCCGAGTACTCCAATCTGGCAGCCTTTATCCTGCCAAGATAATAGAGGAAGCGAGCCCACTCGTTGTTGCTAGCCGATTCAGGAAAAGTCGACTTGAGTACCAGCTTGTCTGCTTGATCATAGAGATTGTAATGCAGATAGTTGCGCAACAGGCAATTGATCAGCACTGCCTGACCCTCGAAATCGTTGCGTAAAGTTGCAGTACGCAGACGAAGATGTAGAAAGCCGCGAATCTTGTCCAGCTGATCCGTAAGCTCGTAAGCACGCGAGTGATAGAAGTAGCATTTGGCAGCGATCAGATCTATGGTCCTACGATTCTGTGCGGCAATCTTCTGGACCAGCTGCTCCGAGCACTGTACCGCCTCATTGTATTTGCTGGTGTCGATTAGTCGAATCAACACCAGCAAATGAATATACCCGTCGATCTCGGGTAACAGAGATGCCGAGGAACTACGAAACTTCTGGGTGATGGCCTGGCAGTCGTCCACGTCCATCGGTTCCTCTACCCAAGCGAGCAGGGTGTCCCGCTCGACAGCGGACTTGGTGTAGAAGCCCGTGACGAGGCCGCGCAGCACCACCGGATTGAGACGACGACGGGTGTTGGGTAAGGCACGAAGGGCACGGAGGACGAAACGTGGCTCCTTGTTCTGAACCGCTTTCTCGATTTGCCGCGTGTGCTCCCGAATGTCGCACAAAGTCTGCATATCGGTGTCCCTGCGTTCACCCGCGCCATCACCATCGCCGTTTGTGTTCTGCGGGTCCGACGGATTCACGTCCACGTCCATCGCCTCGACGTTTTTACCGGTCGGTACACCCATTGCTATTCCGTGATAATTATTTACTTGTATTAATTTGTGACCGTCTGATTTACGATGTCTGTCCGTCGACGAACGGACACGGATAAGAACTCTTTAAATTTCTTTCTTCGGATCGGATACCCGCTCAGGTTCTCATCGTCCACCTCTAATGTTGTATCCCTGCATATTTGTGCAATTCACGTTTCAAGTAAGGTTAGAACGTTCGCTCGCTTATTGATGTATTTGGCTGTGTTCGCTTTGACGCTCACGACGCTTAAAGCCTATTCTACAATAGTCGTAAGCGTTGTTATAAGCGAATATGAAGAGAATATTTGACTGTAATTAGTTAATTCTTGCAACTACGCTTACAACTACGCTTACGACTATTGTAGAATGGGCTTTAAGCGTCATTTCATCCTTGTTGCTCATTAAAATTAAACAAGGACAATTCAGGCGTCGTGGCGTCAAAGCGAACGCAGCCTCGATCGAGAGCCTAGTTTATATCGTGCACTTGATACTAGTAACTTTCTATTGAATTATCTTAATTTCGGCGATATGTGTAAACATATACGTGATATATGTATTTAATTAATCATTTTTATGCATATTGTATTAATTTAGAACATCAGTCTTTAAATAAATGTCTGAATTGAGATTATTTAATAGAAAGTTACTAGTTAGATTAGGTTGGTACGCGTATCGATGTTCAGTGTAAAAGGGATCAAAAGGCCTGTTCTTTTTAACTGGACTTTAGCTAAAAAGAACAGACTTAAGTCAATGGAAGTTCGTGATCTTTTGTAAATGATGATTGTGTGGTATGTGATTTGTAATCCCTCGTAATTCGGATAACGATGGCCGTTAGTACTTCGCGTGTGGAGGAGCTAATTAATTATTTTAAGTCACACAATAAAATTCGAGAACAACAGAGCCATTCGGCGAAGGTGCACAGCGTAGGATGGAGTTGCGACGGCAAATACTTAGCTTCGGGTTCGTTCGACAAGTCTGTTTGCATATTCTCGCTGTGCCCGGATCGTTTGGTTAGTAATCATAACCTATAACGATTTCTTTCATGCGGCGCGATTTGTTTCCCTATAAAATGAAAACTCCAATATTTTCTATACAACTTAACGCAGTATTTTATTTTTCTCTCATTAATTATTTATCTGTAAAATCGATAATTACAGTAGAGAACTGTGAATATTAATATATATAACAATATATATTAGGATGATCCAATGGTATCAGATGATATTATAGCTGCTCTTTTTAGACGATTCCCTCTGATTTGTAAAAGAAAATGTTAAACATTGTTGTTTTAAGAGAGCCATATAACTATAATAAGTTCAATAGTACTGCTTTTATTTCCTTCCTTTGGCGTAGTTATTCTTAAAAAAGTTTGAAATGGAAACAAGAATCAAGTAACACATCAAAATATCTTTTATTTTTCTTTAAAATTGTATCTGTTTGAATTTGAATACCTTTTAAAAAATTGCATTTTAAATATTAAAAATTTTCAAGTTAGAAAATAATTTACTTTATTGTTTGAAATAAAGTCATCTAAAACCTTTAATTTTTTAGTATTAATTATAATAATTATATTTTTAATATTAACGTGATTCTAATCATGATTTTGATTATGAAGTTTTTAAAATACTTTTTTTTTTTAATTCAGAAGCAGGAAACGACTTTCAGAGGACATGGCGGTAGCGTAGACCAGTTATGCTGGCATGCTTTTTGTCCAGAATTATTATCTACTGCAAGTGGAGACAAGACAGTTCGCATCTGGGATACGAGAACACAAAAGTGTACAGCGAATATTAGCACTAGAGGAGAAAATATTAATATATCATGGTCGCCAGATGGTAACACGATTGCTGTAGGAAACAAGGAAGACTTAGTCACGTTCATCGATGCCCGAGTGATGAAAATACGTGCGGAAGAACAGTTTAACTTCGAGGTAAACGAGATCTCGTGGAATAAGGATTCAGATACGTTTTACCTGACAAACGGCCAGGGTTGCGTGCATATACTTAGCTATCCCGAGCTGGAGTTATTGCATGTGATCAAGGCGCATCCAGGTACTTGTATCTGCATTGAGTTTGACCCAACTGGTCGGTATTTTGCCACTGGATCCGCGGATGCACTGGTCTCTCTGTGGGATGCCGACGAGTTGTGTTGTTTGAGGACATTCTCACGGCTAGAGTGGCCAGTTAGAACTATCTCCTTCTCATATGACGGACAACTCCTGGCAGCGGCTTCTGAAGACTTAGTCATAGACATTGGCGAAGTGCAGACTGGCGAGAAGATTGCTGATGTTCCAGTAGAAGCAGCGACATTCACTGTTGCATGGCATCCAAAACAATATCTCTTAGCTTATGCGTGTGACGATAAGGACTCTTACGATCGGAAACGCGATGCCGGTAGTTTAAAGGTATTTGGTTTTGCAAATGATTGAATTTCATTTTTGTATCTTTTGTTTTGAGTCCGTGTTGCTTTCGAGAAATATCATATTTCATAAGTATAAAACACAATATTTTATAAGTAAACTTAAGTAATACTTCATTATCATTATCTCATAATGGAGATTACGATATGTGATATAAAAACTGAACTGTATTAAAAATATTAAGAGTGATTATAAATGCAAACATAAAAATAGAAAATTTTTCTGTAAATGTGAATATAAAAGATTGATGGATTTATTATGATTTGATAAGATATTATAATTTAAATTTGATAAGATATATGTGAAAAATGAATTTGGAAAGAAATACTTTAATTTATGGAACATTTCATTAAATTTCTGAAAATATCAATACAAAAAAATAGGCTGCACGTTTCAGCTGAACTTTATACGTTATCCTATCGATTATATTCGGAATCGATTTATTGATTAGAATTCTCGAGTGTATCAAGCATGAAACTTTTGTTGACTGTTCGGTCGGCATAGTTACCATTTGACTCAGGTTTTATTCGAGCCATGTGAGTCACATTTTGTTTCATCGCGCAGTCATCACTGGAAACTTCACATTCCTTGCTGATCTCACTCTGTCTCCTTCGATAATCATCTCGCTATGGCGAAGCAGAATAAAACAAACACCATCTGCGAATGTCGATATGCTCTTGAAGAAGATCCGCAAGAGACGAAAGACAATAACATCCCGAATATTCACGAGATCGATGAGGCAGAGAGCGAGACCGAAGAAATGATAGCTTTAGACCAGTTAGGTCTTTTTGTTTCGGATGAAGGTGATGAAGTTGTGAAGACTAAGGATATATCAGACAACGAATCCGTGTATATAGACGAGTCTTTCTGCTCCGACGAGTCCTGCGATGAAGTTACAAATGTCACGTCAGGATCGCTGAATACTTCGTCTCTGATTCATGTCACTGATCTCCCGCTCAGCCAGAGTTCGAAGGAAATTGGAGTTAGTGAGTCAAGCTGGAAAGACAATTGCCAGGATGAGTCTTATTTGTCCAGTGATGAATTGCTTCGCGCTACCACAGCAGATAGAGATAGGTTTACCAAGTCAAGGAAGTGCAGACGGTGGAACATGAGCTTCACCGACGAGGAAATGCGTAAGATCGAGCGGGAGAATGAGCTACTGCTGAGGAAGATTATGGCACAACAGAAACCTCGGCACAAAATCCTTGGCGAGGATACCATTCAATCTAGGACTAGTAGTTCCGCGATAAATAGGAAGAAGTTGCAAAAGAAGATAGAAAATGATAACATGGTATGTAATTTCAATATCACAGATACAAAGTATAAAGTAGATAGATGGATATGTGTTTCTGTATCTTTTCTTCGTTCTTGTAAATTGAATATAATAGCTGTGCAGTGCATAATGTGAAAACTTCATTTGCAGCTACTCCTCAGAAGGATACAACAGGCGAAATCTTGCGTTTTCGCAAATACATCGAAAATAGGTTGTAGATTGACCTTTTTGTAGAATTTTTATAATGTTGAAAAGGATTTTGTTTCTCGTTATGAAACAAAATCAACCACATCAGCGGACTAAGATAATCAACTGCTACTGTAAAGAAAAAATTGGAGTATAAATCAAGAAGTTAGGCCTTATTATTTTTTAGTATGACTCCTAAGTGGTCGCCGCAGCTCTATTAGATCGTGCTGTCATAAGCGAGAAATGACATTGAAATTTCTTACATGCCATTTGTAAATAAAGAGTTTGAGTGAAACAAGATAATGAGATCGCTTTAAAATACTTATAAAAATGAGCCCAAGCTATGTCTCTCATGATAGTAAATAAGTGTAAAAGACAAAAGAAGTAAAAATACGTGTAAGATTTTAAATCTGTTTTTATTTTATGTGCCTTTTACGACTATTTACTGATTCGGGGGAGGAGGAGGGCAGATAATTATGCAAGAAACTTCAACGTCTCATTTCTTATGCTCTCACAATTCAATATGATCACGGAGACTAGTTGGGAGCTTTAAATATAATATTTATGTAAATGTCAGTTTTGAAACAACTTACAATGAATTTCGACTCAATAAAGAAAAATCCTCTGTAAAGTTCGTACTTTCTCGAATACAAAACATTATGCTTTTTTGTGACTTCTTTATTAAAACACAACGATTACCAGTCTTGAAGAATAGGTACACATTTCTTTAACTTCACATTTTGTGTATACGGCGCAATCTTGTAAACTCGTCTCTTGAAAATTTGCTTGAAGCTATCTCTACAAGACTATAAAAAATCACAGTTCTCACTCATCTCAAATAACTTAATTATCACTCATGATTAATATAAAAAATCGGGAACTCTTGAATATTGTGACGATTCTCTTTTCCTTTCATTTTTTCCCTTGCACTATATCATAGACATAGTATCCATTACATTCATATACGAGCAATATCATAAGAGAAGAGAAGGGTGTATTGTATGTCAAGGAGCAAATTATAAATTTCTGTAGAAGTAATGTATAATGATATAGTTTCCTTTAAATTAATGTGTGCTGCGATTATAATATGAAACTGTATTTCTTTTTTTAACTTTTTCTTATCGATCTTGTATATTCCATATCCGTATGTAAAATTCCATATCTATTTTCATTTCAATGTAATCGATCATGTATTCACTCTTTTTATAACAAACCAAAAAAACAACAAAACAAGATATTCGATTATCCTGCACGAAATATCTTATTAGTAAATAATTTAAAGTATCTCATATCAGTTGCTTTAAATAACGAAATAGAAAATAAGTATTAATAATATCTAGATTTTGGTTTAAGAGACTGCAAATAATTTGTTTGAGAGACTATTCACCTGTGTTACTATTGTACAACATAATAGTAACAATTATATCACAAAGTACGCTCAGCGCAGTAGCAACAAAACATAACAATTTCCGATTCATCAAATATATTATCGCGGTCGCGGCAATTATTTCGCAGCCATTAAGACCGTCGTTATTATCTTTCATCAAAAAATTATGAAGCAAATATAAGATATATATATATATATCTCACAAAATAAAACCTTCAAAATTTCAAGTCATTAATTTTCGCGCCTCGTTTTCCACGATTCCGTCGATGATGGAGTCCATATTGTGTTGAGCGAACGGAACGGATCAAATCCCGATCTTTCCTGAAATGATAATTGAAAATAATTATAGTTACGTGAAAATCAAGATTTTTTTTTATTGAATCCGCATACACTTTCCAACAGCAATTGTGAGACGTACCGTAAGAGTCAGCCAATCAGAGTTGAAAATTTTTGAAAATTCTTGCCTGTGATTGACTAATTCTTACAGTATGTCTTATAATTACTGTTATGGAAAGTGTGTGGCCCCTTATACTCGTTAATCACATACTTGTGTGTCCGCCTCAGATTGTAATGTTTGCGACATCATGGGAGGCGCAGCCGCACCCCAGGGTGCTGCAGCCCATACACCTCCTGTATTAATTCCCCATACGCCACGTTCCTCTCCGACTGCTGCCCTAGTGTGTAATGGTTCCCAATTCGTATCGACTGTCCAATTATCTGTAAGTATATAAATTACTTAAGTATATAGATAACGTTCGTGAAAACAATCTAAATTCCTATGAAGATAAATACATTCAAAACTAAAAACATTAAGCTAAAGAATTATATGAATTATTATGTAAGTTTAATATAAAGGAAAGCTTATTATAGAAATTAATTTAGAGTTTCAAGATTTAATATTCATTATTAAATAATGTAATTTTTAAATTTAGTTTAGCATTACAAAAAAGATAATAAATTATTTATTTTATAAAAAACGATAACGCGTTACTTTTATAAAGTGACGCTTCTAATTCTGCTTCTAATTCTTAATTTTTTTCTAAATAGATAGCTAATATACCTTTCAAGTCAGACAAAACAAGTTTCTCCGGAGTTTTCGGTGACTCTAACTGAAATCCGTTTGTACTCTCAGATAATAAATTTATCATAGGACTAGTGTTTTCCCACAATTGGCACCGTGTGTCTTCTTCGGGAGTCTCCAATTCTACTAACGGTTCATCTGTTTCTGGAAGATCGTCGTACGGCACCAGCTCACATTCAAACTGCTGATAATTTGACAATTGAGAGTTTCATCACATGATATTCGATAAAATTAATTCAAACTGCGACTTACTGGATGTTCTGTAAAAGTATTGATGAAATAACTATTCGAATGTTGCGATTTGGACTGCAAAATCGAAGGATCTGGCTCGAGTGATTTATTATTCACGGTTGTACTACAGAGAAGGACTGGATTTGACATCAAACTATATTCCTTTAGTGTTTGCGACGACTCTTGCGCCAATTGAGATTTAGCACACTGAACGTCCTTAACATCAGTATTAAATATCGTGGACAGATTTGACGTGTTCGTTTGACTTTTGTGATTCATGTGATTTAAATTGGAAAACGATGAGACAATCTCTTGACTTCGCGCCACTACGTCGCTGAACTTGGCCCTGTTTTCGCCCCAACAGGAGGGCGGAGGTGGTAAGGGGGTGGGCATTGTTCCTATGATACGTGTTACATCCTCTTTTTGACTTACATTTCCATTTATAGGAGGAGCTGCAATGAATGAAAATGAATATTTTTATCTATACAGAATACGTATTACGGAACTAATCGAAATTATTCCATTTGCCCAGAAAATGCAACAATAATATAGAGAATAATTGAATAATTCCAATCGAAATCCATCCCAGATAGTTACACAGGATATACCTCTATTATTTTAGCTAGTATTTTTGTTCTATTATGATAGATGATATGAATACATACATTTAATGTGTATTTTGTCAGCTACACGTCGTTTCTGCACAGTCTTCTCCTTTCGTGGTGGATTCTTATTTTGACGTGATAACTTAAAGGATGATTCGACAGTACGTGAAGTATGAATATGTTTTGTGTTGGATCTAGTAGTGTTCGTCTTCCATCTATTTGGATTATTCTGCTTCTCCTTATCGTACTCATCATCATCACAGTCACCTTCATAATTATCCTTATAATCTATGCATGGCACAGGAGGAATAGATTGAGGTTTACTTTTTTTAGATACCGGTTTTCTTTGCAACTTCTCTTGTTTCCCGCACGGTTGATCAAAACTCTGAGAATAAATTATGGAAGAAAAATCTTTTTATAGATGTACTAAAGAGAACTTATATTTGTTCAATATAATCTAGTAATGATCAGTATCTTAATTTTGCGGCAACAATTTCATTGTAAATAAAGTGACTTTAGCAATAATTTTTTTGTAAACTTTTCAATTTAATTTACAGATATTAGATTTTTATAATTATTCCAGTATCGACATAAGATTTTTTAAAATAAAAAATGTGTTCAAATAAAATATGTTTAAAAATAAAAAGTCATAATATCGTTATTTGATTGATTCATGACTTCATCCTAAGACGGTCTTAAATATAAGATTCGACTATGAACAACACTGATCTAGAACTTACTTTACACAATATCGTTTCATCGTGAGTCGAACTCTCCGTGGTCGTAGATGAAGTTTCTTCTTCCGAAAGATGAATTATCTTTGGAGTGCTCGCTGGTTCGAGCTTTTTTAACGGAACGTGATTATTGTGATTATTACTGTTACTTCCATTGCTATTTGTCAGTTTATTGCGCTTATTGTCAGACTTGTTAGCCCGATTGTTATTAATTATCATCGCATCCATTTGAATCTCATGATCATTAAATTTTGGCTCGTCCTTAATACTCAATTGCGTCGATTGCGTTTTTCCTTTTCTATTTGACGTCGGACTCGATTTTGTACCTGTATTGACAATATACTTTTTCTCTTGAATCAATTGAGTGTCTGTGAGTACATCATTTATTATACAATTGTCCGACTGAGTCTCTTGAATGTTATTTTGTTTCTTATTATTCTTTTTCTTTGATACAAACATATTTGTCATATTTGCGGCGTTATCTACGTTAGACAATTCTTCGAATCGCTTAAATGATAACAGATCCTTGGATTCAGTGTCCAATTTGAATTTACGTTCTTCTTCAGCAGACCAATCTGGGATCTTCAATCCTTTCTGCACATCTTTGTCCTTGTATTTTTTTACGTTCATTAACGACCAATCTGGGAACACCTCATCTTTTTTCGTCTTGCTTTTCTCGTCGTTTGTCACGGTTTTATCATTTTTATTAGTGACACAACTGCTGCCACCACTATTTCCTTGCGTATTGCTCGAGATATGTGACAGTAGCCTTAGATCCAGAGGCGGTTGCACGGAATTCTCCTTCGAGTAATTGGCCAGGCCCTCCCGTAGTATTCGATCCGCTTCAAGGAACGAGACCACGGCGACGCATAGCATCAGTACCGACGAGAGGATAAGAGCCGCTTTCTGTACCGCGCCTTCCCACGGCGGTCTAGCGAGCACAGACGCGCACAAATTTAACGCGTGTGCTGGTAAAGTCGCTAACAGATTAAGTATCACCACGCCGTTTTCAACATTCTCGCCGGTATCCGGTCCCATACTCGTCATTACCAGCAGCTTTCGTTCCACGCGCGACAACGTGAAGTCCGGAGTGAATGCTATCTCAATTCTTTTAGTGGCATTCGGACTCAATTTGAAAGGTGTACAATCGAGTACCTTGAAGCCGTAGCCCTCGCAATGCCAATCATTGATGTAGAAACCATATATTTCGATCGGCAGCTCTCCCGTATTTCTAGCCGTAAAAGATCGCTTTACGGTGAGAGTTGTCACAAGTTTATTACGATCTCCTGGGAAAGGGAAGCGTTATAAAGACAATTTCTTCCTTTTAATTATGATAATTAAGATGAAATTAAAAAATCAAGAAATATGCGCGGTGCAACGAATGTTGATTTTAGAACGTGTTTTATGGATGTAATAACAAATAAATTGAGCACGCGAAAAGATGTAAACTTTTTTCCGAGATTATGAGGCGAAAATGAGGAAACGTACATACGTTCACAATCTTTAAGATGTTTATCCGTTAGTTCGAACAACAGAGGCGTAGTTGATCCCGGCTTGCGATGGCCGAATCTAAATTGTGCGCTCGCGCCTCGACCGCTCATACGTAGGACTTCTAAAATAGTCATATTATTTCTGGAAAGCCAGTAAAACATGCGTCAATACATGGGGCATCAGCATTATATCTTCTTTCTTTTTCTCTCATTAACTTGCCTAATATATAAAAAACCAGATGACGTCGAAGTGGAAAAAGGTGTATATGCCACGCGAATCGTCCTCGTTTCTGAAGGATTTAAATATAAAGGAAGTGATTGAAGCGCTATCGTTACGCCCCATTGTTTCTCAAATAATTCTCGCTCATCCGCATTTTCTTCTAATTTGAACTCCTCCGGAATCATGGACAAGCATTCTACACACACGGGTTTAAATCTGTACGAACATTAAATGTTTGATCGTTAATTTCTCACCTAAATAAAAATGATTTGCGAAACAATTATCAAATCACACACTTCATTGGCAAAGAATGATAAAGACGCGCTCCTTGAGGATAGCTCCAGTCCATCACCAGCTGGACTATCAACGGACTTGCACTCGGATTATGCAACTTGATCGCTCTGTACGATGTGTTTCCGACTTGTGTCAGTGGGAACATCAGAACACTCTTGTTTTTTATACTACTGGAGCCTGCTAACAGACTCGGCCAGTATGGCTTGATGTTCACATAAAATCTATGACTGCGTACTTCGGTCGTGTCCAAGCGCATCGTGATATTTTCCCAAGAACCATCCGCAGTGGAATTGATAAAACGTACATATCGTGTGTTCAAAAAGTTCAAATCAGAGTCACGAGTGTGCGAGGGGAGACTCATTGTGTTCAACCATTGATTACCCGCTGCAAAATAAAATATAGCTATACCACTAAATTAATATAATAATTACAATGTAATCATAAGAACGCAAAGCATTCTAAGTTTATAAATAATAAAATACGGATAACAGATGTATCGCTTACTGTTGGTATCTAACGATAAACCTAGATAACACCGCTGCTTGCAAGTCACCGAAGGATCGATTTGTATTGAGCCAACATTATTTTCGCCTTTGGATATGACGGGCATTGTAGCTTCCTCCAATGGAATGTACTTTATCCTGTTGTCTCTGTTTATAGGCGCGATATGCGTCACTTCCATCGATCTTGAAAACGTAGAATGCACCTTCATTTGCTGCACACAGATTGATCCCTATATGACATTGAAAGATTACGTAAAGTTATTCTTGTTAGAGATTGGTTATGAAAAGTAGGATTACAACTTACTGGGAAGCAATCAGTAAAAATAAGCTTCTTTAAGGAAATTTTGCCATGTGCAACTCGCATATACACCGGCAAGATAAATCGTTCGTAGGTCGTTCGCACGAAAACATCGCCAACGATTGTGTCTTCCTCAACCATGGGAGTCTTCACTTTAATTTTAAAGATTGCCAGAAACTCTGGTTTTATATATTGCTAAAGCAAGTATTATTATATATTTATAGAAAATCATGTTAGATAATGAACAAAATGTACATTTATTGTGCAAAACTCACATTTCCAGAATGACTGCATACAGTTATATTTCGAAATTCTTTATCCAACAAATCCGCAGGACCGTTTTGACATCCCATCAACTCTAAGACCGCACCAGGCATATTTACACCCCAGCTGTGTAGCTCCACATTGACGGGATTCTGATTCTCTAGTGCAAAAATTGCCTCGTTCTCGGTACCGCTTCCTACAGTACCAAAATTCATTGTTTCCATATCGTCTTCCTTCTCGCCTGGTATGATTTTTTTCAGTTTGCCGTCATAACTCAATACTGGAACTTCGGTCACCGATACATTTGAATGTATCAATATCGACGACTCCATTTTCACATTGTCACCCTTTCTTTCTTTGGCAAGTTGTAAAGAAAATATATTGATTTTTTGTTCAGGTTTTATTACTCTAGGAGTAAAATCTTTTATCTGAAAATTACAAATTTATTTATCTCAAAAGATAACTGAGGAATAGAGTTGAGAAATAAAAGAAAAAAAAAAAAGATCACATTGGTTGACCGCAAAAAAAAAATTCTTACCGTAAAAAGTGATTTCGCGTTCGAACACATCGTGACGTTAGTAATAGCTAACGGTAATTTAAATCTATTCACCACACTGAAGTTTCGAGCTTGATTGGATTGTGGGGAGCAATAATGAGTAATCGATGTGTTTACTTCTAATCCGCCTTGCAGCACTTGGGCTATCCAGGGAATTGCTAATTTCTGACTAGAACCACCTGGGCCTATTGCTTTTATTATTAATTTGCCTTTAAAGTGTTGCAAGTCCATACCGGTTTTCCCTAAGAAAATTAATATTGAGTTACTCTAAATATTAACAACGATATTACAAGACATTTTTCTATAGTAGGCAATCTTACAATCGTAAACCAACATTCCGATGGCAATTGGTACATTTGTCTCTCCTGGAATTATTGCTGGCTCAAAATGCAGTTTTAATGCTTTTGATACAGGTGTATTTATAATATTCTACGAGAAACATTTTGCTTGTTTAGTAATATTATTGCCCAATATTTTTATTATTTTTATTAATATTTTTATATTTTTATTATTGGAATTACTATTGATTTTCCTTTATAAATCGATTCTACACTTGAAAAGAGTTGAATCACTTACCACAACTTTAATTGCTTTCTTTGCAGAATTTTTTAAAGCAATTGGGGTGCGAATAGGTGGTTGTAACGATCCACCCATACCTAAATTAATTATTCCAGAACTTCCACCCCAATGAAGACCAGCTCCACTTTTGACTTCTACTTCAACTGCTACCACAAGAATCTCAGCAGTATTATTTACTTTAAATCTGCAACATATATATATATATATATATATATATATTGCCAACACACTTAATTGTATATATTAAAATACGCTTTATAAATATAGTTTTATTCTACATTCTAAATGCTCACCTAACATATGCTGTATAATTCTTTTCTGCATAAGCATTAAAAGATAATCTGATGATAGGCTTCGTTTGATAAGGTAAAATTTCCCATAATTCACGAGTGCCTTCTGGCTCGCCTGATGGCAATTCCAATTGAAATTCTCCGCCACTACTATATACTTCCATTACCTTCGTTTTTGCAACGGATAAAGGAAATATTATAGATTATATAATATGAGTGATATATAATCCATTTTATATACATATGAATAATAATTCTTATAGACAGTACTTTTTTTTGGCCATGTAGTTAATATTTACATACTTGTAAAGCTTCTGGATGCGGATTGTGCATATATATAAGTGGTGTAAAAGATGCATTTAATGGTAACTTGATATCAACTACAGGTCTGAGTCTATAAGGACTACTGACACTTATTCCTTTGACCTACGGATTAAGAAATACTTTATTGCAAGTATATGTATCTAGTATATTATAACTGATCTAAACTTTTATTACCTGATACTTTAGTGTCCCATGTGAAGTATGTATAAAAAGGTGTGTATCAATGTCACCTTCATCTCGACCAAGGAATATTACATTAAATGTTGTATTCCCGAGCGGAGGAATTACCTGATACAAAAAAAATATTAATTCTATAATTAAATATACACGAGTTTTTTTAAGTTCACATATAATGTGAATTGGATATTTAAAAATTATAAATTAATGCATGAGTATTATAAAGCATTATGAGTCTTAGATACATCTGTGCTTCAATTTATCTATTTCTTGCTTTGAGATTACCGTCACATCGTTCGATAACTTACTTTATTTTGAAAAAACGATGAATGGAAATGGCGTGTATTTCCCGATATCGATGAAAGATGTATAGTTCTATTGTGATCTTTATTAAATATGATCACAGTTTCTTGGTGAGGAATACCAAGTTGTCTAAAAAATTACATTATTATAATTTAATTTCTACATGATCATCGAACTGCGCGAAATACTATTTAAACAATACCTTTCTTTAAAGTCCAAGATATTTGGCTCAAAAGAAATGTGAGAGAATGAATCTTCCATTTTGTCTTCGTCCGATGCAGCATCCCTTAAAAATGACAATGCCACTTAACAATTAATCGATACATTTTGAATGCAGTATTTCTTAATAGTGGAAATTGGAAATAGGAAAGGTATAAGAAAAATTAGTTTCAAATAATTAAATTTGATATAATTAAAATATCTAATTTTTTAACATATATTTGTTTACTTTTTAAAATATATGTTTTGCTGTGTAATACCTTAAAAAAGTTTATTTAAATCAAATATATTTTGTATAGAATATAGGACATAAAAAATTAATTTTTTGTAGAATATGGGACATAAAAAAAATTCGAATTATCTAATCTTTGGTTTGCTAATGATTTTGTAAATCACCTATGCTTAGAGAATGTTGTTATTCATAAATCAAGTAAAAGTGTGACAATAAAACTTCAATAATAAATTAATTTTAATAGTCGCAAATAAAATGTACTAGTAGATATAGACTAAGTATATGCCAGCGAAATATATCTTGTTATGTAATACAAAAAAGCTTACAAGGTTGTTCATAATAGGATAATCCTATACAATCCCAAGATGAATATCAGAAAGATAAATTTTATAATAAATATCTTTCCTACTTCCACTCACAATTATTTTGAGTTTTATGCTTACCCAGCATGTACCGTATTAGTAAAATCCTATAAATAAAAATTTCAATATAATACTTTCACTTTTTGTGAATGTCTTATTTTAAGAAAGAATAATTATTCAAAAATTAGATTTGCGTTTTATTTATTACTATTCTTCTACTTCTCTATAAATAAATTCATTAACAAAATTTTTTATGATTACAGTACTTGTGTTAAATATTCTTCTCATAAATATTTTAACGTTAATATAATTATATAACACATCGCGTATAGCAAAATGACTAACCTTATGTATAGATATTGGCATATTATCCAAAAGATATTGAACATCGTTGTCATCTTGAACAAAGGCTACAAAGTACAAAAATTTACATTTATATAATTCAAATGTGTCGCTGCCTTATTTCAAAAGTGATACAACTTAAAAAATTAAGTTTTTTAGAAGAGTTTAAGAAAAAGGAAAAATACCTATTTTTCAACAGAAAGCTTATTTTTTAATAAAGTATTATCGACTAATTAAATATCAGTCAAAAGAGTATATTCTTAACATGATCAAATCATTTTTATTTCACAATCCTTATATTTAAAAAATTATTCTCTTTGAGTTGTATAATTTTGATTACTTTTTATAAAGTTATGTGATTTTTTAATAATTGATAGGGTAATATTTACTAACTCATTCATGAATAATAACACTAATAAATAAAAAATCATGTTTTTTTAATTATGAAAGAAGAAAATTTATTTTCTTCTAGCTTTATATATTAATCAAAGGAATTTGATTAAAATATATTTTAATATATTATACTTATTCATCTGTTTATATACGTACTTATTTCTAAACCTTTCATATTCTTAAACTATATCTTACCTATTTCACTAATATCATAAATCAGACGTTTCCTTAGTTATGTCATTTTTTAAATAAGGAAGCGATTACACAACTTTGAGGGCTGCAATCCAATTCACACTCATAACACTTATAAAATCATTTATCCTTGTTTAACATTAGATAAATAAGAATGAAATGATTCTCCAGTGTCCTAGGATGAATCAGACCACAGTCAAGAAATATGATTAATGGGCTATTTAATAATACATTCTACAATAAGCAATTTATAATAAATAAAAAATCAGAAGCTAAAAATTGACCAAACATAATCAATCATTCTTCTCGCATTGACTGTGAGTGGTCAATTTTGTAGCTTCTGATTTATTTTACTAGTGGCTTATTATAGAATATATCTAAATTGTTACTTAAGTTTTAAGTCTTAAATCTTAAGAAATTAATCAATTACAGCCACATATGAGAAGAATAATCGATTATGATTGATCAATTTCTTATAGCTTAAGACTTAAAGCTTAGGTAATGGTTTATAGAAAGCCTACATATATTACAGAGACTACATATACAATAATTACAAATGCTAATATTCCTATCAATGTAATCCGGTTAAAATTAAGTTTTCTGATTCCACGAAAGTTGCAAGTACATCAACAAACATATGGGCAATGCAGACAAATTGCAATTGCAATTTACACTTGATGCAGACATTCGTTTTCGTTTAAAATTAATTTGACATCGCGACAAACGTTATCCAATTTTCATGATAGAAACAAGAATTTGTGATGTCGGATATAGTGAGGTATAAACAAATACCCAATAAAAAAGGAACATTTTGAACAATTTCAGCAATGTTAAAACATTGCTGCAATGTTGCAAGAATGTTTTAAAAGATTTCTTGCTGGGTAGGTGACAAGTAGAGCTTGAGGTTATACCGTTCCCCCCTTCATCATTATGGTAATTACTCCAGGAAATTTGGAGAGTGAAAGGTGAGAACCGTCGAGACAGATAGACAGAAGTTTGGAAAGAGAAAAAGAGAGATGCGCATCGTCGAAATGTGGATCGCGTGACGCGCGAAGCTCGCGGCGCGACGTGACCTTCATCGTCGCGATAGGCACATCGCCGATGGGTATCGCGCGTGAAAGCTTAAAGCGCGGGATCGCGAGAGTATGCCTTATCGCACCTTGAGATAATGGATCTCGCGTGGATGTCCACGCGGGGTTGTTATTGTTAAAATGCGGATCGTTTTGGCTGCAACGAAATGCATCGAAATAGTCATATGGCGAAGAGACGGAGAGAAAAGGAGAAAGAGGACGAGGAAGGGGGAAGAGGGAGAGAGAAAGAGAGAGAGAGGAGAGAAAGAGACACTTACCATTGTTGTGGCTGTGCAGCGACGGCCGGATTTGCGACGTCGCGTCCAATAGCGTCAACAAGAACAGACAATAGAACACCTTTAACTCGAGCATAATAACACCGCGGCTAATGCTGTTGCACTGCTGTCGCGTCCGTTGCTGTTGCCGTTGTTCGCTATTTTGTCTTTAGCGGACATGAGAATCCGCTTTCGGCCATACTCCAGTACTATCGAAGCGCGCGATATCGATTCCGCTGGCGCGTCGCGCCGCTGGACATATGAAGACATGAATCCGCGGTGGGCGGCACTAAGCACTAGAGATCCTCTAGATAGAGATCAGACAATGCAAACTATTCCGTGATTGGCTGAATTGGCTATATGGCTCTACCATGCGAAAGCGAATGTGAGAGAGAAATAAAAAAGAGGAAGCGTCGGTCTGCGTTTGTAATTAAGTCTGAACAGCATGTGATCTAAAGGCTTGGAAATAAAAGGCTCGCATAGAATGCTCGTAGTAATAAGTAATAAATAGTAAGTAATAAATAGTAATACCCCAATGAGACAGAAAAAAATGGCGGAAAAAGATCTAGCTCCGATTGGCTGCAGCAATTAAACATGCGCAAGGACACCTTAGGGGTATGGTCAACGCGATGTTGCAAATGCTTTAAAGTATTTTTTAATTGATCAATTTATAAAATTCTTTCTTCTAATTGGTCCATTAAACGCTTCAAAGCATTTGTAGCGAAACTTTGACCATAGCCTAGGTCTTCTTCGAAGAATTTTGAACTGAAGGCCTGTTTTTGTAGATAGAGAGAAACCTGAGAGAGGCCACGTCGGGTCTTCTTTCTTTTTCTATCGTCAAAATTATTCGTACACTACCGCCAATATATCCATTTTCAGTTTGGGAACTACGTGACTACATACATTTTCTGACACTATCGATAAAATTGTATCGTCGAAAGTAGATGTGGTTCGTTTCTGTACTAAATCCTCAGTACAGAAGCGTAGCGACTATCCATAGGATAGAATGGATAGTTTAATGGGTTCTTGAACAAATAAATTTTAATTTCGCATCTCCTATATATGTAAGTAAAAGTTGAATTTTAATAAACGAAATTGAAAATTCTTTTATTAATTAAGTGTGAATTTTGTTTTATAATATCTTGTAAAATTACAAAGTTACGTTTCTTTATATTCAAATTTTCAGCCCGTTTTTACCAAATATAATTTGGTTATTTATACTATAAGTTATAGCACATTTATACTATATTACTATAGTATAAATGTCTATCTTTTCTTTTAGAATAAACCGTGAATGATTCTGTCATTCACGTCTTACTCTAAAATAAAATAGTTATTTAGTATTTATTAGTTTAAATAACAGAACTTTTAATTATTTTTTATTTAATATTTTAAATAAGTTTTCGGAAACTATTTTATATTTTTTATTTTAAACAAGACGTATCAGTTTACCGATTCTTATAATTTTATATTTTAAATAAGTTCCTGGAACTTATTTTATATTTTTTATTTTAAATAATTTGTAACAGTAATTTTACCGAACCATGATTGGCATTATACGTGAGTTTAAAGAATTTCTGAAACACAGAATAAATTGTAATAATAATAGTGTCTTAAATTAATTTATTAACTGAAAAATTAAATAATGTTTAACAACATATTTATAATACTTTTAGCCAAAGCTAGTATTTAGCACAAATTGTTTCGATATTAAGAAAATTATCTTTATATATAAAGAACATACATATATAGAATATTTTCTCAACATTTATTTAAATATGAATCATTAAAAAGAATAATAAAAATTGAGACATAATGTTGGAATGTCAAAAATATCCCCATAATTATTAATTACGAATAATTATTAATTACATTTAAAAGAGTCATACAAGTAAAATAGGATTGAACAAATGCCAGAGATGGCAAAAGTATAAAGAGCGAAATGTACGACGATATCTATTTATCAAAATTATGTAAAATACGAATAATTAAAATACGATTAAATTGCGCGTGAATATTTTTCAAACGCGACATTTCGGTAACGGCGAACAGTAAGGGGGAGCGTCGGGCGAAGAGTGAGGGGGAGCGTGCCGCGCGGCGCGGTGGTTGACTACGTCATCACTTCGGCATTCGCTCGGCGATCGCGGAGGGAGGTGTACGTGTTTTACGAGTTGCTCCGGGTGTCGCATTAATTAATAGCAATTAAATATCTACGAATGCGAATTACATAAGATTGCCTAAGGAGTATACTAAGGATTAATTTAGGTTGTATTGCACGTTTTTTGTTTTATTTCTTAGATTCATTACTCACATACACAGCTCATGAATATTTTAAATATTTCATGCGTTCTCGGATATACGGTAACTAACAATAAAAATGAGATTCTTATTGTTAGATGCATACTATTCTATTTAGTCAAAATTGTTTTATAATTTAAAATAAATTTTTGCATTTATCTTCGTTTAAAAAAGGATGTATGATATATTATTAATCTTTATTTAATTGTACATCACAAAAAAGAGCAATCAAAATTGAGATATAATATTGGGATGTTAAAATCATTTCACGTGAGCAATTATGTAAGGAAAACTACGTTAATAAGAATCTCTTTTTACTTCTTGCCTTTTGTCAGCACATTGTAATTGATACGAAAAATTGATATTTAAAATTATAAAATAAAAAATCAAATGTTCCTCGATATCACAATTTAATTATGATATCACATTAAACGACTCGCGTCGCTAAAACTAGAAATAATTGTTTTATTAATCGAAGAACATTAAAAATGTGAAGAATATATTATTTTACTTATTCGTAACATTCGTTATTATTTCGGCAGTTAGACGGTTGGCGCGCGACCTTGTAGCGAGGATGGTACGGGGTGGCACGGAGCGGCGCGTCATGTTTACGCGTAGTTACCGCGGTGGTTGACTACGTCATCACTTTGGCATTCGCTCGGCGATCTCGGAGAGAAATGGACGTGCTTTACGAATCGCTCCGGGTGTCGCATCATTTTATGAAAATTAAATATCTACGAATTACAAGGTTGCTTAAAATTAAGGTATTCATTAAGGGTTAAGAAATAAGTTGGAAGAAGTTATAAATAATAAATTTTAAATAACTCTTTCATCTTTTTTATTAAAAATACATTTTAAGTATCTTTATTTCTTAAATATGACCAAGCTCCATATATTAATATATTAAAAACTTTGATTTTTTTTATATTATGTGAAATAAATTAATTCTTTTAAATGTAATTAATATAATTATTCGCGTGGAGTATTTTGATATTTTAACATTAAGTATGTCTCAATTTTCATACTTTTTAATGATTCATATTTAAATAAAGATTGATAAAATATTCTATATGTTCTTTGTATAAAAATATATGCAAATTTTCTTAATATCGTGAAACAATTTGCGCTAAATACACCTTTTAGCTAAAAGTACTAAATATCTTGTTAATCATTATTTAATTTTTTGATTAATAAATTAATTTAAGACACTATTACTGTTAAATTATTCTGTTTCAGAAATTCTTTAAACTTACGTATAATATCGAATAAAAAATAAATTTCAAAAACTTATTTAAAATATAAAATCGTAGGAATCGGTAAAGAATATATACGACTAGTTTAAAATAAAAAATACAAAATAATTTCCGGACTTATATAAAATATTAAATAAGAAATAAGTCAGAAATGTAATTATTTAAAATAATGAATACTAAATAACTATTTATTATTTTTAGAATAAGACTGAAAGACAGAATTTAATAATTCAAAAATAACAAAAAAAAACAGTAAGGCGTTAATCTTTTATTAAAAATACTATGTATACTGCGCGGATTTTATATAATATAAATTGTATTAATCGGAGAATATTAAAAATGTTAAGAATATATTATTTTGCTTGATAAATGCGTATTAACATTTCAACAGTTAGAACGGTTGGCGACCTTGGAGTGGGGATGGCACGGGGTGGCACGAAGCAGCGCGTCATGTTTACGTTTACATTTATCGAGCAATTACCTTACCAACATTCGTACAAGCAGGTAGTCATGTCGCATGCGACTCTTTCACATTACTTTTTGAAATATTATTGCGAAGAATGCCGAATATAATACAAAACGTTGTATTTTATGAATGATTAATCGTACTAGTAATCATATTATGTGAATATTCATAAAATATACAACATTTCGTATTATATCTAGCATTATTTGCAATTATTATATGTTAAAAAGAAATGTGAAGAAGAGCGACACGTGACGACTGCTTGACTGTACGAACAGTATCACACGAGTTATAAAAAAACACAACGTTAATATGAATAATATTCTTATACAAATAACGCAATTCCTGCTTTCAGAATTAATATAGTTTAATAATTTAATTATTTTTTTGACCTTCTGTTATACGATCCGTTTAAAAACGTAATTCTTTGAAATTATTATATCGATATAATAAAAGAAACATTTCTCTTTTTTATAAAATAGCCCATTTCATTGACTTTAATCATATCTTACAGACATCTATAAATAAAAGATTCAACCTTTTTAGCTGCTCTAAATTTATTTCGCAATGATAACGAATTGCAGACGTGTGTTTGATATTCGTTTGGAAAAGTTAACCGATTGCATAATATAGATAATAGCTATTACATTTTTCAGATTATCTTCCCTCTCACGGATACACTTTGACGTGGTGAGAGGGCTCAGTACCCCGAGGATATTTACACGAAAAGAATAGTTTTTCTCAATTATTTAAAAATTATGTTTGAATGTATATCTAAATAAATTTTTAGATATTGAATAAAATCATTCTTTTCGTGTAAAAATCCAACGGAGAAGCTAACGTATCCTCGTCGCCGATTTACTTGAAAATGAACGAACCGCAGCCGGTTCGTCGCGTCGCGCGTTTGTCCGGGAGTGCCGTTCAAGTTATCGGACTCAAGTTATAGTCCGCGCGCGTTTATATTGTTTATAATATTATTCGCGAGTGTTTTACGCGAGTGTCCAGTGCGAGAGGATGTCAACCCGATTCTGAGAGGAGGAGGAGATCTGGGAGAGACATCGGGCATCGGTGGAGCAACCTTGCGGTAAATATTATTTTTTACTTATGTAAAATTAACCTTTTTTGCTTGTTTTTAAATTATTGTTTTATTTGTCAATGATTCAAAAATGATTATTTTTAAATTATTGTTAAATAAAATGATTTAAATAATTATATATTCTGTAAAATAATTATATATTCTCTTCTTATATATTCTAAAGAGTAATTATACAATATATATTTTCTAAAATAGTTATATATATTTTTTAAAGAAGATCTTAGCAAAAATAAATGTATAAAATTTAAAAGTAATTTTTAAGTAACAACTCTTCTTTTATCCAATTTAGATAAAAGAATTACTTAAAATTTAGATAAATTGATTATATATATTCTCTAAAGATCTTAGCAAAAATTTTGTATAAAATTTTTAAGTAATTTAAATAATCCTTTAAAATTTGATACCAATTTATTTTTGCTAAGATCTTCTTTAGAGAATATATATAATTATTTTACAGAATATATAATTATTTTATATATATATATATTAGGTGTTGGAATTAATTCGTAGCGTTTTTTAATGAAAGAATGTTATTTATTTCACATGAGCATTAAAAAATACATTAATGAAAGTACTTCCCATCACTTGTAAAACGCTACGAATTAATTCCAACACCTAATATATATAAAATTAAATAATGGGTACAAAATTCGATACTTACAAAAATTATATATTCAAAATTGCATGATTATTTTTCAGCAAACTGCATGCGTTCATATAGCAATTATTTTTTAAAATAATGATTATTTCTCTATTTTAATTTGGATTTTAATTTATTTGTTACAGAATCATCGTAGCGACATTGCAGATATAACTCCACTGTTGCGCCCCATCGGGTCGGTGAGTGATGAATTAACATTTTTATTAAGGTAACGGATGTATAATAATTTTATTAGTATATTATGTACATACCTGAATATACATGTATGCAGTTAATAATAATATATATGGAGTTAATAGCAATATATGGACATACATTACATGTTTAGCATTGCATCCGTTTCCTTGAACAAGTTAAAACTGATTAAGATAAATTTAGTTATGTATGCTTGATTCTCTGACAAGTTTTATAAATCCATTGAATTTCTAAAGATTAGCGTTAGAAAATAGAGAAATTTTAGAAAACTAAACTTGAAGAGGAAATTAAGCGAGATAATGTATGAACTTATAATAATAAGAGCATTGATTTCTTTATTCGCACAATTATAAATTTACGCTAAAATATTACTTAGAACCTATGTATAATAAAGCTAAATGATTGATACGTCGTATATCATACAAAAAGAATCATACAAAACAGTTGATTCTCACAGAAAAAAATCTCGGTGTGTAATCATTTCCACACATCTCTCTTTCTCTCTTTTTCATGAATTATTTACATGAATTATTACTTTAGCAGACAATTATAGAAATATAAATAAATTCTTCGATGTTTTCTGTACACGTCTCGAGAACGGCGGAAGTGCGCGTAAGATCGGCAGTTTTCTGCATGCGATTCCCGAATTACGAGCTATCGTACAGACACTTCATTGATAGTGATTCCGTTTCTATTGAAAATTGGTTCGGTCTCATAATGTCTGGATTTGCCGTACATTCTTCTTGAATAGTCGCCGTATCTGTCACGAATACGCATACCAATTTATATAACACGATATCAATTCTATTTATCTCTTATTTTATTTATTTAATAATTAGAAAATAAATTTCGCGCACAAAAAAAATGTTATTATATTAATGTCCAGTTGCCACTGGAAGTAATGATAATTTTCACTCATCAATACATCTGATTATGATAATCGTAAGATAGATGTATTCTTTTCTTTACAGTCATAATCATTAAAATATGCTAATTTTACGGTTATTACAATCATACTATAATTCTTATAACCAAAAAATATATTGATGGATGACTTTTAAGTCGTCACAACCGTAGCCGTTTTTTTCCATGTGTATACATTATATACCTTAATAAATTTTCGATTTGCTATCTATAATATATTTAATTTAAAATAGTTTTACGTAATTAACTCTTTGTGGACCGACGACTCCGTTTGTCACTCTTTTATTTCATAAATTGCTTGCTGAATTTTTGTGAAGCCTGTATTTTGGCCTGTAGGAATTTGATAAAGCTTTATTCGAATTGAGGTAAAAATTAAAAAATTCAAAATAGATTTAGTTAGTATGATGAACGGAATTTCAAAAAAGTAATTTGATTATCATAAAATTCGGATTTAGAAAGTTTTTAATTCCGAAGTAACATCAAGTTTTCAATTTCGCTTTAAATAGGATTTCCAAATTGACTTTCAAACTCTGATTTTGAACATTGTGACACTAGAGCCTCCTTCGTGGAGATATTGTCTTTTTAAAAATTTGATATTTTTAAGTTATATTCAAACTTAGAAATACCAAGAATCTTCTAAAATCAAGTGGCACAATAATCAGATGATTCTTTTGAAATTTAAATTTTAGAATTCTGAGATCAGAAACGAATTTAGTGTCCTCTTTAGAAAGCAAAGTCTTCATTAAATTATTTTATTAGAAAGCTCCGATCCTCAAAAGAGGATAACATTAGTTGATTTCATAAAGTTATTTAACGTGATAGATTCGAACATGAATGGAATAATTGCATTTTACATCACACTGTAAAAAAATTACATGTAAAATTACAACAATTATAATGGATAATTTTAGGATCTATTATTAAAAGTGTATCTTTATATAGATACATCTAAAATCACAATTCACAAATAACATTTTTTTTTTGTAGTAATTAAACAATTAGCAAAAGTATTATAGAGACTTTGATATATACTAGTAATTATATTTGGTAAAAACGAGTTGAAAATTTGTCACCACTTCGAAAATTTAGTGATGAATCTTGAGAATATCACTGATGAAGATTCAGTGATATATATCTTGAGAACATCACTGATGAATTGATGTTCTTCGGGTATCATGTCATCCTTATTTAACGTTCGGTTACAATAACAAGGATGGAATGATACCTGGGTGACATTCAGGTGGGAATCGGAACATAGTCACGAATAATCAGCATGCTTCTGTCCTGTGCATTTAGTACAGAGACGAACCACATCTATTTTTGATAATACGATTTTACCGATAGTGTCAGAAAATGTATAGTCATGTAGTTCTCAAACTGAAAATTGATGTACTGGCGGTAGTGTACGGGCGATTTCGCTTTTACACTTTTTACACTCAGCATCTTCGCTTTCTCTCTTTTCGGCGCTAAATATATATCAATTTCATTTTTAATATATTGTAAAAAGGATCAAAAAGTGTAAACAAGGTGAACAGATCTTGTTCCTGCACTAGACTGCACTAGAACTCTTTGACTCAGTTTCACAACTCATGGTTATGTCTCATCTTTTTTCAATTCTAAAATTGAAAAGAGATAATGAAAAAGTTAAGCCTCGGTTAAGAGTTAACCGTCAGTTATGAAACCTTTATCTCGCTTTCGACAAATATCAAACCTATATTTTTTTCATTTTAAGTACAATTAGTTAGAATATGAAACAAACTATAGCTATCTCATTTTAACTTACTGCATTAGTGTACTTCAGTTCACTGTGCAATAAGTTAAATTTATGGTGGAGTGCTCCAGTTTGAAACTTGGAAAAAGAACAGACCTATTGTCTACTTGCATTAATGATCGCATGTGGTCGTATTGTACTGAAGAATTGCAATTTGGACGCTAAAGGAAGATTTAATTTACAAAATCTTATACAATTTTATTAAAAAGAAAAGAAAAGTGATATATAAAACTAATACAAGAGTACTGGAATTGGAAATAGAGACGACCTTTTTACATGACCTGAAGGAGAAGTTAAAGACTTACTTAACCTCCTTTCGAAAGAAACTTAGAGGAAAAAAAAAGAATTGAATATTCCATTCATGTGATTATAAATTAATTATCGTAAATTATGACCAAGTTTTGTGTCCGAGTTTGATATTATTTTGCTCTGAATTACAAATATATTTTGTTACAAAATTTAAAATTGACATTTAAAAATGGGTAAACCATCTTATGGTAAGAACTTTAATAATTCGATATAAAAACGATGATTTAGTTCAATTTACGTAATTAGCATATTGTTTAGGGCAAAGAAGGGAAAAGGGGAAAAAGTTATCTTGGATGTATCGAAGGAAGGCTAAATTGAGAAGAGCAAAAAGTTCTGAAGTAAAAATAACGGATACTGCAAACATAAACGAACAGAATTCTCGAATAATTGTGAAGAATTTATCCTTTAAGGTATACACGTCTGAATATCTCATCCAACATCAAATAGAAAAATTTAATATATTTTAATTTTAGAAGGAAGAATTCCATCTACTAATGTTTTATTCTTTTCACATAAATTAATTTATTATATAATACTTATATTTTCTTAGGCAACGGAAGAAGATATAAGGAGATTTTATGAGCCATTTGGTGAAATTAAAGAAATAAACTTTTTGAAGCGTCCAGATGGAAATCTAGTGGGATGTTTCATAGACTTTAAACGAGTTGAAGATGCTTCAAAAGCGATATTTAATACGAATAAAAAAGAATTCCTTGGTATTTATAAAATTAGGCTTAAAAAAAATGATTTTGACATATACAAAACATGCATTGCTCATTTTAGGAAGGAACATAAGCACTAACTGGGCTATATCAAAACTCAAATTCTCTGAAAAACTTAAAAAAAGTCTTGCTGAAAATCAAGAAATTGATAAAGATGAAGGACCTTCTCAAGATACTCAAAAAGAAAATGATGACAGTGATAATACTCAGAAAAAGATCACAAAAGAGAAGAGTAACTTGAGAAAACAAAAGATAAGAAAATTACACAAGATGAGAAAACAAAAAAAACGAGCCAGAATTGTAATAAGAAATTTAGCTTTTCAGGTATTTGTTATGTATGATGAAAGAAATGTTTCTTTTTTAATACTTTTGGTAACATTTGAAAGCTTTCAATTTCTTCGTAGGTTACAGAAGTTAACTTGAAAGAACATTTTGCTCAATATGGCGAAATAGAGGAAATAAAGATTTTGACCAAACCTAATAGTAAACCAGCTGGAGTTGCATTCATACAATATAATATTGTACAAAATGCTGCAAAGGCTATACATTATGCAAATATGCTACCTCTTTTAAACAGACCTATGATAGTTGACTGGGCTGTTCCTAAAACAAAGTTTTTTCAAAACAATACAAATATGAAGGTAGAAGTCAAAACTGAACCTATTGACGAGGATGAAGTACATAATATTTCAGAAATAAATGCATCTTCCAACAGTAAAAATGACGTTAGTGATTCAGATGCTGAATCAGATAGGTATCTAAAGTTTGAACTGTGTTAGAATATAAATGGATATTATCAGGATTGGTAAACTTATAATGTTGTCAACATTACTTTTTTTCAGTAACAATGTTATATTTTTTTGTATAACAATAATGATTTCACTAGTTATTTTTATCATTACTTACTAATTAATTTCTAGCCAAAAATTAATTAGCTGCTGCGTTGACATATGTAAAGGTTGGTCGGTCATTGAGGACGGTCTTAATCTAAAGTTTGACTAAAATTTTATTTTTTTAATATACATTTATTCAGGTTTTGAATCTTAGTTTTTTACTAGAAGATAGAATTCTATTTATATTTATATATTAATTTTCTATTTATATTTACTGCAAAAATTTGTATATATTCTTATTAAAAAAAAGTAAGAAAAATAGTTACAATTCGTTAATTTTTGAATAATGACCACGAATTATTTTTTAGAAAAAATAATGGTAATGGTAACGAGTTATAAAGTAACTTTGCCAATCCTGGATATTATCTATATATTTCTTAAACTTTAGTTTATTTTAGTAAATTTTAGTTAGTTTATTTTAGTTTTCTCTAAATAATTTGTTTCTCTCTGTCTTTCCTTTTCAAAAATAGTTTTACAATTTCTAGAGAAGTTACAGTAGAAAGTATAAAAGAGGAGACTGAATCTGATGATGAGATAAAAATACACAAAGCAGAAGATACTGACGATGAAGATGAAAATGATGATAGTAATGATAATAATGATTCCAATATAATTGATAGATCTATTATTAAGGAAGAAGACATTGATCAAGAAGAGAAATATTCTATAAAACGTCCAAATCGAGTGTCTAATGATGTTAGTGAAGGAAAAACAATTTTTCTGAAGAATATACCATTCTCTGTAAAAAATGACGAACTTAAAAAGTGCATGGAGCAATTTGGACCTGTCTATTATGCTCTCGTGTGTATGGATCCTCTAACCGAATATTCTAGAGGCACTGCATTTGTTAAATTTCAAGTAAGAGTAGTTCATTCGGTAAATGTTGACAATTTATCTTTAAATGTATATTTTAAATCATTTAATTTAGTTTTATTTACCATTATTATAAGAAATATTTTATTATGTAGCGTGTTGAAGACGCCGAAAATTGTTTGTCAGCTGGAACTGAATTACGTTTACGTGACCAAATAATCGAAGCCCACAGAGCATTACGTAGAAATGAAGTTGAGGACAAAAAGAATTTAAAGGGAAAAAAGATTAAAGATTCTAGGAATTTATATCTTATCAAAGAAGGAGGTAATGATCTGATTGTAAAATATTATTATGCTATATAAAGTAATTTTAACATCATCGTTGTTGATTTTTAGTTGTGCTGGCCAAAAGTCCAGCCGCAGCAGAAGTGTCAGTATCCGATATGGAAAAACGTTTGAAATTAGAGCAATGGAAATCACAGATGTTACGTAACTTAAATATGTTTGTATCGAGAGTGCGACTGGCTGTTCATAATTTACCTTCCAATTTTGATAACGAAAAACTTAGACAGTTATTTAAAAATCACAGTGGTCCTAAGGCTATAATTAAAGAAGTAATTTTATTTAAAATATATAAGTATTACTTTTCTATTGACATTTAACATTATATAGGCATTAATTAATTTTATTTGCAATTTTTAAGGCGCGAGTTATGCGTGATTTGAAAAACGTTGATGCGACAGGGAAAGGAAAATCAAAAGAATATGGCTTTGTTACATTTACCTCTCATGAAGATGCACTTAAAGCTTTAAGAAGTATAAACAACAATCCAAATATATTTTCTAAAAGCAGAGTAAGATTATAATTTTATTTTTATTATTATTAATCATTTCGACCTTTCATACATTAGTTTATAAATTTGATATAGAGACCTATAGTTGGATTTTCGATAGAAAATCGTATCTTAGTGAATGCGAAAGAAAGAAGAATTCAAAAAAGTCGCGAGCACAATCCGTTGTGGTCTGGAAACAAAGATAAAAAGAAAAATGAAGACAAGGAAGAAGTTCCAACTAAACGAGTTAAAGTTAGAAAATTAAATGATCAAGAAGAAAAATCATATGCAGGCATGACTAGCAAATTAGGTCAGGATAAATTAAGGTCAAACTTTAATCTCAAGTCACAAGCCGAATTACATACGATGACCATAAAAAAGCAGAAAAAACTGAATAAAACGGCTAAGCAATTGAACATTGTAAAACAAGAAAAGATAAAGAAAAGACAAGACAACATGCCAGTAAGATATTAATTGTAGTTTTTATATTTCATTTAATTTAAATATATGACTAAAATAAATTTTTTGTAAATTTATTTTAGTTATATAGAATTTTCTGATTTATGGATTTTTTGGCTGCCTTTCAATATTCACTGTCAGTGCTAAAAATTTGTAGTATATATTACATTATAAATTTTCACCATTGACAGTGAATATCGGAACACCGATTTTATAACACTTATGTCATTTTTTTTTAGTTGAAAAAAGCGAAGACCTTTGATGCAGATGATGCAAATTTCAATAAGCTTCTAAATAATTATAGAAACAAATTAAAAGGAATTGATTTAAAAAAGTCGAAATGGTATGAATCCTCTGGATCTTAATATGAAGTAAGATAAAAAAAAATTAATAATATTTTGTATAATAACATGAACATTTAATTATGCAGCATACGTATATGTATTGTTATTTCTGTAATATACGTATATTTCTGTAATATACGTAAAAATGATTTTTACAAATTAGGAATTTTCTCTTTATTATTGATTATTTAATTCCTATTATCTTGACTCTTATTAAATCATTTTGTCAAAATAAAATAATTATGTCAGTACTTATAGATTTTTATTTATAAGACTTGTCTTAAATACAGTCTTAAGCTGTTACAATTTATAAGCCAATCGGAACCATATTAACAAATTAATTAATGGACTTTCTACAATAAGCCACTACTTAATTTTTAAGTTTTAAGTCGTAAAAAATTGACTATACAGTCGAATGTGAGAAGAAGAATTGATTATGATTGATCAATTTCTTACGGCTTAAGATTAAAGTTTGGATAACTGCTTATTGCAGAAAATCCATACAAGACATTGCTTAAGACGGTTTTAAAATAAAAATTATGAACATAGCCTATATGTATTTTATTTTTTCACTTTTCACAATATCGTATTTACAGATATGTATTACTATAATATTTCCTTTTCCTGTATTCGCTTTCTTACGAGCTCCACATTCTTATCTATGAGCAATATTCTATCTGAATATCAGATATGTACATATTATATATTTCATTCGCGAAGCAAATTAAGCATTTTATGATGGAAGAAGTCTATGGTGATGTCTCTTCCATCATGAGACAGTCTTAATTTCCCTTTCAAAAATATGAAACTTTTACTTGAATTTTTACTTGAATTTTTATTTTTTTTAAATAAGCACAGTTGATTAAAATATGCAATTAAAACTGAGTACATTTCTTTTTGTTGCGCTTTTGATAATACACCGCGAATGCGTTTTCGTGACATTATTAATAATTGATATAATAAATTATAATTGTGACGATCTATGGGAAAGTTACAACAACGTGCAGCGAGTAACATTTTTGCATCAGTTGCACGATAAAATAATGAATTGAGACAATAATAGTAGAATCACAGTTATCTATAGATACAATATTACATTCCTCTCTAAATCGCGATATGCTTATCTTTCGTATTTTCTGAGAGTACCGTAATCCTCAGAACATTGGCAACATGTTATTTATATTGCGGATGTGAATGAGTTCTCTCTTCTTCTCGCAAAATTCAGTTGAAGAATGTCCAATTCAACAATTCGCTATTCGCTCGCCGATGTTGCGAAATACAATGGCAAAAATGGAGCGAGAACTTGGATCGTCATCCACGACAACATTTACGATGTAACGGATTATATGCAACAGGTACATATATTATAAAATTGTATATTTTTCCCTAAATGCAATTAAATTTTTGTTTACATATTAAATTCTTTCAATATTCTATGCATAAAAAAGCATTAAAATAAGATTAGAAAATAAATATTTTGCATAATTTATATTTTATGTAAAAATATATTAAAATATAAGATATGAGATATTTTATGAATGATTAATTTCTTTATTACTTTATTTTAATGCTTTTATAAGAAAAAAAATTGAATTATGTAAAAAGAACTTAAAAATTTTAACTAAAAAAAAAATATCATTGATATCAAAATTGTACGTATGAAGAAAGAATATATGGGCGGGTGTCATTTTATATTTGACAGTCAAATTTATATTATATTGGAAATCCAATATTTGGAAATCGTGAAGATTTCAAGAAAAATATTTCAGACAAAAATTGTAGGGTTTTGAGGAGGAAAGAAAATATGATCTTGGTTGATCTTAAAATGTTCTTAAGATCAAATTCCTCAAGATTACATAAAATTTTTTAATGTAATCCTCTATAGAAATATTTTTTATCGCATTTCTAGTAGCTTATTCCAAGAGCTTTCCAAAACTGTAATAAGTAGGCCAACTACATTGTTTTCTCTGTGTATAAAATCTTAAAATCTTATCGAACGTTTGATCTTATTCTCTGTATAAAAATAACTTAATAAATTAGATTTAAATTAAGTACAGGGAGAAATATTATTTGCAGCATCCTGGTGGTCCAGAATTAATTGATGACTACGCAGGAAAAGACGCGACTAGCGGATTTGATGAATTCGGACATTCTTCAGATGCGACAAAGATGCTCAAAAAGTATTTGGTCGGTGAACTTGAAGATGTAAGCATTCATTAATTTTATGTCATGATCACAATTTAACAAATCGGAGTTCGTAATCGGAATCGTAAATAATATCCACGATTTTGTAATTTTCTTCCATGTTATTAGATCAGCTAGATAAAAACATTTGATTGTCTTTATCTCATATCTGACTATCTAATAGCATACGGCAGAGAATCCCGAAATCGTAGATATTACTTATAGGATTTGGTAACAGCTAACTCGATCATTATCGCTCTCAGATTCTCTCTCTGATATATCAGATTTTTCATTTTGTGGTATACACTGTCAAATATATTGTGCTCCCTCTCTAGTTTGAGTACTCTGTGAAGTATAAATACGAAAAAACAATTTGAAGCTGTATTTGTATTATTAAATATTTGAAAAACGCTTGTGCAATCAATTGTTAATACTTGTAATAAGTTGCTTAATTTGTATTAATTATCAATGTAACAATATGAACGTGTAATCATTTCAAAGTGGGTTTCCAAGCAGAACAACAAGTCATTATGATATCAAAATGATATTATAATGACTTCAAAATGATTATTAAAAGTCATTTTTCAATCATTTTCGATTCTTTTTAATATTATCGTAACTTGTTGTTCTGCTTGGATTGGATTAAGATAGGAATCATTCCGAATTTTTCCGCTATTCAGCCGATAAGCGAAAAAGTTATTTATTTTCACTATATAAAGATTAATAAAAATTTTGGATTTACAACGTGGAATAAAAAGGATACTTGTACCGGGAGCAATAGGTCTAGGAATGGTCGTGGTTGTTAGAAAATGTTTCTGCAATAACATATTTGAGTTCCTTCCACCATGGGTCATATTATGATACGCTGAATGTGACAATACCACAGTATATGATATATCACGTTACAGGAAGATAAAAGAGTTAATAGAATGAAGAAACGCGCTGCTAACGGAATAAAAATGAAAGGAGTGGATAAGCAAAAACAAAGGTATTCAATCAACAATATAAATATTTATACTATTAATCATAAAGCGAAAAAATGCTTATATCGTTTAATTTCACTAAATAACATACTGAATGGCACAAAAAACTTTATCTTTCCAAGAAGCAATTCTTCCGTAAGAGGAAAGAAGCATACAAATCTTATACATACATGTAGTAATATACAAATTTTTTAACGCAGAAAGAATTAATTTAATAGTAATAATGTAATAATGCAAGTTAACAGATAGAACACAAGCACTTCTCATTATTAATTTTGCTATTTTCATATTTTAGGCCTTTCTTAAAGTTGATCTGCGGCAAATGTACATGTTAAGGGACGCGTTGTAAATATCAATTGCATAAGTTATTTTAAATATATAATTATATTTATCACATGTCATTTATGTTACATTCGCTATCTAAATACAGCATCGTTTATGACGTGTATATGTTGTATTACTGATAAGAATCATCAAATTAAAAACCGTCTTATCGCTTGTACGTGACATTGCGGGCATATAAGAATGACCAAGGAAAACTGATAGAGCTAATTACATCCATCAATATGAGTCATCTACTTATCGTATTCATGAACACTGTACAGTCAATTTTTTACTCAACGGAATTTCCATTGTTACAAATAATCTAATCTTATTGAGAAGTTTTGTAATTTGAGAATTATTATTTTTTAAGTTAAAATTGACAAAGTTAATTAAATTAAACTTATTTAACAAAATTAAATATTAAATCTCATCCGACCGTACATGTAAGAACATAACCAATAGAAATAAAACTTTAACGGTAACTAGCTAGATCTTAAGTGCTTGTATAATGTGTGAATTATATGTAGTACGTATGTAGTCTTTTAACTGCGCGCCGAAATGATTTTACGGTCTTAAAACGCGAACTCACCGCAATAATATCATGAGTTAAATTATAATAATATTAGCAATTTAACAATTTGATCTTTTTTCGCATCTTAGAACGATCTTAATAATGCTGAATGACGTTAAAATCTGTAAATTTTACGTAACACGTAGCGCTTATTAATGTGAACACATCATTAATAGACGATTAAAATAAATACGGAGTTTTATAAAAGAAGATATATTTAAGTTTAATAAGCTATATATTTAAATATTTATATATTTAAATAAAAAAAATATATAAATAATTTTAAATAGATATTTATTTAAATAATAAGATAAACGATGCTTTCTAACAGAAGACATAGACGACACAGTGTAACACAGTGAATCATAGTATCTTTGTTGTTTGCCAATGTTAAACAAAGATGAAATGATTACTGTGTTACACTGTGTCTCTTGCTGGAAAGCACCAAAATGTTCAATTAAATCCAACCTCCTATTACTCGACCGGTCGCTTTTGACTTTCCTTGCAATTTTGTAGTTTGAACTGGTTCTTCAAGTTCTTCTTTCTTTTCTGTTATGTCAGATTCAACATATTTTTTCGTATAAATTTCCTTATCTACTTCCGTGGTCTTCTGTCCTGTGTTATCATTATTATTTTCCTTTGTATTTTTCGACTGTTGATGCTTATCATTTTCCGTCTCTTTTTCTTTTTGCTCGTCTAATGTTTCTCTTTCGCTCGTTACTTCATTTTCTTCTCGCTGTTGCTCTTGGACATTTTCCATTTCTTTGACATTTTTCTCTTCATTGAACGTAGCAGATGATATCGACTGTTTGCTTATTTCTTCTACGGAATCCTCGGGTATAGGTGATGGTGATTTAACTTCAGCTTTAGTAATAAGTCCTGCTTTGTTTACGCTACTGTTTGTAGATTTTAATAGACTTTTCTTAAACATTTCAATGGCCGGTCGTGGAACCACATTTGTAGAAGTTTCCCTTATCATAACTTTACTACTTCTTCGAGGAGTCTCCTCAGTTTCATTATCATTTGTTTCTGCGAATGAATAATATTTAAATAAAAAATTATAAAATTATAAGGTTCTTGGTCGATGAGAGGAAGCATTGGAAGGATTCAAAATTTAAAAAATCTCATACAATTATTTCAAAGTTAAATAGGAATTGTAAGAAAGTACATGTCAATTTGTTAAATTTTTGATGAGAAAGTTAATTTAAACTTGACAAAAAATTCATATATCGATAAAAGATTGATGCAAGATACTACATGGAATTTATTTCGATGTCTCTGTAAGTGAAGTTTAAATTGGAAACCAAAAAAAGAGTATTAGATAACATCAATGCTAAAGAATTTAAACATAAATGTACCACCACCATCGAGCTGCTCATCCGGTTTGTTCTTGCTTAGCATGAATTTGGCATAGGCTATTCTAGTAATCGGAGTGAAGTCCGAGAGATTCGGATTATAGTCGAGCAGCCGTTTCGGATCCATGGATGCTAGATCGGAATCCGGCTGGTGTTGCAGTTGGCGACGTAAACTACGCCGGGTTTGACGTTGCATCGCTTCATTTGTACTTCCGATAGGATCCATGGCGATGGTGCTTTGCCTTACTACGGCGTTCCAGTCCTTTTTACCGACTCCGCTTCCTTTCCGTCCAATCGCCTTTGCGATTTGACTGAACACGTCCTTTGGTTCTTTTTCGCTTTGAATGACAGCTTGTACGATGCCCTCCACAATACCGATTTGGAAATCTTTCTGAAGTCGGCGTTCCATCACTTTGCCTTTTTTTCCGGGTACTTTAAAAGTATAAAAAATTATATAATTATTTTATAAGTTCTTGCTTTTAAAATGCATTACTTTAAAATAGTATCCGCAATGATCTGTACATTTTGGGCCAATTTCGTAGACGCTTACTATCTAAACATTACCGTTTACCAAATTGATTTGGAGATCTACTCTCTAAATCTTTTGGAATGAAAATTGAGCTAAAAGAGTGAAAATTTTGAACGCAGAATGGCAGATTTTCATTCTTTTTTAGAATAAAATTTCACTCTTTCGGAATGAGATTCACACCAAAGGAATTATGGAATTTCATTCTTTTTTTGGAGTGAAACTTCATTTCTTTGAGTGAACTTTCATTCCAAAAGAGTGAAATCTTTTAGATGAATCATTCAAAGAGTTTGCGAATTCAGTGCTTCGGAAAATCGACGAGTAAATTCGAGCGAACTCGACGCGAAACAAGACAAATGTATGATCCGAGTGATCGAAAAGAACAGCTGATAGGGGCAAAATAATGATCTTCCTGATTTTCTACGAAGTAAAATACATTTATGATCGATTATTATATAAATGATAGGTTTATTACATGTAAATATACTGACTATTTGTTTCTTCTTTATCGAGCATTGGTGTGCACATTCCGTTTTTCCTAAGGATATCGATCAGATCATATCGAAAACTCGAAATGTCCTGGCGAATTTCCCTGACATCATCCTCCGTAATACCAAACTCATCTCGTTTCCTTTGCTCGGCCGTCACATAACGACGTATAAGTAGACGCACTACAGTGTCATGTCTAATCATAGCTTTCTCCCGAGACTTTTTCTGAAATAAAATAAATAATTTTGTTTTAACTTAATAACTGTTATCAATAGTAAAATGCGTCGAATAACTTCAATATTAATGAAAAAGGAGTTGTTTGATACGTATATCTTCTCACATTCTTTCAGTCAGTATGAATACAATTAAACGTAAAGACTCTCGAAATTGTCAATAAAATTGTCAATTTCTTAGAAGTCTTATTCTTCTATATATTATTTTAAATAAAAAGTTTGTTAAAATGCAATCCATTTAAAATTATCTGAAGAATACAATTTTGTTATTGTACTTTTTGTAATAGGATATAATTCGTCAAAAATTTCTTATTTATAATCGTTAAATATAAAATTATACGTACAAAAATGAATTGTAGTTTCAAATGAGTTTCGTAAATTTTTTTGAAAAATGCAAATTGAGCAAATGGAATTAATGAAAAGAACATTCTGTTATTTCGAAATATTTTAGTAGGTAAAAATTGTTTACTATAAAAGATCTTGTGGAACGATCACTGCCTCCACATTTGAATAGCTTTCGGAAAGTTTTATTTGTTGGAATCATATTAAATGGCGGTGGTACAATATCGCCATCCTCGAAATAACTCATCCATAAATGGCTCCTGGCAAATTTCCATTCTGTATCAGATCTTTCCTAAAAATATATAATTGATGTGAGATGTTAAACATCAATTTCAACAAAGAATATTGTATAAAAATTAAATAATTATAAAAATTACTATAAAAATTTATAATTTGAAAATTATTCAAAGAAAGACAAGAGATTTGTATGTTCAAATTAAATATAAATATAAAAGTTTAAACAAAAATCTATTTAAATAACTTGAAAGGAATATGCTCTCATTGAGAGAAATCTATTTTTTTCTGAAATAAATTCGCAAATTTCTTCTTCAATTTGTCCATACAGACACCTCTTGCCCTTCCTTGAATAATTTTTATATTTACTGACAAAATATCTTAAAAAAATTGACTGATTCTACCGAAATGATTTGATAAGAATTAGACATCATAGCAATCAGCATATTCAATAACACAATGATGTTTATCACGGAATAAGATCCAAACATGAGGAGCGCCCAGAATCGTGTAAAGCTCTTAATGCCTGTCAGGTCGAACGACATTAAATCAATCATGCCGAAACTTGCCCAAAAGAGAGATTGTGATGCCTCGAACAAGCTGAAAGCAGAAATCAAATTAAATCTCTCATCGGGAATCTCTATGAGTATTTTCGACCTTCGTACTTGGTAAATCTTCTCCATATGGAGCAGGCTTTCTCCTGATTATCGAAATCCGGCAGCTCGTCGGATACGTGATAGCATTTCCTTTTTTCTAAGTCAGCGTAATACCACATCAACTGATTCATGCCTAAAATAAAACATAAATTTAAGGCGTTGTCCTACTTTACATTTTTTCCGCTTTGCGATCGCACTGAAGATTACCTGTATTGTCTGAGAAGTAAAAGTGGGATGATTTTTTGATCAATACAAGACTTATGAATAACGAAACTTCGGTGAATGAATCGGAAAGATGCATTACTTACCGCAGCCAAAGGCGAATAGCACGAGGGTGTAGATGAAAAAGAACTTGATAATATCTATTATCATCCTCCCGAGGGAAATCTGGAGCGGCCCAAGATGAGGATTCACGCTGAATATATGGACAAGTTTTAGAAAGCTGAAATACATCCACGCGTGTGTTGAATATTAATCGATAAGAATTATTTCCCAAACGCGCGCGCGTTCACAGAAATTACCTAAATATCATTCCGGCTGCGAATGCTCCTTCTGAAAGCAGCATTGGATCGAATGCGTGCCATTTATCTCTTGGGTACCAAGGATCTAAACCATCCCAATATTCTCTCTACACAATTGGAAGATTTGTGTTAAATTTAACATTTTTTTTCACAAAAAACATTCTTATACATTCAAATTATTTTACAATCAATGTATGTCTTTATGGTAATTATTTCAATTCAATTAATTTTAGAATGCAGATATATGCAAAAAAACTTATACCTGTACTATCCACCAAGCCGTAATACGCATACTTATCCAGATTACATAAAATGTATTTTGAATGAAATCCACAATATTCCACAAATCTGACATATACTCAATTAACCCATCTGCCCATAAAGCTTTAATCTCGCCGATGATTAAACCTACAAATGCATTTGATTAAAAATGAAAAAAAGTAATTGCCAAAATAATTTATAACATCATTTTTCGACAAACTATAAATCATTTTTGTTATTAAGATAAATTAATTGTTTGTGTAAAAATTTCTATATATTTATTTAAATCTAAATAAATAATTTTTATAAAGTATTTCCTAACTTATATATTTTTCTCAAAAATTTTAGTAAATGAGATTTAGATTATCAAAGACTCCGCACTAATTGTATGGAAAATTTAGGTAAATTTGGTAAAATGGGTTCGTTTTCTAATATACTGTATAGCTTATAATAGAGCTTTCCAATTCGAGCACGATGTGTGTTTTATGTTATGAAATACTTCTTCCTTCTTTCTTCGATTAGATTTCTGACCTACAGAGGCGGATCACAGAATCGTAGTATGATTTGTCTCTTGAGGTCAGAAATCTAACGGGGGGGAAGAAGAAAGAGAGATTTCATAATGTAAAAGACACGCCGTGTCTGAGTTGGAAGATTCTGGTTTATAATGTGATAAACAAAAAATAAAATACAATTTGGCTCAATAATGGAGAGCTCTTAAGTTTTAGTGTATCAAAAAGTTAAAAATGCTCTGTTTTACATCTTTCATACACCATAATACATAAAATGATAATCTTTCTTTCTTTCTTTCTCTTGAAAATATTTAATATTATATGATTTATTTTATAAATATGTATTCTATTCTTTTATAAAATGTTATCTTATGCTCCATTTTAACCTAAATCGAAACTACATTTATTGTTCATGGTGCTTGATAAACACTCGCGCTATTAGTACGAACAGCGTTGGTAGCGTTTGCATTTATAGCGTCTTCCCAAACGCACTCATAGTGTTATTTTCAGGACGTTGTTTCATATTCCAGAGTTATAAAAATGCATTCAATTTGCAACACCGGCCTCTGTGCATGTACCTGCGAGATAGAGTTTGTTTAATCATGACCTTTCCATATTCCTTCGTATCTTTTCTCTCTCCAACCAAATCTAAATAAATCTTCGAAGTTTTGACGTAACATTTGAATTGCATACTGAATATTTATTTGTATTACCTATCGCCGTGCTCTTATTAGCCTATATTCGGATTATCGCATTTTGTTATATTTTTTAGAATCCCATATATTCCTAACTAAATAATTTTTAATATCAGGATTTAGTTACTTATCACATAGATGACCACGCCTGTCTCAACAAAACCGGGGATGCAGCCACGTTCCCGTTTTTTCCAGTTAGCAAGTATTTCTCGCATCCACTCGTTACCAAACAATTCGATTAGTAAGTATTCAATTCTTTGCGATGCCATACCGAGTAGCACTTAAAAAATAAATATTTGAGGGCCATTTCAATACAAATTAACACACGCAAAATAAATAGGAACATATCATACTTAAAAAAAAAGCATATGATGCAGAATGACATATAAATTTGACGAACGGCTTCTTCATAAACGATCCCATTTGCGAAGAGGGGGCTATCATATAAATAATACTGTAAACCGGAAACATTGCTCCAAGTTTGGCAACTTCCATCAACTGTGCTATCCTATTTTTCCTTCTGAATCCCGGAAGACCGTCATACCAAATAGCAGCTAATAATTGTTGCACATTTGGATGAGAGACGAACTTTAACAAAAATATATTATATAAATAATGAGGAATGCTCGTGTCCTGCTTGGCTATTTGTCTTATATTGTTAAAAATATTCCAAAAAGATAAATATAGTAGGCTAATGAGAGTCAGCAACACTAAACGGCGCAATTATTTAGTGAACAATCAATAATCAGATGTTAGATGATGTCTTCTTATTTTGAATATTTTCGATGTATATATATATATATATATATATATATATATATATATATATATATATATATAAAGATCTACATACTTGTTTCTGCTTATATTTAATAGCCAGTTTGAGACGATCCAAAGTCTGTCTCTCTCCAGGGTCCCAATTTTCGCCAGTAGGATTGTAATTTAACATTACTTCTAATTCGTAAGATGTGCGCGCGTGGTCTAGTAAGGAGGTTGCAAATTGCTGTGTTTGTTCCCGCATCTCCTGAACCAATGTATAATTATTTTCAAGATGGATGAATGTGCATTTAATCTGTATTTGAGAGTATAATATTAGATTAAATTTGTTGAATTTTATCATGATCTTGACAACATTTCTCGTTAGAAAAATTCATGAGGTATCCAATTTGAATTCTCCTACGAAATATATTTTATTCTTGCACATAAAATGTTAAATAACTATCATAAACTATTAATTTTTTAATAATCGTACTTTAATACTTTTATATGCAAAATAATTAGAGTAATGATATTATGTAAAAAGATCATACAAATCCATTTTAAATAAAAAGTAGAGATAAAGTTTCAAAAAGTATGACTATGAAAAAAATTCTGCTCGTCATAAATACGTGCATCTTCAAATCGATCAACTTTCCTCTATGATATTTTTTTGTTCTTACTTAAAAAATTCGATAAAAAACGATAGAAATTTATAGGAATTAAATAGAAACTCTATATGATTTTATCTATGTGGACCTAATATCATACCTGACGGATAACAAACATCATACAGATAAAAAAGTTATAAGTTTTTATAATTTTATATCGTTATTTCCTGGAGAACACCTCATTAATATAAAATAGAAGAAAAAGGGCAAGAATTAATAAGTTAGTAATTACATTATATTGGGCGCGAAATTCTTGTTCCATCCTGCTGAGACGACGCAGTTCCCATGAAAGCTCGAAAGCCGTCAAAAGTGGATCTCTCGATGAAAGTGCGATTAGAGATGACGAAGTGAGTGCTCGATACGCGTTTATTCGAGACTGTGAATGTCGGAGGGAGTCTTGTTCACTGGACATGACACATTCGTCGCAACCACACCTGCAATAAAATGGCAATGCTGCGTCTTCTCAACAAACTTTATATATGGGTGAAAAAATTAATTAACATAATCTGCACCAAAAAGTTCGAGCATTAAATATATTTTATCTAATTTAAAATGCAAAAAAAAATAATAATAAAGTAATTAATTGAGAACTATTATTGCTGTCAGGAGTTAATGCAGAAAGTAGATATTTTTACTATAGAGTATATTTAAAAGGAATACTTATACACCCATATATAAATACTTATACACGAAAAGGAACTTAGCTTGCGTTCCAATTAATGTTCGCAATGCTTCCAATGGTGTATTAATTATTTCATTTTTGTTTTGATGATAGCAAGAATGAAATGATTCTAGAATGTATTGTGAACGTCGAGTGAAATATATGCATTTTTAATTAAACTATGACTGCATTTAAATGACCACGTTTACACGACACTCTTAATCGAGTTTAATAACATCTATAGTTATGAAACTGACCAATCATAATTATTGCTCTAAGAATAGAAGATGACTGTAATGGGTTAGTTTCTAATTACGGATGTTATTAAATCCGATTAATGGTGACCGTGTAAATGTAGTCAGTAGTTACTCGTAGCTCTCTTGGAATTATCTCATCCTTGTTATTTATTAAATATTACAAGTAAATATTAAACAAAGACAAATGATGTTTATGGGCTCTATAAGCGCTAAATGAAATTTACAACACAACATACAGACAAAGTTAAATAATCCTTGATCAAGAGATGACAAATCCGAATCAAAGGGGAAAAAAGAGAAAATCTAACACATTGAATATAACAAAAAAGTATAGTGACGTTCAATAGATAATCAAGATAGGCAATAATAAATTCATCATGAATTTCTTACAATTACAGAACTATTATTATTAAATACGTTTCATATCTTTTGTATACCTAGCATCGTGAGGTGTGGGAAGTGTCGCGCCACGATCTAAGAGCAGTTTCAGTATTTCATAATTATTTTTGTGGGCTGCTAAAATTAATGGAGTTATATCAGAAGTAAAGTTTGATGATGAATCTGCGGCTTCCCAACTCTGAAAGAAAATATGAAAGGATTGTTTCTATTTTTATAATTAATGATTAAGAGTACCTTCCCATTGCTTAATATTTTAACACAAATGTACACAGGAATGCACAAAGTGTAGCACGGCAAAATATGCAGGATAATAATTACTTCACTTGATATTATAGTTATATTTTTATATAATTAATAGAGAGTTTTGTACTAAAAATTTTATATTGAAAATTTATTGAAAATTTAGATTTACATTATGCTATCAAAATTTAAAAAAAAGATATATTTGTACATATGTATATACAACGAAATAATGGACTTACATAAGGATGTCCCGGCTTGTGTATTTTTTCCTCCCATTCTAACAAGATTTCCACCGCTTCCACATACTCCTCTTTAATAGCATGCAAAAGTGCATCCTGAAAGAATTATGGTTTTAAGTGTTTTACGCTCTTGAACGTCAGAATATAGCTAAGACACAGTATAATGCAGATGTTTAATGTAATGTTTAACAACATTAATTGTTCGTAACTTATAGTTTACATGTTGTTTTACTTATAGTGAAAAGTTTATAAGTATCAGCGCAACACGCATTACCGGTAATAATTAGAGAAGCGGCCATCGCTAATGATTTTTATGAGAGATACTGCACTGTTTCGACCCTATGATATTTACCTTCATTTCAATTCCTAGTTCGAGGAGCAGCTTTATAAGCTCAATGTTTTCGTTTTCAATAGCGGCTATCAATGCCGATCGATTTAATGGATCAACGCAATTGATATTTAATATCTCCGGGTGATCTTGATTTTCCTCAATTAATCTGTTCCATAAATTACACAACAATTATTATTTTTTTCAAAACGATATATTTGCCATACATGAATGTTTAAGAAGATTTAAAAGTGATAACAATTATGACAACCTCATCACATAAACATCTTCAACATTTGTTTTGGCAAAACTTCAACTTCTCTCATTTAACAAAAATATTTTTTTAAAAAAAGTATTAAGAAAAGTTATTGTATAATGTTATAAGTCATTACAACTTTTTCATCAAATCTTAATATCGTACATTTTTATGACTCTAATTCTAATTTAAAAAGTACCCAATTTTAATTATATTTAAATAAGAAATAGAAATTGTTAATTACAATTATATTTAAATGAGAAATAGAAATTATTAATACAATCAAGTTTGTGAAAGGCCATCATTATTATAACTTTAAGTCAATTTAGTTAATGGACTGAGTATTTCTGTGTAAAATTGTGGGGATGCATAATTTGTTTTAATTTGTTTATAAAAATTAAAAATAAATAAATAATTAAAAAGTGGCTTAATAAGTATAAATAGTAAATAGGAAGATTATCGTTTTACCTATCAAGGATTAGTTTAGAATTATACACATTTCGTTCTTGTATATTTTTATTTATATCGTATATTGCTCTAACAATGTTTTCCCATCGCTCAAATATTAAATTACTCATTAGACACGTTTGATAAATTACGCGTGATGTGATCGTCACAATCAAAACTTGATTGAGGGATATATATCTACTTGTGTGCGTAGTTCGAATATTTGTTTTCTCAAATCGCAAATGCAAACGCGTTCTACACATGATGGAAGTAATATTACTTCCACAATGGTTGTACACCCGGGAATACAAATGTCTTAACATGCTTTCTCATTCCTTCTCATGCCTCCTCCGATATGCATGCAACTTCGAGTGTTAAGTCATTTGTATTCCCGTGCAGAGATGTCTAACGTGAAAAGTTATATCGTGAAAAGTTATATCGTCATATCGGCTTCTCGTCGTTCCGTTACACTACGGATGAGCATTACAAGAAATGCATAAAACTGTCGCGTTTTTATTGCATTATTTGAAGATATGTATATAATAAAAAAGTTAGTAATACTTAAGAATTCTACTTTCTTCACCGATGAAATTAGACTCATTCGACGCGTTTTTGTACGAAATGAACGAATTTGGTAAAAAAAGTATGGACCGTGAGATATTAATCTTTAGTCTTTTCATCGCATCAATAATTTAAACCAATCAAATGATGCAGTTGTCATTAAAATATTCGTGGTTGAATGTTTAAGAAACAGGCTGATTATTGCAATTAGATACTGTCATTGATCACAACAAGTCATTCAATCATTGTACAACCGATCACAAGAAGGTTGCAACACTTTTTTTATAGATTTTGGAATGCGACTTGTTCATCGAGTGATTGATTCTTACTTCTAGATCTAATTACGTTCAACCATTCTACAAGCAAGATTGAGTTTCGAGAAAAAAGTGTAGCAACCTTTCTGTGACCGGCTGTATTTCAATCAACCACATAATAGTTGCTTCGTATTTTATTATTTGATCTGGTTGATATCACCAGATTTCCGCAGTATATAGACCAACCACATTGTTTTTTCCATGTATCTCTTTCTCTCCCTCTCTACTTAATGTTTCACATAATTACATATTTCGCCTAATTATATATTTGTAATTATCTACCTCGCGGTAACAAAAAGAGTTTATTCCAAGAACTTAGATTATTTTACGTGCCCAGAATATCCTTAAAGGGATATTAATGTAGAAAAATTCAGGATTACCTTTTGACAGTGGCACAATCACCTCGTTCTGCGCTAAGCAGGAAATGTTTCTCGACTGGGCCAAGAATATAGTCAATATTATGTGTCTGTAACGATTGCACCGACGGCGATTTCATCTCGTTTGATAGTAAATCCTGCTGAGATTCTGACGGATCCATTTTCCTCTAACGTATCATTGAAAAGATATTTATGTACGCTGAACAAACAACTAAAGCTGTTGAAATTATAAGATGCTTTTCTCACTTAAAATGCTTCTTCTCACTTGTAAAATTATAAACGCTCGTGTATAATTTTCATAATTTTGGAATTGGAATGTTGACTATTCTCAAATCATCAAATGTTTTTTCAATTATTCTCGGCAACTAAATTTTTTTGATTTATCCGAAATCGATTATTAAATTTTTTTGAAAGTTCTATGTTTCTGGCTATTTAGAAGTATAGTATTATATATAATTATGTTAAATAAATGCTTTTTAAAAAAAACTATGAAAAATCTTTAAATTTTAATTAATATTCTGTAAAAATTCCAAAAAAATTTACAGAAAATTCCGTAAAAGGGAAAAACCATATTTTTTATCATCCTTTTTCGACTTGGACTATTTTGTAGGGATATGTCGAAGAGTACTTACGTATCTTTTTCACATCGATGTCGATATGCTTGCGCGAAATATGTCAGACGTAGACTGTATAACGATCACATCTAGTGCAATTCGACGAAACCTTACGACATTGTGTCGGATCAATTTTCAGGGTACGGATTAAGTACGAGGGCGAGGCGTCGTATATTGAAAGAAAAGACCTCAGTCGGACTCACACAGAGACTTATCACATTGTCTAGTATTGTATGGCATTGGCGTTATCACAGGATATATGCGGATAGCGAGCGAGTACGTGTTTCTCTTGCTGTCTAATTCCCCAAATAATGGCTCGCGAGAGTTTTGTGACAGCGAATAGAGATTAAATCCCAAGTTTGTATGCCGCCAACGCGTTTTAGCTCATTCTTCTTCATATTTTCCGTCACTCGTATGATTGATTATTTATTCTTCCTCTGATGATATGGTTTTATTACTGTGTTTAGTGCGATACATTCATAATAATTTAAGAAATAAATACAACAAAGAAAGACAAGACTGATTATGAAAAATACGTGCAGTATATTATAACGTGAAATTTTTTTCTATGTCGCGATATAAAAAATATGTTCGATATATTGCAACATAAAAATATATATTTGTGATAAATATATATTCTTAATATATATTCTTAAGATGTTTATATAAGATATCTATATAATATAAAAAAATACAAAAGATAAGAGAAAATAGAGAAAGAGAAAAAAAAGGGCAAGAAGCATTTCTCTGCATTTCTCTCTCTCTCTCTCTCTCTCTCGCTCTCGCTTCACGCACACGTATAAATGTGCAAATGTGCGAATATTATTTTAAATTAGTCATCTTGCACTATGATATTTCAATGTTATTTATCAACGCGTAATATATTAGTAATATTTTTGATATTATACTGTAATATGTAATATTTTTTATATATTGCAATTTAACAGTCATATTGTTTATGCAACATTTGAAACTTACAATGTGAATTTGGTGAACGTACACATAAAATATATAAAAGACGCACATACAAATTGACAAAAAGTGTAGTGATATAAATAATTCTTTAATAATGCTTAAGGTCGTTTGTACTATCGATTAAATGGGATCCTCTGTTCAGTACATTTACCAAAATTTTTTTTCTCTTTTTGAGTTTTTGGATAACTAAAAAAACTCTTTAATAACTTTTTGCGATGAACTTCTTAGAAGAATCTTCAATTAACTGTAAGAAGGACAGCAAAAAGTTGTAAAATAGAAAAATCAAATGAAGATAGCTGGATATAAAATGAGCCAATATTGTATGCAACACATTGTTTATTAACATTTTGCCATCAAAAGGTCTAAAAATTGGCAATTCACTATTTTCGACATATGTTTAAGTTCTTAGATATTCAAATAGCAACATTTCGATGCCATGCTGTACATTTAGATACGATGATTTCTAGCATTCTGTGTACTATTAATACATCCAACTAAATTCGTTGTTACATACTGCGGAAGTGACAAAAAAGCGCACAATTTAAATATGAATTTACGGTTATATTAGATGCGTTCAGCAGTACGCAAGTTTTTGCAATAGTTTTTTTTTATTGTTTGCTGAGATGGAACCGCATTTCTCTAGCTCTTAAAGTATAATTTAATCAGCGTGAAGAAAATTTCCAACAGTTGCAAAATAAATGTTCTGCTGAACGCAGTCATTGACATTTTCGGAACGATAAATCGTCAGGTTTGTGTGTACATTAAATTAATAAGAAGGCAAGTGGCTGAATGTACAGCGCAGTATCCGATATGAGATTTACGGTTCGTAATTTTCGGTATTTGTTATCAGCTTGCGGGTACGTTAATTGATATATTTAGCACTTAATAGAATTTAGAGAAATAGAAGTTCTTTTTTTTTTAGAAAAAATGAAACTGTTTTAATTAGGAGATAGGATAAGGGTAATATAACAAAATACACAAGAAATTCATTTAATTCTTTAATGCATTTGCAAGAAAAACAATAGAAATTAAAATAAATAATTGAGCATCACTTTTCGCTGTTGAAAAATATTTTCATGGAACTAATAATAGAAATAATTATATAATACATAAAATCTAGACAAGTACATAATAAAAAACATTTTATATTTGTGTTAAAATTGATATTTTTTACATTTTGTGCTAAATTTTTAAAATATTCGAGTGTTAATTTAACACAATGTTATTGTATTATTCAAATATTTTGTTAAATTAATATTCAATATTTTTAGTGTTAAAATAACACAATTTACAAATTATATCATATTAACGAATAAATAAATAAATAATATATAAATAATGTATTCTAAACGTAAATTCTAAGATAAATAAAATGTGTTAATTTGACATATTATAAATATTAAATTTACTTAAGTGTGCTAATTTAATATTTAACAAATATTATTTTTTCTGAAGAAATATCTTTTTAATTTGCTTACAAATGTCAGCGTTATATTTTTTACATAATATCTGTGTCATTTCCTAATATATTCATCTTGTATTAAATTAACACAAAAATCTGAATGGATCATTTAGGATACATTAAGTTAGATCTACATAACACGCAAAACATAGGTCGCAGGTCGCAAGTGGAACGTATTTCAGATTATAATAGATCGCAGGACGCAGGACCCGAAAGTTGAAGTTCACTCAACTTCCTGCGTCCTACGTTCTGCGTTCTGTAAACTATTATAATTAAAATACGTTAGTTTCTAATTTGTGACTTGAGATCTTTGTTTTGTGTGATATGTAAATTAGGCTTAAAATGTGTGTCTAACTAATTTCCAATTATGTAAGGAAGGTAGATAATAATCACTCATAAATATACTAGAATAACAAGTATGGTAATTATATGAAAAATTAAAAAAAATAATTTGCTTGTTTTGATTTTTATTTCCAAGAAAGACGCAATGAGTTCACATATTAAAAAATTTGATATAGATTAGCATTTCGTGACTCGTGATTAGCATTCGTGACACTGCGACTTAACAAAGGAATAAGGAATAGAAGAGAATCTTATTCAAATAGATCTTATTGTTTCTTCGCAGTATTGCAACAATCGAGTAATTATTTTCAAATTGTTTGACAAATCGATGTGCGAGATCCATTTAAGTATAAATCCGCGCTAATAGTAACGCGATCCGGTCGTCATTTCAAAGCCAAATGCAATTCGGTCATAGCAGTCAAATTGATTCAACAAACTGGAACGCTACGAATCCTCGTTGATATTCGACATCGAATCCGCATGGGACGATCTCGGATCTCGGACGAGCTCGGATAACAGCAAGCAGGCTAGTCTACTCGTGACGACTCGGGCTATCCTGATGCTCTGAGGCGTCCAAACTGATTTCATCGGTTATCTTGTTCAGGCCGTTGCAAAGACGGAGAAACCTCGACACATCCGGATGTAATTTCGTGTCGCTGATCACGATGTTTGACACAAGCTCCGAACACACCGCAGATAAATCAAGAGAAGCCGGCACGACTTGTACACTACGACCAAACCTATTTCAAGCAAAATTTATTTAATCATTCCAAATTCTTATTGACTTTTGCATAGGTAAAACTATCGATGGAGGCAGCCAGACCCAGTAATCTTGACCTTGACATAAATTGTTGGTGTAAGGTCATAACCCTGAGTGTTTTCGAACAGATCTTAGCCGTGGCTCAAAAAGTTAATGAAAGAAGTTTAAGAAATAATCAACTTTTATTAATGTTAAAGAATATAATTTGTACTACTACATTTATAGATATAATATGTTTAGATGAGGTTTGATGAAATTAATGTTAATTTATCTATTATTTTGCGTATTGTTAAATTGCAGAAGGCTCTATAAGTGAGAACGTATGTGTACGATTTTATTAAGTTAAAAATACTATTTTAAACATCTAAATTTGCTCATATTTGATCGTTTAGCCTATATTATTGCTTTGCAATTAACGAGCGTTTTCTATTTTGCGCATTTCTAACTTTTTATTTAGATATATACCTAGAAAATATGTGCAAATAATGATGTGTGCACATAAAAATGCATCGTATTTGTCGTAAATAAAATATTGTAGTATTAGCCAGTTTTGAAAAGTGGCACCTCGTAGAGATCAAATGATTCATTATTGGGGGTCGTGTCTGTCGAGACTTTTTATCAAATTACTATAACTTTATATTAATATTTAATATGGTTGTCCTAAAAAATGACTGTGAAGTTACAGTAATTTCAATCATTTTTATTGTTATAAAAACTATGATTGTAATCATTTTAGTTATCATTTGTCAATTATATACATTTGTTGCTAGAAACTGTACATATAATTATTATTACTAATTATTATTACTAATATTATAGCAATAATACTTACAATTACATAGTAATATGTAATTACAGTTACAAATACTCAAAGTTTTTCTCTCAGACCATGAAAAAATTTAATTTTTGATTTTAAGTCAAAGTATACAAGGTGCTTCCGCAACCTACATATCAGTAAGTCGTAAGGGTTGCCTATCTGCCTATGGGCAGGGGCATTTACTAGTAACGCAGAAGATTAGATCGCAAGTCCAGTAGAGAATGAGACAAGAGAAATTAAATTTTACATTCTGATATAGTGTAAAATTCAATAATATGATATAAAATATGGATTTAATAATACAAATAATATCTGATTTCATCCAACATAAATGAAACTTAATAAATATTTTAAAATATATAAATATGTATTATAATTTGTATTATTAAATACATATTATTGAATTTTACACTATTCCAGAATGTAAAATTCAATTTCTCTTGTCTCATTTCCCGCCGGACTTTCTCTCTTGCGATCTAATCTTATTCTGCGTTACCAGTAAAGCATGCCTCTGTTTATAGGCAGATAGGCAACCCAAGGACTAACTGATGTGTAGGTTGCGGAAGCATCCAGTATCAAAATTTTATTCCTAGCTGCTAAACAGAACTTTGGAATAGTAAATGTAGAAAGGCTTCAGCACTGCCATTTTGTTTCAATACAATATGTAGAAAAATTTTTTATTTAGTATAACATATATAGAATTAAGAATTTAAAATAGGTTTTTTATTTCTTTGATAATGTCTCTAAAAAATTTATAAAATTACATAATTTTTGGATCTCCGTAGTGGACCTAACTCTCTAATACTGATAAAAACATATCTGATATAAACAATCTGTCTAAATAATTAAAGAAGTAAAAACTCATAGTGTATATATTTGTGGTTTGTTTCTATATAAAATCAGCTAAAAACGAATCTTATAAATGCAAAGATAAAATTTTTATGATTTTCTTTTTGCCATAATTTAATATTTATAATGTGAAACAACCCTATCGAAGCTTATGGTAATCATGTATTTATAAGAAAACTCTCAAAAAAAAAAAAAACTGTCGCGTTACATGTTTATTTTTTGGAGGTCAGTATAAAATATGCATATAAATTAACAAAAAACGTTTTATACCTAAATAAAAAAAATCTAGAATATCTTATATGCATTCACTTGTAGTTATTTTGTACAGATAACTTCTGTGAAAGAAAAAAAGAATAGGAATATATGACATTATTGTATCAACTTTGGAACCCATTTTCTCAAATTCATTTTTGCTTATTTTATGAAAAAATTAGTTATTGAAAAATTGCAAACAATATTATAAAAAACTGAGCACAAGCGTAGCATAGTGAACAGATTGGACCGCGCGTGTCTACCATGCTAGGGAATCCCCATAGCAAAGGGTCACGTCACAATAGAGTCGTAATAGTCAGAAAGAAAATATATGTCATTGTGAGTTTGTCATAACAAAATAACATATGTTACAAAGACATTCGCACATCACTATGACGTAATCATGATTGTGTAATGTAACTGTGACGTTTTTGCTATGGGGGTTCGATCCCCGACAGATTGAAGAAATTTTCACGCGTTCCTAGTTCCTTTTCGATGATCTGGCAAATCCAAGAGTATATTGTCAAGAAAACCTCTCAAACTGCCATTCAGAATCGAATTTAAATTGATAAATCCTGTATGTCTGTGTACAACCTGCGTGCGCACCACGGACATATAAGAGGTAGGCTCTATCCCGATTTTGAAATGTTCCGTTTGGAATGTTGTACCGAATAAATGATTGAATTATAAAAAATTACTACTTTATTTAATGAAAGACACTTTCTAGTTTGCGTTTATGTTCCTAAAGTTTTATTTTTAGCTTTTAGAAATATTTTATTTTAGAAGTATTATCCAAAAATGAATGTCAGTATCGATGACTTTCCTTTATATACACACATCAATTTTATATTTTCAATAATAAACAAAATTTATAAAATGTAATTTAGAGAACTATATCCAGCCAGGCAACTCTTCTTTACATTTCGATATTAGGAGATAAAAAAATGCATCAAAGATGCATGTTACCTGATAAAATTGAGATCATTTCGCCCGCGTTTGAGTTGTCCATCGTTGATAGCCTTGAAGTTAGATCGACCGAACCTGATCACGATATCCGGCGACTTCCATCGGGGATGCCTGCTGACCATCGAATTAGTTTCTTCGTCGAAGACAGAATTATCGGCGAGGTTGAAGGCAGGCTGACTGCGTCCGAATCTAATGAAGGAAGAATCCATAGTGCTGCGTCTCTCTTTGGATTCGGTATTTTCTTTACGCTCATTGATGCCATGTCTTTTTATCACGTATTCAAATTCATTCGGCGATTCCTTGAAGATTCTCAAGCTACTATCGTCCTGGAGTGGTGTCAATATCGAAGAAGACACAAACATCCAATTATAGAGAAATGCCATCACAATGAAAGCCCAAAGTGCGATCTGCAATCAAAAATTGTATGAATAAAACTGTATATATATCGCGTACAATATTTTTTTTTTAATTTTATATTCCATAAAACTTGTCAATTATTTGTAAATTTTTTTTACACTGAGGAAAAAATTTTTAATATTTGTAATTTAATGTTATTTGTAATTTAATGTTATTATAAATAAAATGTTATTATCAACAGAGTTGGCAAGCAACGCATTAGTTATAACGCGGCTTATTATTACTTTTTTCAGTATAATAATGATGTTCCCTATTATCTTTATGTAATCATTCAATAGATCGCATTATTTTTATTAAATATTATTTTGGATTAGACTTATTTAAATAGAAATTTAAATATTGAAACATATTTTGTATTTTATATCTTACAGTTAGACTGCATTTCACAGCCAATACTGAAAATATGTAGTATGTACATATATAACACGATCTGTATATATTTTCAGTATTGGCTGTGAAAATGCTTTACTAGCAATAAAGATTAAATTACCCTCTTAACAACAATATTCATACTTAAAGACAATGTTTAATAAAAATTTTTATATATAATATAAAATAAAATTTTAATGAACAATTCTTTGAATGATTTGGTGAATATTTTTTGCATACACATTTATTTAAACAGAAGAAAATTACATCAATAGTAAAATAAATATAATTAACCAAATATAAGATATACTAATAACTAACTATAAATTATATTAGGAAAGTTATTAGGTGTTGGAATTAATTCGTAGCGTTTTTAATGAAAGAATGTTATTTATTTCACATGAGCATTAAAAAATACATTAATGAAAGTACTTCCCATCACTTGTAAAACGCTACGAATTAATTCCAACACCTAATAGTTATATTTTATATAAACATCACAGATCTGTAATTATAAATTAAAATTTTTACGTAACAAATTAATTTCTATTTTTTGAGAAAACAAGAAAATTGATATGTTCTATTGAACAAAACAGTAACTAAAGTAATGAAAATAAAGTCTGTTAAATCGCGTACAAAATACTTATAACTGCTAGACATAGTAGTAGACTAGACATAGTAGACATAATAGACTAGACTTACATAAATGTCACATATTTATGTCTATCTAATCTCTATAATACAGAATAATCTCTATAAATTTCAGAATTATCAAATGACGTTATTGGGCGATATATAATTGATTTATCAAGGTTGATTTAAATTACGAAGTGCAACAAGAGAATGTATCGTCCAACGCGCACGTGCGTCATATAATAAATTATATTGGCGTCTTATTATCTGTATTAATATCCTGTTTAACAATATCATGGCGTACTGAGCAAGATTAATATGGTGCCTTATATTACTTTAATTAACTGTGTACGCGACTGCCCTTCATAATCATGTCACAAACTTACTACACGTACTGTTAAAAACCTGCAGATTTACCACGATTTAGGGATACGAGTATTAATATAAGCCCAGATAGGCAAGTTCTCTTATTAATTAACTGATCTTTATTGTTACTTTACGCAGATTGCACTGCATCAATATTAATATGTGTGCTACTCAGATTCTTACTTGCACCGTTCGCGTTTCGTTGCGTTATACTTTATATTGAATGAGCGGTATTATCGCGTTAATGATTAATAACAGATTTTTCAGTTGCCTTGAAATTAATACTTCCACTAATAGAGATATTTTTAAGTAACTAATGATTAAAATAGAGAGAAGAGAGAAATAGTATGAAATTTTTCCTAAGACATCGAACGTATGAACAAATAACAAAATCATAGTTTTCAATAAGCGAACATATAATATAATTATAAAGAACCTTAATTAATTAACTTAATTATTTACTATAAAGTAATAATATTTTATGCATTAATTTTACCTATTGTTCTTCAGAAAGAATAAGCTTGAATTTTGAAGTAGTTATTCTGTTTCCTTATCTTTACTATTTTTTTTTCAAAAATATAAAAATTTTAAAATAATATAAGAAAAGACTCAAATAATTTATAAAATTAAAATAATGAGAATAGGGCTATTAGCCAAGTAAGAGGCGCTATATTATTAAAAAGCAGACAGTTTGTTAGAACATACGTTTCGACCTCGATCAGGTCATTCTCAATGTTAAAATAATAAAATTCGAAGAAAATTAACTAATCATTCTAATAATAATAAAACATAAAAACATATAATGTAATTATAAGAATAAAAAAATTATAAAATCTATTAATCAAATTCATAGTTATGACTGTGAAATACATTGCAGATTATTTAAATATTAAATCGCTTTGTAATCGTCAACGATTGTCTTACAGCAGAGTTAAATGAAAAATATGTAAACAGTACAGAGACAACCGTTGATGACTACAAAGCAATTTAATAATGGAATGTATTTCACAGTCATAGCTATGAATTTGGTTAACAGATTTTATAATTTTTTTGTTCTTATAATTACATTATATATTTTTATGTTTCATTGTTATTAGAATGATTAGTTAATTTCTTTTGAATTTTATTGTTTTAACATTGAGAATCCGATCGAGGTCAAAACGTATACTTTAATAAACTGTTTTTTTTATAATATAGCATCAAGAGCCTTACTTGGCTCGTTCTATTCTCATTATTTTAATTTTATAAAAATTTTACTAAAATAATATTAACGCATGTAAAAAGATCTTTTAAGTTTTGAAATTTTTTTTTATAATGAATGTCTTAGTTTGTTTTAACATTTGAATAGATTTTTAAGCAATGATTAAATCAATCACCTCGTTTGACTCATAACCGCTTTGATTTTTGAATTTATTTTATTTTAATTAAGCTTTAAAATAATTAATTTAATTGAATTTAAAATATTATATATTAAAAATTGCGAAAAATTACAATGAAACTTCAAATATTTTAATCAAGAAAGAATATATCATTGAATATCTTCTGAAATAGAAATGTTAATATTGAAAAATGCATTTTTCGTTCTTCAAACATTATTATATTAATCTTTGAAATAAAAACAAACATAAAGTTTCAAAAGAAAATTAAATAAAGTTAATATCATGAAATATTTCTTTATTGTGAATCCTTATCACACCACGCATTCCATTTTCTCGGAAATTAATTAGAAATGTCCTTTTATCTTACTATTTTTTAAATGTAATAGAATGTAACAGCTAGTTATTGTCAAAATTTTTAAGCTGTGATTTAATCAATTAATCCGAGAGAAAAATATCATGAGAATGTTCAGAAAGACAAAATGTGGCACCACGATAAATCCGAGAAAATTAAGTAATTTATAAAAATTGTAAGGGAGCATACGAGATTTGCCACGTCAGTTCAATAGTAAGTAAATATGTGTCCACGCTGTAAGATAGTTGCATGAAAATGGAAATTAGCTGAAATAATAAGAAAGCATATTTCAAAGAAAAACATTGCACGAAAGCGGAAAATAATATACAAAAGCAACAGAGGATTTATCACGAAGACCGGAGACAAATTCGGTGACGCAAGAAATCCACCTTTGTGGAATCCACCTCTGTACATCCGTTTTATATTTCTAACAAAATTTTCGAAAAATGATCCATATTACTGCTTAAAAAGTCGCATTTTTTATAAATGCGAGTTTTAAAAATATTTTTTATTATTCTGAATAATCAATTTCTGTTCTACTTTTTTTTCTAAAATAAAAATTATCGGTTTCTTTTTTAAAATCATTGAATCCTTAATTATTTAAAACAGAATTAAAAAAAGAAATTTAAACCTTTTAGTGCATTTAATAATTTGAAAAGAACACTTTCTTTGATATATATTTATATAAGAATTATTTAAGATGAAAACAAATAGAATTTAAAAATCTTTTCTTTTATCTCTCTAATGTGCAAAGTATTTCCTGCGTACAAACTAAACAAATAATATATATGTCACATAATAAAAACATTTTATACTTTTGTTAAAATGTTTTGACTTATATTTTTGTTATTTTTATTGAATTTCATATTCAAATATTAATTTAATATAATAACATAATTTATAATACAATAATTAGTACTAAATTGATATTTAACATTTCTTAGTGTTAAATTGACACAATGTGTAAGTAATTAAATAATATGTTATATAAAAATAATATAACATGTTTTAAACATTAGTTAAAATAATGAAAGCTGAATGTATTAAAAAATTTAACACATATTATAAATTTTAATTTTAGTAAAGAAATATGATGCCATATTTGTATCCAAATTGTGTTAAAATTTTACATTTTTGAAAATATTTTAATTTTTATTGTAATTCACAAAAAAATCTAATAAGCGGGGAATTTCTCTTAGCATTTCCTTTAAGCAAACAATCTTACATGAATTAAGCGTGTGTATTTATAAAACGCGCCTAATTTATTATTTATCTATAAAAAAGGATCTATAAACATAAGGATCTATAAAGTGAGGATCTATGAATATGAGCTATGATTAAAAATAAATTCCTCTATAGAAATTTCTACTATAATAACCCGAAAAAAACCTTTTGAAATAAGAAGATAAACAAGATACTAGCAGCACCCTTATTTGTTAAAAGAAGTTTGTCATTTACGTGCTACCGTAGCTATGCATACATGTCAGTACATGCAAGACATTTTTCTAGCATTAAGGGGATTGCAATCTTAAATTCAGTATCTTATGGTAATACAATATCTACTTTGCAGAGTATCTTCTTGAGGTCGTATATAAATGAAAAATCCTTTGATATTAACAAGGAACCGCTAAACAGCAGAATATTTCTTTCGGGGTGTAAATTACTAATTAATAAAAGTAATTACAATGTACATAAAATACTAAACGGAATATTAAATTAAATATTTGTGACTCATTATATGATTTGTAGAAATTAAGACAGCATCTTTCTTTTTTTCTAATTGCTAAATATATTAAGATGGACAGAGATCGTTTGACTTCTCGCTACATATTCTTGATCATCATCAACCAACATTCAGTTGAAGAGATAGCTGTTAATCCACACAATTATAGAAGATTAATTCACGGAACAATCACCGCACATCTCTCCGTAAAACACTCACTCCACAATAACGACAGCGACAAAACACTCACCATTTTGTCGACTTTTAGACTTCTCGATGCGTAGGGCGATGCAGAGGATGAGATCGTGAAACGTAAGTGTCAAAATGGAAAAAACGTAATACAGTGAATATAGCGACGGCGTGGTTTGGTGGTGGTTTCTGGTGGAATGGGTGTCTGGGGTTGGCGATGACACCCTTTATATAGGTGCACCCCGGCGCGCATATTTCCCCTCTTCCCCTCAGCGCATTGGTCCTCTCGCTCTGTATCTGTGAGGAGGAGACATTCTCACCTGAGTTATGATTGGTCGGAGCGCACAACACGATACCTCTACATTATTTTGATTCAATTACACCATCACCACCGGCTACCAACCTACGTAATCTTCTTTATTATTTATGACTCTCGACAAATAATAATCATAGGGGTGGATGCGAGAGGATCCTCGCTGCCGTCACGTCATCGGTAACAATATCGACGCGCTGATCTCTTCTTCTCTCTCGATTTATTTATCATGTCTATCTATCGCGTAAAAATTCACTGTGCGTAGAAACAACAACGGTGTCAGAACAACCGACTCTCATTTATAAATCGAGCTTTAATGTGTGATCCATGAAGAACGAATGAAGTAGCAACAGGTAAAGCACTTTTATTCTCTCACAACCTATCCTTACAGAAATCTAATATTGGCCAATTTAATACTAGCCAATTTATTACTAAAAGACAGTAATTACTTATTTGGAATACTAATATTAGGAATACTATTGAACAACAGTGTTTTTAATACTTAAAATAAATAATTAATAACTGTCTTTCGAGTATTGGCTAGTATTAAATTTTTGTACACTTTAAATTTCTCACAGTGAAATCTCACTTTAAAAAAGTGAAAATCAAAATTTCACTTTTTGAAAAAAAGTGACAATTTTCAATCCTTTTAGAGTGAATTTTCACACTTCAAAAGAATGAAATCTCATGCCAAAAAAAAAAACGATTTCACTCTAAAAAGAGCGAAGGTCACTTTTTTTCAAGGGTGGTTGCATTTTCACTCTCTTGAAGTGAGATTTCACTGCAAGAAATTTAGAGTACATTTAGAGTGCAAGGGTAATTTGTATTTTATACAATCGCTTTCTGTTACAGAAACGCAGTATAATGATGAAGTGACGAAAGTACATCTGTGTCGTCAGTTACGAAGCTATCGCAGTAAAAAGAACTTTATACGAGAAGTTAAGTCATGCGGACATTTGATTTACGTCAATTTTTATGTTTGATTAACGATAGTTTCAGAAAGCACATAAAACGTATTATGTGCGAACTTTTTTCCATTAAACTAATTTGAGGGATTCCGAGTTTCGGATGAGAAATACGTCAGGGCTTTTTAAGTTTTAACGCGCTTACGCATACGCGATATGATCATACTTCGCAACAAGCTGCAGTAAACTCGTCTTTTCTTCATATAAACTCTCCGTTATACGTTACCTTTCATGATATAGAAAAGCAAATTTGCTTGTAAATGTATATATATGCAACTTATTGTACGCCCGCGCGCGCGCGTAATGCCAGGGTTACGATAATTACATGTTAATCTTGCGGCGAATCAAATAAGTTTCGATTTCATGTATGTACATATTTGTACTACAAATATTAATTTTATTTCTCAATTTTTCTACAAATAGTTTAGACCAAATTTATTTTATTTATTTTTTATTTGGCATGTTAAATTTTCTTTTAAAAATTTATTCAAATGTCAAAACAAACTAAGATGTTCATTATTAAAAACAAAATAACTATACAGTAATTAGTATTGCTAGCAAATAAAAAACTGGCAGATACATGATTGCTTCTATTACTAATAATTGATTGGAATAACAGATCAATCTCCATGACAGAAGAATCTTAAATTGTATTCGTTTTCAGCACCGACATTTGTTGTCACTGTATCTACAAATTATTTGTTGCAAGTACGGATTTGTTGCACGCTTCTATTTATTCACATTATAAACATTAATTTTATTTAATAATTTTTTTATACTGGGGAAGGAAAAAATTTACTATGCACGTTAATCCTAAGCCATAATGGCCAATTCCATTTGCGAATATAAGGATTACAAATTATTATTTGTAGGTGTAACAAATATTTTTTTTTCGCTGCAAAAATTATTTTCAACAAATGCAAAATATTTATCAAATTTGTTTGCTGTATGTGTTAAATAAATTTAACAATTAAATTTCGTAATCTCTTTCACGTTCATAGCAAATCTTTCTTAGTGTCTTTTTATAACAAATTATAAAAAAAATTATATGAAAATATACGCATAATGATAAATACTGCACAACGCAAAATTATGTTAAACATCTAATTAGATAAAAATCTTGTTAAAATAAAGATTTGTTAATGATGATAAAATTAAACGTATGTATGTGGCTTCTATCCAATTTTTTTTATAACGACATCAAAATTTATTTTGCAAATAGGTTAATAAAAAATTTTACGCGATATGTATATTTCCATGACATAATTGAACAAATTTATTCATTTAACTTGTAACAAATAATATTTAAAAATCGATGGCTGCAAGTTTGCGATGCAATGAATTTGTGGCATAAATATTTTACTTATGCATTAATTACATATATAACTTCGCCCCAAATTTAAACTGACCATCGATTTGTGATTACAATTACATATATTTAAAAAATAATTATAGTGATATAATAAAATAAATAACTATTTTGAAAATTGTAAATATTATTTTTGTTATTATTTATATTATACAATAAGTAATTAAATACGACTTTATGACTACATTTCTTTTTTAGTCAAATGTTAAATATCAAAAATCGTATTTACAATGTTTCAAAGAAATTGATGACTTTTTAATGAGAAATTCTTTGTCCACTTTTAAATATATTTTTCCGTAAAACAACGAAACATTCATTATTTTCCTGTTACAACGAAATAAAAACTAAAGGTCTCTTTTGAGCTAAACTTTAAAAGAAGTCATTGGATAATTGAAATTGTACCATATTTAGCTGTGTTCAGATAAAGTTTATTGTATTGGTGATTTAATTTTACATTTAATAATCGAAACATGACGTTTAAATAAGAATTTGCGATAAGTAATAACTTCCTTTAATATTTTTGCTAAGAAAAAATCAAATTCAAATCGATTATATGCTTTTTGAATCTGTACACAAAAAATTTATTAAATTTTAATAAATATTTCTTTTAATAGTCCCCTAGCGGAAATATTTACTACGAATTACTTACGAAAAATAAATATTTAGATAAATGATAATTGAATAAAATTAATGGTTCTTGTATCTAATGAATATGTTACATTTAATAAATATTCTGCTACGAGTATTCAAGGAAATATTTACTAAAATTCAGTAAATTTTTTTCACAGTGTATTGATTTTAATTGCAATAAAATTGCGAAGATAATTGAAAAGATATTCAAAATTAAATAATTGCAATGTAAAATTAAAATATAATATATTCTTAACATAAAGATTGTTTTATTATAATAATTCTAAGTAAAAGAGTAACTAAATTAATAAAAATTTTGAAGCATTTTAAACACTATAAGTTCTGAATTACAATTAAAATATATTGAAAGCGAAGAGACTTTCTTATGAATTAATGCCCTTTTCTGAAAGTTAAAACGCGTACATCAGAAATAAGAAAAGCAAGCACATATCAGTTATCCTTTAAATGAAAAAGCTTGCCTAAGCAAAAGGAGATCAGTGTCGTCATGTTCCGTTGCATAAGCTTGTATTCAAGTTTAATATTATAGCGTAAAGATCGTTTCTCTATTGCCGACATTGAGCAGATAGTTGCATAAATGTACGTAATTCATACTTGTTACTGCGGGATGTAACAAATACATTGCATTGTGAATTTGAATATAATTTACTTATTACTTTTCTTGGGTTATGAATGTGGAGTAAAACATTAAATGACAAAATTCAACAATTCAAAAGTAATAAAAAACCGCAAGGCGTCAATCTTTTATTAAAAATACTGTGCGAGATTTTGTATAAAATAAATTTATTACAAACTAATAATCGTCAGGGTTAGCAAACGTTTTCAGTTACTTTGCCGTTACTTTTTAAATGATTTGATGACGATGTTGCAATTTTTTATGACGGTAATGCTAACTAACTAAACGCTAAGATTGTACTTAAGTTAGGAGTCACTTTGAAAAGTCGTTACCATTACGTGTTACTTACTGAAAAAAATTAATAAATAACGAGTAATTTAAAAGAGTAATTAAAAGTGTTATTAATTATAAGTAAAAGTGACGCGTTACAAATAAGAAGTTATTTTTTTCGGTAACAAATGACTTTTTCAATTTGTTACAATTAATATAATACGAAATGTTGTACTTTTTAAATACTCACAATATACTATTATTTGCACGATTAATTATTCATAAAGGGATGATATAATCATGTATTACGTGGAACAGATATTTTGTACGATCCATTCATTTGGAATCAAAACGACAGGGACTACTCGATGGAAAAATAGACTTTATTACTATTTTGTGACAATTATTTTTATTTAATGTAACATTTTTTATGTGTCTCACTTGAGTATAATTCTCGATTATTCTTCGAACGGTATCACACGAGTTATAAAAAAGCAACGTTAATAAATATTTTCATGCAAACAACGCGATTCTTACTTTCAATTAATATAATTTGCGTAATAATAATTTAATTAATTTTTTGTTTTGCATCTTTTGTTATACGATTCATATAAACAATTAATTTTGAAACTATTTGTCGTTAATAAAAGAAATATTTCTCTTTTTTATTAATCTCTAGCCCATTCCGTCGTCTCTAATCATATTTTACATATATTACCGTAATGAATGATACAGTCCTTTTGTTTGCTCTGAATTTATTTCGTAATGTTCTTACGCAATCTCTCGTAATATCGCCAGCAATAATTGATCTACGTATTCATGGTGACGAATTGACGTGTGCTTGATATTCATTTCTAAATATTAACCGACAATTGCATAGTAATATAGATATAGATAATAGCTGTATATTATTATACATTATTCAGATGATATTTTCCCTCTCACGGGTACACCTTGACGTGGTGAAAGGGCTCAGTACCCGGAGGATATACACGAAAAGAACGGATTTTCTCAAGTATCTAAAAATTTTCCGATCTATCTGAATGATATATCTAGATAAATTTTTAGATATTGAGTAAAATCGTTCTCTCCGTGTAAAAATCCAACGAAGGCGAAGCTAACGTACCCTCGTTCGCCGATTTAATTGAAAGTGAACGAACCGCAGCCGGTTCGTCGCGTCGCGCGTTTGCTTCGGGAGTGCCGTTCAAGTTATCGGACTCAAGTTATGGTCCACGCGCGATTATAATGCATTATTCGCGAGTGTTTTACGCGAGTGTTTTACGCGAGTGTCCTGTGCGAGAGGATGTCAACCCGATTCTGAGAGGAGGAGGAGGTCTGGAAGAGGCATCGAGCACCGGCGGAGCAACCTTGCGGTAAATATCATTTTTTGCTTATATAAAATCAATATCTTTTTTTATTTATTCTTAAGTTGTTTTATTTTACAAATTTACAATAATTTAAAAATGATAATTAGAATAATAAATTATTTTAAAATTATTTTGAAATTTCATATTTACGAATTTTTAAGATCTTTTAAAAAAATGTATAATTATTTTATAAATATCTAATTTAATGATGAATTAAAAAATTCGATGCTCATAAAAATTATATATTTTGAAAATTATATGATTATTTTAAGAGAATTTTGCGTTTTTTAAAAATATTGTTTGTGTTTTTCCTTTTATAATTTGAATTTTATATTTTTTTGTTACAGAATCATCATAGCGACGTTGCAGATATAACTCCGCTGTTGCGCGGTGAGTGACGAATTAATGTTTTTATTGAGATAACGGATGTGTGTAATTTCATTAATATATTATATATCTATAAATGCATACATTAATTTAATAAAAATATACGAATAAATATATGTATAGTACTCCATCCATTGCCTTAAAATGGATAGGTTAGAACAGATTAGGATAAACTTAATCCTGGATGCCTTCTTATTATTGAGTATATTGTGCATGCATTGTTAAATTTATAATGTTACATCCAGTTTGAATTATTTCTAATTATTCCTATATGTCGCCATTGCTTCTACAATATCTTGTTAATTTAACTATAAGAATAATTATAGAGTAACTATTTCATTTAGGAAGATTATCCAATTTAGCTCAAATTTTGTTTGTAAATTTTGTAAATTTTGTTTACGAATTGTAAATTTATACGTAAAAGTGAACGCTTTGATACGAAGTAACTTAAGCTCGGTTTGATAATTCAAATTCAGAAATACAGTAAAAAATATAATACTTCGATGATCGTGTTTTATATAATATTAAAGTAACTCGGGAAAACTATTTTATATATAATTATATAAAATACATAAAATTATATATAACTTTATATAATTGTATATAAATGGACATATTTTATATGTAATTATATATATTTATATATAATTTTATATATTTTAATTATATATATTTTTATATAATTTTATATAAAATATTTTTTCCTGGGAATACATCTTGACACACTTGGAAATAAAAAATAAAAAATTCGTTTTTTAAATATATGAAACATAAAATTAAAAAATATAAAATTTATATAAAACAATAATTAAAATAAAAATGAAATTGCTATCTATGAATATCATAACATGGAAAAGCGTTTGTTACACTGTAACAAACAAATATTGTTTTATTAATTTTCCTATCTATCCTATTTCTAAATATTCATTCAGGATTAAGTTTTATACAAGTGCAAAAAATAATGATATGAACAGATATTGGTTTTTAAGAATTTTTTTCAATTGCCGTATAATTATAATATATGTGTATATTTTAATGAAATAATAACAAATATTTTAATGTCGAGTAGTATAATTCATACAATTTATTTCGTTTTCTTATGGAAGATATTTTTTATGATTCTTAATTATTATTCATCTCAATGTATTGACTTTAGCCTAAAGTTTTATAACCTATGCTGGATTTTATATCAATCAATGTAGATAGTAATATGACGTAAGATTCAATATATATTTTATCATAAAATAGAAGAATTTTATCTAGTAATTGTGATGAGTTTCCATCAAATATTTGATTTTGAAATAATATATTGTATGTGAAATAATTCTAATAATTTATAAATAATATAAAAAGATTTTTGTTAATTCTCGTGAGGGAAATTTATTATCCCCTTTCGAATCTTACGTTATTCCTCTGAATTTCCATCTCCGCATGCTTCCGAAATGAAATTCAGCAACGAATCGCTCAAATCGATAAAAATACACATTCTGGGTCTTGGATTGTGTCGGACAATAATCGATTGAATAATTTTTATTTATTTATTTTTTAATTATAATTTTTCATATTATAAAATTTATATTAAAAAATTGAATTTTGTAATATTTGCGATGAAATCTCTTCGAATCAAAACGCTTATTAACATTATAGATTTTTTTCAAGTTTAGATTTATTTTTAATTGAATAGAAATTTTAATAATTATATACGTATTTCTAATTGGAAATAAACGCGAGTAAAGAATAGACGCAAAATTTATTTATATGTTCAATAGAATTATTATATTATTTTTAACAATTGTTCGTTTTCATATTTAACTGATTTCATTAATGTGATGGTCCTTTCGCGACGCGTTCATTTTGCGCATCATATAGAAGCGTAAAAGCTTACGCTTATTACCAGCGATGATTATGCTAGCAGCAAAAAGCAATATTTCTCCTTGTTGTTGATTTCTGGCATATGAGGCCAGGAGCAACGAAAGGTGGATTCAATCTCGCCAGAAGAAAGAAGACTGTAAGGTTGAAGGTATAAAGGTTGGTGTGGTATCACCAATCAAAATTTCAAAAGTAATAGTAAACTAAATATTTGGGAGGGTAATTACTTTCGGGAGGGCAAATTTGCTCGCAAATCGCGAGTTCTTTTATTTTTTAAATTGTTGATGATGTATTTAGCATGATTGCGATTAGATTATTCCTCTGATTTATCAGAACACGATAGGACATGGTTAGGCACTAACGTGTTCTACACAGCAGATGTGTCTAAAATACATCATAGATATCCTAAAGTTATACTTATTGGGATATGTGATATGTTTAGCATATAAAGGATTCGTGTCCCATATAAATATGATATAGAGGATCCATGTAAGGTTGATGGTAGGTTGATGTGTAACAATCAAAGTTTAAAAAAAAATATACATAAAAGTAAGATAACCCTGGTGACAATTTTTCTCAGAATTTTCCATAAAATTTTTCAGAATTTTTCTATAATTTTATAACTTTCTCACATTTTTTTTACGAAATAGAACATTTCTCAGAAAATCTACATCTTTTTTCAGAATTTTTTATATATGTTAATTATGAAATATCGTAAGATTTTTAAGATTTTTTATAAGTATAATTTCTGAAATGTTATAAAATCTAAGAAATTAAAAAAAAATTTGTTTAAATTATGGGATGAGAAATTTCAGAATATTTCAGAATTCATTTATATGAAAAATTCTGAGAGAAGATGTAAACTTTCCGAATATTTCTGAGTATTTCTGAAAAATGTTTCAATTCGTATAAAAATTATGAGAAAAATTTTCACCAGGGAAATATTCGGGAAGGTAATTTACTTTCTTATATATTTTAAATTATTGTTTATTCATTTTGTATGGTAGTTTGGTATGTAATATCAATTAAAGTATACAAGGTACATAAGGATAAGCCTATAAGGTTTCCTTGCATACATGCGATTATTTATGTAATCGGAAATTTAAACGTCTCCAATTAAATCACAAATTCGCTTAAATGGAACTCCCTATAATAAAATGATAATTTAATTCGCATAAATTAAACTCCTAATAATTAATCACATTTTTCCATATAAATTAAGTTGTTCATAAAATCCCCGAACGATCGCTCCCCCGAAATTTAAATGCACGTTTCTAATTTCGAGTAATCACGAGCGAAAACTAAAATAAAATATATTAGATAAAAAAGGTATAAATAGGTAGAAACAATTAGATAAAATTAGATAGGTAGGAAATAAGAATACGGATAGGTAGGGATATGGGGGTGAAATTTTCGACAATAAAAAAACTTAATTGATTTTATAATTTTAAGAAATTTTGAAAACAAAAAATAAGAATACAGATAGGTAGAGATATGATTAATTAAGGAGGGGAGAATTGAAATAATGGAATAAAAATTAATTGTATGATTTTAAGAAATTAAAATTTATTCACAATGCAGATTGTATATATTTATATAAGTTTGTTTACGTGGAAAAATACAAGATTAGGAACTAGTTGTAAATTATTTTATTGTAAATTATAATATTATCGCAATTGTTAATATTATATCAAATTGTATAAATGTATTATGTAAAATTATGTATTATCTTATATTTGTGAATTAAAATACGCGCATTTTGAATTATTTTATTTGTAATATCTTGTTAATATTATCTTATAATAAAAATATAAGATAATATTATAATTGTATATTATATGGTATTACATGTATATTATATTTTATATATTATTTTAAGTTGATACGAATATCTGTCACATTTGTTAAATAAAATTGTAATTGTATCTTGTATATAATTTTCTATTGTAAAATAAATTATAAAAAAATAATAAATAATAAAAATTTTTTAAGTACAAATGGAATGACTTTGACCCAGTCGAAATAACTTTGACTCAAAAATTTCAGGAATATATAATGATATGCATGTCCAAAATTAAAACATAAAGCATCTTAAAACGTTTTTAAAACCTATTTAAAATGTTTTATATTCTGATTCTGTGCTAAACGTGCTGTTTATACATTATCAAAATTTGGAACAAAATTACTCCATTTTATTTATATAAATAAAAGATGACCGTCGATTATAAATCGGCGGGGATGGTGGAGAGCCTCAGCAAATTGACTCGTTTTTTCTTCGTTGAAACTCTATTTCAAGTTGAGAGTATGTAGCTAGTTTCTGTGGGACAAACGGGACACTCTGCATTAAAAAAAAACATTATTTTTATATATAGGTTTTTATATATAGGTTGCCTAATTGCATATAGAACAAAATTTACTAAAATAATATGTATTTATTTAATATTCTAAAGCTTATTTTTTAATTACTGATGTCATAACAATTAATTAAATTATTAATTATTATTTTATTTATTTTTGTGTTTTTAAATATATTAATTTGTAATGTATGATATAATAAATTTGGCTTTATCTTTTGCTATAATAAAAATAATTTTCCACAAACTTCTTTTCATTTTAATATTAACGTTTTCTCTTTTGAGAAGCAATAAAAATGTATATATCGCTTTCCAAAGAGAAAGCGTTAATATTAGAGTGAGAAGAAATTTGTAGAAAATTAATTGAAACCAAATTCATTATATTATGTATTGCGTAAGCAAATATAATTAAAAACGCAAAAATAAGTAAAATAATAATGACATAATGCTTAATTCAAATAACCGCGGCATCATTATTGATATTATAAACATAACTAGCCAATCATAGCTATTCTTCTGAAGAATGAAACGATTGTGATTGGCCAATTTCATAACATCGATGTAAATCATATAGCATTTTTGACCCGAACGGATTTGTTCCCATTTGGATTGGATAATGTTCTACTATTGGTTGACGTTACATATTTCACCAATAGAAAAGCATACGTTATTAAACCAACCTAGGTTCGTACAAATCCGCTCGGATCGAATACGCTAATAACTTCAATGTAAATCAAGCCGTGTAAATGTAATCATCACTAACAATTGGAGATTGCGTCTGCGTTCGTGTTTGCGTCCCTTGAATCAAAATGAACTTGCTGATCAACAAGTCCTTTTCGATTGGTCAAAAGACGCAAACGCGAACGTAGACGCAATCTTCAATCGCAGTGCGATACCGGCTTAACGATAGTTCGGTGGCGCCTCTGCCGAGTCGCAGCTGCAGTGAGCCAGTCAGCGTCGGTGTACGTAAAATGGCGGACGGTGACATTGATTTGTACGCCGACGATCTCGAGCAAGATTTCGCGCAGGTAATTCGCATTTCTCTTTGATAATAATAAAACGACAGGAACGCGTACTCTTTATTCCCGTATGCTCGAAGAACATAGAGAAACGGTCTGCGTATTTTCATATCCATGTTGAGTTCGCAACGCTCGCTAACGCGCCGCGCCATAACGTACCGCGTCACCCTACTCCTTGCCGCAACTGTGTGCGAGCGATTATTGTTCCGCGTCTATTCCGTACGTATCGGGAAACGAAGCTGAGTGGTGTCGGCATCGTAGTGTACGTGCGGCCATTGCTAACGATCGGCTCGCGCCGTTGATTTCTCATCGTGAACATTACTGTGTGATCCCTACCGCTTGTTATCGAACCGGCGCGGTAAGAGATAGCGAGAGAGGCTACTCCGAGGAGGAACGTACGGCGCCCGCGTGCGCGCGCGCGCGCGCGAACGAACGAACGAACGAACGAACGGATGAACGAATGAACGAATAAACCGACTAATTCGCAAACATATACGAGATAAGCTTTATTCCAATAGTGTTACCTCTTTCTTGTTGTCGCGTAGTTGACCGATCGCCTGTATAGCTAGTGCCTGTCTGCTGCCGTCGATCACGCGCGCGATACCCGTTGCCGGAGCTAAGCGCTAAAACAGTAATACGGGTTCGCAACAGGAATCGACCGCAAAATGGTGCTAGCGGTAAGGCGAATATCGTGTAGTTTACTTTTTTATTTTTTTCCCTTCTCTCTCTTTCCTTCCATTCTCTTTTCCCTTCTTCCTTCGATTTTTTTTTGTGATTTGTAACCCTCACGTATATACACGCACATCACTGTATACAAATTCACGTACATACAACACGTACATATATTACGACGTATCGCACTGCATGCGAGATTATATTTTTTCTTTGCAGTCTTTGTAACAATTTTATTTCCCATTCTTGAATATATTTTCTCTTTGCAAAAAAAAAATGCTATCTTAGAATATCGCGGCAGGAATTGAAATCTATGTAATTTCATACAGATCAATTTTTAACGTTAAGAACTTGAATCGCAAGGGATTGAATCTTTATCAATCCTTCTGCAAGATAAGATTGTATCTATATAATTTTTATATAGAAGTGAGAAAATTCAACAGCGACATTTGTTGTAAAATATATAAAGTGTGAGTTCAGAATTAAATGTAAACTTTTAATTTCTATTTTTTTTAATTTTAGTGTTCATTTTATTTATTATACTTTAAATAAAATAAATATAATTACATGTTACAGAAAGAAACAAATGTAAAGAATAATTGAATGCAGTGTGTTGCATAAACCTTGCACATCCGCTGTGCCAAAGTCTGAACTGAAATTGAAATTACAGTGAGTTCAATCTCTGCTCCATCTTCACAATACAAAAAGTCTGTATATCTGCATATCTGTTACAGTCGAAGTGTACGATCGGTTGATCGGTTGAACCACAGGGTGCGCAGGAAGTTGAGTGTAATAAGAAAATGGTACATCTAACGATTTTTTACATATTGATGTAATTTATTTTTCATGAATTAATATATATATATATATATACATATATATATATATATATATATATATATATATATTGGGTTCTTACATAAGTGTCTTGAGATTATGCTGTTATATCAAGCATTATTTTAAATTTTGAGAATTTTTAAATGTAATTGTTTTAAATTGGCGTCACTTGATTCTTATATTATTTTGTAGTTCCTGCTTGTTGTACTTAATGCTCAAATAACAAGATGATCTCAATACGTTGTTATAAATTTGACGATGCATTTCTTTTTTTCAAAGAAACATTTTCTAATAAGACATTTAATGAAACATTTAATTAAGCTTTTCTTGGGCAAACACAACAGTTATACATAGCTTGAACAATGATCATCATAAAGAAATAAGCATAGACTAATATTTGTATTGTATTATATTGTACTTTCTGATCTGTATTTTTTAGAATTCTTTTGCACTTTGACTGTAACATACATTTGATACATGTGTGTGCGTGTATTAAATAAATATTGTAAAATTTATCTCATATATCATTTGTTGATTAGTCTGCTTATCATCTAAAATACAATCAAAATTCTTATTTAATATCATTGTAACATTATGCGTTTCTTCCAACACAATATAATTTAAATAGTTCACATTGTACTTTTATTATTATTGTGCTCGTTCATATATCTGTTTCAGGACGAATTTGCTGGAGACGGCGTTGATCTTTATGATGACGTAATTGCTGCCCCAGCAGGTGGTAATGGCGGCGTTTCTTCTGGAAATACTGGAGAAGGTGGTGGTGACACCACATCACCAAGTGAAGAAACTAATGGCAACGCACCTTATCATCAACTTGGCAATAATATACAACCAAATCAAATTGGTAGACGACACCAATTATATGTTGGCAATTTGACATGGGTATATATATATATATATATATATGCACGAATTTAATTCCAACATTTTAAAGATTTCTTCTTTTTCTATCTTATAATGTAATATTCTTCTTTTATAATGTAATGTTTACTTTCAGTGTGTAACATAAAGAAAAATCTTATGATAATATACTATATGACAAAAGAACTACATGTAGATATGACATATTTTATTTGATTAATGTTTTTAATACTTTAATATATTTTCTTCTGTTTCTTTATATCTATGGTGTTCTGCAATGTAAACAAAATTTTTTTTATATTTTTATTACACAATATTTAAGTTTTAATAAAATGTTTTTGCTTTTTTGAAAAAGTTTCTGTTTATAATATTTTACTTTTTTATGGAAAATTAATAACATTGTATTTTTAGTGGACAAGTGATCAAGATATAACTGATGCTGTTCAAAGTATCGGTGTGACTGACTTTGCGGAGGTAAAATTCTTCGAGAATCGTGCCAATGGTCAGTCTAAAGGTTTCTGTGTAATATCCTTGGGTTCAGAGCAAAGTATGAGAATATGCATGGAAAGGCTGCCCAAGAAAGAATTGCACGGACAGAATCCCGTAGTAACTTTCCCTACCAAGCAAGCTCTCAATCAAGTATGTATCATTGTGCATTGTGAGGTAAAAAGAAAATATATAAAGTGTCGCAGCATACACAAATAGGAGGGAATGGAAATATAATAACGTTATTTTTATTGTTACTTTTAATGATTTGATAATGACGTTGCAATATTTTATATAATGATAACTAACTAAAGTTGTACTAAAGCTAGAAATGTCATTTTGAAAGAAAAGTAATTCGTCACCATTACATGTTATATACTGAATAAAATAGTTTGTTACTTGTAACTCAACGCAATATTACGAGTAACGAGTAAAAGTAACTCGTCACAAATAACAAGTTTTTTTTTTCCAGTAACGAATGACTTCCAATCCACTAATAATGATTAACTTTTCTCTGTTACCATTATTGCTAAAAAATTAGCAATGTCATTACCAGACAGTTATTATAACAAAGTAATGATAAAAAACAACAAATAACACTTCTATTTCTTGATAAATATAATACGCTATGATATCCACAATAGTGGGTACACGTGAAACTTCACAACAATCTTTTTTTTATGTGTTCTCAGTTTGAATCACAGTGTAAGACGCGACCTGCTCCGGCTCCGCAACAGAGTCAGAGCCAACGTCCTCATAACCCACATCAACATCAGCCACCAATGCCACCTCATCAACAGCATCCCCAACACCCTCAACATCCTCAACATTCACAACAAAATCATGGTCCTCGAATGATGATGGGTCCTCCGCAGGGTGTAAGACCACAAAGGATGCCGCCACCTGGAATGGGCCCACCAGGTCCCGGTGGACCAGGTCAACAAGTTCCACCACGTATGCATGGTCCGCCATTAGGGCCAGGACCAGGTCCACATCATCCGTTGCCAGGCCATCCTAATCAAGGCCCACCACCTGGCTATCAGCAAGGACCTTGGAATGGACCTCGTCCGAATGGTCCTCCAGGACCACCTCGAGGACCTAGTGGACCAGGTGGTCCCCCTCAGCAAGGCCCACCTGGTCCAGGTCCTGGCCAGCATAGACCTCCGGGAATGGTATGTATTATAAGCAGATTTTTCTATATTCTTTAATAGAGAAAATATGTTTTGAATTGAATTATTGTCATTTTATTTTGCATTGTGTTTAATTATAAATGCAATTAAATTTCATGAAGTTATAGGAAAATTTATACACTCCGGGGCGCATATAAATTTACTCATTAATATAAAAATATTTTGAAGCATATGCGCTAAACATTGCAACAAAGATATAGACATGAAACATGAATTTTATTAACTCTTTTTAAAGGCTCACTTAGAATATGGAATGCTATCTCTAACAAAAACCTATTTTAAAAACATAAATATAAATTTAGAAATATGTAAACTTAAATATATCAAAATGTATTGTTACTCCCGGGAATCAAATCTCACAATCTCGTTCGCATTCGCGTTGCATTCGCGTACTTCCGAACTCGCAGAAATAAAAGAACACATTTATGAACGAAATTTTTTCTTTAATAACACAACAACATATATAGAAATATAGAGCAGAATTGAGCGCGTCGTGCGAGTCGACAGTTCATCCGAGACTCAACTCGCCCGTTAGACAAAACGATGACTTGTTACTTCAGAAACTCGTTTGTTATTTTCTCTACTGGCGGCTCAATGCGGCAATACTCATGATCAATACGGGGCAGGTATAACAGTATTTATTCAAAATCAATTATATAAAAAAAAAGGACCTTGCATTGTATCAATGGTATTTAATATTCTATATCAATGATTGATGTAGAAAATTATAATATAATATTGTTTTGGAAATTTTTTCGAGATGTGTGTGTTGCGCGCGCGCGCGCGTGTGTGTGTGTGTGTGTGTGTAGTAGTAATTTTAAATTACAATTTTTAACATATCCTTAAATTGTGTAGAATCTTATGATTAATAAATATTTCAAATGCTTTTTAATTATTTTGATAAAATAATCATGAAGCTTGCGAAATCAGTTTATAAGGAGACGTACTGAGATTTATAGATCTGCATAGTTTCTTAAAAAAAATCATTTAATGCATGCCTACTGTAAATAATCATGAAGATTTAAATCATAATATAGATTTATATTTTGCATTTACATGTCTTGTTCATAAACAGTTGCACTAGAAACCTTTCAGAAGTTATCTGTTCCACAGATAAATGATATAATTTTCTTTTCGATTTTACTTTTTATAGTTTGTTTCATATTCAATCAATTATTTTTATTATATTACTTAAAAAAATTTTAATTAAAAAATTTAATTATTTGTATAAATAACTGAATATATATATAAATGAGTCTCGAAAAAATCTATCAGTGAAAAATGTAAAAAAGCCTATCAGAGCCTACATCAGCTGTTCAGATGCTCAGAAAATTTTTTATTTTCGTGTGAATGTAACAAAACGAATAAAATATACATTTCGACCTTTTCAATTCGGGTTCTTATCAATATAAAATATAAATCGAAATTACATAAATAACGCAAATTTCAAGTTGATAATTCCCGACAATTTAGTTCGTTCTTCTTTATCCAAATATCAAATTAGCTATGTAATGTAGCCCAATAATCATCAAAAATATTAATTTATACAATAGTAATATAAAAAGTACATAAAGTAAAACCGAAGTCATACACATTGCGTCACTAAGTAGAATCACATCGTTCATCAGATTGTCAGATTTGTTGTGTAATCATTCAAAAGAAATACGAAAACGAAAAATTAGAGAATTATTAAAATCATTTGTCTGAATTTTAATTATATTAACTTACATGTAAGCGTTTTCTCGCGACTCGACGTAAAGGTCTTGTGGTGTCAGAAATACAATGAGAGTCAAAATAATAAAGTCAAGTAGTTATTGAAACAAAAATAAAAATAAGAACAAAAGAGGATAAAATTAACGTCACAATTCCGTAAACAAATTCATGTATAGTGGATCTAAAAAATACATATCATTCTATAAATTCAAACTCTGTTTCTGTTGCTTTATATGGATCGCTTCCAAAATAAGTTTTTTATTAAGTACCTTTTCCTCGTCTAATATCTTGATATTTTCCCAACCAAAATTATATTGATGATGCTAATTCTGTGGTCCATTATTACGAAATCCAATTTATGTGATTCCTATGCTCACTTATGCGTGTCTTCAAACGTCTATCTGTTTAGCCCATATATAATGCTTCACAATCTCGACAATCAATTTTATATACAACGTCTGTGTGAGATAGCTTGGGACGAACGTCTTTATGACCCTTGATGAACCCCTGAGATTGAGATGTATATACAAGGCGAATCACTTTTATTATTTTACTTTTATCACTTTTATTTTTTTACTACATATTCTTGTAGTTCACTTTAAGCTTTTTAAAACACAACAATGTTATTTTTTATTAAGTATTTTCTTTAGTTATGAGGCTTTAAAATTATAATCCCGCCGACACTTGCATTTCCAAGAAGTCTGACTGACGACCTTTTAAACGATGTTCAGAATCATATCTTAACATCATATGCCAAAATCAAAGTCGTTAGAGGTTGATCCTATTATTTTTATTTTTAATGTAACAATGCATTTTTTGTGCAAAAACAAAAATAATTAAGCGAGGACTTTATTCCTGCTTAAAATACTAATGCTAACTGAACAGGAGCGTATATCTCTTTTATTGATGCGAGGATGGGGGTGAAGTCTTATGCACAAGTGACAGAACTTTTCAATAAATCTTTTAGAAATGGTATATCTGAATCGATTGTCATTTGAGATCATTTGTCATTCCTTGATAAAAGAAAATAAAATATCAAGAAAATGAAATAAGTTATTAAAAAAATGTTGATATTATTTTTCTAAAAACATCATAAATCTATTAGACATTGTAATATCCAATAAATTTATTAATAAATGTTAAATTTTTAAGAAAAAATTTTGAAATGTTCTTTGTTAAACTTTAGTATGTATTACTGATTATATTTTTAAATAAATTTTATATAATATTAATTTTACAAAGTAATGCCAATGTTTTATTTTGTTATTAACAAACTTGTTCTTTAATTATGAAATTATTTGTTTTTTTTTGTGAAGGTCTAGACAATAACTATCCATATAATTATAGTAGAGTAAAATAGAACTTTCATTTGTCCTCATTTAGCAATTTCATGGTGGCCCACCTGGACCACCTGGTCAGGGCCCTCCACGTGGTCCTCCTGGACATCCTGGTGGACCTCCAGGAGATCCCAGAGGAGCGCAGCCTCGTCCTGAATGGAATAGACCACCAGGTTCGTTAGATTTTTGCTGTTCTCTGGAAAGTTTCGTTTGCTATGAAAAAACTTCGTTTATAACCCAAAACCTTTAAAATTGATTACTCCTCTGAAACATCTTGAATGCTTCTATCTTTTTGCATGATTGAGTAAACGATAGAAAAAAACGTAACAAAAAGATGATAGATACTTACAAGCAAAAATGTGGCGAAGTAGTATACTATGTCATTTTTCAATTTGCTAATAGCAAATTGATATTACTGATGAGATTGTTCAATATGTGCATAGGAATGCATCATGGGCCTCAGGGACCACCAGGTTTCCCTCAACATCAACATATGCAAGGGCCGCAGCCTAGCCAAGGCCCACCACAGAGAGGACCTCCTCCAGGTTCTATGGGTGGTGAGCTACTTGCTTGTTCAATGTTATTAATGAAATGTTCGCTATATTGTGAGATGCATGATATTGAGGGAAATTGATTTGACAGAATCATTTAGGTGCAAGGTGTTTCAAAGGATTTCTCAAACAAAGGAGTAATTTAAAATAATAAAAAATCGTATGATTACTACTGATTTTTAAAGTATTACTAATAAACATCACTGTGTTTTATTTCACCATATTTGCGTATTGTATATTTTATTGAATATTGCTACTCATTATTGAAGAATTCAATATACATGATAGAAAAACAACATTAACGAAATATTTCAAAATAATTCGATTTTGAAATAAAATTTATTTTTATTTATTATTTACATAATTTATTATCCATCTTGTGTGTTTATAGTACAGACTTTTTTTATATAGTATTGCTAACTTTTGAAAAAGTGACTCCAATTTTTATTTACACATTTACTGAGAGATGCACCAATGTTTTTGCGTAACGCACATCTGCACGTCTGTTGGTCCCGTAGACTATTATAGAAGTTTATAGTTGGTCCATATTGCATTTCTTCAGAAATATCATGCTTATGCATGCGCAAAACGATTGTACGATCTAAATCCATTGTTTATGTATAAGAAGTTATGTTCTTTTCAACGAGAGATTTATCATTTTTCGCATAAGAGACGACAAAGTGGAGATGTCGGGATTATTTCACTCGCTCAATTTTCTAAACCCGAGCTTGAGTGTGTCGCATTTATGTATACGTTATAGGTAGAATCCATCTTCGCTTTACCCGCCTTCTATGTGTGAAGAATGATAAATTTTTCGTTGAACAGGGTATAACAGTCTAATAATATATATAGAAATCTGTGGTTTATACTCACGAAACATTTATTTATGTTTGACAAATAATAAATATTAAATATTAAATATTTAATATTATTTGAAGTATTTATCAAGTACATTGTTAGGTCCAGGTGGACCGCCTCCAGGACATGGTGGACCACCACAAGGTCCTCCTCAAGGACCACCGGGTGGCCCAGCACCTCATGTCAATCCCGCATTCTTTCCGCAAGGACCACCTCATCAACATCCTGGTCAACATCCACCGGGACCTCCCGGTCCGCCTCATGGTCCACCACATGGACCGCCTCATGGTCCGCCTCATGGTCCTCCTCATGGACCTCCTCATGGACAATCTCACGGACCGCCACATGTACCACCACATGGTTATGGACCACCAAGTGCACAAGTATTGTCTTATTACCATGTTTAAGTAATTTAACCAATTAATGAATAATTTGTTTCTAACATAGATTAAATTTTAATAGTCATGTTTTGATAATTACTTAATTAAATAGGTTCTTCGCAAATTTGTCTAAATTAGGAGCAAGATTTTATAGATTCGTAAATACTTTTATTCAAGAAATATATGAGAATAGATAAAATTTGATATAATTTTTTATATTGTTTTTGTGTTGTTCCTATATTTTATAGACTCCTTATGGAGCTCCCGGGCCTGATCATCGTCCTGAAGGTCCTCCTCCACTCACCGAACAAGAATTTGAAGAAATAATGGGTCGTAATCGTACAGTATCCTCATCCGCAATCGCGCGGGCAGTATCCGATGCCGCAGCAGGCGAATATGCAAGTGCCATAGAGACCCTGGTAACTGCCATCTCGCTGATAAAACAGTCCAAGGTAGCTGCAGATGACAGATGTAAAATTTTGATCAGTTCCCTCCAAGACACTTTACGTGGTGTCGAGACCAAAAGCTATGGTTCTGGACGTAGAGGTAAGTTAAACAAATGTGCGTTAAACAAATCTGCGTGAAATATATCTCATTATAATCAATTTTGCTGTTGAAAAATGTCAGAATTGTAGTTTTAAAGATTTACAAAGATTTACATTAGAGAAAGAAAAAGCGATAAAAATAATTCATAGAAAAATCACACACACCACACGCGCGCGCACACACACACACACACTTTTACATTTTAAAATATTAAATTATAAAAATCTTTTCTCTTTGTAAATATATTTTATCTTTGTCTTAAAACTGATTGTGTCGTCCTTCTCACAGATAATGAATTTCTTACAGAGCGTTCGCGTTCGCGTGATAGAGAACGCAGTCATAGAAGACGACGTGAACGATCCAGGAGTCGGGATCGTGAATACCGTGAGCGTAGCAGAGATCGTGAACGAGAGCGTGATCGAGAGCGTGATCGCGAGAGAGAAAGAGATCGTGATAGGGACAGAGAACGTTATTATAGTGAACCATATCCAAGAGAACGTTCACGCAGCCGGGAAAGAGAACGCGAACGTGAAAGAGATCGTGAATATAGAGAGCGAAGCAGAGAAGAAAGGTAAGCAAAATGATCTCACCAGATTACTTTCTTAATTGCATCTTTCTAATCCATATTTGTTGTATAAAAGATAAGGATCTTAAATGTTAGAAAAAAATTGAAATAAACATCTACATTAATGTTAATAAAATATGATATATTCCGTGAGAGATAACGTTCAATAAACATACAATAAGTATAAAATATTATATACAACAAAGGATTAAAAATGTGTGCGATACATTAGAATTCATATTTAATATATTTAGAATGAAATTCATATCTGAATTGATAAATTTGCTTCTGTTTTTGAAGACATTGTCAATGAATTTTTATATTATGTATTGTGACTGAAAATTAAATACGAATCTCTCAATATCATTATATAAAACATTCTGAAAAAGTAACAAAAGACAGAAAAAAATCAATAAAGGAAAGACTATTAACATGTGATCATTTGATATTTTGATATATCAGAACGAATAGAACTTTTATTACCTCAGCCGTAACATTGTCCATTTGTTGTCACTTCACATCTTATACAGCCATTTGAATTGTCGCGCAATAATACCAAAAAATCAATATTAATAATAATACGATATTTGCGATAATGCGATAGCTGCAATTTATAAACGTTATAAGTAATATTATCTAGAGATTATCTAGACTTGCAAAATCATGTGAAATATTATATCTCAATTTTCTCTGTACATTCCGCCAATAATTTTTTCGTGTATGATTATGACCAAATATTTTAATATTATTTACATTAATCTATAAGATCTCATTGTATTCCATATTTTTGATAATATTTTTGAGGTTTTTACGAGTATTGTCTTTAAAAGTGCCAAAAGATTATCGCTGTGTCGCGATTTATTTTTAATACGACGTTTTGTGAACTCCGTTTACTTTATCAGTGTGAGAAGCGTACTGATACTGAATTGTTTCTCCGGAGAATGGACTTACTTTATATAAACTGTAAAGGAGGTATAAAGGAGAGATGTTTGGGACGGGGGAAGTACAGGGAGACTCTAGAAATCCAAAAACATCCAGATAATTTAAACAGAAACATGGGCTATAACGTCTCCCCAAACACCTTTTCCTTAACAGAGTTTATATAAAAAGTATCTTCCAGGGAAGCAGCTCATTGCGCTCCTCCCTCTGACGAAATGAATGGCAAGATTCATGAAATGTCAGCGTTAGTAATGGATCACGACGCAGCGACAATTCACAAAATTTGTCAATGCTTTTGGCACCTATAAATTCTGTATTTTTCTTATGTAATAATTTCTATATAGATAATATTTAAATAATATTTAGTAGTGCATTAAATAATGCATTAGATAATAAGAATTAATATTTTTATTTTGTAAATTAATTATTTATAAAAAATAATTGCAATATTATTTACCGCTAAAGTATGCTATAAAATAGCAACATAAAGAATATAATGTTTATGAGAAAATACAATTTAAATAACTTTATTTAATTAAAACGCTAATATTATATTTTCATTCATCATATATTACTTATGGAGAACAGCATTTTTATGCTGCTATATTTTAGATATACTTACGTAAAAATTAAATATAATAAAATAGTAATGACCTCTAAACAAATATTTTGTGTAAGACATTAGTAATATATCGACAAAACCAAAAAATTAAGCACTTTTTGAAGTACTTAATTTATAACTTACTATTTTGTTACATGAATTTACGTCGAATTGTATTCTCTTTTTTATTGTTTTATACACGCAAGTAAAATGTGACTTTTAAAAGAATGAGACAAATCACGTATACAGTTGAGTGTAAGATTCAATTATACGCGGTTGCATATAATTTTTTATTTATTTATCAATTTAATTTTAAGACTCATTAATACATTGTGTATATCATTAATACATTGTGTATATCATTTTTCTTTAGTCGATATCTCGCTATATTTTGTAAGAATAATTCAGTGAACAAACGACGAAGAATATTGACTACTGACATGAGTAAAATACAGCTTGTCAGCAAAATATGCAATGCGTAATACAGGCAATTAACTATTTTAGTGACAAATATTTTAATTCACGATCCATGTTCATGCTCTTCTAAAATTTATATTATAGTGATATAAAAATATGAAATCCTGTAATCATGTACATGAATTAATTAAATCAAAATTATAATTATATGGAAAAAAATTAAAAGTGAATTAAAAATATTTGTATATCTATAATGTATTATTATTTAATCTTTATTGCACAATCTATTGTTTGTGTTCTTTTTATGATACTAGGATTAAATCATGTTTTGTTTTGAATCACCCTTGAATCTTTGATATATCAATTAATTTTTTTTTTTACTAATTTAAATGTTGTGTTTATTAAATATTCAAATTAAATGTTATAAATTGCCATTTTAGATTATATATTAGGTGTTGGAATTAATTCGTAGCGTTTTACAAGTGATGGGAAGTACTTTCATTAATGTATTTTTTAATGCTCATGTGAAATAAATAACATTCTTTCATTAAAAACGCTACGAATTAATTCCAACACCTAATAATTGCGTACATTGTGGCATTTTGTATTTGTGTGTTTATCATGTAATTTATAAAATAGTTTAAGTCTCACAAAATATGTCTTTGCGTTGATATCAAAACGATAATAACTTAGATTAATTTTTATTTTTAATAAAATGTACTAAGCCTGGTTAATAGTACATAAACCGTCATAACAGAATATCCATTTTAGTACAACACGTCAATCAGCCAGGCCAAGAGTAAAAGAAGAACCGCCAGAGACGGCACCCGTCTCATCTTCCAAGGCGACTAGGTAAATTAATTTTTCCATTACAGCGAATACATATAGATCTAAACAAATAAACGAGGAAATATAATGATAGGAAGTTATATGTTCATTGTGTAGGCCAATAAATTCATATCCTTTACGTTCATTTTTCATTTTGGACATTAGATATTAAGGAGAAAAAATATATATGTAGCATAAATAAATAAAACAAGCTTTAATAATAATTAAAATAATCAAATAGATAAAAAATTGTTCTTCGATATATAATTTTCTATTACTGGATTTAATAAGGAAGAAATTAGAAAGAAGCATATTATCTTTAGATATTTATATTACTATTGTAAAAATTACGAAGTTATGTATTTCGTTATAATTGCATAATCTCTGTACTTGTTGCGTGCCGACTTATTTATGTTTTTGCACAAAATACATCGGTTAGCAGAATTATTAAAGGAGAAATTATTAAATAGAGTTAGAGAGAGACAAAGATATAGGCATATATTTATTTGTATTTATGAATAACATGAAATTAAAATTTGTAAAGTGAATTCATAGAGAGAGATATAACGAAATATGTAAAATAGTATTAAAGTAAGCATAATTGCCTGACGTGACTTGTGTAGGTATTATGATGATCGCTACAGAGAGCGCGAGCGCGAACGAGATCGAGAACGAGAATCAAGCCGAAGACCATCTGAGCGGGAACGAGAACCAGAACGAGAACGCGAACGAGAACGAGATCGTCGAGATGAACGTGGAGACTCTTCACATCGCTCAAGACACTAAAAAGAAAGCATTGAAGACGGTGCAAGCAGGACATGTCAATGATATAGGATCCATGATGAAGCAGTAAATGTGACAACACATACTCGCACACTGCGCAATCCTCCCTTTTCTCTTCTTTGAAGTAAAAATATATTACGTTGCTTTTAATGCACGAACATTTGAGACATCCAAAGATTATTGATGATTATTAATGGCACATGGCGTTATACCAAGAAACATTATAGGATACACATGGTAAAAGGGTAATTTCGAGATTTGTTTAACGAATTGCTGCTAGAATAGTGCGAAAATTTAGTAGAACTAACGTTCCACATAGAATTCAGAACGTTCTTGTCTTCTTTCGAGATAGCCGAAATGAAACTCAATATAGAATTGCTGAAATCTCTTCATTAATCGCGGAGTCCTTTTGTCTTACATATATATGTATTAATATGATAGTGCACTACATGTATACACGTATACATTTATCCATGTAACTGTGTTATGATTAAGGAAATATATATTTAGTCCGAGAGTGGGTTTGTAAACGAATAGTTATCGCATATGAATAAGAGTCGAGGGAAGATAAGAAGTAAAAAAATAATATCTTGATTTGGGATCGTCCAAGATCATAATTTGCAGTGACAAGAAACAAGATGTGACAATGGCAAGAGTATTCTTTTGGAGAGGAGGAAGAACGAAGATATCTCATCAGCCTTCTGCACGGACGATTCAAGATTGTATCTTAACGTAATACATATATACGCTTTCAAAAAATATAAATGCTAAACATGTCTTTACTTTATTCATCTGTACACACAAATTCCTGATAACAAAAAGAAGAGAACTATGTTTTTATTTTTATGATTTTATAAAGTTCCTGAGTTCACAAATTTATCGAAAAGGTGGATCGTTATGTGTAAATATGTATTAATTTTCCGATATGTATCATCCATGTAACTAAAAAATCTTTCATTTAATATCATGAAAAAATTGCGCATCCGAAGAATAATGATAGCACAAAATAGAAAACAATTATATATTTATATACATATGTATATATATATATGTATATATATATATATGTATATATATATATCTCAAAGTAAATTTCAATTAATTATTGAAATATATATAATATATGATCATATTATTAATTAATTAATATACGATTCGCTTTTTAAAGAAATAAAAATAGAACAGAATAGGTTTTATAATAAGAAACTAGAAATAAACATGCTACTCATGTTTGTGAACTATAAATTGTCGTTATATATATCTTTTACAAAAATTTGCAGTTCAATCTACTATTGTTATTAATAATAGATTGTATAAAACATATTACAAAACATTAATATTATTTTATATCAATAATAATATCTTTATATGTATTATATGAATTTTAGAAGAGATTTTGGAAATTAAATCTCACAAAACATTGATCACAACAAATTTTTGATCTTCGTGTTGTAAATTATAAGACTAAATTAAAAAGTGCATGAAATTTTTGTTATAATCGTATTTTGATGCTATTTGAAGTATAAAATCGATGATTAGTTATGTTATTGATATAAAAATAATATAAGAATTAAAAGTTGATATACAAGATATATAATATTAATAGCCAAATTGTTCACTTAATATTATATCAGCGTCGTATCTGTATCGTAAAAAACATTAATATTTCGAATGTATGATAAATTGTATATTTTTTATTTTTATAAACAAATCAGGTGAACAATTTGACTGTAAGTATATTTTTTTAGTTTGTTTCTGCAATACGTTAATATATTTTGCATAATACAATCATCAATCTTAAATTAAAATTTTCAACAAAATAACTTTGTTCGCCGACTATTGGCATTTTATCTATGTTTAAACTATGTGCATTTGATTTTTTTTAATGGTATATTAATCTTCGTATTCGTGAATTTATTAAATGAGCTAAGATTTAAATAAAACTTCGTTAAATTGACATAATACTGTATCCTAAAAAGGAAAATGAGAATAGTAAGAGTAGAAAGAAACAAAAAATTTTTTATATAATGTGTTTTTTATCTATAATTTAATCTGAGATATTTGTACAAGATATAAATGTTTTTTCTCTATGTAAACTTACATTAATATTTTCTAAAAACAAAGAATATATTTTTAATTTTACGCTCAACTAGCTGTAATGTAAATTTACAGGATCGACTTTCTATCTCTTTCTCTTCTTTTATGAATATAAGAAATAAATCTTAAGAAAGAAATATATACATGTTAAAGAAACGTGTATATTTTCAACAGCATGATGTTCAAACATTCGTGCTATAAATTAAGAAAATCATGAATTATTCCATGTAATCTTGATAAACTCACAACTTTGTTGAAATTCCTTATTGATGATATATACGTTTAACGTGTTACGATCTACTATTCACTGATGCTTAAAAAAAAATCTCTTTTAAGACAAATCATTTCTACACGATTTATGCGTATTCAATATTTTAATTTTATTTATGTCAAAGTTTGACACTCAAGAAATCTTTTAACTATTTTATATGTATTTAGGTAGCTAAACCTGCCAAGAATATATATATGTGTGTGTGTGTATGTGTGTGTGTGTGTGTGTGTGTGTCTGTTTTTTATAGCTGAACTGATGTTTTTTGGAACTTAAAGTAAAATAGATGTATATATAATATTTGGCTAAAATAAGTTAGTGCAGTCCAGTGCAGGAATAAAAAACAGATCTTATGTATTGCAAAGTATGTTAGTACTTAATAGAATGCCAGCAATAATCGAACACATTTTGTTATTTTTCTAATATCTAGTAGCAGAAAACAAGCCTTTCATTATGATATCTTGATGAGAAAGTATGCTTCATTCCTGCTGCATTTCTGTTATATTATTTATGGCTGGCAAATTGTAATGGCAGAAATCAAGCTTAAAAAGATCATAGCGAATAGAAACGAATTTTAGCAACTAGCAGACATACTGCTAGCATTATTTGACTGTACACTGTTCTAAATCTACAGTGTCAAATTTAACTTAATGTAAGTTGCCACTGTTCCTACTCAATGTATCGTTATTTTATATTAAAACAATTATATTTAATATTATACAGTGTCAAATTGACACGATACAATGTCAATTTTAACTATTGTTTTAATATAAAATAAGGATATATTTGATAACTGTAACAGTGGCGATTTAAATTAAGTTAAATTTGATACTCTATAGATTTAATAGTGTATGAGTATGTTACACACACACACGCGCGCGCGCGCGCGCAGGATGTCCTATTTTAATTGTCCTAAGCAAAATTTCGAAAGATACAGAAAAACGAAAAAAAAACAAACAAAAGTTTTTGTTTCAAACAAAAGCTGTAAGATTCGAAGGGGGACATAAGAAGGTATTATTGATTTGATCTTAAGTAATGCCGCCAAGATCAAATCAAGGTCACTTCGAATTTTTTACATGAAATTCCCTTTTTTCATTATATATTCTTATAATTTACCTCGAGAGCTTTTCAAAAACTAATATAAATAATAAAATATTTTTTATTATTTATATAATATTTTTGGCATGTTACTTAAATGTTATTAAAGCAGAATTATTGTTTAATATTTTTCTTTACTGAATCATTCGAGAATGGCATATTGTGATAAATTAATATTGAATTTTAAAGTGCGTGATCTTTTAATGAAATTCCATTGTCTTTAAATTCGAAAAATATTTCGATCATAGTATTTTTTATTAATAAAAATATAACTAAAAATATGAAGCCATTCTCATATGCAGTATTATCGCAGATATTTCAATGATATATGGTATTATTTGAAAAAAGTATTACATAATTATAACGTGATATGTTTTACAAATATCGAAATATCTTTTGAAATCGCGCACCTTATATTCATATTATAGAATCATTCTGTCTAAAAGATTAAGAGATAGCCTTTCTAACGTTGCCATAGAAGTAATTTCAGGAGTATATGTGTTACTAATAAATTGTATAAATTATCGATAGCTTCATTAATTAGAATATTCTATTATTGATGTTTTGCGCATGATTTCGTGCGATCGCAAGTATAATTGTCTGTATAATTTACTCCTATGTATATTTAGCAATTTTTACTCTTAAACTTTGTTTGCTAAGTGCACAATACCTCGAAAGAGAATGAGCTGTTTACTCAACAGACTCAGAAACCGCAATCATTCCGTCGACATACTATAAGTCATTATTGCGATTATTTGTCATATCTTTGATTTCACGTAGCATTTTATTTGCGTAATAGAATAGTCGTTCTCGTTTGAGAACGACGCGAATAAAATTTTCCTGGGAGCGATATGTATGGACGTAATGGGTAAGTGTAACAACCGAATGAAACTCTACGTTTAATTATATTTAATTTTAATTTAAGTGTATTATTTTTGCGTACAATACGAACATTTTTTTCGTGAAAAATAGACACTTCTATTTATCTTTATGATATTCTCTATAAAAGAAAAACAAGAAGAGAGATTGTATTTGTAAACGATTTGATGTAAAACATGATTTGATATTTCACAAATTACATTAACGTGTTGTCCACTGTGCATGTGTTACTAAATTCTATCAAATATTACTGTACGTGTTATCTTTTTATTTTAATTTTATCATAATCTATTGTTGTGTACACAATTGTTAAAATAATTTTATATAAAACATTCGCACAGCGGAGAGCAATAATGTTAATACTATTTATACAAAGTGTTTTCTCTTTATATAATTCGATCTCGCAATAACTGTCTATTAGTAAAATTATTAGGAGAAAAATTTATCAATAAGATTATAAGCTCCTCTCAGAAGATCTGTAATTCAAGATCAGATTTCACAGAATAATATTTCATATATAATTTATTTATTATTTATCTATATTTTGAAATATATTTTAACACACACATATATTTTATGTATGTATGTTTTTCTTGTTTTATGTGTGTATGAGATTCTTCAAATATTTTCCATGTATTAAATGATAAAATAATTTATAAATAAGTTTTCATTCTGAATTATGGATCATCTAAAATGGGCTTCATTAGAAATATTTATCAAAGTTTTCTCCTCCATCATTATTCAAAGAATAGTACTTCATTTTATAAAAATTTCAGTATTTGATTAATGTTAAAAATGATAACCGTTGCGCGAGTTTGCAAAAATGGAAGCATAAAACTAACAAATTGTCTATTCGAAGAGAAATTTTCTGCTTCCAATTATTATATTATAAAATTTATAAGAAACATATAAGAAATAGTGGTATATTAATATGCGATTTATTATAATGAAGTATTTTATTCGGATTATGCAAAGATAAACACTTATGTTTAATGCAAGTTTGACAAGTTATGGCATTTTTACGATATTCATTAAGAAAGAAGATGAAACGTCCGTTAATGAATAACTTAGTGTACTCACTAACTCAATATTTTGCTCAAAAATTCATAATGTTCAAAAAACCGTGTTATGCCATAGCTAAATATTCTGTATATTGATATATCGTAGGGAATTTTAAAAAATTTAATATCCGTATCTGTTAACTTTTTTATACTTTTTTAAATAATCATATACAAAATATATAGATAAATTTTGTAAAAAGTTAGATATAACAAAGATTATCTAGTCACATTATCATAGGAAATCACAAAGTAAAATTTTATACATTCTATTGTTATTTGAACTGTGATATACATCGATATACATCGATATACATTTATGCAAAAGTTTTTTATTAGTAAATATTTTTCTGAACTTAACAATTCCATAGAATAGTTTTTGCTTTTCTCAAAAAAAAGTTCGATGCTATGCATTACGATTACTCCACGTGTTTATAAAAATAATAACAGAATCGTCTAGATTTGTGTAAACGATTTTTATATGGATTTATTTATTCATAAGAATATACAATCGATATTTAAATATTTACATAAAGATCTTGCTGTGAGCTTACAAATCTAATACTATAAAAGTATGTACAACATGTATTATACAACAATAATGTCACATATGCATTATGTTAATCTCAGTTTAATGTATCCATCTCAAATGATTTTATAGCTTTTGAATTTTTACTTTCCTAAAGACTAGTTTGCAAAACCATAAAAATTAGAAATATTAAATATGTATAATAATATAGCCACGCATGAAGTTACATTTACACGTTATATGCGTGTAATTATAGTGTGTATTTAACGTCAAATAAGGTAAGTGATAAGATGACTCATGTAAATCTAGATATATATTCTTTCCCTGATTTCTTGCAAAAAGAAAAACTTAATATATAGCGCCGTGCGAGAATATTTTATTTACTATACACGCATGTCTAAAACTCTGTACATAAGAATCTACAATGAATTATTGCTGTTGTGATTAACGATAACATAATTATCTCATAATGATCTTATAAAAGTGATACATTTTGAATAAAAACAGTAAATTTGAAAAATGTATGCTCTATAGAGATGATATGATGATGTTTGTATTATATAGCGATTTTGTTCTGTCTTCTAATTTATGATGTTCTTCTGTATTGTTCAACTTACAACTGTGATAACGAATGTACTGAGATAATAAATTCAAATATTTGTGACGATAGAAAAAGATCTTTATTAGATAGGTAATAAATAATAAATTCAAGTACATCCGAAGAGAGCTTTATTTCAAGAGAAAAATGTATATACGGTACATGTAACTTCTTCATTTAATTCTTATTTACAACATTTACTGATGAAGATTACATCTAGTGAGCTTTCTTTCTATCATACAATTTACGTGATAGGCGTGGCCGCAACGAAAAATCGCGACTCCATTGGTACCTAGTAAAATTGGCGTCTGTAAAGACAACGTACAGCATGGGCACGTCAATGATTTAATCTGATGACGCATACCCCAATGATGAGCGCCTATTCCAAACACGTTTTTATCTATCGATCGTCTTAAATCTTTCTCGAGAACTTTTGTCAACTGATCACGTATCTGTGACAACAAAAATAATATAATATTAATAACTGATCATTTAATATTGTTCGTCTTAAAAAATATTTTCTATCTCTCTATATTCACATTTTAAGCATTGTGTGATTTTTTTCTTTAGAATGGAAACATAAAAAGTGAACATTTTTATGTATGTACAAAAAAACATTACTTCACGTTTCTATCCTACAGAAAAAATTACATGATTGATCCCTTTGAGAGAAAAAGAAAGATGTTTAAATTAAAGAATCATATAACTTGACTATTACTATTGTTAACATTTCTTACAGGAGTTTAGTTGCAGAAATCTTAATTCTTTTTATATGAAATTATTCGATTAAACAAAAATTAATTATTATAGCGCGTTTTTTATTAGCAATCTTTTTGTAACAAAATAAAGGAAAAAAATTAAGATAATTGAATTGTGTGATTTACTATATATACTAGTAGAAAACAAAAATTTGAGATATTTTCAGATTTAGATTGATGTTGTTTGGATATTTTGTTATTTTATGATAGAGGTAGCAATGAAATTACCTGTGGTGAGCAGATTGTACTAAATTTCGATGATAATTGGTTAGTTTTACTGAAATCAATCGATTTCTTCAGACCTCGGCGATGCAGCATTTTTGTAAACACAATCGACTGGAATATACTATAATAAAAATAAAATATCAATATATTATTTTTCGAATTTAATTTAATTTTTTTACAGGATTTTTTTACGCTTGATTATTGTATATTACTTTAATTAAATCGTTTATGTATAAATTTTATTTTGGTTTATCATTTTATATAACAGTTACAAATTTTGCAGCAGGTCAAGGATACTAATAATTTTATATTGTATTCTATATTCTTCTACAATTTATAGCTAGAATGATGAACAAAAAATTATAGGTAATAGCAATTTAATGGCAATCGAAGTTTTATTAATAATAAAAAAATATTGAATATTATGTTTCTTTTCCATGTGGAAATTTTTTCTTTTAATAAAAAATTGTTTACAAATGACAAATTTAACATCACAAACAAATTAATATTCTTCTATAATACTAAACAAAATAATTTTTTAAATACATATATAGGGTGTTCTATTTTAAAGGATCCATTAAATATCTCAGAAACACCGCGTTAAATAAAAAAATATTTCAGACAAAAGTTTTGTGATTTCGAAGGGGACATAAGATGGTACCACATTAGTTTGACCTAGGGTGTCAAAGTAAATCAAAGTAAGGGTGCATTAGATTTGATAGTTTATTAGAATCATCCAATCTGTCAGAAGAGCTTTTGAATAAATTACAAGAATATACAATGAAAAATGGGAGAGGGGAGGTTCCATTTAAAAAACTCAGTGATTTTTACCTGACTTAGATAGCATCACCGAATGTCAAACCAATACTCTCTTATATCTTTCTTCGAACCATATAGCTTTTATCTGAAATATTTTTCTCTAAAATCTCATGATCCAGAAATTGGCTTTAAATATATATAGGCTTAATTAAAATTAAGTCCTAGGACACCTCTGTGTGTGTGTGTGTATGTGTATAAATTGTTTATATAATAAAATTTTATTAACATTGTCTACACATACATCATGCTATTATCACATTACTCTATGAAAAAAGGAATATAGATATTCTCTCTTTTTTTAACGTTTGAAGATTTTTCAATACCTTTTGTCTAACTCAATGTCCGGTATCATATTCTCCAGCTTAATCAGAAACGCCGTGGCCTCATCTGGTCCCTCTCTTTTCATAATTTCTTTGACAATCCCACTCCAATCTATCAGTATGTCATAATTGGATTTCTTTGCCAAAGGTGTCGCGCAAAAGAGGCAAGTACTGTCTTCGATCTCACTCAGACACGTACCTACGCAATTCCACTGTTGCTCATTTAACGCCGGTAGAAGAAACGATAACACGACATTGTCTCTGGTCTGAAGACATTGTCTCAACAAGTCGTCCAATGCACTACGTTGCTCGATGCGGATGGGCAGGTACACACGCCACATATAAGGTACCTTGTCACAAATATTGCTACACTCTTTCGACAGATCATCCGCATATCTCTTAAACAATGATTCGCCGATCGCCAGAAATTTCGGTTCTATGGTTTTATCCATCGGATAAGGATAACCACAACTACACCTGAAATAAGCTGGCGCGTTGATTTCGATGAAGGCTCTTACGAAATGCCGCACGATGTAATTGTTGTTACTAGAGTCAATCAACTGCATGGAGGTGTTTTCCAGAAACATATTATAATAATGCAATTCCGCGGCGCGAGTAACTTCGTAGATAAAACTCTGAAGCCCAGGCGAGTCTCGATAGGAATCTTTGATAGTTCTCATCTTTTTATCTGTCTCCAAAATAATTTCCTCGATTTCTTCTTCTAACATATTAGATCTGAAACTATTCGCTAGTTCGTAAATCGAATGCAAATCAGATTGAATCCTATGCGTAACGTTTTCTTGAAAATCCAGCTTCTGATGACCATCCTCTTTAATATTTAACATTTCTCTATTGTAATCCGAATCAAATATGTTCCCTGAAACAATTCCGAGGATATTTTCTTGAACAAGATTTTCTTTCCGATCTTTTCCAGATTCTATTTGCATTTCAAATGAATCATCGCTGGAGATTTCAGGAGACTGCGACGAAGGCGTCATTTCACAGCCGTAAGTTTTTTTATTAATGAATCTATTGTTTTCAGAATGCACGACTACGATGCCGGAGTTTAATTTAGCTGGTCTATTATTATCACTAGCTTGCAGAAGCGTTATTAATGGTCGCAGCTGCTCTTTCTCATCTTGCGGCAGATTTTCTACTTTGAACAACTCAACAATTTCCTTAGTGCCGATTGTTTTTAATAATTGCGACTTATATATAAAACATGCGTTTAAACACTCGCTGTATCGCTCGCGGCAATACAGCCATAGTATTAGACTGTCGAGTGAAGATAACGTTATACAATGAAATTTGCTATCACAGGTCATCAAGTAGATCTGATTGTCCACGATCGCCGTCATGCTGATGTTCGTGTACTCGTTGTTCCACAACAGCATGCTTGCATTCGTCGGATCAATAATATATAGGCCGCTAGTCGTATAAGAAAATAAATACTTGCGCGCGAGTACGAACAAGTGCGAGAAGTTGACAGACTGCGGCGGCCATTCGCATTCCGTCTCTTTCCTCTGACTAGATTCTAAGGTACTATTTGATCGAAATATTGCTGTCGGAGGAATTGCCAAAGCCTCTTTGAACTGATGCGTCTTCACGACGATTCCATCAGCCGAGGCCTCCCATAATCTCGAACCAGGTCGAGCGCAAAATATCTTTGACTGATTCTCGTCCAGAATATTGATATCATTATCGGAGATCAAATTGAACGCGCCCCGTATATTGTTGGTGTTCCTTTCTTCTCTCTGTGCTTTTAAAGTGTTATTCTCGTGCGTGTAAAAACATGCGCCGAATTCGCCGTTCCGCGATTTATTGCCAATCTGTTTGTATTGCTCTTGCACTGTGTCGCATATATAACTACGTGCTAACGTGGAAACCAATAATAGAGGCGAATGGAAATTTAATTGTACGATACTAGAATCCAGACTCATCAGTGTACATACTGGAGTTTGAAACATTCCATTGACCTGATTGTGAAAAAGAAGATAGATCAATAAATAATATATTAATTGATATATAAATATAATATTATATAAACGTATAAATTAAATCATTTTCCTTCACCAGTAATGTTTAACTTCGGAAACACATCAAATTTTTTAATTATATTAATTTCAAGTAGACAATCTTAAAACTGTAAACAATAAATAAAATCCGACTTCTATGATGATAAAAATTCATTGAAGCTTTCACAAGTATTTTCATAAGAATGAAAAAAATTTTATTTTACGTTTTCAACTTATTTTTTCATGTCAGAATCATCCAGTTGAACCAAGTTACAGAACAACTCTTTTTATTGAAAGAATATGCATTATTATATTATATATTAGGTATAGTAAAAAGAAATCTATTATTTTTCCAATAGATGGCTTTAGTAATCTGTATCACACGTAGACGAGATACAGATTACTAAAGCTATCTATTGGAAAAATAATGGATTTCTTTTTACTACACCTAATATAATTTTATTTAATTTTAGTTTATTATATTTAACTGTTTAATTGAAATAAATATTAATTTTATTAATATTTAATTTATTGTGTTACAAACTTACCGTAAATATGGATAACACTATGACAGAAATCCTGCCAATTGCATCTCCTACATACAACTCGGTACTATTATTATTCCAACAGATACAAGTAATTTGTTTATATATATACTCCGTTGATACTGATATCAATTGCGGAGTGGATTTCAGAGATACTAGACAGACAGTACCACGAGTTGTTGCTAAGGCTACAGTTTTTTCGTCAGGTGATATCGCTACACGCGAAACCACACCTTCCTAATGCAAGATAAAAAGAACATTAATAAATCAATTATATGTATATTCAATAATCACAATATATCATTTATATATTTAGTAATCATCATTGACTTAAACTTATTATACTAAAACGTCATTTACCGAGAGAGGTATTATTTGAAGAAATAAACATGGCTCTCTTGAAAACAAGTAAACGCTGCCACTGCTTGAGCCTAGTATAATGTAACTTGGTGAAGCGTTGAAACATGTGTACTGCAATTTTATATAATTTAAGATATTATTACATATATTTAAACTAACATTATAAAATCAAAAACTTGAAAAGATAAAACAGATTTTGGCATTTCATCTATTTTATTGACAGAGAGAACATTTGTTGCTACTATTGAAAGTAAAAAGTTACACAACAGTTTTATGAATAATAACAATAACTTATGTGTGTTTTCCAAGAGTACAGTATAACACAATGAATCGTTACATTCTTATTATTTGCTAAACAAGAATGAAATGATTCATTTTGTTACAATGTTTCTAGAGAACGTTTTTAATTGGTCAATTTCGCAAAATTTTTTTTTTTCTAATTAATCAACGAAGCATTTGTAGCGTTAAGTAGATTGTACTCACAGTAGGTCTGTTTTTTTATTCCTACTAGATTGCATTAGAATTTTCTCTCTCGTTTTCAAATATTAAATATATTTATCACATTTTTAATTCCAAAAGTATATACTAGTTCAGATACAGAAAAAACAGACCTAGTAGTATAACATAATGAATCATTACATCCTTGTTATTTGCCAATGTTAAATAAAAATGAAATGATCACTGTTATATTGTCTCTTGCTGCAAATTTAAGTACCAATCATGTATATGACCAAAGCTGCATTCGATTTGAACACTCAAGTGTTTAAAGCACTTATTTCACATCATTCTGTCTTTTATTAGAAAGATGTTCATTAGAAGTCGTTCATTAGAAAGAGGCAAGTTAATTAACTCTTAAAATAATGAAGATGATTTTGATAACATCTGTCTAATGAACGACTTCTAATGAACATCTTATGTGATATAATATGACAAGAATGACAGATGCATTGTACGCTACTGTATCGTTTGGGTTAACCTCACGTTTTAGTACATTACATGTGGAAAAATGCCAACATCTTTTCATGCGATCTATCATACTGTACCTTTATTCGCTGCGTCGAATTAATCGGTTTGTACAGGATCGAGTTGATATCCTCACGTTCCGATAAGACGTAAGAAACATCCGGAGCAATGGGATACATCGTCCAGCATCTTTTTCCTCCGAGCTCTGCTCCGATCCAGGGCCTCTGACTCTGAAGGTCTCTTTTTTTTTATTTTAATTTCCTTTTGCTCCCTTTATACTGATCAATTGATCGGAGGTGATCGAAGTGGATCGGAGGTCAATACGTACCGGAGCATGTTATTCATAGATTATAGATATGAGGTTTAAGGTACCTTTTCATGCGTCGCTACAGTTCACATATAACATATATGCTCGTTTTCGAAACGAATTTCATACCGTTCTGCGCATATAGCTAGATAAAGCATTTTAAACATTTGCATTGCGGTAATTTTGAATGAATAAGTGACATCGCGCAAATAAGTAAGTACGTGTCAAATTAAAATGTCCTGGGAAAAAATATTTTATATATAATTATATATAAAATGTGTCCATTTATATACAAATATATAATTTTATATAATTTTATATAATCAAGTATATATAAAGTATTTTTTCTTGGGGTGTCAAAATAATTTCCGAAAAAAAGAATGAAGAAATTTACATTTTAACAAAAAAAAAATTTTTACAAAAAATATCAAAATAAAATAAAAAATGGTATGTACGAAATATATAATGCATAAATAAATTATTAATTTAATGTTAATTATTAATTAATCTTAATTTATTATATTATCATAAGTACATATAGTATTAAAAACACATAAATAAGTAAAAAATTTATATTATAACAAAAAATAATTTATGATTCAAAATCATATACTCTGCTCTAATTAATTAAAAACGCATGAATTTTCTTATATTTGTAATTTTCTTATATAATTAAATTGTTATTTTCTTATTATCAAGTTGTTTGACTGGCTATAAAGTATATGAAGGCTAAAGTATACTGGCTCCCATAAAGTATATAAAGTATACTTATAATTAAAAAATTGAGATTTTTATCATTTATTTATAATACAATTCCATATATTTTTATTAAAGTATTAGATTTAAAATATACTACTTATTAAAATAACTTATTATTTAGATAGTAAACTTTTACTTTCAATGCGATTTAGAATAATCCGTTATTTTTTCATAATTTTTTATAATTTTAATATCTTCGATACATCTTTAATTGATGTCCAATATGTATTTTGTTTTTTCCAAAAATTTTTTATATGTATTTATTTTAATCGAATTTCTACTAGATAAACAATATTTATCTACATTTTGTCAATTCCTTGTCAAAAGTTTGACGTTTACACATCAAGCGGTCAAGTGATCCGTTTTATATTTTTGGCGTCGCGACGCTATCGCATCGCTTGATAGTACTTTTTGTTTTATTACTTAAAAAAATTTACAAATTAAAAATTTCCAACATACAAACGACTTACTGTTCAAATAAGAGTAAGTTGAATTTTATTATAAAATTTATCATTGCTATATAAAAGACTTCAGGATTTTTTAAAAATGATTTTGAATTATTATAATTTAAATTGATAGTACATGAAATAAGCTACAAATTTCAATTTTTTAAGATTTTTTTTCCAAACAACACAAGTCTAAAATTATGACATACTCAGTAAAAAATGATAATGTAATCGGCATCGATTCGATGTCGATTCGACGTCGAAATTATCAAATCGACATCGATTCAACATCGATTTCACTGTTATTTTTCATTGGGTAAAACGTCTTTAAGTCATCTTTTAGAAACATCTTATGATCTGATTTTAAACACTTTTTGTTGTCTGAGTTTTACTTCGATTATTTTTATATTACAAGCATTAATTACAAGCACATATTTTATTATAGTCATATTTTACCTTTCTTTTCAGTTTTATATTGCACTTTATTTATGACTACATTGTAGTTAAAAGATATTTTAATTATCTCAAATATTTACACATTAAATATGTACACATTTTATATTAATTATGTATTTAAAAATAATATAGGAACACTAAGGCTCAAATAATTTATAAAATTAATATAATAAAAATAGAGCTACGAGCCAAGCAAGGTCTTCATAAGATATTGCAAAAACAAATAGTTTATTATAACATATGTTTCACCCCAATTGAATCATTATCAATGTTAATCTTAATAACAATATAAAAATTACATACTCATTTGAAAAACAATCTTGAACAAGACACACCTTAAAAAGAATATAAAAGTTTCATTGATTGTGTAAGTATCTCTATCGTTTTAGATGGTTGTTAAAATTATTTCAATATCAAAACGTGAAAATGCAGAAAATAGCCTTACTCGGTGTATGAACATGACAATGTAGAGGAATAACAAACTTAATGGTCGTCAACGGTTCTTGTAAAATGACCATTAAAAAGCGCAGTCTCAAAAGCTTCGAATTACAATAAATAATAAACTAGTGCAATAAATCAGTGTTAAGTCTAAAATCATAATTACAAACGATATTATGAATAATAATTTAACAAACATAAAAATAAATGTATATCGTGAAATACAATAATTTATAAAATTTATAAAACACATATCTTCGAAATTATGAAGAACCAGTTATAGAAATGACGTTTAAATTTTGTGAGTCTAATAATATAATGATTATAAAATAACAAATTGTATATAAAAATGTAATCGCAAAGTAAAAAGTTGTTATAAAGTTTAAAATTAGAATATTAGAAAAACGGTTAAAATTACACATCGAACAAAATATAAAATAAAAAGTATACAATAATTAGTAGTAACCTATTTGAGAGCAACATTTGATAAACGGAAAATTGAGATGTCCTGAACTCAGATTTCTTTGAAAGACAACTCAATTCTGATACCGTATGATAGTTAAGACAAGTGAGTGGAACTGTAGTAGGGAAAAAATGAAAGGAGGAGATATCCCTATTGAAAAAAATGACAAGGTTATATATGAAATCATGTTATTAACATATAAATAAAACATATACATTACGTAAAGGATTGTTGATTCAAGAATGTGATTTTTAAAAATTACTTAATTTGAAAAATCACATGATATTAGAAACAATTTCGTCCATTATGTGATTTTATAGTTATCGAATTTTAAAGAATAGAATGATAGAAATGGAAGAAAAAAGAATATGTCATGTGACTTTTTAAATTACGTACTTTTAAAAAATCACGTACTCATTTGGAACAATCCGTTATGTGATTTGCATGTTTTAGGGTGCAGTCGAGTTGCCGCTATGAATGCTTCGAAGAATTCGTAGTGGAAATTCGACCACACCCTTAATTACATAATTTCACCATGCAACTGAGTGACGTGATTTTTTTCAATGGGGATCTAAGGAGGTATTAGGAAAGGGAAAGTAACTGGAGTATAGTTAGATAACGGATTCTATATATGTTTGCTTATTCAAACCTTGTGCTAATTTGTTTTTTTATACACACTTTTATTCTTTCCCTATCACAGCTTCACTCACTTGTCTTAACTGTCATATTGTATCAGATTTGAATTGTCTTTGAAAGAGAGCTGAGTTCTAATTATCAGGACATCTCAATTTTCTGTTTATCAAATGCTCTCAAATAGGTCACTACTAATTATCAGGTACTTTTTATTTTATATTTTGACTGTTTGATGTGTAATTTTAACCGTTTTTCTAATATTCACAAGTGACACGGTGTAACACAATGGATCATTACGTCGTTGTTGTTTGCTAATGTTAAACAAAGATGACATGTGTTGCACCGTGTCGCTTGTTGGAAGGCACGCCTAATTTTAAACTTTATAACAACTTTTTACTTTGCGATATACATTTTTATACATACAATTTGTTATTTTACTTGTAATTTTATAATCATTATATTATTAGGCTCACACAAAATTTAAACGTTATTTCTATAATACTAGTTCTTCATAATTTCGAAGATATGTGTTTTATAATTTTATAAATTATTGTATTTCACGATATATATTTTTATGTTTGTTAAATTATTATTCATAAAATCGTTTGTAATTATGATTTTAGACTTAACACTGATTTATTGCAGTAGTTTATCATTAATTCGAAGCTTTTGAGACTGCGCTTTTTAATGGTCATTTTACAAGAACCGTTGACGACCATCAAGTTTGTTATTCCTCTACATTGTCATGTTCATACACCGAGTAAGACTATTTCTGCATTTTTACATTTTGAGCACAAACCACCACAACGGTCTCACAACCATCTAAAACAATAGAGATACTTACACAATCCATAAAACTTTTTATATTCTTTTTAAGTTGTGTTGAATATCTTGTTCAAGATTGTTTTTCAAATAAGTATGTAATTTTTATATTGTTATTAAGATTAACATTGATAATGATCCAATTGGGATCGAAACGTATGTTACAATAATTGTATTTGTTTTTGCAATAACTTAGCATGAAGATCTTGCTTGGCTCGTAACTCTATTTTTATTATATTAATTTTATAAATTACATATTTTTTATTGCAACTTTTTTTAAAAATTAATTAAGATATAATATTGTATGCATAATATCACATGCATTAATTACTTGACAAAGATAATATGTTTCAAATAATAAGATATAAATGATTTTTTTCTATTAATACCAACAATTAATACAATATTTTCTTTTTGATTTAAAAAGGAATGTTGAAAGAAAATTAGTATGACAATCCAGTAAGACTCCATTGAGTAAATTGTGAGTTAGCTTAAATTCGCACAAAATTCGGGTCATTATACTCTCTCCTCTAGAGGGGGAGAATTCTTTAGTGGGGGCCATTCACAGATTGCTTTCTGCAACCTTCTTCGCTCACAGTGCTCATCGTTTTGACTAACGGTGCATCTGTAAGATATAACGTTACCAAGTTTTCCATTCTTTGTCTTCGTTACGATATTGTACGCGTGTGTATGAGTCGGTCACCGAAAATTTTAGAGTTCTGTAAAGTACAGATTTGAACAATGTTGGTTTTAAATATAACAAGGTACGTTTATAAAAAATACGGGTATTAATTACAATTAATTGCGATAATATTATTGGAATATAATCGCAGATATTTTACGAAATTCGTGATAGTGAAAAAAGACCTTTCCTTTTCGGACGAAACGATTTCAATGCGTGTAAGAGAGTGCCTGTGGTGAAAGAGTTCGAACAGCTTTCGACAATTTTCTTAAATTAATTGTATTTTATATTACAATATGTTAGAAATTTAATATCTTAACATAATTGACAAATCATCTTTTAAATTATTATGAAGTGATAATAGGTAAATAAGATTAATAAGTAAATGAGATTATTTTCAGAGCGACCTAAGGAAAATCTTTTTGCGCGTTATTTAATTTAATTTTTTTTTCTCGTCTACGTACATTTCAAGTATATTCTTAATTTTCCTTAATGTAATAATTTAAATTTTTAATTAAATCTTAACAAATGAAATATTTTCTATGTCACCTACTACAACTGATGCTCCGAATATTTATACTTTCTCATTGCAATTTTTTGGGTCATCCGTCATATTATGTTTCTATAATAATTGTATTGATTCTTTTTAGTGGATATTGTTTTCGGATAAACATACTTTAAAGAATAAATACATATATCTTATTCAAAATATTTGTGATATTTACATATCAATATATCACTTTTATAATAACAAATTTCTTCTCGATTTCTTACTCTTTCTAGGAAAGTTGATTTTCTAAGAAAAGGAAAATGAGAGATGTAGTTAAATTATTGTACTACGATCTGGTAGCGACCATGTAACTGTTTCCCTAAAATGGAAACGTGAGAAGTGAAATTTTTATGTACGTATGTACATATCATACATATAAAAAATGTTCACTTTTCACGTTTTCGCTTCAGGGAAAAAGTTGCATCACTATCCTGATCAGTGAAAGTAAGTATCGTGTGGACAAAAAAATTTAGACATTTGGGAAAGATTGCGGCATCGTAACGCGCAATGATGGTATAATGATAGTAACAGCTGCAGCTCATTTATACACAAAAGCGTAGTGTAAAATAAAACAAACAATCAACTAATGAAATAATAATATAATTATTCACAATAACAATTCAATTTTTCGTTATAATTTACATTTTTCACTGATATTACGCTTCGCAATTTTATTTTAATGAAATATTGATGTATAAGTAGAAATATTGATATAAACTTTAGAAGATTAAAGAAAGATGGTAATGGGATTATAGAATGAAATCGCTACTACGAAATTGCGAGACGCGCTTATCGCAATCCTGCGAGCCTGTCCTTCAGAGGATCGTCCTTCGGACTTTCTGCAGCGATACGATCACATCCGAATGTCCTCATGCTTCGTCATCCTCAAGACTCACGTTCTTATCTGTTAAATCGTACAACGAAATACCGGGCCCACGACCGATTCCAATCATAGGCAATGCCTGGCGATTATTGCCGCTGATCGGCCATTATCAAATCTCGGATGTCGGAAAGATCTCACAGATGTTCTACGAAGAGTATGGCAAAATAGTACGGCTAAGTGGTCTGATAGGCCGTCCCGATCTGCTTTTTGTCTATGACGCCGACGAGATCGAAAAGGTGTACCGGCAAGAGGGTCCTACGCCTTTCAGACCGTCCATGCCTTGCCTGGTGCATTATAAGAGTGTTGTACGCAAGGACTTTTTTGGCCAACTACCAGGAGTCGTAGGAGTGTAGGTGAACGATAATTGTCGATGAATAGTTTTGCCTTAATTTATTAAAGTATGCGGGATAAATATAAAACAAATGGAAGATTCTCTTTTTTAAGATATAATTTTTTAGTAAAAGTCATAATATTTTTAGAAATATAATAATATAATAAAAATGGTCAAATTAATGAGTAATGATATTATATAATAAACTAAAAATATTTTAGTTTTTTAAAATATTCTTTATTTTACTGTCATATCAAAAGTCATACTAGCTTGATCAAAAAGTTTCCGGAATTCATTCAGAAAATTCAAAATACAAGTTTATTCATCAAAAGTGATATTGTCCCCTTCAAAGTACTCTCCAGCGACTGCAACGCACTTATGCCAGCGCTTGATCCAGCTCTCGAAACATTTCTGGAACTCTATTATTGGTATAGCCATCAGAGCCGTCTTCGATTTTTCCATTATCTCCTTTCGGCTGTTAAAACGCGTTCCTCGCAGGTTTTTTGACTCGATCGAACAGAAAAAAATCGCAGGGAGCCATATCGGGTGAATTCGATGGCTGTTGGATGGTATTCGTTGTTGCAAACTCGTTGTTGCAAATTCAACTCCATTTTTAAAACTGTAAAAAATCGAAAACACGCGCAGAGGTAGATGTACTCAAGACGGCGTAATTTTTACAAATGTCAAGCTATGGCGATAAAATTTGATGTCAATGATAGATGTGGCAATCTAGCCAAAAAAAAGAACTCAAATCAGCTGCACTCAGAGCATCACCTGGTCTCTTCCGGAAACTTTTTGATCAAGCTGGTATTTGTTACACCAACGTTGAAATTATTTCTTTCTTCGCAAAAAACTTTTACGCGCTATTATTTCAATTTGATTAAAAGTTTCATGACGGGCTTACATTAACTTCCGTGTTTTGAAATGTTTATAACTCGGAAATAAGGTCTACTAGAACAAATGTCTAAAAAAACTTTATATCGACTCTTCAGTTTTTTTTTCTTGTGTATTGAATTCATTTCTGAAGTAATGTCACGTTATGTAATATTTTGCTTTTACTTTTACTTTTACTTTTAAATTATGTAGAAAATTATAATACTTATTTATAGTATACTTAATTAAGTATTAGTAATGGAATTTAAAGCGAGTTTAAAGCGATGGAATTTTCGAGTATTATGACTTTATACTTCGATTTTTTTTTAATATATCAATAGTATCTCAATGAAAAGATTCGCACGATCGAAAAGAATGGTTTTTAATTCGTTTCGTTCGATTGTTTATATGAATTCATCACACATTAAGTTGATTTTTTTCATTAGACATGGTGAACCTTGGAAGGAATTTCGTACGCGTGTCCAGAAATCTATTCTTCAGCCGAAAGCTATACGAAAATACATAACACCAATCGAAGTAGTTACGGAAGATTTTATAAATAGGTAAAAAAAAGAGTAAGGAATAAATTTAGGTCCATATTTAAAACTCATTTACAAGTTATGTTAGCGCGCTAATACACTATTATATTTTACGTTACGCAGATTATAGAATTTTCGAAATAAAAGCGCACTTTTATCGATAATAGCATTATGAATATGGGCCTTAATATATAATATGTATATATCAATGATTATTGCAATATTTTTTATTGTAGAATCGAGAAGATTAAAGGAGACGACGATGAGTTGCCGGGCGATTTCGATAACGAGATACATAAATGGGCTTTGGAATGTTAGTTCTTATGTAAATTGTATTATTCGCTTAGCTTATGTAAAAAATTAATTAACACATTAATTGCACAAAATTCCTTCTCTCTTTATGCTAATAATGGTTACTTTATAAACTATATTTAAGATATTTTATATAACTTACACATTTTTAATATTGAATATTTTTGTCTATGAAATATTAATCTTTTCATTTTTATTTTCTTATAGCTACAGTTGTTTTATATTCAAAAACATTTGAAGTTTTATAAAAGTATAAACTATATGTATAAATCATAGAGTGCATTCGGTTTCACGCATGATGTGCATAATACATCATTTATCCTTGTTTAACATTCGATGAATAACAAGGATAAATGATACATTATGTGTGAAACAGAACGCAGCCATAATATTAATTAATATTATTCTAATTACTTTTGGAATTACTTGAAATAATTGGAAAAGAAGATTACTTTAAAATTAATGTAAACGAAACATTAAAGCTGCTTTTTTTCTTTTTCACATATCTATTTATAGAATTTTCTAAATTATACGTATGGCAAAATATAATTTGATTTTTTATTAGTTTTTATTTGTTTTATGTATCACTACACGGTAGATACATATTTAGCTACAACATTTAACAACACCTCTAACATATTTTACATATAACATAATTTATTTCACAGAGAGAAAGGTAGAAAGGAAGAGAAACTACTATTAGTGTTGAAATTCTTTCCGGAAAGAAAACCTCTAGCGTTCTCGTTTTCATTATTGTGACTATTGGGACGTTCAATGACGATAATATGTACTATGTACTATGAATTATACATTTGATTCAATCGAGCAGGTATCGGACGTGTGGCACTCGATGTCAGACTCGGCTGCTTGAGCGATACTTTGTCGTCGAATTCTGAACCGCAAAAGATTATCGATGCTGCCAAATTCGCACTGAGGAATGTTGCTTTGCTCGAGCTTAAAGCTCCGTATTGGAGATACATTCCAACGCCTCTCTGGAGTCGCTACGTACGAAATATGAATTATTTCATCGAGTAAGTTTAGAGAGACTAAATAGATACGATAGAAAATCCTGTAAAAAGATATGCATGTATAGATAAGGAATAAATTAAAAAAAAAAAACAATTGACAGAAACTTATATTGGAAAAATAAATTATGATTTTAAGAAAATTTTGAGAAACAAAGAAAACTAGAAAATAAATAAATTATTTATTTGAGATTTAAAAAGCAAATTCTCTTTTGTTTCTTTCGGCATTTTTCGGTGTTACATCACTTAACATGTACGAAGTAGAAAATTATAGAAAATAAGTGAAACACGGAAGAAAATCCATTTTAAATTAGCTATTAAATAAGATAGTACACATTTATCCGGCTCGATTCAGAATTATAACATCGATGTTATGAAACTGGCCAATCACAGTCATTCCATTCTTCAGAGGAACAGCTATGATTGGCCAATTTCATAACATCGATGTTGTAACTTTGGCGTAAATCGAACGTGTAAACGTAATCATAGTTAAGTAAACGCTCAATGTTATATAAATTTTTTTCAACTTAATTCAATTTACAGATAATTTGATAATTTATTTCTGAAACTCACCAATTAGTAATATTGGTCGATAATCTGTACAATGTATGTATGTTTCATTTTAGGATATGCATGAAGTACATTGACGCTGCGATAGTCAGACTTAAAAATAAGAACGCCGTAGATGAGACCGATTTGTCGCTAATAGAACAAATTCTAGCCAAAGAGACAGATCCTAAGATAGCTTATATTTTTGCTCTCGATCTGATATTGGTTGGCATTGATACGGCAAGTCGCACAATATCGTAGATTATTATTAATCGTATTACTTTTATTTAAAAAATTTACAATTAATTACTATCAATCCTTAAGCAGATGTATTTGTAAAATCACACAGCGATTGAAGTAACTTTAGAGCTTCTCTCTCTTGAGGAAGCTAAATTCGATCCGTCTTTTATTCATAGTACTTACTATGACTCCTTTCGGCGGGTTGGAAGTAATTCATCTAATCTAAGGGATATTAAGAGGAAGAGGAAATGAACTCTAATTCCACGCGTCTACTTAAGGATTAATTAAATGTGTAACAATATTATGTATAAATTAAAAATACACAAAAAGAATATTTTTGCTAAAATATATAAAAATCAGATCATACAGATCCGAAAATAATTACGTTGGATTATCAGAATAATTATGTAGAAACATTATATCTATAAATGCAGCAAAAAGCTTGAGCATTTTGACAACTTCCTTGAACTTCTAATATAATTATTTTGATAGTCCAGCACAGAGCCGCATTAATTGTCATTTCGCATCCCTGGAAATATTTCAAGTGCCCTTTTAAAACATACAGGGTGAGGAAAAAGTCCAGGAAAACAAAGCATTTTTTATAGAAAAATTACATATTTCTGTGTATATTATATATTATAGATATCGATGGCAGTGTGTTCGATATTGTATCAGTTAGCAACTAGACCAGAAGAGCAGGAGAAGATACATCAAGAGTTATTGCAAATACTGCCAGATCCATCCGTTTCTCTCACAACGAGCCATTTGGATCAAGCAATCTATATGAAAGCTTTCATCCGCGAAGTATTTAGGTAATATTAATCGTCATAGTATTAATAAATTTTGATAATATAAAATTATTTACTAAACAATTAATTTAATTGTTTACATGGGTTAATGATGGCCTGGTTACTTTCGTAAAATGGATCTTAATGGATCTTATATGCGCTGCATTTCAGAGTATACTCCACTGTTATCGGAAACGGAAGAACATTGCAAAACGACACCATCATTTGCGGCTATAAAATTCCCAAAGGAGTATGTAGCACATCTTATTTTTAATTTTTATATTTTCCTACCTTATCGTTTATAATGCTTATATAATTTATCATACTTAATATACAATTATTTGCAAACATTATCTATATCAAAATAAGGTGCTTTGTAGTAAAATATATAAGTAAATTCTGTATTCCTATAAGTAAAATTCTGTTATATCTATACACAGATAAAATAATTTTACTGAAATATTTAAAAATTCAGCTAGATATAAATCTGAAATAATTTTATTGAACTATTTCAATAATTATTTAGGATATTTAAGATGATTGCTAGAATGAAAATTTTTTGTAACATTACTCATTATGAGTGTCTCACATAATTATTTTGATAATCCAATAAAATTTCAATCATTTAGATCTGTATCTATAAGCTTTTTAAATAGGCCAGCAAAACAGTTCTTTCGTGTATATAATATTTAATAAAATTACGATATTAATGTCGTAAATAATTTTCTTCGTGGCTGATTCATAGCAGACGTCAAGTAGATATTAGGCGATCTAATGTAAAATAAAATTATTTTAGATTCAAGTTGTATTTCCAACTCTTGTCACTGGTAATATGGAGGAATATGTTGCGGATGCGAAGACGTTTAAGCCTTCAAGATGGCTCAAAGACTCCAATAATGAAAATCTGCATCCATTTGCGTCGTTACCGTACGGTTACGGAGCACGAATGTGTTTGGGAAGACGATTCGCGGATCTCGAGATGCAAGTGCTCCTCGCGAAGGTATAATATACAGTGTTTTGTTATATCGTTTTAGTTAAGCTTATAAAAATTTGTGCTAACAAATTAAAAAAAAAACAAATATACTGTTATAACGATATTATTTTCAGCTCTTGAGATCGTATAAACTGGAATACCATCATCAACCGTTAAAATACAAAGTCACGTTCATGTACGCGCCCGATGGAGAACTTAAATTTAAATTTATGAAAAGATAGTATCTAACAAGTATAATATTACAAAATATATTCGAAGTAATTAAAACGAAAAAAAGTATCTCAAAATTTGCAAGTAATGATAAAAAAAAAATTGATTGCAATATAGTAGTAGTCACATATTAATGTCAGATTACAGAACATAAGAATAAAACGTTTATAATTTATAGTCTAGTTAAGTCTAGTATCATATATATAATAAAGATAAAAAACATGAACATCCACTGTCAAATTCTAAAGCCTATCCTATAACAATGTGCTCTTTATTTCTTGTTTCTTGCTTTTTTCCCCTTTGCAACCGTTTTATCGACAATCGTATTTATTTCTTGTTCTTTTCGAAATTCGTTAACTTTTATCTTCGGTGACATCAAACAAAAAATCGGATAAGAAGCATAAAGATAAGATGTAAAGCCTGTTCTACAATATGTTTTTTGTTTCCTATTTCTTGCCTTTTGTTATTTTTTACATCTTGTCTTTTTGCTTCTTATCCGATTTTTTATTTTATATCGTCCGAGATAAAAGTTAACGAACTTAAAAAAAAAAAGAAATTACGTAGTAAAAAATACAATTGTTGATAAAGGTTGCAAAAGAGAAAAAAGCAAAAGATAAAAAACAAGAAACAGGAAACAAAGAACACATTGTAGAACAAGTTTAAAAAAAAATAGTAAAAAATAAGAAACAGAAAACAAAAAGCACATTGTAAGCTTTAGAGACACTTAGGATAGTTTAAACTGTTTAGAACTATTAGCATTACATACAAAATGTGTATCTTCTCTTTTGTGTATCCTTCTTTCCTCTTCCTCGTGCAAGGTTATAAATCCATGACCGATTCCACATGAGTTTACAACTTTTTATGTTTTTCACACATAGTAAGAGGAAAGCAATATTTCATTGCAGAGCAGTATTTTATTTGCTTCGAAATGTTGAGTTTAAATTTCGTGCACTACTGTAGTGAGAAACATTAAAAACTCATGGTCATTATAGAGCATGAAAACGTGATGTACATCCTGCATCACCTGCATGCCAGCAACGTCCACTGGCATCGCAGTATTTCGTGGCTATGACAGATTTCCTAACCTCAATTATCAATAATTCTCAATAATAGATCAATAATAGATAATCTCAGCAATAATTAATAGTCTTTAATTAATATCTCGGTTCGCGAGGCAAAGCGACACTTTTCTTAGCCAGATTCGTTCGTTTTAGATAAAAACACGCCGAATAAGCTTAATTTCATCAATTTCTAAAGTGATGAGGTTAAAGTAGACAATTTCAGATTTTTACCAAATATTTGCTACAAATTTTTATCAACAAAAAAATTACAGATGTGACAAAATATATAACGTTGTGGGCAAAAAATGAAGTTTATCAATAAAACATGGTAGATTGATGACAGACTTAACTTCTTATTTGCTACGTAATTTAACAGGTATCACTACTCTGCCACTTTCTGTTGTGTTATGACCGATCGCAGTGTTAGATTATGTTAGAAGTTCAGAATGTCAGTAAAACATAATTGAGCTTAATACTTTGACTACCAAATTGATTTCGGTATTGAGTTTAATTCTCCAGCATCATTCTGAAATTTTCGATAGTTTACACTATGAGCTATTGAGAGAAATAGCATATATTTTTTATATCTAATATATTACAGTATCTTGCGTAATTTCTATTGTTTTTTTAATGTATCAAATCCCGAGTAAAATTATTTTTAATTAAGTTAATAAAATCATGATAAGTAGTTAATGGAGTTTAATGTTCGTATAAAATATCAAATTACGTTTTTATTCTTTTGTTGAGATAACTTTATTTCATTTCTCTATCTTTTTTTATGTGTCATATCCAATTATTTCAATTTCTTAAGAAAATTAAACAAAAAAATGATATTTTTCAGATATATCTCGCTGTATTTTTATTATTTGTTGGTTATAATTCTTGATATAATTTACTGTTAGGCTATAAATACAATTGTGATCAAACATGATGACTTGGAACGTTCTTAAATGTACTTTTGGATCGTCAAGAAGTATTTTACGAAACAGGTGTGGTATCTAATTATTCTGAAGAAAACAAAATCTAAAAAAGTTCAAAATATATTGTTAAAAATCTTTATAAATTTAAAATATGAAAAATTTTTTTTAATAATATATTACAAGAATTTTCCATTAAGGGAATATCAATGTCTTATTTACCTTAGGTTATATAAGTATATAAAAATATTTACATATAAGAAAATAAGGATTGATTACTCATTGCAGATTATCGGAATGTGTTTATAAAATCATCAAACCAATGTCGACAGTGGATCCTAAGGATATTGAACATCACTCTGTTTTAAAAAATGACTGGTGGAGTGAGAACAGTCAGATGACTGATCTTCATTTATATGCTGCGTTTAGAATAAAGTTTGTGAGGAATGGATTGGCAAATGCCGGAGTCCAAATGCAGAATGCAGTTCTTCCATTGGAAGGAGTCAAGATTGCGGATGTTGGTTGTGGTGGAGGTATATTGACTGAGCGTTTAGCTAGAATAGGAGCACAAATAACCGGAATAGATGCATCAGCAGATTTAATAAATGTTGCAAAAGAGCATGCAAAATTGGATCCTAATATATTAGAGAGAGTGAACTATATTCAAACAACTGTGGAAGATTTCTCTCAAAAGGAGAGAGAATCGTATGATGCTGTTGTGGCGTCTGAGGTCTTAGAGCATGTAGCGGATGTGCAACTATTTTTAAAGGTATATGGGATATCCTAGAAATAAGTAAACAAACTTTGGAATCATATTCCACTGTCCTTAAGGATAAAAGAAGGTGATATAAATATAGATCTAGAAACTTTCCTTTTTTTTTTTAAGATATAAACACTGTATTTATCTCAAAAGTTTACATGAACAGATATCACATGAAGTAAATTTTGTGATAGAGCAAGTAATGGCAGCTTATCGACTATCGTAGATAGAAACTAAAATTTCTATCTAAACGTTGCAAAGTTAAAATGTTTCAAAAAGAAAGAATTTCCAGATCTTTGTATGACATTTTTTTATCCTTAAGGACAGTAGAATATAATACTAAAGTTTGGCCATCTATTTATGTAAATCTATTTCTGAAACACCCTGTATATTATGATAGATTATAAAAATTATTGAATATAAACATAAAATATTTTATGAATATTCTTTACAGAAATGTGTGGAAATTTTGAAACCTGGAGGGTCGATTTTTATAACAACAGAAAATAGAACTATAGCATCTTGGTTGCTCGTTATTGTAGCAGCAGAATACATTTTCAAAAAAGTACCTCTTGGTACTCATGTATGGAATAAATTTATCACACCACACGAAATTCAACATATATTGGATGATTGTAAGTTTTATCTCCGCTATTATCTAATGAAAATTATCAAAACATTACCAAAAAGATATTTTATTTTATAAAGATATCTGTATGATTAAAATTTAAAATTTTATAAATAATTACCAAGTAAGCACTTTTACATTGTGTCATAATTGTTTAAACTTTTTTTAAAAGATGGATGCAGAACGAGATTAATTCATGGCTTTAAAATTAACCCATTGTTAAAACAGTGGTCTTGGTCGTCATGTACAGCAACTTTTTATGGCCTTCATGCAATCAAACAAAAAGAAACTAGCATATAGTTTTCGTAACATGCAATTTTTTTGTTATTAAATACAGAATTATGTATTTTTATTATTTATCGACTATAATATAATTGATACTATGTATGTGCTAATAGAATAAATGTCAAACATGCCTTTAGGATGCTCGGCACTTATCTTGTCAGCAAAAAATTAAATATTGTTTAAAAATTAAATATTATATTGATTTTGTTTTATTTGAATATTGTAATTTTTATGCTGAGCGTTTACCTGCAGTCTACATCAAACTTTCAACAGCAAAAGGATTGAAACATATTAATATTTTTATATATTTTTTACATAACCTATTCAATCTTCATATTTCGCGCTCTAGAAAATACTTATCAATGGCTACATTTAGCAAAGGAAACTAATCAGTTAGCGCTTAATAATTCTTTAATATGATTGGTTCCTACACTTAGATCCAGCGAAGAATTAAAGGCAAGAACTAATCATATTGAAGAATCATTAAGCGCTAGAAACCGATTAGTTTTCTCTGCTGAACGCAGCCAATTCTAATGGTCATGTGGTTTATAGTACTAATTTTAGAAATATATGAGATAAACAACACAAAAGCACAGTACGCGTCTGACGTATTGTGTCCTTGTTATAATCACAAGTTAGTAGATCTACCATAAAGTAAGTATTTATACGTAATCCATTTCAAATTTTCGATAAAAATATACTCATTTTGTGTAAAAACAAATATTCGAAAATTATAAATCATTGATTTATTATATTTTGCAGAAATAAATTCAAATTTTATGTTATTCTTTCTTTCTTTGTTTCCGCTTATCTTCATTTTATTTAACCCAATATGTACTGTAAAATATGATGTACGATTTGCTTTTTATATATCGTTAGTATTCAATTCAAATTTATAAAATTTCAAAATTTAAATTTAAACATCTTCTAAATTTGTGTTACGCATTGTAGATTCATCTGTATTTTATATGCAAATATATAAAATCTGAAAAATTTCTCATTTCTCATAATTACAAATTTTAGTCATTAAAACATTTTTACTAGGGAAATGTTAATGTAAGATAATGAAAGAGTAAAATTTATGAAGTATATTCCATATTTATATTGCGTAAGATGATATTTGTTATGTTACATCATATGATATCTACTTTATATTATAGATACAGTTACATTACGCATGTGCTAAAATAGCTATATTAAAGGTAGAAATAAAAATTTTTCTGTTTTTCTAATTCGGTAAATTTTTCATTCACGAATATATGTTAATATATATATGTGTGTGTGTGTGTGTGTGTGTGTGTGTGTGTGTGTATAAACATACATAAATATGCATAAACATTCGTAAACATATGTAATTATATATGACATGTCCATATATATCTTTCTTTTTTTTTAAATACTATATAGTATAATAAAAATGATAATAATAATAATGCTTTTGAGACTTCCATGGATATTTTCTTCAAAGATTACGACCAGGTTTACGGATTATCGCTATGTCATTGCTAATGCCAGGCGGGCATTAGTAATGAATAAAGATACGGCGATAACCCGTAACCTTCTGATATCTTTGATAATAATGGAAAAACAATAAAAATCATTACAAGGATAATTTTCGCATTGTTTGTTTTAGAAAAATCAGTTTGGAGAAATATAAAAGAATTGCTTATTATAATTATATATAAAATTACACTATTAATTATATATTTATTATATATATAATTATGTATATAATTATATACATTAATTATATATATAATTATGTATAATTTTGTATATAATTATATATAAGCAATTGTTTTACATTTTTTGAAACTTGATTTTTTAAAAAACTTTTTGACTCTAGCCCACTCCATCTGCTTACAGGAGGCATTGCCAGACATCCTATATAAAGAATTCTAGAAAAGATATAGATTTTCTTAGTATTTCTAAAGTATTCCAAAAATGTAAAACTTTTTAAAAAATCCATCATTTCATCTTTTTTTGCCGAGGAAATTATTAAATATAAATAAAATACTGAAAAAAATATAAAAACATTTTATAATTTTTTTCCATGGGGTGAAAATTTGCAAATGGGAGGCGTGAAAATTCTGAAACCAAATGGATCGATTTTTATAACAATAATTAATAAAATTCTTGTATCGTTGCTCTCCATTACTATAGCAGTCGAGTATATTTTCAAAATTATTCCTCTTGGTACTTATAGTGAAATAAATTTATCGCTCCGTGAAGTTCAACATATGTTGGATAGTTGAAAGTTTTAATTGTCATTAGAAAAACATCATCAAAAAGCATTTTGTTACATAAAAATAATACTATTATTACACATGAGAAAGCGATGATTACTATACAAATTTTCCTATGCTATCAATTTTCTTTTTTTTTTTATAGATGGCTGTGAAACAAAATTAATTTGTGACTTAAACCCTAACTCATAGATAACAAGACAATGGTCTTGGTTATCATCTACTTCCGTGTTTTACGCATTCAAATAGAATTATATATAATTTCATGCAATCAAATAGAAAAATTTAGCATACCTAGTTACTCTTCGAAAAGTACAACTTTCTCGTTATAGGATGCAAAAAATAACATATTAGTTCGTTTATTAATTATAATTATAAATAATGTTATCAATTCCTTTTACGGCATGCCACTTAGAATAAAGTGTATCATATTTAAGCAGAAAGTGCATAATATATATAATGATACTTGGATAAAATTGAAAGATAATATATCACACACATACACGCGCGCGCGCGCGCGCACACACGCACGCACGCACGCACGCACGCACGCACGCACACACACACACACACACACACACACACACACAATGTATCACCTTAATCTTTTTTAGCATAATTTCTGTCAAAGAGAATCAAATGCACTCATTTGATTCACTTTAACGAAAGTTATGCTCAGAAATGTAAAGGTGATGCACTTTTAAACAGTATTGTAAAATTACTGTACAGTATATCAAAAGAATATATATTTTATTGTAATGAACTTAATTGTATTTAACATATATTTTGATAATATATATTATAATAATATAGTTTTATGAAAAAAAAGAATATGCTATATTTAGAAACGATATCTATTTCTTATTTTGTTAAATATCACGCATAATATAACGTAGACAATTGTCTAACAACATATCGCATGGAACCCAGATAAAAAGGCAATAAGGAAACAGTATTCTAAGAAAATTTTAGTTAATTATTCGCGAAGTTGTCATTTAAATCTTCTCTAGCATCTAACGGCAACTTCATGAGAGGCAATAAACATTTACTTTGAAATAGCGAATCCTACTCGGTCGTTTTCCATATCAAACTCTGTATAATATCGACCAATAAATACATCACCCAAAATCCATAATGATTGAGGCAAATCCATACCCATGAAGCCACTCATACATATTGTTTTACCAAATTGTTTAATCTAGGAAAAATTAAATATTGCGTGATTTCTATTCTAAAATAATTTAAATCATTATATGAGCCATTTATATTTACCTTAAGGACATAATCTTCACCAATAAGAGTGAAATTCTTATTACCTAGCGTGAAACTGATAGAGGGCATACTAGAAATCTGGTTACAATTCACCTTTAAATAATTAATATTAATTATTCATATTGGTAATCAATTAATTTATTATAAATTAATTCTTATTTCTGTATATACAATTTATCTCGATATTATTGCAAATTACTATTGTGCGAAAGTCAGTTACTTACCATTGCTTCCCCACCAATAGAAGTAGCTCCAATCATTTCGTTAATATCTTTGATTTCTGACGTTGGTCCAGCTATTAGGGAAGTGCCTGTATCGGCAATAGCTTGGCAGCCTTCCTTGCAGAAAGCGTGATCTTTCACTTGAACCCTATAATATCATAGCGTTAACAATTTGCTGACAAAATATGATCCGTGATTGTATGATATTTAATTTAATCGTATACCCATCCATCTTAAATTGCCAGTATCCTTTGCGAGTAACAGGAATATACGTGAATTCGCCTTCGTAATGATCGGGGTCGGAGCCACCCAATATCATTTCACCACCCTCTGCAGCTGAGGAATCGCTGTATAGATTTCATACTTTTTATATTGTAATGTGGAAAAACTATTTGAATGAAAAAAACACATGATGCATGAAAAAATTTTTACCGATTTAAATAGAAACTAAAAACAGCTTGCGACACCAAGTTTTGTTTGACCATATTATAGAAGACGGGAGTCACTCCATCGACGGATATCGTGGAGTAACCCATCCCCAAGATACCATCGAATTTCGCAGCAACAAAGGCTATTCCTGGTTCTGATATCGCTTCCGCGAATGTTTGATGCTGAACAGCAAGGCCAGCAACCTATAAAAGGAGCGATATTATTAATAAAATATTGTGCTTTACTTTGGAAAACAAAACAGGTAAATCTTTGGATGAGCTACAGTCTCATAACAAAAATGATTATACAGGGAGATATTTATATTTTATATCGTCATATTCACAATCAGAAGACAAAAATACATAACAAATAAATAGTCATTCCTTTTTTTACAAGAATGTAGCTCATCTGAAGGTTCACCCAATAACAACGTTTTTAAGAAATTTTAGATTACAACTTAGTTGGAATTAGATTAAATTGCCAAATAATGACTCACAGTCACTACATCTTCAGATAAAAACCCAGATAAGCTGCCAGAACCATAACGAATGGCGAATATAGTACCATTTTTTTTATATGTAGTGGATTTTTCGCTAGTATATTTATTATGTAATACTGCAAAAAATAGTAAATAAAATTGTTTCAATTATCGAAGAGTTCAGAAATAATTTCTTTACTCATTTAAATGTATAATTAACAGCAATTTAAATCATTGAACATATTTATATTTTATGCTTTAATACGAGCTATCTTATGTCGAAGGTTATCGATATTTTAAGAATAAGCGTGATAAATTACATAAATAAGACTGTAAATAATTATAGAGCGTAATTCCACAATATTTGGTTTATCAATGATTTTAATTTTTGAAACTGCCACTTTAAAGATTTCAAGAATTTATTTCAAATATGAATAGATAGAACACAATCTACAGCACTATTTCTATTCTATCAATAAGAAATAAAGCCCACAACGATGGATAGTTGTATTTTTAGTGCTTAAATAATTCGATATGAATTGATATACTATGTATTAAATTCTGCCAAATTACACGCCGAATTGATTTTGCAGTCTTGAAATGATATCGACAGAACTACCATAGTAACATGACAAATTAAATTGCCTAGCAATTTAATAATTTGATGCTCACAGGCATCTTAGAAAGATCTTAACGATAAATATATTAAAACCTATAAATAATTTACTGAGATTAAAATCTTTAGTACATAAGTTGACACCGAATTATGTAAACACTAAAGATCCAACTTCAACAATAACTGTTGCCGTTATGAGCTTAATTTTCTATTGATTGTTTATTCACATGTACGGCTCAATAAGATTCTTATTATTTGTTTTTATTCCACATTTTTATTTTTGATATTAATATTAAAGAAAAAAAAGCACTCGAGATTATTTCAATGTTTGGAATGATATTATTAATTATAAATATATTAGGTGCGCAACTAAGTTCTCGCTGTTATTTTGATGGCATTTTCATCAAAATAACAGCGAGAACTTAGTTGCGCACCTAATATATGTATATCAATAATGAAACATCAAAGTAGTGACACTGTGATACTGTGTACTTACAGCAAGCAATGTTCGTAATGTGGCATTTCTTGGATGGTACCCAGAGGTTGGAGGAACCAGTATCAAAAATTACTTTAAAATTCTGTGGTGGGGTCCCAATTGAGATAACACCATAGTATTGAGCATCCAAATAATTAGATAGAGGTTCTGGTGTGTAGTTGTCAGTAGTTGTAAACGTACGAACTTGTGTCAGGTCAGTGCCAACCTCTTTCAAAGCTTTTCGAATGGAATCTGTCTTGTGTAACGGAATTCTTAAAGCAACATAAAGAAGTTTCATTATACTGTATGAATATATTTATCACTGTATGAATATATATATCAGAGAAGATATTTATACATAAGAAATATATATGTACATATACATATATATACATATGTATAGAAATATTTCCACTGATGCAAGCAGCACTAATTTAAAGAACAATGAGTCATATAAGTTTAACCTTTGTTCTAGAAGCTTTCTTATACATGTATAAAGTAAAACAGAATTGCATGTGTAATGCAAATTAAAAAAAATCTATTTCTTTAATTGTGAATCTGATAATCAGTCTGAATCTTTCTTATTCATCATATCATGATTCATGCATATTTGAAAGTACTATATAATTTATAGTCCAGATCTTTTTAAATAAATCTTAATAGTGTGAACATTCATTAACTGTACAATTTTATACAAAAACAGTTACTTTGAATGAGCTAATTATATGTTACTTAAAATTACACGATAAACAAATGATAAATAAGCAGTAGTGATGGGCTAAATGATTATTTTTTGTAAGCAAGTACAGTTATAATTTTATTATTACTTCAAAAGAACCAGTTATGTAAATAATTTTCGATCATGAACAATTTTATGGTTACTACTCATAATATCCTATATCCTAGTCACATTTTTTGGATTTTTTTCATTATTTAAGTCAATTAAGAAATCTATTTTGAAATATTTCATTATTTAAAACATGTTTGCCTAAACAAATAAATATAAAGTGTTAAATTTTATATGCAAAAATTGATATTAATATAATTATTAATAAATAGCTCAAATTTATTTTCATTGTGTAAGGTCATATTTGAATATTTCAATTGAAAAATATTAATATGTAATAATCATAAAGAAAAAGAGAGAAAAGTCATTTTTTAAATTCCATTTTTATTGTAATATAATTAAATTAAGAAATATATAAACAAAATATATGATAATATTTCATTTATATCAATTAAGAATAAGAGCTTTTGAGAGCTAGTGCTGAATGTTGCAATTAAGGTTTATTGTATATAACAACTGAATAAACCAAGATTTTCAGTTCTCTTGATTTGGATCTTCTTCAGCAAATACATTAATGATAGAAAAGAAATTGTGCGAATAATGAACAAATATTCTTTTTTTATCACTAATAAAGAAGATTCAAGGATTAAAATGTCTTTATTTATTCAGTTGTTACATTATCTAAAACATTATATAAAACTTGATTGCAATAACATCTGGCTTTCAAAAGTTTTTTATTCTTAATTGATTTAATTCATTAAAGTCTATAGAATTTATTATTTCATTTATAAATTTGATAATTTAAACAATTTTCTTTTTTAAAATTTTAAATTTATTACTTTTGTTTACTTATAAAATTTAAGACTTGATATAAATAATTATTTAGTTTGTTAACCATATTATTTTTCAAATTTGATGACTGTTAACTTAGTAACAGATAACGAAATAACTTCCATCACTAATAATCAGGAATTTGCTCGCTGCTATCTATGGGTCTGTTTTTGTAACTGAACTAATGTACACTTTCAAAACTTAACATGATAGGTAAACATATGTATTAACAAAAGCGAGAAAAAAGATTCTATTGTTGTTTGGTGCAAGAATAAAAAACAGATCTTATATTTGGCCATGTTCCAAAATTTATTGCCAGTACTGAAAATCTATAGTGCACATAACGTAAGCTATAAATTTTCAATACTGACAGTACATTCTGGAACAAAGATTTTGTTTAAGAATCAAAATAAAATTGAAATAGTCTAGATGTAAACTGCTCTCTTACTCGCTAATCTCATTTAAGTCGTCGGAAAGGACAAGAAAAACAAGAAATATATAAGAAATCTTCAAAATAATCATCTCTTTGTCCGCTTGCTTTACTCCGATAGGAAGAGATATGATTCTTCAAAATTATCAGTTAATATTGTTTATTATAAACGCACGTATCTGCACGACTTCTAATCGATTTATCGTGCGGATACGTGTGTTGAGTATGAATCCGCGATGTTTAATCTACGCGTACTCACCTTTGAAATTCTGCTTCAATCAGCACAGCAAGTGCTGCAATTGCAATGAAGAAACGTAACATGTTTTCTGAATTTCCTCGGAGATTGTAAGAATCGAGATTTTTAGAGACGCTGTAATTTCTTATAAATTAGAACTACACAAACAAGGACTCAATTATTGCTACTCTTGGTTCTTGTCAGTTCTTGTTGATCTGTGTTGAAGGACTCATCAGTCATCCAACGTTCTCACCGATCACTAATGCCGCTTAATGACGAACGGCGGCATCGGCGGCGCTATATATACCATAGACGTATAAAATACATAAGACGGAATTTAAACTCCGCGGGGGGAGGGGAGTAGCCTTACTGTAAGAAATTGACCAATTATAGTCGTAGACGAGAAGAATAATTGACTATGATTCGTTCATTCTTTATGGTTCAAGACTTAAAAACCTATTGTAGATCTGGGCTAAAGGAACTCTAATTTCTCTCTGTCCGAACTCTTATTAGAGGAACATTAGCTACAAGTGGGATTTTACATCGCTAATTACTGGAGGCAGTAGTTTCCACCGAAGGTTTAATCCGGATCAGAATGTAAGAACCAACCAATTATAGTCGAGTATTCCCCTGTTATAGTCGAACGACAGGGGAATGCTCGATTGTAGTTGGTTGGTTCTTACATTCTGATACGGATTAAACCCTCGGTGGAAACTAAGCCAGAGATTTGTATATTTTGCAAATCGCATTTGGAGAAATATTATGTTCCAAAATCCATCAAAATGAAAAGTATTAACTTCACCCTAGACACATCTCCATTCAAATCTGTTGTTTTAGCGAAAAAAAATTACTTAAAATTGATAGATATCAAGCGACAGATATCAATTTTAATCATATGATCCTTTTCATCATTGAAACAACTGATTTAAATGGCTTGAAAGTGTATTAAAAAATATGAAACTCAATTATCAAAAATGAAATTATTTTATTCAATACAACTTTATTCTTACATACATATAAAAAATGAGATTGTCTAAAAATAGAACAAGATTCGTGTTGCTAAAACTTTTCTTTTTTATTTTTTGTCACGCACATATTACTGAAATTTGATTGATTGACTTAAGCATTCTGATTTTTATTGTAAAGTTATCGTATAAATTAATAATAGTCCCATATCATTAAATTCTTTAATTTATAACATTAATTTATAACATTTCAATCCGAATTCAAAGTTCCCTTCATCAAAAATCAAATTTACTTGTCGATGAATCCGCCGTCATATTAAATTCAATCTGTCCTTCACAGTTTTCTTGAACTTCAGAAGTAAGAGTTTCTTCTACATCCTAGAAAAACAATTTTTTTTATTTGTTAGTCAAAGAATACGAACAATCTCATTGAATTAATGATATAATTAATACTATTAAATTTAATACAGTTAAAGAGAGATCCAGGCTGAAATAATACTTTTTGCAATAAGTTCTTTAGATTGTAATGTGCTAGTAGCAGCAAAAATCTAATTTAAAATGCACACAGATATATTATTACAACATTTAACTTTGATCATAATTAATGCTTTTCTTATTTAGTTGATTAATACAGACAAATTATAATTTTATTTATAATACATATTTTACTTATTTAGATAAAACTGTTTATCAAAAAACAGAACTTTTCTATGTTTCTAGATTATTTTCAATTTATAAACATAAAATAAATGTACAAACCTTTTGTGAAAAAAACGCATCGATTATAGCCATAGATTTTTGATAAACTTGCTCATTCTGATGATGTTGAAGAGCTTCTATTTTATCTAATCCTCCAGCTTCTTCTATCAGAATAGCAAGTTTTTCCACTTGTCCTATTTTCTCTGCTGCATGCAAAATATTAGTTAGACCATCTAATACAACAATAACAATATTCCAATCCTTCGATTCCAATAAATTACAAAAAGGTGGTAATACACCCACTCCCACTAATTGGGATAAATGTTGGATTGTTCCTCCTGTTGTCAAGTTAGTTATAGCCCATGCAGCTTCTTTTTGTGATTTATAGTCCCCCTTAAAAAATGGATAAATTGTCTACAAAATTCTTTACACAAATATTTAAAACAAGTCCGATTGATTTTGTCGTGTATGCGCAAACACACTTACAAACTGCAGTACTTCTATCAATGGTGATAAAAGACCAGCATCTATCACATTTTGGATTTGATTCGTATTACCAGCCATAATATTACTAATTGCCCAAGCAGCTTCCTTTACAATATTGACGCGATGATACCGCAACAAAGCACCAAGATGTGACAATCCTCCCGCAAGAATTACAGCATCCGTTTGAGCATCGTCACCTGTTACTATATTTCCAACTGTACGCAATGCTGGAGTAAGAATCATTCCTTCCTGCAAAGTCAACATCTGTACGAGTCTCGGTATAATGCCAGTTTCTAATACTGCTTGTATCTTGTCGTTGGATCCATCAGTAAGATAAGAAAGTGCCCAACAAGTATCAGCTAGAACAAACAGCAATGTAAGTATCTCAAATTCAGAGTTAATTATATAATATATAAAATAACAATATAAACATCTTACCAAGTACATCTCGATCTGTATAACTAAGCAGGCGATTAAATATTGGTAGAACAGGTCTAATCAATTCAAAGGGTGGAGGTGGATTCTTATTTCGACATAAATTAGATAAAGTCCATACAACGTTCCGCAAGAATGTTATCTGCACATTTCATTAGTATCGGAAAATATTAAAATGTTATCTACTTGTTCAAATCTTATGTGATATATATATATATATATATATATATATATATATATATTAGGTGTTGGAATTAATTCGTAGCGTTTTTAATGAAAGAATGTTATTTATTTCACATGAGCATTAAAAAATACATTAATGAAAGTACTTCCCATCACTTGTAAAACGCTACGAATTAATTCCAACACCTAATATATATATATATATATACATACACATATGTGTGTACATGCTATCTAATTATTATAAGATTAAATTATTTCTCTATTAGATAATTTATTCTTAGAATAATTAGTGTTTAATATGATTGAATACTGACATTAACTATTTAATCACTGTTTTACTATAAAAAATGTACAAATCTTAGGCTCTGCACGTAAATATTAAATATTAAAAAAATAACATTAGGAATAAAGATTAAATGTAAAGCCCTAAACATGATGCGAAGGTAACAGCGATAGCGATAGAAATAGTAATAGCGACAGGAACAGAGGAATCCAACATACGGAAATGCATATATCAATGCATATGTCAATGCACATATCCTATTTTTATCGCTGTTGCCTTCGCATTGTGTTTAGGCCTTAACATATCTTATATCTTACTTGTATTCATTGTATGTTACATTTAAATCTATTTCTAATTTTATTTTTCTAATATTTAATATTTATTTCTATTTGTAATATTTTATTTCATTTTACTTCTTTAAATCCCTAATATTTAATACTCTTGCTCCTAATATTTCTTTCATTATGCGCAGGGCTTAACATTTGTACATTTCTGAATTAATAAAATTTTTGAATATTAATATCGACAATATGAAAGCAAACAAAACAAATGTAATCAAAAGATGTCAAATGCGACGTCACTTACTGAAGTATCAGGTTTAATTAAATCCAGCAAAAGAGGCAGAGCATCATGTCCAAGAACAAGATCACGTGCATATGGTCCATCTCCAGCTATATTTCCTAAGGCCCACACTGCTTGTTCCGCAACGACGGGTGATGTAGATTTAAGTAGGTTCACTAATTTTGGTATTGCTCCATATTTTATAACATTTTGTGTTTGTAAAGATGTACCAGAGGCTATGTTAGTTAATACCCATGCTACTTCAAATTGCAAAGCAACGCTAAATAGAAATAAATAAATTATATCTTGTTTCTTAAATATATGAAGAAATAATTTATTTAAATCAATAAATCACTTTCATAGTGTTCATATACATACTTATAATCGTTATCTAAGAGCGCAATGCAACGTGGTACTATACCACCTTCTATTATATCATTTATAGGAGGATTTTTTTCTCGACTTAATAATTTTCTGCAAGTCTGAATTGCCGACAATTGTAACGTCTCATCTGATGAGTTTATATGATTTACAATTTCATCTATAGAAAGAGTAGGAGTGGGTGAGACAGTGGCTTTATTCGATAAATCTGACAGTTCTTGATTTGATGTATCAAGATTACGTCGTTTTGATAATTGATCATCCTTCTTGGCTTTACGTAGCTCCACTGATAATGCATTCCTTCTTATTCGAGCTTCCTAAGGGAGATACACATATACTAAAGGAATGTTTGTAAACGTTTATACAGTAGATTGTAATTTGTAGTTTGATCATATCAGAGCAAATTTTAATAGCAAAACATTAACGTATTATTTTAAAATTATACATATAAATTGTACAATGTATAAAATTTAAAATAATATACAAATAGTCTTATGTCTCTCTTGATGTCATATAATTTGTTTGAAAATGTTTTGAATGAATCTTATACACCCCATACAGCATGAATAATTAATTCCGGCAGTATTGCAGCAACATTGCAATATACCAATAATAGTACAATAAGGTCACAAATGTAACAACATTAAGTTTTTGTGTCATATAAGTAATTGAAATAATCCAATTTTTTATATATAATTATATAAGAAAAGCTAAGTGAATAGATGCTTTATAATGATTGTATAAATTTATATATAAAACTACAAATCATATATATAAACATGTATAAAATATGTAAAAAATTTATATTTCCAAATATAGAAAATTTTTTCTAAAAGAGTTAAAAACAGATTGATTTTCGCTAATTATTATTAAAAATAAACACAATTAAAATACATAATCAAATGTTTCGACCTTGAATATGGATATCAGTGAGTGTATGTACTTATATTGCTAGAGTCAGATAAAAAAATTTCTTTAATATATAGCGGTTGTTAAATTAGAAAATAATTTTAATTACACTTACTTCATGTTTGTTATTAAATTTAAAATTTGCTTTGCGTCCATGACTGTTATCCTCTCGAGAAGGCATTGTTCTTTAATGTACTTAATACTTTTTATATTGCTTGATCTATCTCAATCTAGATCCCTGCGTAAATGTTTAATAAAAGATTCAAATTAAAAATATATTAGTAATAATAACGATTAATTAGAATATACTGAGAAATAATTTATACAATTAGATCAAGTCTGATAGAATGCATCTATAACCTTATCAAAATTCACATGTACTTATTCAAAGAAAATTTGAGTGACATTGTAATGTAATTAACGTATGAAAATAAATTGTGATAAACATAGCTAATTTTAAATTAATTTTTCATGATTACACGCGAATACTGAGAAATAAGCTATTTTCATGATTAATCGCGAATCTAATAGTACATATATATATATATATATATATATATATATATATATGTGTGTGTGCGTCTACAGTTTACCTCATCAAAATTCATAATTCATATATTCGAAGAAAATTTGAGTGACTATGATTAACGTATGAAAACATGATTGTTGCTATTTTTAGTTTACTTTTCACAACGGTTAGATGAAAATAAGTATTAGATATCTATATAGGTAATTGTATATAAATTATAATAAATTAATTTCGATCGTACCTTTACAAATTAGACGGCGCGATAATTATCTCTTCAAATTGCAAATTTTCCTGCATATGCCTGTGTTACTCGTCTTTGTCGAAGAATTCAAATAACTTATCGTAACTGTTAAAACTAAAAAAGAAAGAAAGAAAGAGTCTTGTTTACAATTATCCAATAAGAATTGTTGAAAAATTGAAAATAGATCAAGCTACAACGTTCAACGTTTAACCGCTCTACAAGTGTCCACAAGCAAGAATGATGGTCTTTCTATTTCTACAATAAGCTAATTATCTTTAAGGAGCGTTTATATTGGCCGTATTCATATGCCATAATTCGTACGAATTGACTAATCACAGTCGAGTATTCCCCTCTTATAATCGAATGAGAGGGGAATTTGCGACTGTGATTGGCCAATTCTTACAGATTATGGTACATAGCTAAGCAAATTCAAAATTTTGTTCAAATGACTACTTTTGTAATTCAGAAGCTTCTAGAATTTAATTCCTTCTACAATAATATACTGCGTTTATCATTAGGCACCTTAAGGTTATCATCTGTCTCTCTTTTTTCCCCGAATACCGTCCTCTTATCCTTGGAAAAATTCCGCTGAAATTTTACAAAAATTTTGATAAAAGTGAGTTTTTCAACAAAAATATTGAATAATCATCAAAATTGAACTAAAATTCCTTCACAAGTTTTTTGAAAATATTAATAAAATTTGCTAAAATTTCTTTGAAATTTCGGTGAAGTGATTTTTTTTTCAGCCAAATTAATGAATTACAGAAATTTTTCTGAAAATTTTTCTAAAAATTTATTGAAATTTGTCTAAAATTCTTCTTAAATATTTTCATATAATTTTTTTTCAGCAAAAAACTTTGAAAAATGAATCGTTAAATTTAAAACAAAATTGTTCCAAAAATTGCTGAAAATTTGTTGAAATTTTCCTGAAATTTGATTTAAATTTCGTCGAAAATTTTATATTTCTTTAAAAATATTTTGAATATTCTTTAACATTTCGTTGAAAATATTGCAAAATTATTACGAATATGCAAAAATTAGTTTTACTTTATTTTTTACATATAAATGGTTTTAATATGCGTGAGAAGACAATATATTATAGTATTAAGTATATTTCCATTAGCACATTACAGTTATATTTAATATTATTTTTTCTATAGGTGTTCCATCTTTTTCACATCTTTGATTAGACATGTTAAAACTTTAACTATATCGAAAAAAAACTTTACGATTAATATCTCGGTTCACGAGGCAGAGTGACGCTTTCTTTTGCCAAATTTGTTCATTTCGTGCAAAAGCCCAAATGAGCCTAATTTCGCCAAAATCAGAACTGATTGTACTAAACAGAACAATTATTTCAGTCATTTTATCATAATCAAATGAATTGAAAAGAAATAGAAGAAAACAATATCAAGTATAAGATTTCATCATTACTTATTATTATTTTTTAAAGCGATAAGTTTTTTTCAAATGACATATATATAAGTAACAAATTTATTTATTTAAACTATATATTTAATTTAGTTAAAGTGTATATTACTACGAAAATTAACTTAAGTTTTATCAATTAAGTAATTTCTAATAATCGCAATTCGCACGCATTAAATATTTTTTAAAAATAATGAAATTAATATATTCAAGTAAAATTTTATTAACTAAGATAGATTCTTATTTATATCTTACATAGTTTTCAATATTGTGCTTTAATTATGAATAAAAAAGCACATGTCCCATTTGTGATATTATAAAAAACATAAAAATAATTGCAATATATAATACTAATTTCTTTTTTTCTCTAATTGATTTTATTTTTTCGTTTTAAAGCTATAAATACGAAATTTGTAGTGCAGCTAGTATTCCTTTAAATCGCTTACTATCGACCTAATATAAAATCGCTTTGATCATTGACTAAGAAATGATAAACAAATGCAGCTTTCTTTTTATCGAAAGTAATTTGAGTCGCACGACTTCTCTGATGGCGATCGTCTCTGCTTCTAGGTGGATACCTTAAAAATATTGATCCAAACAGCGTCGCTGCACACACAAATAATATTTTTAAAATATTTTTGTCAATGCTCTTTATGTGGTAGAGAAATAATAAATTAAGAGCAAGATAGAAATGAATATAATAAATTTACCAAGTGTCTTAGCATCTAGTTCGTTATCCTGTGTATGATTTAATAATTCTTGCAAGAATGAACTGATATAGAGAAAGACAGTTCTTCTAGTCTCTGGTAACTGCATTATAATCTATAAATGAATAAAATAATATGATAATCTGAATTCATATAAGAAAACATTACATTACAGTAAAATGCTAATTTCTGATTTACTTGTTTGCATTGTAAATAATTAGTTGCTGCTGATAGGCAAACATTATGTAGATTATACGGTATCAATGGTTCAGCAGTAGATTCTAAAAGCAGTAGTAATGCCTCTGCTACCGAATGTACACCACCAGCTATGCGAAGAAATTATTGTCAAGGAATGATAATATATCCATGTGTATGTATATATATATATATATATATATATATATATATATATATATATATATATGGGTGTGTGTTTGCATGCGTGTATATGTGTATACATAGGTATATTATAGGTGTCCCATAAAATTAAATCATCTTTCACAACACTCTTTACAACTAGTATATAATAATAGCAGGTTAAAACTGCACTTTTCACATTTCACAATCACTTACATCTACGTTGATTCAATTGTAGATCGGGTTTTATTTGTGTGTGTATTAATGTTATTATGTATTTTGAAATATTAAAAGGATACGCATTGGATCTTGACTCCATTCATCTAACCAATCTCGAATAGCTATTATCTCACTATGAAGACCTGGTGTTTCAAAAAGTCCTGGAGTTTTAAGACCATGTCGATATAATCTATCCACTAAATGCCATATTTCTTTTGGAACTGAATATGGTTCTTGTGAGAGATTTTTATTATTCTCCTGTATTTTTAAACAAGCAATTTTTAAGTGCAGATTAGATTACGGAGAAATACTTTCGCAATAAAATTATATTTGTCAATTTTTTATATTCACCAATTCGACTAATCGTCCAATAGGAATTTCTCTAATTGGAACTGAAACATGAACCAATGCTTCCATTGAAGAGCCAAAACAACTTCTCTCATAAGTGCCTGAAATTATTAATTTACATAATTATTTCCAAATTAAAAAACTAACTAATAAATGCTCTATTATACATTGTTATTATTATGTGCAATATACCTGTTATAGTAATGAAAATATCTTTGCCTCCCTCGAGATGCAATACTAAAATATCATATAACTTGTCTTCACCAGAATTCAATTTGCACGCAGTTTTTTTGTCTACATATACCTCCAGTTTAATGTCGCACTTTTCACCTGACATAATAAGGAAAGGAAACACATAATGGAAAATATATTAGTGTGGAGACAGATATTGAACAAATATATATGAAAAATATAAATTTATACCTGGTTTTATAAAGCCTGTATATGGTTCTATATGCAACCAATCCTTGCAGTAGTTTGTATCGTCTAACTTTTTTATAAATTCAAATTGCACTGGTACCTAATTTAAAAATATAAAGAATAAAAGTAGATTGTAAAGAATAAAAGTAGTGTGTGCATCCCCTCCTTTTTTCTTGATACGTACCTGGCCTGTATTAGCGATAATAAGTTCTTTACTGCTAGATTCGAGAAATCTCAAAACGTCAAAAATAATATCTGTGGTATCAACCATTACTTGAGGTAAGAATTCATTTTCTAATTTATCAAGTTTTTTCATAACTTCCTCGTGAATTTTACGATACTTAGCCGTATCTATAATACGTATCTGTTTTGGAAAATTAATACAAGCTATATAATAATATAAGACACTTTTTTCAAGTGAATATGTAATAAATAAAAAGAAACAAGAAATCCATATTTGCACATCTATTATTTACTTAACATACTTACTTGAGAATCAAAACTTGCACTAACTGGCTTGTGGTCGGATATCTTTAGTTCCGGATGACTTTTATAGTAAATTGATTTAATCATATCTCCTTTCCATAGTACTCGATCACACCAAGCTGGAGCTCTGCATTTCTCGCTATACATCATTAGACATAAAAAAGAATGATATAAAAATATTAGATTGAAATTTATTTAATAAATGTAAACTGCGTTTTAGAAATGTAATATAATTTTTAGGATACCTTGAATCCCAGTTGTCGGTACCTGGATCATATTTATATGTGGGTTTAAAATCAATCTCTGCTTCCTGAAATCCTTGAAACACACGTCCTGCTTTGCGTTGGTGTCCAAGTTGATCCAATGCTAAGACGGGACTATAGATGCCTTCTGAAATGTACTGCTTAGCTGTTGCAGCATCCATTTCCGTTATCCGATAATTTAAATCTCCCAACCAATAAATCTGGCTATACACATACACATATGCTCATATATGTATACACATACTTATATTGCTTCCTTGCTTCACTATGATACAACTCAAAAAATTAATAGCGAATTCGGTTGAACACTAGTTTGCACTAATGCATGTTAAAGCTATTGTATATTGATTTAATCCGTATACAAAATGTAAATATTTAAAATTATAAAATACAGATTTTACTTAACAGTACAATAAAGCGAGCAGCCGTATCTCGAGCGCGCGTTTAGATTTGATAGTAGGTTGGACTTATTTAATTTTTAATAATTAATTTCTTGTTAACTATTGCAAAAATTATAAAATGATTAGGACTTTTTGATTCGACAGTTTAGTTTGCTCTATTTGCATACAAGCGCTATATATAATTAGGGAATATTCCATATAATATCATAGAAAACTTACTCGTGATCCTTGAAACTTTTAGGTGGTACATATTTCGTAAAAGATAATCTCGCACAAATATCAGCATAATCCTGGTTGCGTCGCTCAAATTCTTCACAATGTGCAGCTAAATGAGCATTAACAAAGCAAACAGCCGTATTGTGAATACAACAACTGACTGCAACACCACCTTTATTGCCCTATAAGAATTTGCAATTATATTTGCAATATTTAACCTTTGAAACACAATGTTTTTATGTATTTATGTATTTTATGTATTTATGTACCTTTTAAAAAATGAAAAAGTATATTGCACTCTGATTTCTTTACAACTTCATATTAAGTAATTCAGTGATTCAGTTATGAATCGAATCTGAAGTAAAAATTTTTGAACGCGAGTATGACATGGCAGCGCATGATCTATCAAGGATCCAGATTCAATCCCAGTAGGATTCAAAATTTATATTTATGCTCGTGTCTCCTCTCGGAAAAGGCCGGCAACCTCCCGAGGATGCACATAGAAATACCTCTCGCAAAATCTGCCGTTCGAAACCGGCATTAAAACTGTAGTTTCCATATGCTTGTGGCAATTAAAAAATCAGCGTGCGCACAACAAGCATATGAGAGAGGTGTAACACAGGCCAGAGGCCTAACGTGAGAAGTAAAAATTCTAAATTTTACAATTGTTTACTCAAGATGGTTTAAAGTCCGATAAATTTTTGATTTGTATAATATATTAGTAATTTGAGTCGCGAATTTTGGAACGTCATGTATAATATCTTGATATATGTATAATTATAAAATATTTTGTGTATTAGAAACTTACCAACTTTCCCATAATTCCCGTTCCTACTGTGTCAGTACACACATTTTCGATGAATGGTACATGAGCTTCAAGCGCATATACTAACAACATCATACCCACTAATCTAACAAGAGCTATTTGTGTATAATTCCCTTCTGGATGAAGTGAATTAACTATAACTTGTCTATAATAAAATTTTTTTATGTAATTATAAATAATTTTTCATTATGATTAATTATTTAAAAAAGTTATTTGAGATAGGTAAAATGGATACACTATTTTACTTTTTCAAAGTTGATACAAATGACATATATACCTCCATTCTTCTTCTCTAGGAGTTTCATGAAATAGAAATGCTTCTTTGCTCAAATCTAATTCCTGGAATCCGATAGCATATATATCTGGTGGCATTTCGTCCGTGCTCAACCATTCATTTAATTTAATGTTATTTGGAGGTTGTCCATTTACATTCCACGTGCAAGTAAGTATACTGTAATTATTGATACTAATCATGTTACGTGTATGATCATCATATGCACAAAAATACATTTTTAAACTGAATTGAAACAAATGATTTGGGATATATAATCATAATAATGTGAAACAACAAACCGAAATGTTTTACTATATGTGTAATCATCTTCTTTACAGGCCATCTGATATCGTACCACTGATTCTCTTGCAGCTACTGGGGATCTACCCGAGGCAATGCTTTGTCGTGGTATTGCTAAATCATGACTCTCAAGATTGAGCAACTATAAAAAATAAATTTTTACTAAAACATGTTCCATCATTCCTATTTTAAATTTCTATAATATTAAGTAGTATTATACTAACTTACAGAATCAGCAGTATCCTGCATATCTTTGCCACCAGTAGCCAAATTTCTCCTATTCCTTGTTAGCTTTTCAATCCATAAAAATTCCTCTGCAGGGCTTTTAGCTGTTTGATATACTAAAATCACAATTATTCTGTTGATAGGTAAATGTTGACAAATAAATGTCTTCTACATGAAAATTATATGTTAGATAAGTATGCACATACTTTCTATAGCTCGAAATATTTGTGATACTAAGGAACTGGTAGATTCTCCAAGTTTCATTTCAAATATCAGGCGAAGTTTTCTTGATGTAATATTCATGTATATATCAAGGCCATCCTGTGTTTCTCCATTAGTATCTTTAATTAAAAAAATATTAAATAATTTTTTCCTTTTTCTAGAAAATTTAATTTTTTTTAGTTGTATTACTTTTAAAGCAAAGAAGCAATGCAGTTCTTAAATTAATTGAATTACTTAATAATTATTGAAATTATTAATTTTTATACAATATTTCAGCCACTATAATGACACTGAAAAAGTATCATATTTTGAAACAAGAATATGCATTATAATAAATACAATATAAATTATAATAAATCTCAAAGGGAAGATTTTTAAAATAGGACCTTCTCATAACTCCTAAAAAGATTAATATATCAGTATAGAATTAGTACGTAATACATAGAAGCTCGAGATACCTATACTACATTTGAAATCCTGATCAATAGGTAATATTCCTTCCAAGGTCAGATCACTGTACACTTGCGGTGGTGTTTTTGAAGTTAAAAAAATTGCTAAAGCATGGGTTGTACCTTTATAAACAAGAGCAATATATCTTGAAGATTGTATCCATCCTTGTATTAATGACGCTTCTGTGGTCTAATGTTATACAGTTAAGATATGTAAAATAATATTATATACTTATATTTGTAAAAATATAATTGTAACTCATAATAGTAATATCGAATCACGATAAAGTAATCTTTAACCAAATAATACGTGATTAAAAGTAAAGCTGCTATTCAATAGTAAATTGTTATTGATCGCAATGATACAATATATCCATTATTTATTAAGTTTAAGAAAGGATACAGTCAAAACAGTCTCGCCTGACACGAACTTGGATTGCACTATTGCTAATGATTCAGATGCCGACATCTCGTTTGATCTCTTAGTTCTCACATACAAATAATTGGTTAAAATTTATTATTATCTGAAATATTGTACTTGTGTGATTTACTTTATATGTCATAATAGATCGGAAATAAAGAAAATAAACAAAGCTTCTTTCAACAATTCGCACCTTACAAAAATCTCAAGTAAACAAGAAACTGGAGATTAGTGGATTAGACAGGTTATGATTTATGTCCAGTATTGCCAACCCATTGTTATATCTTCACCCTAAATTGAATTTGAAATTCCCCCAGATAAGGAATGTTGATTCTCATTTGAATGCTTCTTGAGTATCATGTCATTCTTGTTTTATGTTTGATAAACAACAACAGAGAGAAACTTGAGAGAGGTTCATTGAAACATATAATACTACTGGAACAAGCGCTAGCTTTAGTTTGGCGATCTGAGCGTTTCAAGTGGTATCTTTATTCTTTTCTAATTGTGCAATTACAGCTGAATACAGATTAGAAAAGAATATCACTTGGAACGCTCTCTCTCGGATCACTCTTAACAAAACATTGGGTCGCGCTTGTTCATTATCGCTGAAATGTTATACGAAAAAACAATAATACTCCGAAAATTACCTTTTATTCCTTTTTACGATTTTCTTCAAAAACGAAACATCTATATCTTATACATCTTTGAAAGACTTTTTTTCTTAGTTTTTTTTATCGATTTCCTGCACGCTCCTGAAATTTGATCATTTAAATTTAGAATACCATTTATATACATGTACACATACCACACACACACACACACACACACACACACACGCGCGCATATAGGTATATGTTGCCTATAATATCGGTATATTTGAAATCGTTGAAAACAAATATACGGCAATTATGTATTACCTGAAGCATTATAGATTTGCTGAGATATATGCTTAGTTCTTAGAAAGTTTATCAAATAATTCCAGCTTCTGCTTCATTTTCTTTCTTTTATCAACGCTTTTCCGTATGTATTAATTATTAATTTTTATTTATTTGTAAGTAACAAATTAATATGTCATGTCAACAATTTGATCGATGATAGAAAATGTTACATTTAATTATTTTATGTTGTTATATCGATTCTCTTAAGTTATGAGCAGGAATATTTTTATATATTGGTTTTTTTCGTCCCTCTTCCTTCCTCTCTCTTTTTCCTCCCTTCCTTTCTCTATACTTCCCTTTCTACTTGTCTCTGTATAGCGCAGCATCCACTATCGAATGCGCAAACTCTACATCTGCAGCATCTCTCGGAAGGGATGATTTGTCGCTCAGTATCGAAAATTCGCACCGTGTAAGTATAGCTATGAGACATTTATAGCTATCAAACAAAGCGATCTTGTTATAAATTCAAAATTGTGAAGCGAATAAATTTCGATTGTGGAAATTACTACCAATGTCGAATGGGATAAACGCAAAGGATTGCGTCGTTTCACATCTCAGGTAAAAGGAAAGCCGCGGAGTGTTCGATTTGCACCACCGATGGCAGATCACGACAATATTTACGATGATGAGGTAATTAATTAAATCTTTTAACTTGCTATCATACATTATATCTGAATTTTTTTTATAAAGTTTGAATAATTCTATGCAAAAAAAAATTCTTATAATTATTTATTTTTTAATATCCACATAATATATGAAGTGACAAATTAAAATTTTCTTTAAAAGAATTTTCTTTAAATTTCTGTGTGTGTGTGTGTTTTGAATAAGATATTTTTCTCGTTTCATAAAAACATTATACCATGTTAATTATAAAATTCTTTAATTAATGTATATATTACAAGTATTACATTATTAACAAAAATAATTACCAAAAACATTTTTGTTTAAGATGCCTGATCAGTAATGCAACCTTGTTGAAACGAAAGCTAATAAATTATTTTAAATAAAAAATTACAAAAAAGATAATATTTATTACAAACACATACAATACAATTAAATGCGATGTTGCAACAATAATCAAATAATGAATTGCACTTAATTATTTTAAATACCTGGTGGAAAAATTTCACTGAAATTATTTCACATTTTAGAACATTTTTCAAATTTCAGCATTTCAGAAAAATTCAATTTAATTTCAACGATTTTTAGTTAAAAAATTCATTTTCAGTAAAATTTTTCAGAGAAATTTCAACAAAATTTCAGAGAAATTTCAATAAAATTTCAGAGAAATTTCAATAAAATTTCAGTTCAATTTCAGCGATTTTTTTAGTATATTAATTAGCTGAACAATTCATTTTTAATAAAATTTCAAGAAATTTTCAGCAATTTCGTGAAAATATTCCAAAACATGGAATAATTTCAGCTAATTTTTTTCATCGAGAATGTACATTATTTGAAGATAGTTTCGAAAAGCCCAACATTTAGATAGTTTTGACTTACAAAAAATTAGAATTTTCATTAAAATTTGAAATTAATCTGTTTCAAAACCTAGAATTTTCAAGAATGTGTCATACATTGATACGCATTTTTCTCTTAATTTTTCTCTTACATTGACGCACGCAGTGCAGTACGTCGCTTTCCTCGCTATTGATTTTAGCTACAGCAGCTGACTAGTTACTCTCACCATGAAGCTCCTATAATCGACTTTGCTTATATACAATATATTAGCATTATAGAGAATGTTAAGAATTTTAACACAAATATCGCAAGAAGATGTAATGGACATATTTATAAAAATACAATTTCGTGATCGTTGTTTATATAACTTTTAATATTCTATTAATAATATAAACTGCTCATTTATAATCATTTCTTATCATCTATGCGCAAAAGAATATCATAAAAATATATTAAAAACGTTTTATTAATTTTAATTTTTACTCATATAGAGCTTTTAGACTTATCCTTATTTAAGCATTTTATTTTCAAAGCAAATAAATTTTAATATTATCTAAATTTTAAAAAGTGTGTGATATATTCTAGATGTCAAATCAAACAGAATATTAAATACAGATGATAGGATAAATACATTTTCCTGAATTCTTTAATATTTAATAAATGACATTGTCATCATGAAATGGAAATTTACGTTTATTTTTAACAACGATATTGATAATATTTTTCAAGCAGTAGTACATCAAATTATGGAAAGTAGCAATAATAAATACATGGCATATGATAATTCGATTATTTTTGACATTAGCGTTAGTAAAGACCTTTGTGATAGGAGCTAGTTTCAACCAATCCAAATCAAAGGAATTGGCGTGGGATTTTAATAGCGTTACTCGTGATCGTCGCAGTCCTAGCTCTTATTGTCACTTCCGTAGCTTTGCTCACACCTCCCGATGATGGCCCTAGAGTACGTGGAACACGATTACATCTCTCCGAAGTAAGTAATAGCGGATTTGTATTAATATTTGTAATTAAAACGAGAAAAAAATGTAACAAATATATATACGCGTATCTAGAACTTCTTTCAGGGGGAGAGATTTTAATTATGTTATGTAATTAATTAATTAAATTATTATCAACAATTTCTTGCATTAATAAATTGCTTTTTTAAATATTGTAGAATTTAGAGCTTATAACGTGCTTTCTGTCTCTCTTTTTTCTATCTCTGTCTCATTCTTGTTCTCTTTTCAGTTCTGTTTTCTTTCTCCATCTTTCTCCATCTCTTATTTCTCTTCTTCCTTTTCTTCTTTCCTTCTCTCTCTCTCTCTCTCTCTCTCTCTCTCTCTTTCTTACGCACGTGTAGTATATATATTTGCAGATATCAGAAGAATGTTCAACATTTATCTTAATTAACATTTTATATCTTTTAAAAATTATGGAATAAGTAGGAATGGTTCAAAGATATTTTATTGTGTTTCAGGTACTCTCTGGCGAATTATCTCCTTTATTATTCAATGGATCCTGGGCGAGTAATCGCCACATTTGTTATCGAGATATTTGGGGTGGCATTTCTCTGTTAAATGTCTCGAATATCGTATCACGCAGTTTAATGCCAAATGAGACATTCGTAAGTTTTTATCTAAAAAAATGCATCATAAAAATAAATTTAATATATTGTTATCAGTTTACTGCTAAGATATGAACTAACATTTAACATTTTTTAACATTTTTTATGCAGAGACGATTGAATCCAGTAAAATTCTCTTTATCGCCGGATCATCAATTTCTGCTTCTTGCACAAAATGTGAAGAAACTATTTCGCCATTCATACTTAGCGCAATATATTGTTTATGATGTCAATTCACGGTCAGTATAATTCATATGCACAAATAGCACATTTATTATATTATAATACAAATGACACAAATATAAAAATTTTTATGAATAATTTTACAGAGAGTGCGTAGCATTAACACCTTATCCTGAGAAAGAGAGTCATCCATATCTTCTATTAGCGCAATGGACTCCACGTGGACATGGACTCGTTATGGTACAGGACTATGATATTTATTACACAACAAGTCCCACAAGCAATACTGCATATCGTGTAACGAACACTGCAGTGCCTGGTATATTATCCAATGGTGTACCAGATTGGTTATACGAAGGTAAGATATTTATTAATTTTAAATTTTATATGATAGTCAACAACACACACTAACGGAAAAAAAATAAAAAGATAAAATATTATTAAAGTATCCATTTTCTTAAAATTCACAATTAAAAAATTGGCTAAGTCTTAAAAGGACAACATTGCCGAGAGAGCGTTAATAAAGTATAAATGAATTATTTATTATTTAATTATTATTTATAGAGGAAATATTGCACAGTGCAGAGGCAATATGGATGTCGCCAGATGGCCATATGATGCTTTATGCCTCATTCAATGATTCTCTTGTAGAAGAGATGCACATTTCATGGTTTGGAGAGGGAAACAAAGCTTTATATCCTGATATACGATCTCTACGGTATCCTAAGGTACACGATATTTAAACAAACTTTGTAGTATTTTACTAAAATTAGAATTTTTTTATATATCATTTATGTTTTGTCAACAAGATAAAAGAAGAAAAGAACACTATACTTTAGAAGTATTTTATTTACTAGCCAGGAACACCAAATCCTTCTGTACGATTGTATGTCGCTGATTTAGTTGAACCGAAAAATATTCGTACGAAGATAGTGAAACCACCATCAGTCATCGAGCATACGTAAGTTTATTAATTTTATTCAGAATAAATATTCCTTATGTTACACGTTTATCATTTTGCAATTTAATACGCAAGAGTTACTGATCGCAAAGTTACTGATACTCATGAATTATTAGTTTTAGAATATTAATAATTGTTTTCAAAAAATACATGATATATAAATACAAATATAAATGAAATAGTAATTATTGTTCTCTGAATGTTAACCAAAGATAAAATAATAAATTATATTCATCATGTCCTTTATTGTTTCTCGGAGAAATCGTAAATTCTTGACAAAAATTGAACTTATGAATAATTTTTATCTTAAAAATTATCGCACAGTGTATGTGCATTTTATCTATCATTTATACATCATTAACGTTATCTTTCAAATGCATTTCTGTCTTTTTTGTCAGGGACCATTATTTCTCGACTGCTTCCTGGGTATCTCTGACAGAAGTCTGCATAACATGGTTGACACGCGTCCAAAATTTTTCAGTAATTACTATTTGTAAAAGTCCAATGTGGCACTGTCAGGTTAGTTATCTTTTTTATCGTTTTCTTTCAGCTAAGATACATGCAATTAAATATAAGTATCCATATTAAATATCTGTATAATGAATATCCATAATAATTCCATTCTCTTCAAATTTATATTTGACTTGTTTTCATTTTTTATATACTACATTTTCATTAATATTTTCTAAGTTTTAAATTTTATGTCTCTTCGATAATCTTTTATTTTTGTATATATATATATATATTAGATAATATATTATATAAATATTAAATAATAAACTTATATGTTTTTTATAAATCTAATATAGATGTAAAAAACAAATATATTTAATTAAGATTTATTAAAATTATGAATTAATTATTTTAGGAAATACAAAGAATATCAAATGAGAATAATCATGGATGGGTGGATACTCCACCAGAAGCCCCTCTCTTTTCAACAAATGGTAGTAGTTACATCGCAATAACTCCAGTGAAAGATGGACCGACGGGATATTTCAAGCATATAATTTGGGCTAGTGTGCTTCGAAAACAAGTAGTGCCTTTGACGCATGGAAAATTTGAGGTCGTTAGGATTTTAGTATGGGACCAAACAAATAATACTATGTGAGCAAGTAACTCATAAAATTAATGCCTACAATTTAACATCGTAAACAATTTGCATTTTAACTAGATATTTCATCGGTATTCCATTTATGAGACCGGGTCAGAGACACCTCTATCGTATAAGTTCTACACTTCCTCGACTAGGCTCGTCCTTGAGGCCTCCTATGTGCCTCACATGCACCATCTTATCTGACATGACAAGCGATGACGAAAATGGACATCGAATTAGTTCTGTAAATTGGCAGAATGGTCTCATCAATCGAAATGAATGGCATGAAACTGATAATAACAAGGAACATCATCAAGCAAAGGATAAAAAGGACAAATCGAAAAACAGGAATGTTTCAAGTGAGTGCCAATATTATTTTTATCCTATATCTTATTGAAAAGTTTAAAACTTACAATATTTTATTATTTTCTAAAGGAGAAAAGATATGTATTATAATAAATAAAAACACTATTAATATTTATTATTCATTAAAATATCTATTTTAAATAAAAATATAGTAATAGTTTAATACCTGTATATAATATAGGAACTTGAATAAAAATTTGTTATATATGAAAGAAATATATTTTAAAAAATTGTACAATTTAAAAAAGAAAAAATTTACTAACGTCGCTATCTGATTCGACGCTCACAGCGCTTGAGAATTATTTCATTTCCTTGTTTGTCAAAAAAACAGACGTATTTAGAAACCCTTTATTTAAGTGTGAGATTCCCCTCGCTTTGCGTTACTCGATTACACTTTACAACACAAAGCGAGACCGGCTATGCTCCTTAATTATGCGAGCTGGCAAATTGTGGAGGACTGAGATTATCGGATATCAATAAAGAGCTTAAGAATTGAACCGATCAAATTCTAAGTGCTCAATCGATTGCTTCCACTCGGAATATATAATGAAAATGTTTTTATTTTTTCTCTACGTGCCCTACGAGCGAAGATATTACGACGCAAAGTCTGAATGGCTACACATTGGCTAGGTTCAGCAAAAAAAGCAACTTTGCGATTGTTGTAAAATTCTTGAATTGATTATGATTGGTTTATACATTTAGATCCAGTGGAACTAAGGGTAAGACCAATCATACTAAAAAATTGCACAACAGTTGCAAAGCTGCTTTTTCTGCTGAACCCAGCCAATGTGTCGAAATTTATCTCCTGATTTTAAGATACGTCGTTACTGACATGTTCGTCGACCAGAGGAGAAATGTACGGTTCGTTTTTTCAATAATAGATGGCTTTTGACTTTATATCATCTATCGATCTAACCAGCGCAGACCAGCGTTGCACGTGACGGCTGTGACGCGCGCGGCGCGAATTATTCAAAATGAAATATCGAGATCGTCGCCGAAGAAGTGAGTGTCTAGATTTATAGATGTTCGCTGTCGAGGAATTAAGTGTTTAGGTGTTGTTTACGTGTTCGCTATTGAGGAATTGAATGTCTAGGTGATTGATATCGAGTATTTGCAAAGACATAGAGAATGGATTACGAAATCCATGTGTCAAAATGGTTGATAAAAATAAGAGAGAGAGAGAGAGAGAGAGAGAGAAGACCGTGGAAAACGGCCAATCTCTATCTCTTTCCGTTCAACGGTGTAATAGGAGAGAGAATGAGAGATTGGCTGTCTTCCATGATCTCTCTTTCTTGTTATTGTCGACCACATTTGAATACTTTAGGATACGGATCGCGCAGTCCATTCTCTATGTCTTTGAGTATTTGTATATCATTTGGATTGAATGAGCAACAGGGCTGTAACTTCGCGCTAATTATACACAAGGGTATCACTTAGGTTTTATTACTTTAATAAAAAATATTATCAACTAAGTTTCATTCATAATTTAATATACAACAGTTTTTTGTTCGAGGTTTATACACATATGATTTGGATTGAGTAAGGTAACAATTTTTATAGAACGTTCTGAGGACGGCCAAGTGCTTAATTGTCATTTGTTCAATATACGTCTAATTTTATTAGATACTCGACCTCATGCGGTCTGTGTTTTTAGAAAGCGGTGACCCACCTTGTCAATATCACAATGCGATCTTCCCATCCGCGGACTTTGAATATTTCGTTCTCGAGTGCCTTGGACCTGGTGTACCTACCGTGGCCCTTTACAAAATGGAAATGTCCACCCCGCGACTCCTCGCAACATTGCAGAATAACACGTCGTTGCGCGTATGTTATAAATTTCGTTATAAACTTCACTCAAATTATAAACTTTAAATATTATTCTGTTAAATATATTTTTAATAAATTTCCCGAAAACCAATCCTCCGATTTCGATGAAACTTTGCAACAGATTTCATTTCAATTTCAAATAAAAGATTTTAAAGGGACTTTTGGCGACTTTTATGAAAAAACGATTTTTTAATATATAAATTAGTAAAACGAATAGTAAATGTTTAAGTTAATCATGAAATGATCGATTTTAATAATTTTAAAAGTATATTATGGGAAAAAGATTACAATTTTCTCTGATGTTTTACGTATTAAATCTTTGCTTTGCTAAATAAGATTACAATATATGTACACTAAAAAGTATGCGTAAATACATAGATTTTATTCATAGATTTCATCAAAATCAAAGGAATTCGGTTTTTGAAAGTCTATAGATTATATAGGTATATAGGAATATAGATATATAGGCCCAGTATATAAATATATTTATATTTTCTTCATAAATATCTGCTAATTTTATTTTCATCTAAAAAATGTGCCAAACATTATATATACATAATTCTACAAATGTTTATTACAGGAAAGAATAGCAAACATCGCACTTCCACAGGTAAAGACATTTCCTGTGCAGATAAGTGGTGGGTACAATGCCCAAGTGAGATTGCATTTACCACCCGGGTTAAGAGAAGATGAGATTACACGTTATCCATTGGTGGTTCAGGTGTAAGTACGTCAAAAATATATTGTGTATCACTTTTAATGAAATCCTAAAGTTATCTGTTTTATAGATTTGTCTATACACAACAGTATTCACTATTTCAGATACGGTGCTCCTGGGTCGCAATTAGTCACTGAAATGTTTAAAGTAGACTGGAATACATATTTGGCTAGTCGAAGAAATGTTATTGTCGCACAAATCGATGGCAGAGGAAGCGGAGGACAAGGCTACAAATTATTACATGAGGTGTATTACAGATTAGGTTCTGTTGAAGTGGCTGATCAACTTGAAGTTACAGAGTAATTGATTGATATTTTTAAAAAATTAAAATATAATTAATTAGTTATTTTTTAGCCCTTATATTCAATTCAATTTGTAAAGCTTAGACATATAAAATTTCTGTAGAGCACACATGTACTTATCATTATTCTCAATAAGATTACAATTGTCCAGATACTTAAGAGACTCTCTGCACTTTGTGGACAAACGAAGAGTCGCAGTTTGGGGATGGAGTTACGGTGGTTTTGTTGCCGCTCTTGTTCTGGCTCATCCGGAACAAAAGGTGTTTCAATGCGGGATAAGCGTCGCACCTATCGTCTCCTGGGAGCTTTATGGTAAAATATTACTAAACAAATCACGGAGATATACAGGATGTTTCGAATTTAAATGGTCAAACTTCGGGAGCGTGTAGGGAATCGAAAAAAGGTTCTTTAGATAGTAGATATGCTCGTTTTATTTGGTTTTGGAAAAAAAATCACAAAAGAAAAACAACAATCTTTTTTGTGATTTTGCAAAAAAGAGAACAGTCTACAATTTTACCTGTTAGAGTGGACGAATGAAAAATGTTACAGAAGAAATTTTTTTTAGATTCATTAAAAAATTAAGGATACAATTTTTAATTGTATCTTTAAATTTTTATTTGTATAATTTATTACTTTATATGATTTTAACATAAATGATTTTTGTGCAGATTCTGCATATGCTGAGAGGTACATGGGATTACCGAATGCGACATCCAATTACAAAGGTTATGCCGAATCTAATGTTTATAATAAAGTAAAGTACCTGCATGATAAGATGTTTTATTTAGTACATGGAACTGCGGATGATAACGTTCAATTCCAACAGTCCATGGCACTTGCTCGTCATCTCGCTAGAGAAGGCGTACTTTTTCGACAGCAGGTACTTCAACGCATTTTTTAAATAAATATAAGATTTACTTTTATGCAAATTATTTGTCGAGATGCAGGAATAGAGGTATACCAACTGTTGAAATTGAGCAATAGCTGATTGATTTAATATTGATGTGAATAAATTAAATATTTCATTCCTAGCTTTGCTTTATTAAGTACATTCATATCTAAATCAAAATGTACAAATCAAATGCATTTTATTTATTTCAACTAAATTTAATCCTTATAAAATTTATATTAGTTACATAGTAATGTTTAATTTTAATTGCAATTTTCAGAGATTTGCATGTTTCACGTTGTAATAAATTTTATTTATCATTAATAATTTGTTAAAAATGTTTGAAGGAAAAAAATTAGAAACTAACTGAAATATTATGCAACTAATTTATTTACATATGGTGATGAATATAATATCGTATAACAATATACAAATCTAATTTATTCACAGGTCTATCCAGATGTAAGTCATACTTTGGCGGGCGTTAAAGGACATTTATATCTTTCCATGGAACAGTTCTTGGAAGATTGTTTTCAAAAACAAGTACCTGCTGACATGAAGGCTGGACTTGGTAGCGGCGGTTATGGCATGTACTAATACTAAAAAATTTAAAAGATAGCAATTACGTAAAATATTGCGTATCTACGAGTTAATTAAAATTGTATAAAAACTTAAAAAAAGAAGACAAAGAAAATTGTGAAAATCTAAACATCTCCAAATTGTGTTCCGTCTAATAGAATAATTACAGAAGATATGTGGCTCATCGTTTTGTACTCCAACAATCGAAATTATAAAACGCAATGAGAAGTATGTATAATCATCCAATACATAATTTACAATGCGTTTACACCAGTTAACAAAGCACATACCGATTATCTAATCAAATAAATTGTCTACGAAATTATGCAAATTATATTCATTTAAAGATATCTAAACATTAAATAAAATTGATATAATGGAATTTAACGCCGAAATAATCGAGGAAAATAGCATTACAATGACAATTTTATATTATACAGTGTCCGCCAAAAGTTCCAGCTGTACACTGTTTCCATCTAAATTACTTTTGAATGGTTCGAGATATAACATTGAACTTTAAAGGAACACAATGGAATCATAACATTTATCATTTAACTTCGAAAACAGCCATCTTAACACCCCTAGGAAGTAGAGGAAAAAGGGGCTGAATAATCTTAAATGGCACGTAAAGTTGTATGAGAGCTTGTTTGGAAGTATTTTCCAAGACAAGAACAACATGGCGCACAGTAGGGCAAATAATTCTCATCAACAATAGACCATCAGAATTTCAATAGCAGCGTTTTGGACAGAGACAAAGATGACGACAAAGGCTGTGGACATGGATGTAGAAAGAGAAAATGGATATTGGAAAATATTAGAATTGCTATCTACTTGAATCAAGAATAACTTGTCAGGAAAACAAGGAGAAAATAATGAACAAAAGGATAGAAAATAAGAATGGATTGTATAAGAAATGATGACATCAGACAGAATTTAGGAGTCCACTGACATCGAGGAGAAAATTAAGGAGTACCGAAAACTAGTGGTATGAGCACACATGGAAGACACGGAACTGCCAAAGATGGCATTTACTATCGATCCTAAGGAAGAGACATTGGACGTCCAAGAAAGAAATGGGCTGTTAAATATAAACAGATCGTAAGGCTGTTGAATAGAAATAGGTCGTAGGGTCACATAACACATTCGCTTAGAAGTTAATGATGATGATAACGATGATGATGATGATGACGATGATGATGATGATGATGATGATGATGATGACGATGACGATGATGATGATGATGATGATGATGATGATGACAAAGACGATAGATATTTTCATTGCATTTCTATAAATTTCAATCTCATATCTCAAACCATTTAGAGTTATTTAGGTTACTCAAAACTTTTGCCGTTTCACTATACATACACATTCACACATATATGTATATAGGACGTATGTATATAAAACATCTTAAAATATTTCGAACAATGCTTGTGCAAATAAAATAGACTAAATTAAGTTAAAAAGTTTTCTATCATTTGCAATTTTCGTAATTTAACGAGACATTAATTTTTGAAGATCGCCGAATAAACGCGTATCTGTCCGGCCGTCAAATGCACGCCTAATCGCTAAAAGCGCAAATTGTTTACTACATCGAGGCAATAATTATACATGGTGGAAAAAAACAACTCGTCGCGTGCTTGTATTTAGCGACAGATATGAGCAAATATGTGCTTATTGAGAGATCTTTAGAAATTAATATCGTTAACCGCAAAGATTGCAAAACAATAAAGGACTTTTTGACTTACAATCAATCTAGTTCGCTCTGAACACACATTGTCCCAAATATTCTGGGACATCCTGTACACACACACACACACACACACACACACACACACACACACACACACACACATACGCACGCACACACACACAAAACACAAAATAAAATTATAAGATCATGTAAACTCAGCATTATAAAGGATCAAAGCCAAGGATACGTATTTTTGCGAAAAATGATCATAGAATGATGTTTTAAATCCTGAAATTTTAGCTTTTTCGAATACTTCAAATCACGTATTTCTGCAACGATTTCTCTACAAATGTAATTTAAAGTGAACCTCGAAAAATAAAGAACAAACTTCAACTTTGACGACGTGTACGGAAAGAATAAAATTTTTCTACAAATTTCTTCAATTATACAATATAACGTTTTCTCGTAGAGTTTTTTAGTCATTACGTTTTAAAATCTATCATCATTTATTGGAAACAAAATAAATTTTTGCAATGCGTTCAAACAACCAACTTTATTATTTTTCGAAGGTTTCTCAAGCTTTCATTGATAAATAAGATATCTTTTATGAATGTATATACTTTCGAAATGATAATTGCATATAGTTATCCGCTTACGGTTAAAATTTTTAACTTCTCCTTTTTATGTTGAAAATGTCTATATCAATCATTTTTTTTTAATTCCAACAAGAAGGTACCTTATAGAAGTGAACATGTTGATAATATTTCAATGTATGACTTTGAGGCTGTTTATAGCAGTTTATAGCAACTACTAAGCCTCGAATATTTTTTTTTATATTTAAAAGAAAAGAAATTCCGAAAATCTAGATATATCTACGTAATAAAACCAGTTCAAGAAGTTTCTTACCCGAAATAGAAGAAATGTTGAAAGGAAAAAACGTTATTTTTTAAATATAATCTCCCTTAAATTCAATACACTTTGTACATCTCTATGCCATTAAATAAATAATTTTTATCCTTAGTATCTCAAAATAGACTTCAACGGCTTGAAACTCTTCATCATTCAAGTATGAAATCTCCTCTTTCGTAAATCTGATTTTAGCGAACCAGATAGTAATTATTCGGAGCCAAATCTGGATTGTAGAGTAGATAAGAAATTTCTTGGAATCCACATTTTTTCACAAACTTGCGAGGGTGGAAATTTCATTCATCATCTTACGAAGAGCTTTAAGCCGTTAAAGTCTATTTTGAGACTAAGGATAAAAATTATGTTTTAAAGACATGGAGATGTTTTCAAAGGGATGTACCAAATGTATCGAATTTAAAGAAGATTATATTGAGAAACAATATATAATACCATTTTTCTTTCAATATTTCTTCTATTTCGAACTTCAGCATTGGAACGTAGATGAGATGTGTTCGTTTGAATCATTTAATTAATTTTGTTTTTGAGCGCTACATCGTATTTAATGTTATTTTGAAAGAATTTTTATGGCTGAAAAAGGCTAAATAAAGTTCAAAACGTTTCGTAAAATTATTTTTTTATTATTGATTATAATATGAATAAAATTATTCTAGTCATCTTACTTGATTCGTTTCAGTTTGTTGACTTTGATTTGATTTCTTAATTGCTTTGCATACATATATATGTGAGCAATCATTTGTATGTATATTTTTGAATATCTGTATATAGTTAGAATGGATTAAATGAGGTCAGATTAGGTTGCATCAGGTTATATATTGTTATATGGCATAAGTTGAGTTGTCGATATTTAGCAAAAATTGCACAGTTTTCCACGTTAAATAGTGATATTTAATTATGAAAACTGATATTTTTATTATCGACTTATATTTTCAGAGTTTCTGTACATTTATTTCTTCCTCAATTTTAAATCTGTCAACAAAATGTCATACATTTACTAGTTTTTAAAAGTTAATTACATTTCGTAAAAAGATCATTAAGTGTATCTCATTTTTATGGTACATCTGTGCTTATTTACTCACATCTTTCACATTTTTACACATGTTCCCTGTTTACAGAAAACTAATTGCATCACGTAATTCTGCAGCCTAAAAATTATACTATGTAATAAAAAAACCATTCAAAATTTTACTTCCCAATTGCAGAAATCGACTTTTATACATCTTCCTTTTATAGTTTATGATGCCCAGGTGTTCCTTACACATTGACAGAAAGAACCGCACTCTTATGAATATATTAAAGACCCTCTAATAAAAGTCTGGGTACGGAATAGCCATTTTTTATTGATCCATAACAATTATTGAAACTTTTCAACTTTAATAACTATTGAAAAGAAGAAAAAGAGAAACGAAGAAAATGAAAAAAGGATAAAACAGGAAGAGAAAGAAACAACGAGTATATGATCTCTCTTATGATTTTCCTAAAACTAGAAATGTATACAAAATAAGATTTGTGTCCAGATTGTTATTAGAGGGTCTCTAGGATACATTAATGCTCATTTGAAAGACTACATATTAATTGTATAGTGGAATATTTGTAATAGTACAATATATTGAATTAGATAACTAAGAAGTTTCGTAAAAGTTAATATTGTGAGCAAGTATTCAGACTTGAATATGATCTGAATCAATTGTAATATAAAAGAATTCATATATAAGGTAACTGTCCTTATTAGTGTACCTTTAAGCTAACTTGCTCATTACTGAATTAGTTATTAAATATTGTAGCTTTTGTCTGCTCGAAATCAATATCGATTTTTCAACTATTTCTTTTTCTTGTAATACCTTTTAATGTAAAAAATGTTAATATTTAACGTTTTTGATAAAAATAAATGTTTTTGACCCTATTAGTGTGTCCTTCAAAGGCGATGGCTTTATTCATGTGCCCCTAATTTGTGTGCCTCGGTATTTAACTCGTTTAATATATATATGTAGATAGCAAAACACACACAGATGGTAGATGTGAGTTAATAATTTAAATTAATATTCCATTAATCATTATTTTAATTATATTTATAATTTCAATGTATACTTATAACTGAACGCTTTCAGGTTCAATACATCCATACAGCACACTTTATCCCAGAGATCTTCCTGGAAACGTTCTCAAAACGTTCTTCGGAAATTTGTACTATAAGAGCAGGGCATACTAATAGGAATAAGCTTAAAATCTTGTAGTATTAAACTCACATAAATTCTTTATATCTTTCGAAAAATGTTTACTACACTTTAAAAAATGAAATATTTACCTTTGGTATCGTATATATTAATAATTTAACTTAATAAAAAAGATACTTTTTTATTTATTAGTGCTAGTTTTCTTTCTGGCATATTTAAAAAAAGGCATACTAATAGGAACAGTTATCCTAATTGTCCTTTTATCTCAAATTACGTGTTTGATCAATATATATATATAATGGCACATTATTTGTATATATACATAAATCAATAATTTTTAAACTTTTATATGAAATAACACATTAACACTCAGTCAGAAGTCAGAGATAGACTTAATATATTTCTTATTGGAGCATCTACCGAGATGAAGCAACATGTGATTCTTCAAATTGGTTGGTTTGCTGAAACCGCGACTGCAAATGTGACATCTAAACGGCCACAGTCCATTATGCACATACGTGTGACTCTTCAGGTCACCCGGCGTCGGAAATGATTTTGAACATTGCGAACACTTGTGTGGTTTTTCCTGGAAAAGCATAACAAATATTTTGTAGTGGACATATACGAAATAATTCAAATATATTTTACTTTACATATTCTTTATATATCGAAACAACTTCTCTGTTCTTAAAATTGTTGTTTTTCACTGGTTCCCATTCTTATTCCATATTTTTATTCAATTACGTGCGTAGAATAGAAATATCGTATTATTATAATATACACACAATAACATTTTCCTTCTATACACATATATATGTTGAACATTTCGACTCGCTTTAGAGTCATCAGCGATACATTGCTTTTCTAAAGATTTGACACATTAATTTCTCATTCTACAAAGCAGCCACTATATAATAATAGATTGGACGATCTAAAGTGAAGTGCAAGAATTTGGTTGTAAAAATAATATACGTAAGAAGTTCATAAAAGGAATAAGAACGTGTTAACTACGAATAGAGAAATCATATTCACAAGAACTTTTAAATAGAGTTACGCAAATCATTATAGTTAAACATCAGTAGTCAATAAGATAAAACATGTTAGTCGTGACCAGACAAAAGTGAGACTGCAAATATTGTAGCAGGTGGGAGCCAGAACTGCTTGTTCCCACGTAGCATAGTAATTATATAGTTTGACCGAAAATAAAAATTCTTCATACTTAATTAGAATAAAAATTTCTATTTAAAAAATTCCTGTTTCTATTAAATCGTTAATCAAACATCAATTCTTGTTAAAACATTTGTATTGCCAAGAATTTGTGTGCGAAATAAATAAGAAGATGAAATTCGGAAGAATCTCACAGCGCAAGAAGAGCGAGAAGAGAAGATGTGAAGATGGCGAGGCGGAAAGGAAAAATCAGAATAAAATGACTCGCGCGGAAGGAGCAGCAGGATGACTGTAGAACGTGTGGAAGAGCAAGAGGAAGGGAGGGAGCAGGAGGGTAAGTAACGGCGAGAAGCCTTTGCCTCCGGCTCTGTACATTCTCTGTCTCCCTAATTGGATCACATTCCATGCGGTAGCAAGTAATGGGCCAATTACAGTAGCTGATGGCAGACCAACCTATATAGCTACCAAGATATCATTACTTCAAGTGAGGTTAGAGAAACTCATACAGTTTTCGCGATAAATAAAAATTTTATATCTTTCGCACATACACTGTTTTTCCTTCAATCGTTTTATACGATCATTGCTCGGCTTTTTTTCATTGAGTATTCCAATACTATTTACCAAGCTTACATAAAAGGCAAAACGGTTGAGGGTACGATACGAGCACATAGGAAAATTTCAAATGATTGAATTAATAATAATTCCATAAATTTGAGATATTTATAACGACTTAAAATGTTAATGTTTTTTTTTATTTTTAATTTTGAAAGTAAAAAATCGATTTTAAATCAAATATTTTATATTATTAATTGCCGGTGTATTATTAATTGTGGTTCATAATAATTAAAATCTGAACTCTGTATGTTATATAAGGCTCGCACAAATACACACTATAAATTAAATATTATATTTTTGTGCATATTTCTGTCTAAAGTATTGTATAAATCAAAGATTTTCGTTAATCGCATATAAGTTAATAATATGTTATATTTAATCACTTTTGTGTATTTTTTTCCATTACATTAATAATAATTCATTGTTTCCATTACATTATTGATAATGTATTGTTTCCCATTACATTATTAATGATTCATTGTTTCTTTTTTTTTTATTATTGAAACAATTAAGAATGAAATCTTTATTTTACAAACGGACAAGGCACAAAATATGGATCTCAGAGGAAGGAATTAATATCGCCGTTTGTATTCCAGTAATATCAAATAAAAAAAGCATTACCAAAAATTTAAATGAAATTAGCTTACATAAAATTAGTTTTTTACATACAAAAATGTTATTTATAATGTTATTTATATTATAAAATTTCCTGCACGAACTATAATGCGTCTTGTGTAAGACAAACTAGACAAGAACGAGAGTATAAAAACATCGACACATTAATAACTTCACTAAAGACTAATTCGATGATTATAAAATTTTATTAAACATGATTTTGATTAGGAAAATATCAAAATATTAGATCGGAAACTTTTTAGGGGAAGATAATTGATATTTGAGGTGCTATATGTACAAATGTAGGATAACAGTAACATTGCAATTCGACATCGATTATTTGTAGCATGCATATTTTTAAATTTTAAATAAATTTTATTTAAATAGAGTATATGATTTGTTATTCATTCGTTATTTCTTACTATTGATTTTCATGTTTTGAATATATTGCTCATTTATGTATGTATTTGACCTAAATAATTGACGTATAATTTTCATAAGTAACGACAGTCTCACTTTTGTCTTTGAACCATTAACATGTTTTATATTATATTGATTATTGAGTCTTATCTGCATGATTTTATCTTAATTTTCTTGTAATAACGCTTTCTTTTATCTTTGTCAACACCGTTCCTAGCTTATCTTCTTATGATAAGTTACTTTTAATTCATTGTTTTATATATATATATATATATATATATATATATATATCCCTAAGAATTATATACGATTTACATTCGTTTTCAGAACGTCTCATTTATTACATTTATATATAACCAAATGGTCATATGTCACTTTAGATTTTTTGATCCATTAATGGCGTGCTATGATGAAATGAGGGAAAGTTATTAAAAAAACATTAAGTATATCGCTGATGAAAATTCTAAAACAAGCCGAAACGTTCGAACTCCATGTATGACAATCACTGTTGTTTTAAGTATTAAAATTACATTGTAAGATTTATTGCGCTCTATTTATCGCATTTCACTCTTATTTGCTCTAATTTTCTCGAAATTTATTATTTCACTTTCTTCTCTAATAATATTTTTTCTTATGATTAATTTTGCTCACATATCCAAATATTGATTGGAAAATAAGTTCATTCAGTTTTGTTAGTTTAGAATTGTATATATAATATTTTTGTTAAAAATAAATGAAATTTAAATTTAAGAAAAGAGTTTTAAAGCTTGAAATTTCTACTTTTTTGAAAAATTATATTTTTTGAGTTTATGTGAATTTGGTAATTTTTACATATAGAAAATTACGAGTTAAAAGAAGTGGAAAATTTTTTTCTCACTTTGTGGGTCTGTCATGTGTCCAAAAAAGATTTGCAAAGATTCTCGACTGTCTGATATGAAAACTTAAAGATTTTTTTCAAAATTCGTTTTTAAAAAATGTTCCTATGTTTTTTTTGTTACTTTTGCGGGTTATACCCGCATTCTGATTTTGATTGCTCATAATTTGATTAAAAATCGTACAATTAAAAAAAAAAAACATTCTTAAAACTAAACTTTGCTGTATTAAATCATATAATTATTAAAACTTTATTTTGTGTTTAAAAAAAATGTGTTTTATTCCATCTTAAAAAACAAATCGAACTTACTTTCTAATTCAACAGTTTTACTTTTTGTGCCTTTAGTAATTATGCAGTTTTAAGTATTTTATTATTTTATCGTGGATTCATGATCTACTTTTCCTTTAAGTTTCCAAATAATTTCTTCACGAAATTAAAAGCTTTCTGAACAGAAACAGACAATTACTATTTTTTTTTAATCTTTATTCAATAAATATTAAAACATTATTTGAGATAAATAATTTTGAATTTTTATATTTAGCGTTTGGGTTTAAATTTGAATTTGTTTCATTTTAATCTCTTTTTTATTAATTATGTTAATACGTACATTTACAGTATCTATTATTATTACTTACTTTTGAATATCAAATAAGAGAGTTAGCTTATGTTTTATTACTGTCCAACTAAAATTACAATCATATCATACATTCTATACAGTGAGAGAAAGTGCCATTCGTATAAATTTTCATTCACACAATCACATATATATTTTATTGATTAGACGTTCAATATATTATTTTAGATAATATAATACTCCTGGAATATAATATAAAATATTCTTCTATAAATAGATATTGATAAGTAGATATTAATCATTGATTCAGAAGTTTAGATTATAAATGTAGTAGATAAAAATAAGTATTTTAATTTACATATGCACAATCTATAAGTGTCTATCTTATCTTGACAAGAGTAAAAGTAAATAAATTAAATATTAAATTAATTGTATTATAAATTGTTTTATTGTGGATTTACTCATATAACGAACTAATTAAATTAATTTTCAATTCTAACTTTATAAAATAAAATTTTTCCCTCTTTTCAATACTGTTTTATTACCATATCAATGTATACATAATCATTTTAATAACATATAACTTTATTAAACAATTAGCTTTATCTCTCAACTTACTCTTTAAAGTTGTTTAAACATGTTCCATATGGAGTCCATTGAGCCTCTTTGTAACAAAACTTTTTTCTTATTTATGAAATATATAAAGGATTTATAAGTATTTAATTATTGTTTGAGTCAACTGGACATGCAACGTTTTAAAGTAAGTCTCATTATTCTGTTATAATTGTATAAAGATACAAAATAATAGAAAATATCACAACTAGCTTCGCTCTACCCTAATAAATATTCGCCCACTTACCTTGATATGAGTCATCCTATGATAGTATAGATTTGATGAGGCTGTAAACTTTTTTCCGCAAACAAGACACTGATGAGGCTTTTCGCCGCTATGGATACGCTTATGCGTATTCAACGAGCTCGATGTTGAAAAACCCTTGTTGCACACCATGCAGACATGCGGTTTTTCCCCTACGATTTAATATCATTCATGAAATCGCATTAATTTCTCACACTTATAATATCTGACTTGAATTAAATATGAACAATGGTACTTTTCTGTAAACGTGCACAATTTATTTCGATTATTAGGCAAAAACGGTGAGGATTTTACAATGTACGTTGTCGGAAATCGCGCTACAAATTATGCAACACTTAAAATTTATTTAATTTGACAAAAATATTATTTGGAATTTATATCATATCCAGTTGTATAAACATTTTACATTTTTTGTTTGATTATCCAAATATATTAATCCAGTATATTTAAATCATTAAAATGGAATAGATTTAAATTGAATTTCGCAAAAAGTAAAAACAAAATTAATCTGGGCTAATGAGAAGCTAATGAGAATCAGCGTGAGAGGAAGTGCGCAATAAAATTTTAAATAAATTTGTTATTCCATTTGATGTATTGATGTCTTTTTTATTTAAAATCTTGAAAAATCATTGAATGTTTCGATTCTCTTTGGAATCTTCATCAGCAATATTCTTAATCCATATTAGATTTCGCGAACGGTCAAGGTAGAGTCACTCACAAGTTGTCAAAACTGTAGTGTAATCTGTTTAATTTATATACTTGACCGTTCGCGAAATCTAATATGGATTAAGAATATTGCTGATGAAGATTCCAAAGAGAATCGGAAGATTTTAAATAAAGAAGACATTAAATAGAGTAATAGATTTATTTATTAAAATTTTATTGTGCACCTTCTCTCGCGCTGACTCTCATTAGACCAGATTAATTTTGTTTTTGTTACTTTAAAGAGAGAGAGAATTGTCCTTGTTTAACATATTTATTTTCGCAAAAAGAACATATTTATATGGATAATCATGAATATCCTGAAAATAAATAATGAATTATCTTTTTCAATATAAGAAAAATTGAATTTCGCTATTTTTGAATTAATAATAAAAATAAAATTAAACTACTTATAAATTTAAATAACTTTTAACTTTTGTGCTCAAAACTACTGAATCTAACAATAACAATTTTAAGATATTAGAAGATCACCAAAGCTGGGCACGTATTTGCAATACTTTTATTTTAAACACAGTCATATTTAAAATACAATTGTATTTTGTATTTCGTATTTCAGCGGATCACATAAAAGTATTTTGTATTTTGTAATTCACATTGATTGTCAATCTTAGTATTTAAAATACAAAATGCAAAATATACTTTTAATCTTTTGCTTTGAAATTAACGAAATACAAAATACTTTTATGTGCTCCGCTGAAATACATAACACAAAATGCAATTGTGTTACTGTTTTTCAAATAAAAATATTTCAAAAACATACTCAGCTCTGGAGATTACAAAGTTTTAATTAGCTACGCGTGTGTAAAAGCAAGTATTAATAAGCTGATATATAATATAAATATAATATAAATTGATATAAAATAAATACAATGAGAGAATCTCAGTATCCGAATAATCATAATCTTTAGGATTCTGTTTCATACCTGTATGCGTTCTCATATGTCGTTTTAGAAGAGATGGCCGGTCGAAGGACTTGCCACAGACTTCACAAGGTAATAAAACCCTCTCTCCTCTCTTAATCGTTGTCAGGATACTGCAATCGAGATGATCACCGGCCAATGACAGCGTTGATGATGTGGATTCCTCAGACGTCGATTCATATTCATCCAGCTCGTAATAAGAATGTGATATCGCTGGCAAAGAATGATGAGCGAGTAATGTCATCGAAAGATCCAGCGGGGATTCTATGAATAATTCAAGTAAAAACTTTCTATTGATTTCATTCTCAAGCAATTTGAGAAGAGAGCAAGAGAGAGAGAGAGAGAGAACGCTAACTTTCAATATTCGTTTTTAAAAAGTTTTTAATAAAATGCATAACTTAATTTTAAATAATTTAGTTAATTTTGGTCATGCACCCAGATAGCACATGGACATCCTATGGATGTTCTGTATTTATACGTGGTCGTCTGGACGTCCACTGAACGTCCGTTTGTCACAGCTTCGGACTACATTGAATACGAGCCGTTTTATGTAAATCCTACGAACTAATAATGAATATCCATTTAAATAGAACATATAATCGAGGTCTATGCCCAAACACCAAATATGAATAAAATATAACGTGGAAGAAACGAGCAATATAATTGATGATTTATATTCTATATATGTTATAATTGTATTGCCTTACACTTTATATTATATATAATATAACTAGATTATTAAGCTATTATTTATATGTTATTTATATGTTATTTATATGTTATTTATATGTTATAATAACAAACAATAATATAATTGTTGCATTTGTTGCGTGTTATATAGCATAACATTGTTTCGTTGATATTATATTGATACTATATAACTTTACTATTATAGGAACAAAAAACAGAGCAGATTATTTTATTTTCATTTGCTTTAAGATATTAAATAAAAATCGAACAGAAATAATTTGCGGCAATTTCATGTTAGTCTTTCATCTCCTCAACTGATCGATCACCATTGTGATCGTTTAGCTATAATCGCAGCGCAATCGAAAAGAAAAAACAGGATATCGAAAACGATCTGAAATGCAAATATGCGGCCGGCGTTTTTGTCGGACGGATCACAAGGTTCGTGAGTTCCGATTTAAATGTATAGGCTGCCACTGTTCCTGCGCATGTAAACCAAAGATAAAGGACAGTACAATGTACAATAGCTGTAGAATAGCTAGGCGACCTTTAGTTACAATATTGGAACGCGATATTTTTATTTGAATTTAAAAATGGAAGAGTACAGAATAAAGTGCAAATTACACAGATAAATAAATTTCTTTTTAATTTTGAATTCTTAATGTATATATATATGTACATATATATGTATATTCCGCGACAAGAATATAAAAGAATGAAAGGTAATTTAATTATAAATATATAATATTAAAATTACTTATATTCAAATAATTTTAATCGCAAAATGTATAATAATCTTCAGTTTTCGAATTATGATATACTATTAAGCATGTAATAAAGATATAAATCGATTACTGCCAGATCCTGATTAATATGGATCGTTTTAACATTATCTTTTGCGCTTCTCTATATTTTTGATTTTGCATCTTCGCTGACCGATCTTATGTATTTTCGATACTCAATATTAATTGAAATCAAATCGAATATCAGCATCAAATCGCCAAGTTATGTATTACTAACTTCCACAAGTAAACATTTCATTTGCGAAAGGAATAAGATTTTAGTGTGAGAATAGCGAAAAATCTCTGCTGCAAAATTTCGTTTACGTTCGTATGTAAAGATTTTCGTTCCGTCCGCGCAAGATTTCCGATTCGTTCGCTCAAGATTTCTGTTTCTACGCATATATCCAAAAGTCAAATCTGATAACATGCAATGTTACATCACTTGCCTTAACAAATTAATTAATTTTTTTTTGAGTGAATACACAACCTAATGAATAATTTCGGAGTCGTTATTTGAAAGTCATCCTTGGTGTGCGAATTTTCCTGGTTTTGTATTGTATCAGCACAACACAAAATAGATATTAAATTAATTAAGATTAATTATTATTTCATTTTATTATATATTCTATTGCATTCTTTTTATCAATAATTTGAAAATAATTATTAGCTGCAACGATACTTTATTTATAATATATCTAAAGTGCTTTCGAGAATCAGTTTTATATTTACGTCGTAAAAGTTATAAGAATTTCTTAAATGATTTAAGCACATTAAAATCATATTTTTGCAATGATGTTTACTAGCAATATTTTAAGTCTTATGTCTTCCACTCACCGTCTAAAATAGAATCGATCGTGCACCTGTAGATTGCCGATCTGGAGCATACATCATGCGAAATGATAACGATATCCTGCTGTGTTACTGGCAAAAACCAAGCCACCAGCTCCGTGTCCGGTTGAACATTCTTTATCACTTCAAATATAGGTTCGCCTAAGGAAATAAAAGAAAAGGAAAGCTTAAAGAAAAGTATCAAATAAAAAGATGTTCAGAGATGTCAAAGAGTTCATGGATTATCGTCGTGTCGCGATCCATTGCTAATACCAATGTTTTGTGAAACCTTTAACACTTTTGAAGAAAACATCCGTGAAAGCCACAAAATTATTATAAAAAGATATTATCATTAACATATTGTCAATTGTACAAAATTTCTAGTTTTTGTTTTACCTATATATTAAATATAATTTTACAAAATCTTTTAAACGCTTACTATTTTTTAAAAATAAATTATAAGTACTTAAAAACTCAAATAATATACAGCGCTTACAAAGCATTAACAAAAAAACTATATTATATAGTTCATATAATAAATAATCGCTTTTTTAGCGTTTTGCAAGCGCTACTGTGCGCCATTTGGGAAGATAAGATTATAGAAGATAAGAACATAATAGAAGGAACAAATATTTAATGATCACACATATATAGAAAATAAACAAAAAATATTAAATAATTAATGTTAAATAAACTCTTTTTTCTTAGTCTATAATTTAATTCAATAATTTTTATTACATTATATTTGACTTATTTCTGTTTTAATTTAATTTTTTTTTTGACGCTACAAGTAATTATATTGAAGTTACATTAATATTAATTAATAACTTCAATATAGCCACTACTATTATCCAGGATTTAAAAACTTATCAAACTAGACATTGTTTTCGAGACTTACCCTTTACCTTTGTACCAATCAAATTAACTTGTTCATCGTATGATTGAACGATACGGAGAAATCTTATCCAGTTACATTGACGCTTGTTAAGATTATAATTGGAGAAGAAGACTTCGTCATAGCAACCATATTCGCGTCTGATCTAAAAACACATCGACAATATACGCATTGATATCGAATTCTTTTTTGGCAGTACTTATTTTAATAAGTAGAAGAAGGAAGGTTTATTATTTAATTTTTTTCAAATAACAATAGAGATATTTTTGTGATATAATTTTTCTTCTGGAACAAGTTTGTTATAATCACAGAGTGATATCGATGTATAGATTGTTGTTATTATACTTTATACATTTTTTGAATGTCTTCCGTATTTTGTATTAAATTTATCACTAGCGTGAGAAAACATCCTGCAATACAGTTCTACGGGATGTCCAAAGGACGTCTACATCATAAGGACGTCCTCAAGATGCCGCTCAGAGAACTGTGGGATTTATTTGAATAAATATATATATATATATATTTAATATATTTGAAATATTATTCTATTTTTACTTCTTTTTTATGGCATAATTTTTAGTTTTTTCATTATGTTTTTTGAGCATCTTTGTTTTGATATATTTGCATAAAAACATTGCATTTTAATTTCACTTCCTTTTTAAATATTATTTTTGATATTCTATTGTATGTTATTATAATTATACGAATAATATTAATTATTTAATTTAGTATTAAGTTTAATACGAATTAATATTAATTTGTATTATAAAAGATTAAATAAAGTTAAAGTTTTATATATATAAAATTAAATAAAATATAAAATATTTATAGGAAGTATTTATAGGAAGTATTCAGTGTTCGTACTTACATCATTGTCATCAAGAAGAGAATAAAGGTCAATTTTGTCGAATCTAATTGATCCTTGAAACGGATAAATCAAGGTTCCCGATGGAATAAATACATTCGACCATACCGAAATTCTCATATCCAATATGCTTGAATCATTCTTGAAGAGATTCTTGCAGGCTGACTGATCGTTGGTAAGGACCAAGGAAAATTCTCTAGGTATCAATACACAAGTTTCCATAACAGAGACTCGCGTGGAAAAAAGTATTTTAAGGATTTATCACACTATACCGGTACTTCCACTTTGTAAATTATTATTTTGAATATATCTGTAATTCCACCATCAAAATAGAATGTTTTAGCGAAATAAAATCAAAACACATTTAGTATATTGCGTATCAAACGAAAAGTATATGTTAATAAATTTCAACGTAGAACAAATAAAATCACACGTTCTTTAAAAACAATTTGTTTAATCTTCAAACGTTATCACGATAATAATTTGTTAATTACGCGTTAATATGTATATATTTGTCGCATATTATATTAAAACACGGAGTAACACATACACGTATATACGAGAATGCAAACAAACGGAGAAATAGAATCATTCGTTGTGCAAGGTGCAAGGCCCTCAGCCGACTGGACGGGATTAACCGACTGATCTTGACCTTGCGACGGGTTAGCAGCATTTGCTACCGAATGGTGAGCCCTTCCCCTCTCGAAACCACCTATTCCCACTCGCCCCACCGAGCTCTCGTCGTGATTATTATTCTTTTTCATCGGCGTAGTAGGAAATAGCCTTAGGGATATTCGACTGGCCTCGACTGGATTTCTCCACTCTTCATCAGCCGCTCGCTGTCATGTGATCGAGCCACTGTTAACAACATCCTCGAATGAATGATATATGAGAAATTTATAATGTTCTCCTATGAACAAAAGTATAAGAAATAGATGAGGCAAGCTATTATTAGTTTCTTCGTAACGTCTTTAATTCTTCATTTAAGTAACTGATACATTTGTGAACATTTATGTGTGAAGAATCATGATTTATCCAAACAAAATAGACTCTACGCCAGTGTAATGTTCACCCCACCACATGCACTTGGCGTGAGGGTAACTTGAGTGTGGAGCGAGTGCCGATCTGTTCAGCCGGCATAAGGAAGCCGACCGGTAATCCTCCTCGTCTTCTTCGTCATCTTCGTCGCTGTTGTCATCGTTGTCTTCTTCTTCTTCTTCTTCTTCTTCGCTCTTGCACCATTCGCGACGATGCTTCAAAGAAACCACGTGGATGTCCGCGCACCTGTCGCTCTTTATTCTCCCTTTCCTTCGCTCCTTCTTCCTTTCTTTTTCTCTTCTTTCCTCTTTCTTTTTCTTTCTCTCTCTCTTTTTCTACGTTCCCTATCTTCTTACAATGTCTGTTCTTGTCTCTCCTACTACTGTTTCCAGAAAATAGCCTTCATCGTACCTTTTTCTCTGTTTTCATCGTGCTTCCATCAGGTCTGTTCTACTAATCTGCTGGCAACTGCTCACTCCCCACCAGTTACTTCTTCCCCTGTAAAGCAAATCTTTCCCGCACTAGAGGCACAGAGATCCTCGTGCTCTCTTTCTCGAAGCTCTTTTTACTCTCATTTATCCTTCCTTCTCATTTGATTCCCATTGGTGTCTCATTTCGCTTATACATTTTCGACTATAACTGAAGAATTCAACAATATGCGCAACTATCGACAAATTTCCTCGATATTCTGATTATAGAGAGCTCATATTCGCACCGAGACTGAAAATTTAAAATTGTATAGAAATACAATGAAATGTATTTGTCACGACATAAATATCTGATTTTTATACTTATTACAAGACCTTACTTATTGAAATAATTATTTTGATATAAAAATCTCGAAAAAAGGAGAAACCTTAATGTACAATATTTTATACAATATTTTAAATAATACCTTTAGGTATTAATTTAATTTAATTTAATTTTCCTCAACAATTTTTATACATAAAATCTCTCATTAAATTTTATTTCAGTAAGATTTCTTCGCTTTGATATGATTTTAATTAATTGTAATTTTTTTTCTATTAGGTGTTGGAATTAATTCGTTTTTAAATGAAAGAATGTTATTTATTTCACATGAGCAAAAAATACATTAATGAAAGTACTTCCCATCACTTGTAAAACGCTACGAATTAATTCCAACACCTAATATTTTCTTATTCGAAACCATTATTTTTAAATGTCTTGCACAATCTTTTACATTTAATAAAATTAGATGTTATATTTTCATTTTCCACCTTTCTAAATATTACCAATAATAGAATTTCTCTCCTCTATTATTTTTCTTCACTGTTAAATTTTTCTTCGCACATTTTTTCTTCACCGTCGTTGCATCAAGCTTTTTCGAAACCTTATCGTAGAACAAATATACAATAGTAAGTTCTAGTACAATATATATTTTATTAATTATCGTATTTATAAAATCTTTAGGCATTATAAAATTAAGTTTTTATTATAAAATTAAAATATCCCTGATATAAAAATTCTCTAGTAGAAATGTCTTCGGCAGTGCCACGATATTTTGTCAGAGATAATTTTTGTTGTTGTTTAAATGAGTATAAAAAGACAACAAAAAATTAGAATATCCAATATACAGGATGTCCCGGATCTATGCCATAACTCTAGCCATAACATCAAGCAACCATGACCATTCAACTTATTCATATTTAGAAATTAATATCTTCTAATGTATTGCAAAAATTACAAAATGGTAAAGAACTTTTCGATTCAATTCAATCCATTCTACCTGCTTACAAAAGGTGATCCCGTAGATCAGGGACACTTTGTATATTATACAATACTTAATAATGACTAAATTATTATATAAATTATTACCTGAAATAAAATATGAAACCTATTATAATGCAACATATTAAAAATAGAATCATAACCAACACTGAATAAGCCACAAATTTTTCGTTTCGCATCCATCCAAAAATTGGTCGAGTTAGTTTATCTTCCATTAAATGAGTACGCCAATTTGGAGGGTTAAGAACTTGTCCGATTGATAAAAATATTTCATAAGATAAAAATGTTTCATAGACAGTACACAAAATTTTCAATAATAAAAGTATTTGGAAAAGAAACAATATTTTCTACAGAAAGTAAAATAATTTTCCATCGTTTTGATTAATAAATAGCACAAAATCTACAGCACAAAATTAATTGCAGTAATATCGCTGCAATAACACTGCAATATTGCTACAACTTTTTGCTTACAACTGAAAACGATTTTTATAAGAATGTTCATAATATTAATAAATTTATTATCAAACGCTTCAACAGGCATATATGTGTATGTATGTGCGTTTACATAGCCGTATGAATATTAACCAGATAGCAAAATGTTAATAGAATGTCGACAGATTAGTAGCAGATTTGATCAGATGTGTTAGTTAGATTGACTTCAACTAATATCGCATTCTGCTTCTATTCTATCGACAGTATCTGTTGAACATTCTATTGGTACGTTCTAAGTTACGCATGAAGCGCATGATGCATCGTTCTTGTTGTTTATCCATTAATAAAGAAGGATACATCATGTGCTTCATGCATAATTCGAAACGCATCCTATGTCAACAAATTGGCAGAAACCGAGCAGAATCTGACTATCTACTGAGAGAATCTTGATTATTTTCTATTTAACATTTAAATATATAATAATATTAAATCATTCTGATGTTTAAAAAAATATTTATTAAATATATTTCGTACCTTTCACGCGGATTACATTTGTTGTCCATTTAAATTTTAAGTCAGTTTGTTCCACGATGCATTTCCATATACCGTGATGAGACTTATTTATAGTAGGAACATAATCAACATTTGTAGCTACAGGCAATGTAACTCCATAGTCTTTCCATACGTTACCATTGATCATCCAATAAATTTTCAAATTAGAATATACATAACCGAGGATAGCACAGTGACATGTAATATGCATAGGTAGAGTTTCACGAATAGTAATGCTTTCTTTAATAGGAACTACTGCCAAAGTTATCACCTTAATTATCATATATATTCCATCTATTCGATGTACAGTAAGTGTATATACACCCGAATCATTTAATGCTGTTCTATTTATTACTGTAAATATTAACAAAATTATGTATGTTAATTTATATATTACGTTGTTAATTTATCATTACGTATAAATAATCAATTATTGTGAATAAATGTTATATTACGTACTGATTTCGTAATCTTTAATTTCCCGTCTATGATTGTTTTGAATAAAAATTCCATTATGGGACCACTGTATTTCAGAATTAGGTGATTCAATTCTAATAGTGTTCACAATATTAGAATCTGAAGGGAGTGATACTGATGCATATTCCTTCACAGTAAAAGCAGTATGATTATATGCGATAACTTTTTTTATTAAAGTTATGGTATCTACAATTAAAAATACAAATAAAAATTATTATAACATATTTTTAAAATAATTAGTATACAAAAAAAGACAAATACTCGATATAATATTACATAATATTACATAATATTATATAATGTGATATCACATGATATTTCTTTATATAGTTAAAAATCATTAGAAACATGTATATTCTAATTATTCGTTATTTGGTAAAAAATAAGATGACTTAGGAAGATATAATAAAATATCTTCTTAAAAATATCATTAGCTTGTAAAGAATATTACAAAAATTTTTAAATATAAAAAAAATGAGATATTTATCTTTTGAAAGCTGTTTTTTTCATAATTCTATTTTATATACAAAAGAATTTTAATACTTTATAATATTTTATAAAGAAAAATGCATATTAATAAAACAATTATTATAATAATTTTATTTTTAAAATGGCAATTGCTTTTATGTGATTTTGAAGAAATTACTTTTTTTTGGAGAGATGATTCTTTTAAAATGAGATACTTGGTATATTCTTTTACATACAGAAATATTTAATAAAATATTTCGAAAACAAAATATTTTATTAACTAATAGAAAAATGAAAACATTATTAAATATTAGTAAATAATTAGGTAATAATCCGCATCAGTATACCATCAGTTATGTCTCCGCAAAGAACCGTATTACAACGACCTGTTATGCTGCTGGGTCCTGTACAAGGATCCCCCCGCACATTAGGTTCCGGTGAATTACAATATCGTCTTCTAGTTCCTATACCACCGTTACAACTAACACTACACGTCCATGGTCCCCATTCTGACCATCCGCCATCTAAAGGAGGTCCATCGATATCTATATACAATTAAATAATTATAAATAATAAGCTTCAATATCAACAGTTCAAACACGATATAATAATTATTATTTTTGATACTCTATAATGAATAAAAAATATTATTAAAACTAATAAATAGGAATATAAAAATCCTTAATATTATTTTATTATTATAAATTTTTTATTTAAAATTTTTTTTCTAAAATATTCGATCTTTTTCCTATATTATACCTGATGGTATGCAATTTGCACTCCAAGTAGCCCAATCTTTTGGATCCACAGCAAGCGAAAAAAAATAAAAAATGAGCGGTTGACGATGCACATAATAAAATATGTTTGTCTTATTGCAAAATACTTCAATCGTATTTTCAGACCATCTTTCCGACAAAATCACGAAAAATCATAAATAGGTTGAATTATATATTTTAATTAGATTCCATAGAATATGCAAATATATGTTCAACAGTTGATTACTTTATGGTAATATTTGTCCAAAAATTCGTATTGAATATTGGTTTGAGTGCGTTCTCTTTGTGATAAATTCTTACTCTAGGATATGTATTTTTCAAGAAATATATCCATTGACCTCGTTCACCGAGTGTAAGTGCATAAAATCTATAAAATGTAACAGTTATAAATAAAAATAAAGATTAGCGAAATAATTATTTTTATTTACCCTGATGTTGCAGGCAATAAAAGTAATGGTATTAGAACAACACCTTTGGCACGAATCATTAACATTAGTTTATTAGGTCTGACTACATCTTCTTTAGACCATATTGATAGTGGAAGTATTCTAGTATAACGATTGGTTTGTGTGTTCTCTATATGGCATCCTGTATGATAGTAGAACGAAAAATAATGGGAAAAAAAATGGAAATAATTGTAAATACTCATTTTAAATAACAAAATATACTTGAGGCACAATCGAAAGCAACTCCTATCGCATGACCTTTTTCGCTATTATAATAATAATAAATTGGTAAAAATGCTTTGGATGGTTCAGGATGTTTCCATTCAAATAGTGGATTTGATGTTCCTTCATAATAAAGAAGAACATGTCCTCGAGGTATACGAATAATAAAGTTGCTCCATTTGCCAAGATATAATAAATGTGGTAATGTTTTTTTCTTCACCAAAATTATGTCTAATGAATAATTAAGGAATAGATTAATTTATAGATAAAATGTATTATAAATATGCATGATTTCAAGTTACCTTTTTCTTCTGATTCATAATACAAGAGTACTTTCTCGTTATCGAAAGCTCCAATCTTAAGAATATAACGAGATTTTAATCCATCGTCAGCAGTGAACACAAATGTTATGGAATCTGGATGATCAGGTTCCCATGTTTTTAATGAGAAACGTAAGCCTTCTGTACGATATTCTGGTAAAACGTATAATCGTCGTCCAATGCCGTGTCCCTTCACGAAAAATGTACATTCTTCTATAGAATAAATACAAATACATTTATCCATGTTTACCCATGTGGCATAAATGGATTTATAAATACATATTTTACAGAAATATTTTTCATTGGAAGATTGTAATGTTACAAATATGTATATTGCGAAATATTATTGCAACATTCCCCTAAAATTGCAGCAATGTTAAAATATTCACCCTAAGAAAGATTTAAACATTATAATAACTTGCATTGTTAAATGTTTTTTAAAATCCTACAACATTGTTAGCTATTATTATCCCTAATAATGTTTTATATTCACTATTGTAACTTTCTGTCTTTTAAATTTATTTCATTTATTTTTATATCTTTATCTATATATGATATGACAATACGTGGTTATATAACTATGACATAAATGTTAAACGTCACGGGAAAAGAATGTTTCATATATAATTACATATAATTATAAAATTATATATAATTGTATAAAAAATTGACAATTATATATAATTATATATAAAATATGTCCATATTATATATAACACTTTTTTCCGAGATGGCATAATAATAATTGTGAATATAGAATGTTTCAAAAATGAAATACATTTTTAAAATATGGAAGAGAATTTTCCTTGATATTTCTATTGAATTTTCTTTGAATATCTGTCACAATTTAAAAATAAATGTTTTGTTGTTATTAACAACTTAATTGAAACTTTACCCGACTTTTCACAATCTCTTATATTACACAGATCTTGTGGTACCAATGGATCCGTTGTATAACACCATGTGCCAGCAATATTGCGCGAAGGATTTCTACAATAATTATTAGCTTTTTGTACACTAAGTTCAGGATAAAGACTGTCATTCAAATATGTTTGGTCAACAAAATTGATATGTTTGTCAATTTTAAATCCTGATTGAGATAAATTTAATGATGGTGGTTTCATAAATAATTGCGATGATGTCAATAAATTTTGTTTTGTCATCAAATAGCGTTTCGAGAGAGATTTTGTGCGAATCAATCTTAAAAATCTAGAAGAAGGTTTTGTTTTCAATGATGCGTTCGATCTTTGTATCTGTTCGAAATTATAATTTTTCAACCATTTCGCACAAGTTCGACCTGAACGAGTTGTTGATAATGTACCTATATAGTCATTAGCAGTTCCAGCCATTCGACATTCTGTAGAAACGAAAAAAATTGTTTCAATTCCCATTAATTTATTTAACATGTGGTACTATTAGATTATTAAAAAGATATTAATTTTTATATTTAATTAAAGATTAATTTGTAATAATTATGAATTAGATTTTGTTAACTGTTATAATAGTTACCAAATTATGTAGGACTTTTTTATTTAGTTAGTCTGCTTTACCTACTCACGATCATTGTGTTAATAATTCAGACATTCTATATATCATGTTATAAAAAAAATCAGCAATAAAATATAATTGCGAATTAAAAACAAAAAAATAAACAGATTTAAATATATATTCTTGAGACTTCCATGGATGCTTTCTATATGAAGATTATGCGTTTCGCAGATTTCCTCCGTGTCGAGTATCAGGCTGTTCCTCGCCATGATGAAGTGGACTGCAAAGTTCACGAAACGTTGGCATTCCAAGAATGGATCTGGACACGGAGGAAACCCGCGAAATGTATAATCTTCATATAGATTTAAACATAGTTTAACACAAATTGATTATAGAAATTAAACACGATATTTTTTTGTCAACATGCTATCACATTATGTTTGCAGTAGAACGTATTTTTAATGTAGATGCAGTTGAATCCGCGGATCTATTAAAACTTCTGTTCGAGTTTGTTGTTTATGTATTGACACGATTATATATTATATTCATTTATTAAAACTTATTATATGTACATGTATAAAACATGTATTATATTATATATTAAGTTAGTAATATTTACCTTTATAATCACAAAAAGGAATATCGCATTCCTCATCAATTACTGTAGAATCTAACGTGTAACACCAAGGACCTCTTCGATCTCGAGTAGGATTTCTACAATAATTTTTTGCAAGTTCCATAGATTTCTCCGGAAAATCTGTGTCACTTATATTCTAATAATAAACAAAATTTAATTAAATTTTAATGATGTAACGTATAGAATATAAGAGATATAGCCAAGAAAAACTTCAGAATATATAATATCGAAAGTTATGCATCACATCAAAGATTATAATAAATGCTTATAAATTTTATAGAAATATATGACAAAATTATGATAATTTCTCCATTTTATATAAAAAATGCCCACAATACACAAAATTAAATTTGCAAATCACAAACTAATAAACCGCACCGAAATATCACGCGCGTAATAAATATCGTCGTTATGAAGTTACAATTTGTACAATAATCTTACAATGATTTCAGTTGTAATATCTATTTTTCTTCGCTTATAGTATTGTATTTTCCATGATAGATATAAAATACTTATAAAATACTTACTTAAATTCATACAATAAAACGTACTTGCAATTTTAGAACTTGCAATATTTTATTGTATACATCTCAAAAAATATATCCCAGAATGACTATAATACCTTTTGTGAGCAAGTAGAGCAGACTAAACTGGATCGAAAAATTCTGTATTATTTTGTAATTTTCACAATATTTAACGAGATATTAATTTCTAAAAATTGTTTAACAAGCATATATCCGTATATGTGATCTACCATCAAAAACGCGCTCATCATCGGTCACATTCACTTAGAGCACGAAGAACGAGAACTGTCTAGCAAGCGCACTGCTTGAGTTATTTACATCTATAATAACATGCGATGGTACCTGCGCACAAAGTCACGTTCATTCTGGAATACCATATATATTGGGTCATCTAAAAAGTATCCGCGGTACTTTGTCACTAGATATATGACCATCAATACACATCTAATGACAAAAAACCGCGAATACTTTTTAGATTACCCAATATATATATATATATATATATATATATATATATATATATATTTATAGAAACATATAATAATATAATAATGATATAATATTGTAATAAATAATAATGACATAATATGATATACATAGAAATTATGAAGCAGAATTCGAGACGTTCATCATATTTTTATATTATCTTACTTATCACACACAGAATGCAGGTTTGTGTCGTAAACTAACTTTATGAAGTAGTTGTGCGGTTGTCCATAATTGGCAACGAAATCCACTAACAGTTATGTTAATAAAACCTTTATACTCAATTCCTAGTTGAGATATCTTGCACTCAGATAAATCAATTCCCGACGTGTTATATACTGAAAAAGAAGATATAAGGCTTATTTGTGTTGCATGCTCTAGCATACTCCAACATGCTCCAACATGTTCCTATCATAACTCCTACTCAATCCAACGCGCTCGTTGGAGTGCAAACAAATAAGAATTATGATAAATAAAAAATAATCGGATTGTGAATCATACAAAGAACAATATTAGTATTGGAAACAATAAATAGTAAAGAGAAGAATCTAAGTCATTATATACTTTATTTTATATTTCTGCATTCTTTATTTTTTTTGCATTATATTTCTGTTATTTATGTATGTATATATAACTTCCTTTATATCACTGAACGTCCTATATATAAAAGCTATATTAAATATATTTGTCTTATTGTTTCCAATTTATTACATTGACTGTTCTCCTTTTAAAAACTACATCTTCTTAGTTTATTACATGAATCTGCAATAACCAGGCTTAAAATTTTCAAGAATATTACAACTGCGAAATAATGTTTAACGTGCATATTGTTTTAGTCCAAAGAGTGGTTCATAAATGATATTATATATTTAGAATTAGTTTTCTACAATATTTTGTTTAGAGTTTTTCTTCTATTCGATATTCTTCTCCATTGCCATCAATTACAATTACAATATCTTGCTCTTTGCTCAATTATCACTAACTACTGCGAATTTCGCTAAAATTTTAAAAAACAAAAATTAATTAATCCAGTTTTCATGTGCTAAAATATAGATATTATAATTAGTATCATATTTGAGAGAACACATGATAAAATTATATGATAAAAAAAAACAAATTCCCTCGAAATTCAATAATTAACTATTTGTGGTATTAATATAGCATACTTTGACTTCTGCGATTGGAAACTGCTTCTTCAATGATTCATAAAATATATGCTAATATCAATTTCAACAAAATTTTTGCAGTTTCAGAAAAATTTTTCTACCAAAAAATAAATTTATATTATATTTTTTTGCGCACATGATAAATTAATTATTTTCATAGTTTTTCTTATTCGATTTAGCAATGCCAAGTGTTTTTACATAAAAAAAAATTTTTATTTAAATTAAATTTTTTCAGTTTAAATGTATGTTAATGTCATCATCCAAGTTTGATTATAAATAGAGATGATAATTGCAGAGAAAAAAATCTTATTAGCACAGACACATATCATATCCATTTCCAATATTACGATTTTATCGACAGTTTCACAAAATAGATGTGTATCTAGTTCCTATATCGTAAAAATGGACGTTGAGGCGCTATAAGCGTTAGGGTATATCACAATCAAACTGCGCATGTGCAAAGTTTGCAAAGCTTATGGAATCATTTCATCCTTGTTATTTATCAAATGTTAAACAAAGATAATAATGCTTATGAATGTGTGAGCGCTAAATATTGTAGAAGCCTGCACCCGCGAAGAAACAATGAACGCTCCTAGGTTTTTCTTTGATGTATATGAGATTTTAGGTTAGATTATTGACATTTTAGGAAGTGAAGAGTGATTACATTTTTAAATTTTGAATTATATTTGTCTATAAAACAAGTGAGATGGGTTTACTTACGGATCCTAGAGCTGGAACCGGCAAAATCATAAAATTATTATTAAAATGGGAGAAACCATTGTGCTTTGTATTATATATAGGAGGAGTTGTATGGTTAATGCTTTTAGCGTTACCGGCGTTTAATGACAGTATGTGTGGTTTTTCTATAAATACAAATTTTAAAGAATTAAAGGCATAATGCCATAATTTTAATTCGTATTTATAAACTAATTTAATTTTTAGATACTTATTTTTCTGAGAATGCTTTATTACCTGGATTAGTCACGAAAGAAAGTAACTTAGAACAAACGTCAAAGCAATATTACTATGAACTTAGTCACGAGATGAAGAGATATCCAGATAATATGCCTTATGCATGGCTCTCGGCAAAATTCAGTCAGCTTCATTTAGATGTATTTGTACATAATTTTTCTTTAATTTATCCATTTCAGGAACAGAAGGTAATATAATTTTAAAATAAATGATAATCTTTCACTTTCTACACATATATATGCAAAATTTTATAGTTTGTAGGACAAAATGTTTATGGTATTGTCAGAGCTCCACGAGCATCCAGTACCGAAGCTATTGTAGTCAGTGTGCCATATAGACCTATCAACAGCATATATTTAGATACTGCACCTTCAGTAGCTTTATTACTTGCGTTCGCAAAGTTCTGCAGAAGTAAATCTCCATAAATTATTATTCAATGATTAACAAATGATATATCATAATATATTTTTTAATAATTGATAATTTGTTTATAGAACAAAAATATTGGGCAAAAGATATAATATTTCTTGTAACAGAACATGAACAATTAGGTATGCAAGCATGGCTAGATGCATATCATGGATCTACCAGTGGCCAGGAAGGAATCTTGCTAGCAGGAGATTTATCTGGCAGAGCTGGATCTATCCAAGCTGCTATTAATCTTGAGTTTCATGCAATGAAAATCACGTCAATTGATGTGAAGGTATATAAATTTTAAAAACTATATATATTTATATAATTATATCCGTCTAAAATCATTTTTGTTCTTAGGTAGAAGGTCTAAATGGACAGCTTCCCAATTTAGATCTTTTTAACTTAGCACAAAACATGATAGCTAAAGAAGGCATTCAACAGTCTTTCCAACGTCGATTTGATGTTAATTATAGGGATAAATTTAAAAGTTGGTGGTATCATTTTAACACATTAATGAGCATGGTAGCGACGCAAGCTACTGGTGTTCCAACTGGTAATCATGGACTCTTCCACAGGTACAATTTATAAAATAAAGTAAGAAAGAGGTATATGTGCATATATATAGTATTGGACAAAATAAATCAGTAGAAACATTTATATAAAGACTTATTAAGTTATCAGTAGAGACTTTTAGACTTATTAAATTAAAAAATATTTTTATTTAATACATGTATATATATAACATGTATATTTAAATTTTAATCTTTTATGTCTTTAGTAATACTATTTTTCACATTTAACTAAAATTTGTCTTTAGGTTTGGTATTGAAGCCATTACATTAGAAGGTTTCAAAAAATCTGGAAAAGAAACGGGAACAAATTTTTACCAAGTAGGACGCATAGTAGAAAGTATAGTGAGATCACTTAATAATTTATTAGAGCGTTTCCATCAGTCGTATTTTTTCTATTTATTACCTTCTACCGATCGATACATTTCTATTGGTAAGAAAAAGAAATAAATATCTTTTGAATACAAACTACTACTTTTAAACACGGATAAATGAATAAATCAAAATTATTTTGCAGGATTATATATGCGACCTTTAGTACTAATGATTGCTAGTTTGTTTATAAAGGCATTTTCTATTTGGCAAAGATTACAGACATCAAATAATTCGAATGAAACAAAAAAGAATAAACAAAGTTTATCAAATAAGGTAGCAAAATTCTACATTTAGTTAATATATTTTTTATTGTGATTTCACAAATATTTCTATTTTACTGAACAGGTCGACAAATTTGACATTGGAAGTATCGCTTCCGAAGTGTTGTGGGCGCACATATTTGGAGTACTAATAATGGCTTCTCCTCGAATTTTCACTTTAATCGGATCACAGATGTTGAATCTACGTACAGAGGATTCATTATACATCAGTTTTGCCTTAATCACGATTCTCACGATATTTGGGCGCTTTTATCTGAAGAGGTAAAACAAGAAAGTATTGCACGATTTAATTGCGCATTACTAATAAATATAATTTGTAGATCAATTAAATACGAAAATATATTGCTCATATTCGTTATTGCTTTAATTGAGCTAGCTACCGCATTAATGTGTATAGCTATGCACAATTTCTCATTAGCATTAGTGACGGCCGTTGTGTATGTGCCAATTGTATTTTTGATAACACCGCATCATGAATCTGCGTCCAGGTGAGCGCGATTGAAATTGATTCTCATATTCTCATATTTAAAATTTGCATGTTTGAAATTAACATTTCGCTTTTACAGATTCCGCTGCTGCCAATATATCGTGTGGATCATGCTGCATCCATTTATTTCGTCGGCTATTGTTGTAATGGGTTATACGTATCTTAATTTTCCTACCGATCCCATTTTATCCCTGTTTCTCAGAAGCTATCGCGCCAATAAGCAGGCACTTGTTTTCAGCATTGTTGATTCTATGATATACGGTAATTGGTTCTACAATGTCGCCACTGCTGTTATGTTACCAATGTGGATGTTATTTTGGAATGTTATGCATTCTAGCATTGCGACCTCCTTACGATAAAACAGTTGTGTAATTCACGATAAAATTTTTTGATCAAGTTATTGACAGATTATCTTATCGATGTAATTTTCCTCACATCTATAATAAATCGATTAATTTAACTTGCGATAAGTATCCAATTGAAAAAATTGTTTACTCTCGGCAAATCTATTCAACAAAGTCGGAAAACTGAATTTCGAAAGGAGTCCTCAGAGGTCAACTTATTTTCTCGTAAGACTTCGTGTTCGTCAATAATACGTCAGTCAATAGATATATTATCTTCCCATGATGATAACCCTTGCGATATTCTTATTGTCGATCCTCAACTAGTTTAATGCGTGCAGTAAGTGCGATAGCATTGGACGAGCGTTACTACTAAAATACCAACGCTAATTACAATACAAACGCCTAGATAAAATATCATTAAACGAAAATGGAGAGCATAACTGTACGTGAGTTTTTTCACAATTAAAATTCTGCGCCACATTGACATACTTATACAGATGATGTCACGTATTGCTCAATTGTGAACGATCTTGATGAAATATTATGTATTGATTACTGCATATGATTTCATCTAATCGTTCCTGATATTCAAATGTGACAAATGCCAACGCATTTGTGACTTTTTTACGTCACGTGTGTTTGTCTTTTCTTCGATTTTTTTTTAAACAATTTTTATTATTTCGCAGAAATTTATATATGTCACAAAACGACATTGCGATAATATATATAAATTTATGTAAAAATTACATGTTACATTCCTAATATTTGTTTTGGTTTTTAACAATGACTTCATAATCCATTTATAACTGAGTTTTCCTTTTATCCCAAATTTTAAATGACATATTTGCTTATATTACTTATTTCTTAAATTACTCAAATATTCTAGTAATCAAATAATAAAAGAAATTTTTATAATAATAAAAAAAAAATTTTTGCAATAAAAAAATATAAGGATATTACTTGTTTAAATAAATCTTATTTTTTAATTTTTAAAAGAATCTATATAGATTTTGATATGAAAGTTAAATTTCATTTAAAAAAATATACAAATTGCTTAACATTCTTGCTATTACGTTCCATACTCTATAAATTGGTAATAGGTAATCTTGAATGCGAACAAATTGAATACAAATAAATGCGATATGATGAAGATAATAATCGCGATTAAAATCAAATTTATCTTATATTTTAGTTTTGTCGATATATATATGTATGTTTTGATTGAGGATATAAAAAATTTAATACACCGAAATTTGTAAACAACCTTTCGTAAAATTCATAAACTGTTACTGGTTTATATTTTGATATATGTTATCACCTATTTTCGTCATACAATTCGTAAAAAGGTAAAAAAAAAGCTTTTTACTTGATCTTGTTATTTTCAATTATTATGTTCTATTTAAAATGAAAAATCTTTTAAATCTATCGTTTTCTGATTTCAAATTACAACTAATTGAAAGTATCATTGAAAAGCATAATTCAGAGCGAAAATCTGTAATTGATCTCTAAAGCCTCGATTATCTAATCCTTTAAGTCTGATAATTAGACATTTTTGTTTTTATATTGAAAAAGATATAAAAATCATTCAAAAGAATAAAAAAGATGTATTGCTTGTACTACAGGAGCGAAGAAAATTGCAAAAAAAAGATCTAAACTTCAATGTAGAGTATAATGTTGGGCTCTGTGTAAGTTGATTGTTTTCAGGTTTATCACACAAAAATAATCTTTTAATGTTAATTTTATAATAGTGTTTGTTGTTATTTACTATGTAACGTTACTATGTAATATTGTTATTTAAAACTAAATAATAATTTTTACTGAAATCATTTCAAATAAAAATTTAAATAACCCGGTTCCCTGAAAGGATTACAAGCCATGTTGTTCAGTCTTTTTAATAATATAATTAATTAATTAATTATGGATTTTCAGTATAATGTTTCTGTGAGGTACATATAAATTAATAGTATAGTAACGATATACTTCCGACGAATTATAAATTTATTACGTTACGCTTAGCTATCTCGCTCCTACATAATGTACACACACCGTTATTGGTGGAGAGATAATCTATATTCCGGATATTATAATAATATATATACATAATATATATATATATATATATATATATATATATATATATATCTACAATGTCATAAAAAAGTCGATAGAACAAAAAATTCTATCAAAACTAATCGTGTTTTTTGTTTGTGATTTTTATAAGTGATTTAATATATTATCGATGGAAGTTTAATATAAACTTTTTGATAAATTCCACATATTTCGTAAATGAAAACTATGACAAACATTTTATGAAATATTATATATCGAATGTATACATACATTATATATTATATATGTACAACATATGTTGAGCGCAATATGTCTTTGAGTCATCAGTTTAATCAGCTATAATTAACTATAATCTGGCTAACGTGGGGGAAGTTGCTGTTAGTACGAAACTGAGCCGCTGTCTATCATAAATATATTTTTCGTGAATGTAAATAAGTTTATAAATGTCATAACCGATTGAAAAAGAGAGCAGAATTATTGTGAGTAGAAGTAGTATGTGATACATATATTTAATTGTCATCGAGTACAGTATTTGCGGCTAATGATATAATCTTATAAATTAAAAAAGATAATGACTTTTATTGCCTTGTTTTGATAGCGTTCGATACTGTGAAGATTACATCATGATTGTACTTTGACAAAGCAAAATTGTTAAGTATTATTCAAATCGCGATATTTTTATTTCATAGTAACACCTTATTACCCTATTTGTGTATAATGAATACCTATATCTAGTGCTGTAGATATTGATGCAAGTGCATATTACAGCGAATTAAAGGAGTATTACAGTTGGAAATGGAAAAAAACTGTACGGAAAAACTGTATGTGCACAATGGAAACATAAATCACAATGAATATCATGAAGATTTAAATAGCAATGAACTAACAGAAGTATCATCAAGTACTCTTGTCTTTTATGTGAATGGAAAAGAGGTACGATCTATTAATATTATTAAATTTATGAAATTTATTCTTGATTTAGATATATTTTGGCGAAAATTTTTCTTAAAATTCTTCATATTAATAATTTTTCAAAATTTCTACATAAATTTTAATTATTTTCTTTACACATAAAATGTAAAGGTTACCATTTTACAAGTGTATTATCATTATATAGTTAAATTATTGGCGATCAAAAAATATATGTTGTTATTTGCTCATTTCCCTCAAATATATTTCCAAGAACAGATTAACATTATTAAATTGGCAAAGTTAATATGTAAAAGTTGTCTGGAATGTATTTGAGATACTATTAAAAGCTAAGAATCTAATTCATTAGATTAGATTAATTGTAATTATTTGTAAATGTAATTATTTACAGCAAGGTCTTTTTCCGAATTTTAATGTTTTTTTTTTGCAATATTGATAAAAATTTTTTGCGATTTTAACATAATAATAATTAGCCAGGGAAGTAAAAGAATGTGTGATCTATACTTATTTTTTGTGACTATATATAATTGTAATTTATAATTAAATATGATTATTCGGATTTTCCAACATTACAAATTTATATGGCTCTTAAAAGGACCGATTTCAAAGTAGAGCTTGTATTGGATTTATCTGTTAAATCTTTGTCTTAAATGGATAAATTTACAATATACTGAAAATAATGGAAACTGAAAAGATTAGAACACAATCAATAGGAAATAATAAATGTTTAATGATCTAACTAAATGTTTAAGGATCTTTAGTACTTGTATAATTCTGTGTGAATACATATATATACTACGTATGTAGTCCTTTAAATTAAACTGTGCGCCAAAATGATTTTTCGGTCTTGAAATGCAAACTCTACATAACTATTTATTATATGTATATATTACATATTATATTATATACAGTATTTCATGCTTTAGGTATTAGATAAAAATATAGAACCACAATGGACACTTCTATGGTATCTCCGCAACAAACGTATCCTTTTTCATAAATTTATTAAATTATTCATATTAAAAATATTATTATTAACCAGATATCAATTTATTCATCCTTATTGTAATGATTTAGTTGGATTGACTGGTACAAAACTTGGTTGTGCAGAAGGCGGATGTGGAGCCTGCACAGTTATGATTTCAAAATTTGATCGTGTCACTGAAAAAATTATGTATCCTTTTTATCATGCATCCTAAATAATAGAATGACATCAAAAGACGACGTAATGACATCTGTTTTGATCTACTAGACGCGTCACTTTGTTGTCTTCACTCCGCTACTTTAGGAATATAGTGAATACATTTTACAAAATAATTGATCAATTTTTTTTTATCTGAAAAATTTATTTCCTTAATATCCTACGATAAATCGAAATCAGTCATTTAGCTGTTAACGCATGTTTAACACCGGTATGCGCTGTACATGGTTTAGCTGTAACCACTGTGGAAGGTATTGGTAGCACAAAAACTAAGTTGCATCCAGTACAAGAACGCATTGCCATGGCACACGGATCACAATGTGGATTTTGCACACCTGGTATAGTCATGTCTATGTATGCTTTGTTGCGCAGCATACCAAAACCGACCATAAAGAATTTAGAAATTGCATTTCAAGGTAATGCATTTAGAGCATTGCGTGTGTATATATATCTATGTAACAACTTTATATACATAAAATTTGTATTAATGATATACATACAGTGCAATTAACATATAAACGTATGATACATTAATAAAATAATTGTGTATAACAATAATAATAATTGATTGATTATGTATTTTATAGGTAATCTATGCAGATGTACAGGGTATAGACCGATTATAGAAGGGTTCAAGACCTTTACAGAGGAATGGGAACGATCGCAATTGATGACTAACATAAAAGAAGAAGAGACAAACAACATAGGAGTTTGTTCAATGGGCGATTCTTGTTGTAAAAAGGTTTTCACGTCTAAACCAACTGAAATTTTCAATTCCAAAGAATTCTGCCCGTACGATTCTACTCAAGAACCAATATTTCCACCAAAGTTGAAAGTAAGTTATTATTGTTGAAAAGATTTAAAGTAAAATGGTACAAGCTACAGAATAAAAATGATATCAATAAACCGTGCAATTACTAATGGATTCTCGAAATAAAGGTCGGCAAAGTTATTTTATGAGTTATCTAAAAGTTACTTTTTAAATTACCTTATATATGTTTGTTATAGAAATTGAGTATAAAGTAGTACAAAATTGAAATAAATGATAAAACATAATATAAAAAATACACGAACTTATTATACTCAATTTTTTATATAGATGGACTCTAAGCTAGATGAGCAATATCTAATAATGAAAGGAAAAGATACCACTTGGTACAGACCAACGAATTTAAAGACACTGCTTGCGCTTAAAGAACAATATCCGAATGCTAAAATTATCATTGGCAACACGGAAATCGGTTCGTATAATTCGCTTTTAAATGGATATTACGATATCAAAGATATAAAAAATTATTTATATTATTACTTATTAGGGGTTGAAATGAAATTCAGACGTTTAATATACCCGATACTTATACAACCAACGCAAATAAAAGAAATGTGTAAAGTTATCGAAACATCAGAGGCGTTGAGAATAGGTGCAAGCGTAACTTTAGTTGAACTTGAAGAAATCCTAAGAAATTATATTAAAATAAAACCTGGTAATATTAGAATTATATCTATTGTAATATTATAATTATACACTTTGTTATGTATTTGTATTACTAATGTATGATAATCTTACTAAGCGTAAAAAATTTGAGCGTTATATAAATAACTAGATATTGAGTATAATATATAATTATTTTCCTGATAGAATATAATACAAGGATCTTTATGGAAATAATAAATATGTTACATTGGTTTGCTGGAAAACAGATAAGAAATGTTGCTGTAAGTATAAGATTGTTTTCTGATTATAGATATATTAGGATTGTGTCTCTTAGAATGTGAATAATAAATTTGTCTTAATTAATTAGGCTGTAGGGGGTAACATAATGACTGGAAGTCCAATATCAGATTTAAATCCAATCTTTATGGCTGCAGGTATTAAATTAAATTTATGTAGTTTGAAACATGGAAATCGAACCATTTTAATGGATCATACCTTTTTCGTCGGATATCGACGTAATGTTATTTTACCTGAAGAAATACTAGTTTCTATTGACATTCCTTTTACAAAAGAGGTAAAAAATATTAATAATTAGTAAAATATAATTAATTGATTAACAATAATTAACAAAAGTTTTAACTTTTAATATATAATAATTTTCCAGTTCTTTATTGCATATAGATTGTTCGTGTCCCAAATTAATTTTTATTGTTATTGTATAATAACATCGTAAATAAAGATTTTTTTCTTACTGATATGTTTCTCATGTCTAGTTTACATTTTTTTAGAATCAATTTTTCATCGCATACAAACAAGCAAAACGGCGAGATGATGATATCGCCATAGTTAACATGGCCTTAAATGTATATTTCATTTCTGAGACGAGTGTAATTCAAGAAGCGCATATCGCATTTGGTGGGATGGCACCAACTACCATCTTAGCAAGACAAACTTGTCAGAAAATAATTGGAAGGTATTATTGATATCATCAAGTTATTACACAATTAAGTTTATATAAGCATAATTAATATACAGGATGGCTAAAGTAAAATGTTACAAATTAATGTCTCAGGAATACATATAATTGCAGTATATTAAAATAGTATGTTTTACATAATAATAATTTTAAGTAAAAGTTTTTTAAAGATTCAATGAAATTATATCACATTTTGAAAGTCAAAGTTCATTATAAAATATTCACCATAAAAACCAAGAGATACGTCTCTTTTCTTTTAGAAAAATAGTTAATTTTTATTGGACACTATTATTTCAGAAAATGGGATAAATCAATGTTGGAAGAGGTTTACGATTCCTTACTTGAGGAATTGCCATTAGCGGATAATGCACCCGGAGGCTTCATTAAATATCGTCGGTCTCTTACTCTCAGGTTCGATATAAGATTGATATTAATTAATGTTAATAATTAAATTAAGGGAATTGATTAAGGGAATTATTATAAATTAACAAAACGTACTACAAGCAACTTAAATTATATGTTTTTTTAGTTTATTTTTTAAAGCATTTGTGCACATCTCTAAGAAATTATCAAGAAATGTTTCGGACATGGAGTATATGTCAAAAGAATTAAAAAGCGCTTCGAATTGTTTCCATTATAAAGCACCAAAAAGCTCGCAATATTATCAAGTGGTAATATTTCAATCTAAATACTTACAAATTATCTCAAATACAATAAAATTATTTTTGTAATTTCTAACAGGTACCTAAAAGTCAAAAATCACATGATCCAATAGGACGTCCTATTGTGCATACTAGTGCGTTTAAGCAAGCAACAGGCGAAGCGATATATTGCGATGATATGCCTAAATTTGCAAAAGAATTGTACCTAGCGTTGGTTTTATCTACTAGAGCGCATGCAAAAATTTTGAAAATTGATCCATCTAAAGCACTATCTATGGAAGGAGTCATATCATTTTTCTCTTCGAAAGATATAGCAGAAGATAAAAAATGGATAGGTCCTGTGTTTCATGATGAAGAAGTATTTATATCAGAAAAAGTAAGTTCTTAAACAATGATATAAATTATTTTTGTTAAAACTGCAATTTTTTTCTTATATGATATATGCGCGAAATAATAAAAAAAATATTTGTCATTTATTAATACAATTTTTAATGGATTCCTTGACCGTTCAGGAATTATTTTATTTATACATTTTTAGAAAATATATTTTTCTTCATAGAAATTAAAAGTCAGCATTATAATGACACTATATTCAAAGAAAAATTGTAATAATATTAATAGAATTCTTATTCACATTGTTACAAAATGTTTCGCTATCGACTATGCTTCAATAATTTAAAAAGTAATTCAAAGTTAAATCAAACACCAAATGATTTTACAGTATGCGAATAATATTGCGTCATTAACAAATCGTTATTATAACAAATTAGAATTGAAAATATGACTTTGTCGTGGTAGGCGGAAAGTTTGCTACCTTACAATAATTCCTTGAAAGAAATTAAAAATTTATTAGTCTTTTTCTTTAGGTTACCAGTCAAGGACAAATAATTGGTGCGATTGTTGCTATCGATCAAATTACTGCTCAAGCTGCAGCAAATATGGTTAAAATAGAATATGAAGATTTAGAACCTGTTATCATATCTATTGAGGTATTTATACTAATAACGAGAAAGAATAATAATTAAAACACAATAATTATATGCGTTAAACAACTTAAAATTTATCTAGGTCCTAACAAAATAAATCAAGATTAAAAATTAAAAACACCTTAAGAGCCAACACTGATTGTTATATGTAAATTAATTTATTGCATATGATATTAATTTAAATGTTTTGATCTGCAATTAGGTCTTCTTCAGTAAATTACAATTGACGATACTTAAAAATTGCTTCATTTAATTAAGAATATTCAGTAATCAGTATAAAGAATTATATGATATGTAATGTAACAATTTTATTTGTTCGTCACGAAATAAATTGTGAATAAAGTTTGAAATAATATTGCGATCGCTCTGTTCTCTTATTATTATTATTATTATTTTAATCGCTGTTATACAAAACATCATTCCCACGAACGAGAATGGATTAAAATGGATTGAAATTTTTTTCTATCCGAATGTGTATTTTAAAAATAGCAAATACTTTTTTTTAGATTTTAATTCAATTAGATTCAATTGGAAGCAATTGGATTGAAAAATCGCATTTCTTATTCAAAATTTTGAATTGAACAGTATTCACAATGTGTTGTGTGTGCACAGAAAAAACTAATATTATTTTTAGATTGAAAGGCATAGAGATATGCTCCATGCAATTCCTATAAATGAATAAAAATGCATTCAGGATTGAAAAGCATTCATTTTAACATTTGTGAATCAATATTTCTGAAAATCTGAATCCATTTCAATTTATTTCAATCCATTCTCGTTTGCTGGGTTTTTAAGCGTTCAAGGGTTACGTACTTATTTAATTAGCTGTATTAGTATCTTTACTGAATGTTTTGTATTCCGTGAGCGCGAATTTAGGGACACCCTATATATACATAAAAAATGATTACTTTTTCTTTCTTAAATTATTTTTTCAACTGTATAACATATATCTAAATGTACCAATATTTTTTTTAGGACGCTATCACGCATAAATCGTTCTTCCCTGGATTTCCCAAGCGTATTATTAAAGGCGATGCAGATAAAGCTTTTGCAGAAGCTGATCATATTTTAGAAGGAGAAGTACGTATAGGTGGTCAAGAACATTTCTATTTGGAAACAAACGCTGTTATTGTCGTGCCTCGTGAAGAAAATGAATTAGAAGTATTTTGTTCAACGCAACATCCTACTGAAGTACAGAAATTAATCGCTCATGTCTTAAATATACACATAAACAGAGTTAAAGTTAGTGTAAAGCGCTTAGGAGGTGGCTTCGGTGGAAAAGAATCTCGTGCGGCGATACTCGCGATACCAGTGGCCCTGGCAGCACATAGGTGTGTATAAAAATTTATTGATTGAAATCATATACAGATTATGTATATAATAAAGAGAATATTTGTGTACATATACATATTCACTGTATACATATATACTGTATACATATTACATATATTGATTTGTCAATTTGTATTATCTAAATATTTTAATATAGATTGCAGAAACCAGTTCGTTGCATGTTAGATAGAGACGAAGACATGATGATAACTGGAACACGACATCCATTTTTATTTAAATACAAAGTTGGATTTAATAATAATGGTCTAATGAAAGTTGCAAAAGTACACATATATAATAATGCAGGTTATTCTCACGATTTATCAATATCGGTGAGTAATAAGGTGTAAATTGAGAAAATTAGTCTTTTTATTAAAAATTTTATATATAATAATGCCATGTACACGCGCATAAAAAGCATGAATTTTTTTCTAATATTTCTAGGTATTGGAACGGGCCATGTTTCATTTTGAAAATTCGTATAAAATCCCAGTGTCAGAAGTATATGGCTATGTGTGTAAAACAAATTTACCATCGAACACAGCTTTTCGAGGTTTTGGTGGACCACAAGGGATGTTTTTAGCTGAAACTATCATTCGACAAATCGCTGAGTATCTGAATCTAGATGTCGTTAAGGTAATTTTTGATATTATAAGTTATATATGCAACGAAATAATTTTCTATTTTTATAAAATTGATTATACAAGATTGGTCGATAAACATTGATACAATTTTCTCGAAAAAGAATTTAATTAATCGCAAAGTTACATTCTAAAAAAAAATATGTTTTATTATTTCAATTTATTTTGAGCCGTTAAATCACTCTCTCTCCTTTTCTCTATCTTTTTCACCACCTACACCATGTATTTCAGTCTATCATGTATAAAATTGTACATCTACATTCAGTTTATATATTGCAAGCAGATAGAAATTAATTTAATAATTGAAAAATTTTTTTACAACAGTTATCCGAATTAAATTTATATAAGGAAGGTGATTTAACGCATTACAACCAACAACTGATAAATTGTACTTTAGATCGCTGCTGGCGTGAATGTCTAGCATCTTCCCAATATAATGAAAGAATAATCGAGATTCAACGATACAATAGGCAAGTAATTCGTCTGCGTCATATATAAATTAAATTGCAAACTAAATTACAAATTATTAAAGTCAATTATGAATAATTTTATAGAGAGAATCGATTTAAGAAAAAAGGACTCGCGATTGTACCTACAAAGTTCGGTATAGCATTTACTGCATTATTCTTAAATCAAGCGGGTGCATTAGTGCATGTATATATTGATGGATCAGTGCTACTCAGTCACAGTGGCATTGAGATGGGACAAGGTCTAAACACAAAAATGATTCAAGTATGAATATTCACTTATATCTCCCTATATGTATAAATATTTACCAAATTTTTAAATAAAATTTGCGTTTATAAATCATAATGTAAATTGCAATTAATTGCAATCTCTATAGAAATTAAGAAAATGAAGTTAAGTTAAATTCTTTATATTATGTCAGATTGCTAGCAGAATCTTAAGGATAAATCCAGCTATGATACATATAGTTGAAACGGCTACTGATAAAGTTCCCAATACATCTGCGACTGCAGCAAGTTGTGGATCTGATCTCAATGGCATGGCTATTATGGTGTGTAATAATATTTTACATATAATACTTATGATATGCAAATAAAAGTCGATTAAACAACTGTAGAAATTAATTTTCAGAATGCGTGTCAGAAAATCATGAACCGTTTACAACCGATAATTAACAGCGATCCAAAAGGTACTTGGGAAGAATGGATAAAAGCAGCATACTTTCAAAGGATAAGTCTGTCCGCTACCGGTTTCTATCAAACCCCCAATATTGGATATTCTTTTGAAACTAATACAGGGAATCCCTTTAATTATTTTACGTATGGCGTTGCTTGTACAGAGGTGGAAATCGATTGTCTTACTGGTGATCATGAGGTACATCTTATTATGTGTATAATTATTTTCGATATGCAATTAATACCTTAGCAATTATATATTCTTTTACACTTAATTCATGACATTATTCCGTACGAAAAAGTATTATTAATAATTTAAATTTTAAATTAATAATTTACAAGATTAAAATGTATTTCTTTAAAACATCAATATCATAATTTTTATCACAGATTTTATATTAGGAATATACAAACGACACTCATAATAACTTTATAAATTTCAAAATATGTTATAGAGAAGCATGAGGATATTATAAAATATTGATATTTTTCAATCGGTATAGGTTTTACGGACAGACATTGTTATGGATCTAGGAGAAAGTTTAAATCCAGCCATTGACATAGGACAAGTTGAAGGTGCCTTCGTTCAAGGATACGGTTTATTTACATTAGAGGAAATGATTTATTCACCAACGGGAGCTTTACTTAGTAGAGGACCTGGCGCGTATAAATTACCGGGCTTCACTGACATACCTAAACAATTTAATGTTTCCTTATTAAAAGGAGTTTCCAATCCAAGAGCAGTATATTCTTCCAAGGTATAATTTTTTCTTACGTAATTTCATTTTTTCTTTACGTAATTTTTCGTTTTTATATAGCATGCATTAATTTCAAAGAAAAGAAATAAGATGGCAATATACTATAAAATAATATTATATACTTGTTATATTTTTCTTATCATATTAAGAAATAATTTGAATATAACAGGCTGTTGGTGAGCCACCGTTATTTCTGGCGTCATCTGCGTTCTTTGCTATTAAGGAGGCAATTAAGGCTGCGCGTAAAGATATGAATATTCATAAATATTTTAGATTTGATGCCCCTGCAACTGTTGCACGTATACGTAATGCTTGCATAGATAATTTAACAATGAAGGTATTACGATTAAGTTTTTAATTTAACTTTCCGTCCTTGTTCTTACATATATTAAGATACTTTAACTTTTTATTTTGCAGATTATAGAGCCTGATTTAAAACAGCAATGGAATAAAGTGCCATGAACAAAGATTCGTTAAGAACGTTTATACTTTTCAACTATTTTAAAAATGAAAATATTAGAAATGTTGATATATGTAGATAATATAAATAATATATAATATACATAGATAATATAAACAAAAGTAAATTAACATATATTAACTGAGATAAATATATGCAAAGGATGTAACGAATAAAACAAGAATTGATAAATATATTAATAACAGTTACATTATTATTATATCATAAACTCGAACCCCTTATGAGTCATTATTAACGCGTATGATTTTAGAAATACTTTCCATAAAACAATAGAATTGATGTCAGACTAGATGGAAAAAAACCCATAAATTCAATTATGTAGCCAATATTTAAATTGGCGCGAGAATTATTCAGTTTATCGCATTTTCATAAAAGTGAAAAAATGATGGAGCCATTACAATCTTATATGTATACTTTAATTATTTTAAATTATTTTAAATTAATTAACACGTAAATATTAAACATTGCTTATTCCAGATTTTTCTACAGTTTCTAACAATGTCTGTAAATTAGTTTCGAATAATTCACATCGAATAGGCATTTCTAATGCATAAAATGGATTTTTTAATGCATAATCCGCATACAAATCATATACTCTCTTTAAAAAAATTTCCATTCCTGGTTGTGACGGCTCTGCTACTATCATGAATTTAATACCTGTCAATGTTTGATAACAATATAAACGAAATGTATCCGCTTCGAGAATCTCAATCCCAGAACTTCGTGGTTCTGGACTCAATTGGCTTGCTATTGCAAAAAGAGGATAAAACATTGAAGCTAAAAATATCTTCTCATTTGTCGTCATTTTTGCTCGACTAAATTTCAATGTTATAGGGAAATTTTCTGGTTGCTCCAACATTTCTAGAATGTCTCTTCCATCTTCAAGCTCACGTCCTGTGATTGCAATTCCATTTGCAGCTGTTAATACATGTCCCACTGAAAAATATTTGATTCTCTCTTATATTTATTCCTGTTTTTTATTAAAATATTTAGTGACACATTATAAGAATACCCAATGTGAAAGAAAAATAATAACCAATTTTGTTTCGTTACTGTACATTGATCATTAAAAAAAATTTGTTTAAAACATCGGAAACATTAAGTTCTAAAACTACAGCTTTTGTCTATAATTGTTATAGTTTCCATAAAAAAAAAAAGAAATGTTTTATATCATTAAGATATACAGTATATTCGAAATCATTTAAAATTTTATATATATATATAAACTTTACGTGTATATATAAACTTTTTTATTATTTGAACATATAAATTAACATTGTAAAGTTTAAAGCCTTTATTTTTCTTTCATTTTATAATTCCAAAATGATTTTTTATTACAATAGATAATATTCTTACCATGTATTCCATCTTTTTGTCCAAAAGCTACCACTACCTTTTTATTCTCATAGTTTAATTTAATATTGAGTGGAAAATTAAAGGATTTCTCGACCTCAATTTTCGGGACATTGTGATCATGATTGAAAATCAAACCACCAGATTTAGATACAATATAAACACCATATATCACCATTTTATAATTCTTTTTTTATTTATATATCTTGAAATTATTGTTCAAATTTTTTGACATATGTCCCTTTGATTCTGTATTCAATAAATGTTTAGTTTACTGATTTTTACTTACATTTTAATAAAATATATTTATTGAGTCTCTTTCTACTTAAAGAAATTGTGGAAAAATTATTAACTGTGAGAAAAGTTACTTTTTAAAAGTAATAAGTTACCATTACTCGTTACCGAGTCAAAAAAGTATATAACTAATTACTGTTTATTGGTCCTCAAGAATAACTTGATATGTTAATTCTACAATGAGTCAGTAGTCGCCAACAATCAACTTGTACAATTAAAACTAATGATTTTCTTAAGACTGACCAAATTTGACTTTATTCTTTCTCATTAGTTGAGCTAAACGTTTACTATACAATTAACAACTTGTAGATGCAAAAAATTATAGTCATTTGTTCAGATTAAGATTGATAAAAATCTTAAAATTTCTGACTATCGATTCGTTGTAAAATTAATTTTGCCATTATTTAAAAAGTAATGATTCGATATCTTTTCAATGCTGAAATAAGATCAGTCTAAAATATTTGATAAATGTTTACTTTAGTCCTTTTTTTTGCAATGTTGATGAAATTAAGTTTATTCGATGCGTTTTTCCATGAAACAGTGAATACTTCAATTCTTTCTTCTCCAATATTGATGAAATTAGACACACTCGTCGAGTTTTTGCATGAAAAAATCTGATAGAAAAAAATGTCGCTCTGCTCCACAAAGCGAAATATTAATCGGTAAAATTGACAACTATTCAGAAATTCAGGTTAGGAAATCTGTCTGTATGAAATAATAAATACTACAAGCACACTAGCGCCAGCATCCATTTTTTGTTCTAATCCTGTCGATAAAATAGCACAAAGCAGCACAGAAAATATCGAAGATTGATGTGGTGCAAGTCTGTGCTACATCCACAAATTAAACTACAGGGTGGGCCATCTATTGGTACGTTTTTAAAAATGCGATCAAATGAGCATACATTGATATTTTTTATTAATTTTTTTTTTGTTGTGAAGCTAAAAGTATCCGCGTCAAGAATGAAAAACGATTTCGTTCATGTGGCTCCCTCTACTGGCCTTACAGTATGCCATTCGGTCACCCCAATTATTAATGACATTTTGGACTACCTCGGCGCCAATTTCACTCAAAACAGTCGTAATATTGTTTTTCAAAGCTGGAATTGTCTCACACTTTGGGCCACAGCCTCAATATTCTCGGGTGTGCGCACTGTCCGAGCTCTGGGACCACTTCTGTCATCCACTAACATCCCTTTCTCACGAACTTTCCTCACCAATTTGCGTATAGCTCCTTCGGTGGGTGCTCTATCACGACCCATATTTCTTTTCAAAATTCGTACAGTTTCGGCGACACAGCACTGACTTTGAAAATAAGTTTTTAAAATTTCAAAACGCTCTTCAAGAGAAAACATGTTGTTTCGTGCCGCGGACGGTATGACTAATAAACTGTCAAAATTTCGGGTCTGTAGCTCGTTCGGTGTTGCCATACGACGAAATTCAAAAACGTACCAATAGATGGCCCACCCTGTATTATATTAGGTGTAGTAAAAAGAAATCCATTATTTTTCCAATAGATGGCTTTCATATGATGCAGATCACGCGTAGACGAGATACAGATTACTAAAGCCATCTATTGGAAAAATAATGGATTTCTTTTTACTACACCTAATATATTACGTAAAACTATAATATGTAATATTATAAACTGTAATATTACGTAAAACTATATAAAATTAGATTTATTCGATGCGTTTTTGCATGATATGAAAGAATCTGGTAGAAAAAAAGCGTCGCTCTGCTCTGCGAACCGAAATATCAATCGTCGAAGTTAACGACTATTCACATTAGGAGATCTATTACGAGAATTTTTGTTTTATACAGCAAAACTTTTCTTGTTAATAATTTTTTAACGAATAATGGCTAAACGAGTGATGGCTAAAACTTGTTGGAGAATACTCAGAGTCATGACCTTGAAAACATATGTCAAAGTCAAGGTCATCGGGGCATACTCCATATTTATCAATTTCTCATTTCTATAATCTAATATTATAGCAGGATCTAATATTATAAAAGGACCGGACTATAATAAGGAATCAGATTAACTTAATAAACATCATTTATCTAAACAGTAAATTTTATTATAAAATATTTTAAAACTTTTTTTAAATCTTAAAATAAATTAAAAATAATTAGAGCTTTAGTATATTAAAGTTTGATAAATTTCAGGCGTATCATGAAAATATAATATACATTATCTATACCTGCAAGCAAATATTAACAGGATCTTTCTAAAGTTTAGACTGTAATATTCTTAGCTATTAGGATCTAATTGCTAATTAGAATAATATACAACGTCGATTGTAAAAACAATTATTGTAGTAATCATGTGAACGATTACTCATATTATTGCTTCAAATATAAAATTTCTATTCATGTTTAATTTCTATATCTTTTGAGTAGATTTTTTTTATTTGTAAGTATTAAGTCATTTAAAAAGTATCCGCGGTTTTTTTTGTTCAATTTTTGAATGAAAAAACCGCAGATACTTTTTAAATGATCCAATATTATTACATTGCTCTAATTTCAGTAGATATACCTACTTAATGCCCATGTTTTTTAAATCAATTTTATGATAATAAAAAGTTTGAGAATCATGCTTTATAATCTTTTACTTTATAATAGCATGAAAATATAATTATTCACAATAACAAAATAATAATAATAATATAATAATATAATTATTTAAAAAATTTTTATCGAGAGTAATCGTCCATATAATCTTGTATGACAAACTATTAATAAAACTAAAAACTATTCGAATCTGAATCGAACTGAATCGGGTAAGATTCGATTCGATTTGGACTTGAATTTCTATGATTCAAATATAAACTATTCAAAAATTTCGAATCTAAGAGATTCGCGAATGCAAATCACACATATCTTATATAAAAAATCTATATCTTATATATCTTACATAAAATCATTACCTTATATAACTTACATAACTTATATCTTATATAAAATCATATCTTCCGCTAATAAGTCAAATGGATATAAAACTTTTTTATTACCTACATATTGAAATTCAAACTAGCAATAATTATGTTGTTAATTAAAAGTGGCATTTCAACGATTCGATTTGGTTGAAGATAAAATTTTCTCAATTCGGTTCAGTTCAGATTCGAATAAAGAAATAAAATTCGATTCGATTAGACTCAGCTTAAAAAATTCTGCTTAATTTGCACTTCTCTAAAAAAAAAGTGCTTGATTTGCTTGTTTAAGTGAAACCCAGAAAGCTGAATATATCGAAAAGAGATTTTACAAAGAATTTTACAAATTTAAGATGATTTTGCTTTCTGTTAATATATCATTAATTTTTTTATGATTAACAAGCAATCATTGAATCAAGTCTACATAATTTTTAAAAATGCAAATATATGTTTGATGTAAAAAGCACTTAAATGTTATTTGAAAAACTAGAGAGGTTTAATTATATTAACGCAATATTAACGCAGTTAATAGTTTCAACTTTCAGTGATGACGTAGTATTCGCTTATAATTAAAGATTACGAACGTGTGACGTAATATTTTCATTTTTTCCAGTTTATATTAAAATAAATATACAACTACTTATATATCATTCACAAAAAGAACCGACACCATGCGTGCGGTGTTAGTATAATCATAAAAGTAATTAATAAGATATCTTTAAATATAATTAATATGTTTAATTAGTGCTATATACCAAAATTTTAGTTATCATAAAAAATATATGACATTTTTACATTAAAAAATGTAATAAAGTTTATCTATTTTATTATTAATAAACAAGTGTGTATTTTCATTTATTCGTATTATTTTATATAATAATAAGTATTGCTCACAATTTTGTAATTATTGAACACTTCTAGTAATGCGAATGTAAAGCTCGAACCAGAAATTGTTCAGATCATTCAAGTACGAGGACTATATATTTAAAATACAATTTGATACAGAATTTAGATACAATAGCAATGTAATATTATAAGCACACACACACACACACACACACACACACACACACACACACACACACACACACACACACAAAATACAAAAAAAAGAAGCAAAAATTGATTCTTCTCATTTTTAATTAAAACTAATTTTCGCTACAATTTTCCTTGCTCTACTGTGAATATTTGTATTTATATCTATTGCAAGTCATAAGATCAAAGTAGTTCGTTTATTATTAGTCCGCAATGTTTAAAATGTTAGAATTTTCGAAAGCTTAAATGTTTTGATTTTGATCTGTTAGAACAATTTTTTTTCATAATTTATGTTTGCATATAAACTCTAATAATGAGAAACAATAAATTCGAAATATTTTATATTATCGTAATAAATATAAATATATAGCAATCTTAAAAATATGTCTTTTTTATTTCATGTCATCATACATTTCATATATATTTTTTTATTTTATTAATATAATTAATAAAACAATTATTAAAAATTAATTCAAATTTTTTAATAAATTCTCTTGATATATTCTATTGTCAGAATTTGATTTATCAGTCATATTTTGATAAATAGTGCGAGATCATTATATTACATGACGGCAATATATTTAATGAAATGAAAATGAAATTCCAATAATGGTTATTTTTTACAGAGATAATTTGAAACATGTTTCATTATTTCATCATCAATGATTATTCCTTGCTTAACTTCAATACATTACAAAAAATATTTAATTTATCTTATTATAAAGAAAATTATTTCGAGTATAAAAATTTTAAAAGGCTTTGTTAAAAATAAATATCAGACAGTTAACCTAGATTTTTAAGAAATTATGTCGATATGTATAGTGTATGCGTGTTTATATGATTTTCATTAAAATAAGATTCAGAAACGTATCTATCGATTTAAATAAATGTTAACATCTATATTAATTATCAGTTTTCAAAATTCATTGTTTTATTTAAATCTAACTCAACATAATCAATGTTACATTTGATTTAAATTCTCATTTAATATCATCGAATAAAATTTAGATGTAAATAAGAGGAAATATTATAGAGTAGACACTGAAACATTTTAAGGAGTAATTCCTCACATAAATTCGAAAACTTTATATGACAATGTATCTGAAACGGGTTAATTTCAAAGATACAAAGTGTCAAAGTTAAAAAAAATTTGTTTTTTCCAAAAAATTCAAAAATTACTTTGGTTATTTTGAAAGTTTCATCAAAATAATCTGAGTGAAATATCCTGGTTTTCAAAATTTTCGAAAAAATATGAAATTTTTTTTCAATTTTGACATCTATATTTCTGAAACTAAATCATCAGACATATTAAGTTTTCATTTTGAATTTATGTTATTTAAGAAAATACTCCTGAAAATATTTTAAAGCATTTACTCTACTCTGTATATCAATTATCAATACACATTTCCGTTTATAAAATTATTTTTTTAAACTTATGACTAAACTATTAAATGAACTAATAAATGATTACAAATTCGATTTTTACATTAAATTTTAAGGAATATGCATAAAAATAGCTTTTTGTATAAAAATATTTATTTTTAATAGCTAAAAATAAAGCACGTGTTCCATTTTCCAATAATAAAGATATGAATATATATTGTATACATATATAATTATATATACGTATATGTAATCGTGAATGTAATATGTATATATGTATTATATTTTAATGAAAACAGTGGAATGTCTTGAAAACGAAGCAATTATCATAAAAAATTCAGACAAAAGTTATATTGTTTGGAAAGGAACAAATTAATGAAAAAATCAATTTTTGAAAGAATTTATTTTTTAAGATTACATGAAACTCATTGTTATTTTTTTTTAAATGAAATTATATGATTTTTCTTATACAATATGATGATACTAATTATTCTGTATATAAAAGAATTGTTAAAATATGTCAGAATAACATGAAATATCTCGTAAATTATTTTTTGTTATCTTATACTTTAATATTTTTATATACAGAAGAACTAGAATCATTATATTATGTAAAAAGAAATCATATAATTCTATTAAAAAAATGACCTTTAAATGTGACCTTAAAAAAATCAATTTTTTTGGAAATTATTTATATCCCCTTTTAGACTATTTAACTTTTAAAAGGCACCTTGTATATGTATACAATTATAAATAAATGTATAATTAAAAAAAAATACATAATGCATTATATAGGACTATCTATTATATTTGGACCTTTTATAATACATAGCCTCCCAAGATTAAAAATTATGCAAATATTAAAACTATATTTTCATTTTTTTTTTTGTTATATTTCGGGATAATTAACAGATAAGCCCAGTCAGAAATGATAATGGAATCGACATCGAATTGACATTGATTCAATGTCGATTCCATTATCATTTCTGACTGGGCTTATCTGTTAATTATCCCGAAATATAACAAAAAAAAAAAATGAAAGTATAGTTTTAATATTTGTATAATTTTTAATCTACGTACTTTAACACAATCTTAGAATATTTCTTCAACTGTGCATAATTGTTGTGAGAATACATAAATGATAAAATTAATATGTATAATATAACTTATTGACATTCGATAATATTAAATTCGTTAATTCATTTAATGTCGGGATTATGGATTGTCGTGAAAAAAAGAAGATATCTGGACGCAGCATAATTTCTTATTTCAAAATAAAAAAACAAATAGAAAAAACAAGTAGTCACAGAAAATTTTTAACGTCATTTTATGATTATTTTTTCATAATAAAACGCGATATATTTCTGAAGTTTATAGTCCTAATACAAAATATAGTGAAATATCATATATATCTGTAAAATGCTTGTAAATAGCACTTTCTTTTGGCATAAAATCGACATCAGAAAAAAAACTATAGCAAAAAGTTTTGCATCTTGAAATATAATACAATTCTTTAATACACTGCACTTTAATCTCTCCCCTTCTTTTCTAATTCGCATTATTCCGTATGAATTGTATCCTCCAGTTATTTCTTAACTTCATATATAAATCGTCACATTCTATTCTTGTGAAAAATTTATGCGCTAGTTTATTGTAATAATTGTAATATAAATTTCTCATTTAATTTAATCATACGATGTGATGAATCGTAGAGGAATTATTGGTGATATATAAAGCCCTCAACTATTTTGATATTTTTTCTATTTATCAAAGAAATGAATTGTCTAATTTATTATTTTAAGAGATAGGTCATTCCATTTCACTGTCGGAATATTCTATTTTCGTTGTAGTGCGAAGTTTCCTTGAATATCTTAATCCTAATATGTCCGCAATCTCTTCAATATGTGACAATACCTGAGATATAATACAGTTTAAAATAATGAACCAAATTAAAATAATGAACCTTTCGGTTCATTAATGTCAGGATTGGGAATGTTACTTTTAAAAATAATGCGTTACTGTTATCATTATTTTTTATAAAAGATAATTCGTTACTGATACACGTAACTAATTTTTAAAAAATAATGTGTTATATACCACTATTTAGAAAATAACGATTCGTTATTTTTTTATTTTTTTGTAATGCTAAAATAAGATATTAAATTTTGAAGTTACATTATTTATATAGACAAAAAGCAACCAGGAAAAGGCTGCGATTTATAGAAGGATATCTGCTGTGCATATAAGATATATGCTAAGGTATTAAGGAATAGACTAGAAACTGAGATAAAAGATCGGGGAATGATACTGGAAAGCCAGGCAGACTTTAGCAAAGAAAAGTTGACAGTTGATAACATTTTTGTGCTAAACCACATAATTTAGAGAGAGAAGGATGATAGGAGAAAGGTATATATGATAGGATAAAGGTATGATGTTCGCGAATCATTTTCAAATCGATTTGTCAAGTTTTTACATTGTAATCAAAAATATTGTATAGGATCATTTGTGACTTTTGCGGATTTTAAGCGTCAAATAAAATTTTTTTAAAAAGTCACGTTCCATTCGAAACAAATATACAAATATTTTGAGACCTTAAATTTTTTTTATTGCGTTAATTTTTGAAGGAAGAGGTGGCTCGCTTAACGAAAGACTTCCTGTGTGTATATGTGTATGTGTGTATTGACATACTTTTTGAATTATTACAGATATGTTAATTTTATTAAGTCAAATACATAAAAACACAAACAAAAACACATAAAAATAATTACTGTAATTACTTTTTTACTTTATATATAATTTAATGAACAAAGGTGCTAACTTGATGTTCAGTCAGTACCCAATTTTCAATCACGATTTTCTGCTAAATTGTTCGAGCACAAAAACTAGGACATATAATTAGCACATAAAAACACACACACACACACACACACACACACACACACACACACACACCAGAAATAATGCAATTTATTGAATAGATGTAAAAATAACATGCAATTAAAGTAAGGATAAAAAAAGATTTCGTTACTATAAAAATGTAACGATGTTACCATTACAGACAGAAAAAAATAACGATTGTTACTAAAAAACCATGATGGTAATGACGTTACAAATAACACATTACTTCCCAACCCTGATTAATGTTACTTACATAATCTAACTGTTCCTTTGTGTGCGCAGCGGAAAGGCAAAATCTAATTCTACCTTCCATTAACGGCGTCGCTGGAAATCCAACACCAACAGTTGCAATATTACGGCTCGTTAGAGTACGGATCACTGTACTGTGTTGAACATTGCAGAAAAAGGAAACCATATGAAACATATACAAATTCAGATTTTGAAAATAATATTTTAACTTACTTACCCAATCTTAGAAAATAAGTAAACTAGCATAGGCACAACAGGCGAATCTTCGTTTCCGTAAATTATAACTCCGATCTGATTCAATCTACGTCTAAAGTATCTCGTATTCCTAGCTAACTGTTTGATACGTTTTTCACCAGCGTTGGTATCATCCTCCCCCGTTATAATTTGCATCGAAGTGATGATTTGTTGCGTAACGGGCGGAGACATTGATACTGCGTACGTATGCGCGTGACCGTATATTCTTATGTGATTTATTAGTGCCTAAAACATATATCTGATTGAAGATATACAGATATTTAATATAATGAAGTTGATGAATATTAAAATATTACTTTTGTTCCGGCTATATATCCGCCTGCTGAACCAAAGCTTTTCGTGAATGTTCCCATGAGTATGTCTACTTCACGCGGATCAATGCCGTAATAATCGCAAACTCCTCTTCCGTGTTTTCCTATAGCTCCTGTGCTGTGCGCTTCGTCCACATACAAATAGGCCTGTCAGATAAAATATTTATATTACTCGTAAAAAAGGAAAGCAATGATGATATAGATAATAAATTCATTGCGTCGGACATTTTAATATTATTAGGGCAATTAGCATATATCATGTTAAGAAGATTCTTATGCTACTTCTTAGTCAATAGATAGTTTAAATTTTTCAAATTGCATAAAATAATTAAAATAATATAAAATATTATTAACAAAATTGTTAATTGTACACAATCATTGTTAATTTTGTATGTTATTAAATTTTAAATTAATAAAATAAAAGTTATAGGATACTCCTTTGAGCATCCTATAATTTTTAGGCTTCATCAATATGCTTGAGAGATTATATGTATAGTTAATGCTGGGTCTATTTCATATGTCTATGGATATTTCACTCTGTCAGTTAACGATATATGAATAGCTCTGTTGTTGTCAATTGTCATTTGTTTGAAATGTTGGCTATGTGAGGTGTACGCAAGATATGTACGAAAAGCTTTGTATTATCTCTAAAAGAGAAGTAAACAAGTTCACCTTACATGTACATACGTTTATTTTATATTGTCACGTCTGCATGAACTATCGTACTGCTATACATGTAAACGCGACGGTTTTGCACGCGCACGTGAAATAACGACATTGTTTTTTTTTTTACTAAAAAGGAACTTTATCCAATATGGGCAAAACCTGTCAGTTTCTCTTTCAAATCACAGCCAGCGCCTCAGATCGATCTCTTTTTTCTTCTCAATCTTCACGCAAGATGTAATATATGGGGAAGCAATATTTTGAGGGCGCAACAATGTGTTCAATATTCCGAGAAAAGCATCTACTATATAGGAAAAATACCTCCTACTATATGTATAACTTGAAATGTCCTTCGCACTGCAAAACTTTTATTTCGAATTTAGAGGTATTACGTGATATAGGATTAAGTGTAACATCATAGATATTATTTTAAAACTAATAAGTGTTTATGTTTTAAAAGTTAAGCAAAAATAATTAAAATATGTAAAATATTATATAAAACATATAAAATATTTTGCGATTTTATTAAAAAAAAAAATTATTATATGAGCAATAAATAGATTTGATTTTTTAATTCAGTGCTCCTGTATGTTCAGTGCAACTGTAAGTTAATTACTTTACTAACAGTATTAATTACTTTATTAAATTCAGACAATGATCTCAAGGTTTCGATTTAGATTAATGTAATTAAAGTTACTTTTACGAACTTTATATTTCTTTTTTAGCTCTAACATCTCAGGTAAGTGGACGATTGAACCCTCCATAGAGTAAACACCCTCGACAATGATAACTATCTTCTTCCAAGGCTTGCCAGTCTTCGGCTGTCCAAAAACAATAGCTTTCTTCAAACATTCTTCCAAGTGTTTTACATCTGTAATGAACAATGACTTTGTTGTACTTTCAAGAAAAGATAATTGCGTTGTAAATGAATATTAGTAATATACGTACTATTATGCTTGAAGATCTGTATTACTGCATCAGACAGTCGCAGTCCAAGAATGAGTGATGCATGATTCTTCTCATCGCTAAGAACTAAACAGCCTTTACTGACTAAAGAAGGTAAGTTTAAAGAATTTGTAGCAAATCCCATTCCAAATACTATGGCATCTTCTACTCCCAAAAATTTTGCAGTCAATTTTTCGAGTTCATCATGTATCGGCATATTACCTTAGTGCAAGAAGATTCAATTTTTTCTTATTACATATGAATCTGATTTAAAAAAATAAATATAATTTTTTTTTAATAAACCATGGCAGACCAACATCATTAAATTAAAAATCAAATTTTTTAACAGTCAAGTTCGAAACTTTCAATTTGATATAAAAGTTCATCTACAAATTAGTTCATAAACTAGTAAGATCACTTTCAAAGATTTCTAATAAAATCATATTAACACATTAAAAATAATTTTTTTTTACGAATACTGTATTAATTTGCGTTCGAGAATATACACCGAGCGCCTCTAAATATCTCTACTTGTTATTCATCAAATGTTAAACAAGGATAAATTGATACTTGGAGACACTCGATACGTATTTTCGAATTATTTTGCTATTCCATATGATTATCACTAGAAATGTATAAGATATACGAACAAAATTGAATCAAATCACATAAGATTCGATTCGATTTTGATTGAAATCTTTGTAATTAATCTCTTTTTCTTAGAAATAGAATTTATGATGCAATTATGTATGCAACAGCCTCGATCGACATTTTTAAATATTCTATTATAGTTCCGTTATTTATTAAGAGAAATTAAATAATAATACCTAAATAATAATTCTTACAAATTTAAATAATAATGTTTCCTCAAGTTATTTACCTAATTCAAGACGCGTACTGCAACTGGCACAACCAAACTTCCGCAACGTTTTGATGCTCTCATCGGCGCACTTACCACTCGCTTCAGCGAACCCTAAATAATTGTAAGAGCCCAAATTTATACATGGCGTTTCAGTTCCAGTAAATCTGTCAAAATAAAAAAAAATAGGGATTTCAATTCTATTGATATGTAGCAATCGTGGTTTTCGTACGTAATTAAACATACTGAAATGTCCATCCATAATCATGAGTTACTCGATCTTTTAATGTGACTTTTGCACCAGGAACAGAACAAATCGGCCTATTCCAACAATCTCTGACTCTTCTATAGACATACTTGAGATAAAACTTCTCGAAATTATCATAGAGCGGAGCATATCCCTAAAAACACATATTCACTATAAAAAGATATTTAAATATTATGTGAAAAATAAGATGTAATTGTTCATATAAAATTGATAAATATAATACATAAGAAAAAAAATTTTTTTACACGTATACATAAAAAAAATTGTTAAGTTTAATATAACTAAAATAACTAATTCCACGTAACAAAAATTATTTTCTGATAGAGTATATAGAATAAATAGAATATTATAAGATATTTTTAATTAATATCGTGCAAGTTTTCTATATATTAATGGTATATAACATTTTTATTTACTCACTTTCTATTTATCTTTGATATGTTACCATTATTGATATTGAATATGTAGTTTAAAATTTAATGTTTTTATTTTAAATTCATTTTTCTTTACTTTTCGTACTGCAACTTCATTAATATTTAATAAAATATAAATGACCACCGTACTTCTCTATTTTTTTCAGTGGCAATCTTCGGAACAAAGAATAGTTGATTAATAAATCCCAGGAACATGAGAATATAAAAACCAAGATGTGTAAGTGCCGCTGTGATGAACGAAACTTTTTCAAAGGATTCCTTTGACCGTGGTGCTTTTTGTAATTCCGCTTTTGTTGAACCATGGGCAGACTGCAATAAATTTCTACGCTGAATTGCATAATTTATGAAGATATTATTGATTGATATCTGCTCAAATTTTCAAAACGTAAAAAAGTTTATTCTATTTTTTAAATAAAATTTATTCTTTTTTTAATTTCCTTGATTTTCTATATAATCTCATAAAAAATTTCTCAAGCACTTTTAAACAGAAATTTTAAAATAAGTGTTATCTAGATTTCTTCATTTCTTGTATTTCTTGTTTCTTTGTTATACTACCGACTTTATACTCCATCAAGAATAGAGAACATTAAAACTAACGTTTCAAAATCATGTTTAAAAAAGTATTGAAAAAAAAAATAAAAAAATATTCATAATATAAAATATAATTTACTTTATGTAACATATATTTTCATTATTTTATTTTTTAAAAATATTACAAAAAAATGAAATGTCATAATGTTCAGTACATTTGTTTATTAATAGCATCAATTAATTCGCAGCAAATATTACACACAACACATGGCACAATAATTCTTTAAAATAAAACAACTTATACATAAATCTAAATAAACATATCTAAAAATATATATGTATTACAAAACTCTATAAATTATATACAGAGCGTCGAATTTAAATGACCAATGTCAGGAATGTGAGAATTGATAAAATAAAAAAAAAATCCTTTAGAGATATGCTCATTTTTGTTTTATTTTAGAAAAAATCGCAAAAAAGGCAAATTACATCATCATAGTTTGATGTACGAAAACAGAATGTACGTACAGAATGACGTACATAATTTATTTTGTTGTTTTTCTGAACCGACTCTAAATAACTCGTCCATAAAAAAATTTACGATCTTTAAAATCGATCTCTTGCATTACGACTAATGCTTCGACAATATAATAATCTGAATGTTCGCATGAGCGACGTTTTTTATGAACTTCTGCAACTTACAAACAACTTACTTAATAATAATTTCGCAAAAAAATTTTAAATTTTTTTTCGTAAAACATGTGTCTCATATTTTTATCTATAGAATATATTATTAGGTGTTGGAATTAATTCGTAGCGTTTTTTAATGAAAGAATGTTATTTATTTCACATGAGCATTAAAAAATACATTAATGAAAGTACTTCCCATCACTTGTAAAACGCTACGAATTAATTCCAACACCTAATAACAAATTAAAAAAAAATAAAATAATATTTCAAAGGTGCCCGGTTTGATGTGAAACGTTTCATATATTGTAAGTGTACTAATAAAGTCATTTTAAGGAGAAAACATGTAATATTAACTTACTTTCAATGGAATAAATCAGTACAAATTCAGTTGTGTTAATTTTTGCTCTTCTATTATTTTTTTAATAGTCCTGCCAGCTTAAATATTAAACTAGCAGCGCCACTGTTTTCTTGGAAATGACACATAATATAAAATTGTTTTTGATAGTACAAAATAGTAAAATTCAATCTTATCGATTTCCGATATTTTTTTTTCTTTTATTTTGAATTGATCCTGCCAGCTTAATATTAAATCAGCACCGCCACGATATTTTTAAAAATGGCACACGGTACAAAATGAGTACTAAATATTTCGATAAGATTTGATTGATTCTACTGATTTGATCCTGTTAACTTTATAGAGCTAAGAAATTGACAATCACAGTCGATTATTCTTCTCATGTTCAACCATGACTGGTCAATTTCTTACGGCTTAAGACTTAAAGCTTAAGTAACAATTTATTGTACAATGTGTGGTACACTCACAATAATACTATCCAAAGTTAGAGAGTGCATCACGCACTCGATGGCGATATTTACTCCGACCAGTAAGAGGTAATTTTGGTTGCGCCTGTCCAGAGGCACGCGGAAAAAATGAATACAGATAACGCAGCTCATATAAGGAATTTATAAATGTACTTGTTAAGTACACTTATAAATTCCTATCAATTCACATGACGGATTGATAAATGTTTATGAAAATTACATTTTCACAGCTTTATCTTCCAAACTAAACTGAAATATTATAACTTTTTTTTTCATAATATCCATTACATGCCATCCATTTTTCATCGCGTACTCAGTTTTTATTAACAATCGTCTTTCCTGTGATTTAAATTTCTTGGAAATAGAATAACACTGAAACGATATAATCAAAGTGCTCCTTTTACTTTTATAAATAAATTACATAAACATGTAGCACAAAAAATAACATAAATATGTAGTTTATTTTATTTTTAAAGATCAGAGACTTTATAAATTAGTATATTTAAGAGTAACATAAATATGATAAAAATCTTGAATTTTTTTAATGTTATGTATATATTATACATTCATCTCTTACTTTTTTCAAATAGCGCACTGAAAGAAAAGATTGCTACAACCGATTAAAAATGCTATACTATATTTTACTACCTAAATTGTTGCAGCAATCAATCTTTTCTTTCAGTGCGGCTAATTCATTTGTATCCAAATACAATAGCAGTCTACGCATTCCATAAAAAATCCTATAATCTAGATTCTTGATGGCATAATTTCTCGTTTCATAATATAATAATCACATTAAATTAACACATTTGCTCAACTTTTCGACCATGAGCAAGTCGGAGCATGCTTCAAATAGTACATGTGCAATTAATACATCTTCCTTTATTTTCTGCACGCAACATTAATTTCTTTACTTATTACATTTTATCTTTCTCGCTTATTGATTTAATTACATCATTATCAAGTGCTAGAATTATTACATTATCTGTAAGATGTGAAATCTGTTCAAAAAATACTTTTTTAATATTCTTTTCACGTTCCAAGTCAATTATATCAGGAAATTCTGCACATATACTTTTTTATCATCAATTATTGGAAAGGAAAAAATTAAGATATTTAAGATTCGTTCGGGGAAGTGCTATTAAAGCTATTATTATTTATATTATTTTATCTTTATCTTTCATTCATAAAACAAAGATAGAATGACATAGATAGTGCTTATAGCGTATCCCCTAACGCAATCTTAATATATCTTAATCTAAAAAGTTGATTACAACACTGATAGCGATTTATGCGAGCATAGCAGTTCACTTATCACATTTCATGGACAAGTAAGCAACCTCGTGGTCACATCTCAAAGTTTCTCCGTCGTGTTTAAAAAAGCGAATTAGTTCATAATCTACATTTTTAATGAGAAATAAATTCTGTGATCTCTCTCGCATGATAATGATTGCATTATCATAAAATAATAATACTAATTAACACTGTTTCGACTGTTACATATCAAGGCTAGAAAAAACCCAGTTTTTTAAATCAAGCTCAGTAGAGTTTTAAAAAATAAAATTTGATTATTTGATATTTTTTTTTATTCGATATTTTTCATTTAATATTTACTTTACGTTATATTTATTATTAATTACTAAAAAATTGCTAAAAAAGTAAATTTTTCTTTTTTTTTGTATGTTTTTAGTATTATCAATCGTGATTATCGTATAATTGTAAAAAATGATACGTTTTAAATAATTATGTATGAAGCTGACGTCTCATTTGAAAGAAACTTATTAATTAAATATTGAGAATTCTGAGTTTATTTTCAATAGTTCGATAACGCTATAGGCTAAACAAATAGTTCCGGTTATTAAAGCCGAGAAACTTAAAGTGTAAAATGAAACACCAGATTCACGCAGTGCTCACTTTGTCTAACGGAGGCCATACTATAGGATTTTAAAAGATACATAATTCTAAAATGATTAACTAATTGCTAATTTAATTTTTAAATAATTTTTTTCCATAAAAAATGATAGAGCTGAAAATAAACTCAGAACTCTCAATATTTAATGAGTTTCCATCTAGTGAGAGGCCGGGTTTCACATACATCGTAAATAATTTTTATTATAGTTAATTAATCATTATTGTAATAAAATTTATAAATACAAATCTTTTTTTACTAAAAACGATCATGTAGACTGAGCAAAATATGTGAAGATTAAATGACAGTCAATTTTATAATCTCTTTAAATCGATATGTTTTTAGAATATGTTTGCAATTTTTTTTTTATATAAATAGTTACATGTCTTTTATTTCTCGTATAAAAACTTTGTTACAAAAATAAATTACGTATTTTATGATTAAAATAACTGGTATCAATATTGCAATTACTATTATTTCCCAAAATATAGAACTAACATTGAAATAAAAACTATTTATTTGTATGTTTTATTCATAAAAAAATATATTATTACTACTCAACGTATGACAATCAATCCTGAATTTGTATGGGGCTAATTGTCATATTTTCGCAGTTTCATTTAAAATTAAATAACTTATTTGTACGATAATGCATTTAAGAGTATATATATATTTTTCAATTCCTAAGGCAGAGAAATATTGTAAGTATATTGCAACATACATAATTTCAAAATCTTACGTCCACTTTTTTTTAAAAATCATTATTCAAAAACCATGATTGATGACCGGTTTCCTCTACATTATGTATTTTAATAATAGACAATGAACAACATTATGTGAATAAACAGATGTATAGAATTAAACAATTTATGTAAATTTAAAAGCACGATATAAATATTTTATAAACGATCCATGAAATAATATACATAAGATAAGATACTATACACAATACTAAATGTGGCAATATTAATATTATTTTATTTTATAAGATATTTTATTAATCAAAACAGTTTTAAGTTAAATTTATCTTTAATCTTATTTATAAATAATTTCATACAATCTTTGCAGCATAAATAATAAACATTACTTTAAATCCGAAGCGCCACTACGGTCTAAGTATTAAGATGTCGAACTAATATATATATTTTTCAAACGAATGAATTAATTTCAGAAATGATAATTACGTGTCGATATGGTTGTCGACATTAACGCAATTGATCTGAAATGTTAATAATCCCCCCAATTCTCCAAATTAATCTTAAAAAACTGTAATAAACTTATTGCGAAAAAATATTGCCTCGGCCGGGAGTCAAACTCGGATCTCTTGCATTCCGTGCGATTAATCTTAACTTTAATCGATTGGAGTTGACAAATCGCATCTTTCAAACTAAATAATAAATACGATTGGTTAATTCCAATGGACTAATTGTCGATCAAAGTTAATCGGAGTTAGTCAAAGTAGCCTCCTTTCCCATGTATTTTAGACGATACATTATCAAAAATTGTTGTGTCATTATATGTCGTTATAAAATTATTGCGCAGCTTTTTTATCATATAAAATAATTGCACAACGACACATAACGACATCGACAATTATATTACAGTCTATAAAGCTGTAATCTACAAAGAATGTATTGCCATATTCAAAAAACTATAGCTTGCATTATGTGCACTATAGATTTTCAATACTGGCATTAAATGTTGGAACACAGCCAGAATAGCACCTATGGTGCTAAAGCTGTCGTATGCAGGTCAATGTAAAGATGTATTTAATATAAATATAGAAACAAATTAAATCTTCAATACCCTGTATTGTGTTATTAGATAATAAATATTATATATAATATTTTATAATTTGAAATATTTACACTTTACTTTTATGCTTTAATTAAATCAGTATAGAATGGCTTTAATACGCATTTCAAGAAATTAAATTTCCTTTTTTTTATTCCATTGATTGAATTAAATCAGTGTACAATGGCTTTAATACGCGTCCAAGCAATTAAATTTCTTTTTTATTCCATTGATTGAATTAAATCACCGAATAAATTAATCAAAATTTTTATTGCACTTTTTGAAGCAAACTGTATACTTCAAAATCAATTAATGAAATGTATCTCGTGAAGAAAAAAAAAAGAAATGAAGTAATTAACTCGCACAACATTGATAACGGTCCATCACTGATTGTGAGTGAACCAAAAAGGGTGACGTGACATGACTGGACGCGATTGGACACCGTGCGATACGGTGAACTTGAGATCAAAGTAACCGATGGGATCATATAACACGCGAGCATTATTACATCGTTTACTTACATATACGTGGCCGTTACTTGGCAAAGTGTAACCGTTGATTTTGCCGGTATCCATAACGCCGGGCGAGGTTAAGCCGTTTCGCAGGGTCTTCCCTTCGAGATTCGACGTCTCTGTCTCCCCGCATGTACCAACACGCAATCTCATGGTGGTCGTTGTCGCCATCCTTATCGGCTCGATTATTCACACCAGATTGCTAAGCGACTTAAGAGATTTCAGCAACCGGATAACGACGATTTCGCGCTACAGACTCGAGTCACTCGAGCCGAGAGCCACTGAACCAATAGCACGATAGGACTATAAGACTAGATACGACGTCGAATGTCGGAACAAGTCGGAGCAAATACTTGTCGCTACCACTCACTATTCTCACATCTATGTCACGCTACACTCCACTCCTCCACTGATAGCACTGACCACCACCCTTTCAGCTGACTCCAGCCAGTCCTGCCAGTCCAGTCGCGGTGACAATGGCACGCATGCGCGTCTGCGCGTGCTAGAAATCTGAAAGATTAAAGGCCCGTTTCCATAGAGTGTTTTCCAATTGCAATATCCCTAGACATTTTCGTGCACACGGCGACACAAGTTGCGACACATTCCAATTGTCCGTTATCGTCGACACGTCTGTACTCAGTCGAGGGCTCTGTAAGCTGGTGTTTTCTAGTACAATTATATGTTACTAACTGCGGTAGCTATAAATGAAATTGGAAGACGTTAAGTGGCCGGCACTTTTACTTTTTTTGTTTAAATTCAAGCGGAAAAAGCTACATTTAATCTAACTCTATCCGAAATGGATCTCAACTGTGCGTACACATTCTATTCCAATTGAATCGTGCACAATGTTATACTTTGTACATTCCTGTGTATGTTTCTGTTAAGGCCCGATTGCACCAACGTTACTTTGATTTTAAGTGAGACTTAACATTCTCTCTGTCTCTCTGTCTCTTTTTCGCTTTAAAACGAGATAGAGAGAGTTTTAAGTTTCGCTTAAAGTCAAAGTAACATTGGTGCAATCGGGCCTAAGATGTGTTAAACAATTGGAAAGCACCCAGAAGTCATACAATTATAAGGTCATCTACAATTGAAATCGTAGCCTTAGCAAATGAGAATGGATTAAAATGGATTGAAATTTTTTTTTATCCAAATGCGTATTTTAAATAGTGAATACTTTTTTTAGATTTAATTGGATTGAAAAAACTGCATTTCCTATTCAAAATTTTGAATCGAACAGTATTCACAATGCACAGAAAAAGCTAATATTATTTTTAGATTGAAAGGCATAGAGATATGCTCCATGCAATTTCTATAAATAAATAAAAATGCATTCAGGATTGAAAAGTATTCATTTTAACATTCGTGAATCAATATTTCTGAAAATCTGAATCTATTTCAATTTATTTCGATCCATTCTCGTTTGCTAGGTCGTAAGATCTTAAGTTGTAGAAAACTGACCAATCAGTCGAATATGAGAAGAATAATCTGTAATTGGTCAATATTTTATTACTTAAGACTCTACGACCGCTACGACTTAAGCTGATTCTACATTAGTTGCAAGCTGATCGCAAGTTTGTTGCGACAGCCAATATGAAGCGTTGATTTCAAAATGTAAGCTTCAGATTGGCTATCGTAACAAACTTGCAACCAGCTTGCAACTAATGTGGAACCGGTTTTACACACATTCTACAATAAGTCATTAGTAATAAATCAGAAATCAGAAGCTAGAAATTGACCAATCATAGTCAATTATTCTTTTTACATTTGACTGTGATTAGTCAATTTTTAGTTTCTGACTTCCGATTTATTACTAATGATTTATTGTAGAACGGCCATTATTGTAGACCCCGCATTATTTCTGTTATATACAATTGATTGTCCGTCATTGTATGTCTAATAGAAACCGAAAATCGTGGACATAGCATGGAATAGAATAAAAAAATCGACAAGATCATTGACATCAGGGAGTCGATTCTGTGTCTTCAATCAAGGTGAAAATTACAAAGGTGAGCAAATTTATTAGGTGTTGACCAATTAAATTATTCTAGTAAATTCACTCACTTTTGTAATTTTCACATCGTTTCAAGATACAGAATCGATCCCTAGCTACCGTTCGATCATTAGCTACGTTCAATGTTCATATCTTGTAAACATAGAGGCGCTTCAAAACAAGGTAACAAGCTAAATTCCGGGCATGGCCGCTCTCAGGTTTCTTTTTGGTACTGTCCGTGTGTGGGTGCTTTCTAATTATTTAATCTTGATACAAATTGACACCTTGACACAAATTAATTCACATATTTTCAGTATTAATAAATAATTTAACCTTTTTAATTACATATTCTTTATCACGATAACTTCATAACCTTAAAAGAATTTATTTATTGAAAACATATATAAACCGATTTGCACTCAATTGCATCAATTGTCGTAATCGTTAACACAATCGATTAGTAACCCTTGGACTGAGTACGGATGTGTAAAGTGCACTTTATTCAAGCGTCCTGAAGAGGTGTAAATCTGACCGTGCGACCTCCTGCATGCAGTACATCTTGGATAATGCGAATGCCGTAGTACTGAAACTTTGAAGTCTCATAACTTGGGAAGATCTCTAGAAAGGGTTTGTAACCAACGTTTCGAGAACATTTTGATGTCAGTTACAAGAATATGCAATAAAACATATAGGTTCCCATTTAAAACATTCAAGTCTTTGACGTGATCTTCATGACGCCTCCCAAGGTCAATTGCATATATTCATGTAATACATTACTTGATCCCCAACAACTTTTGTCTGAAAATTTTTCAAAATAACCACTTCTCTCATTTTTAAATGGGATGGTTTGAAACATCTGGTACATAGATAATAATATTCTCGATTATTTATAATTAATTTCTGGTGAAGTTTACTTTTATAAATTTCTAAGCTAATTTAATTTTATACAATGCAAAATTTGAAAATTGTGAGATGTAGCATTACAAATATGCATATTTATTTAAAAATGTATATTGAAAAATTATATATTTCAAAATGTATTATCCAAATATTCCGAATATTTAAATGTGATAATTGCAATTTTATATTAATTGTTGTTAATGTAATAATTTCTTTAATCATCCCTGGACTCCTCGAGTCCCATTAATTAGCAAGAATAGTTTAATAGTCATCTCCAAAATGCGCAATGGAAGTTAAGTTGAATTAAGTTACTGATCGTAACAACACCTATCTGGGCCTCTATATTTCTTGAAAAGAAACGTATACGAATGACTAGGTAAATACTACAGTATACGTAACGTGTATTATAGTATTTCCCTAGTTCGTATACGTTTCATTCGTATATGTCAAGAATGAAGGCCTTGTTGTTCAGCCGGCGAAACGAACCAAAACGGTAAAAATCAAACGTAACGGTTGCTGCTCAGATCGGCTGACTGGTTTGGCATACAGGATATGGTAGGGATGGATAGCATCCGCGCGATTGGTTCGCGCTGTTCACTGTCAGAGCAACGGGAGAGGGCAACCCCTTCGTGAGGGAAGTGCATCTCACGATATAGACGACCAAATTTACCCGTCTATATCGATTGTATCAAACACAACCTGTTTCAAGCACAACTTACGTTTAGCCTGAATATTAACGTTTCGACCATATTAACGGTTACCATTTCGCATTTAACATAGTTTGTGGTTGAATTTTTTCCAGTTTCTACCCTACTAAAGGTTTTGCTTCGTCACGCTTCTCGTCCTTAATTCCGTCAGCTGGTCAATGACGGCGCATATGACAAGTAAGTAGGTATAGGTAGTTGGTATTAGTGAGCGTTCACGTATATTTCGTGAAGTGACAAAAAGAGGGTGTAGCGAGAGAGTAGAGGCAGTGGTGACTAACAAGTGACTAAAGGCAGTGGTGAGTCAGGACGGCAAGGACATCGGATGTGCCCCACTGAAGAATTGCGACGGTACCAACAAGAGCAGCGGCAGGTGGGAGTAGCGCCGCTCCTCGTATCTGACTTTTATGAGAGTAGGGAGCGTCGCGCAATATTCCGCGCAACCGACATCGTGTGGGGATCGAAGCTCTAACGGTTACTGGCCAATTCGTGTAGATCCAGTGAGTCATCGTCAAGCACATAAATCGCTCTTATCTCGTTAAACCCGAAGATGGACCCGCGGATTCAGGACGATCTCAACGACGTCCTTCTTAAGAGGGATCACGATTCCGTCGACGATTTCGAGCATCTTGGCCACGACGGCTCTCCAGACGATCGTTCGGAGCAGCAGCAACAGCAACAGCAGCAGCAGCATCAACAACCTCCACCGCAGCCAATTGACACGCCACGTGTCGATGATCTGCTACACATCGGTGATTCTTTTCATCCACTGGACTCGGCATTGCCCAGCGCGCTTCTTGACGCCGAAGTGAAACCCGTACCGGCGACACCGCCGCCTTCCGCAGACTTCGATAAGTGCGCAGCCATGGCGCAGTCGTCGGATCCGTTCCAGCAGCCACTGGACCCGGTCGATCCCAAGCTAGCCAGCATGACATTCGTCGAGACCGAGCGGATCTATCATCATCAACTTCATGATGATGATGATGATGATGATGACGACGATGATAACAATGATGACAACGAGCAGGAAGAGATACTTCTCCAACCGCCGTTGTTATCGACCTCGACCTCGACTACCATTCAACCTGATAGCGACCTTTTACTGTCATCGTCGATGAAACCTGTCGATAGCAAGGTTCAACCGATTGAGGAACGCGAGGATACACCGTTTACCGATTATGGAAAACAACATGAGCGTGATATCACTCCATTGAACAGCACCAATACCGACGATTTTATGCAAAACATTAAGTCGTCGATGCTGCCGGCACCGGAAAAATCACCACTGATTGACTTCCTTGGAGATGACAGCGAGTTATTGAAGGAGAACAAAGTTAAGAATATTACGGATGATGACTCATGGAACGTGATGGGGAAAATAGACCTGAAGCGAGAACAGGCGAAGGTATTCGAACCGCCAACGAAACCGTTGCCTCCATTACCTAGGGAGGCACAGCTCCTGGAGAAGGCACATCAGGACGTGTACGAAACATCGAGTGACTTCTTAATCGCGGAGACTACAAAGCCGTCACCGACGCTGCCGCAGCAGACAACCGATTCGAAGCAGGAGAGTATCAAACGGCGCGAAATACCAAAGCCCAAAGAAACCGATCATGTCTCTACTCGCCCAATCAGCAAGAAGCAAGAAATTGAAATCGCGCCAAAGGAAATTTTCCGAGATATGGGATTAGGTGAGTGTGACAGAATTTTCTCTTTCCATTTTATTTTAGCAACAAACTTACCTACGTAAGACTAAAGTGATCATTGGCTGAGAATCATTTAATCATTCTATCTCTACATTTGCAAAATTAAACTTGTAGTACTTGAATTTCACCATAACAGATTAACGAATATTTTCTCACCAATGATGATTTCATAGACATGATATTAAGATGTTATTTATATAAGATGTCATATAATTGATGTGCTGATTTCTGTTTATAACTGTAATCTAATTTTAATTAGATTATATGTCAATTCTTTTTCAGTTATTTGATTCTAATAAGAAATTAAACAAATTAAACCGTGAAAGTCTAAAAAACGTTATCAAAAAATTTAACAGAAAACAATTGCAAATTGACATAATATTATATATGATAATACAGTTATATGTAAATTAAATTACCTTCACTGTAAGGAGGAAGAAACAAATTTTATTACGGATTGAAAAACTTGAAAATTTTATAAAATTGAAAGAAATGATGACATAAATATGTTGAAGAATTCCATATGGCTAATTGTGAATATCGTACTTGATATTCATGAACCAAATGTCTTGACGAGAATATGTTAATTAATTTAGTGTTGATGCACGAACTCGACCATGCTTGGAAGTACTTCCGCTTGGTTACAACGTCTGCCATTTACGTCATATTCGCTTATAGATATCTTTCGTATGTTGTGTACACGATTAAAATAGCTATTACCTGCGTTTTTTTTCTACATAATGCTACGCTCTAATTAACAACTAAGAAACAATCCATTCCACGAAGGGACGCGTGGAAAATTGATGTCGATAATTGCAAGTTTCAGTCAGTTACGAAACGATTTATAATAACTGCAAATCGATATTGGCAAAAATAACAATTGTGTGAACGACTTTTATAGGAAATCGGATTTTCGAAATTGGGTTACTTGCATTCATAATTTTTAAATTTACGATAATAACTGATTAATTCTTTTTAAGCCCAGAAACTATTGATTATTTTATATCTATAACAATCAATTGAAACTTATGTTATAAAATTATAATATTTTTACTAAATTTGTTTTTTTTTTTGTAACTGTATGGTCCATGTAGACAAACATGCATAACCGTATACCTAAAAAAATTATTTAGCTTTTATTATAAAGATGCACGTAAATGCGATTAGACTATTTTTTTATGCATACGTTTATGCGACTGTGCAAGTTTATTTGGATATATCTGTAAGGGCGAGAGCACATTCTTGCATAACGTAATACATAAGATAATGGATCAATCAAAGTCCTTCATTTCCTTCTTTTTCACGAAATAAAAGATTAAATGATTCATTTTCTTATGCTTTATGCATTATGCAAAGTATTGCAAAGGTCTATGCTCCAACCTTAAGTTATCACGCACAAAATTGAGGTCACTGGACTAATGAGCATCTGATATAAATACGCTATATTGATTTACATAAGATATTCATTAGTTCACTAGCTTTAAGAAGTGTTTATACTGGCCGTAAAGTGTTAACTTATGTTATAACTATATTACCATAAACGATAAATTCAATATAATAATTAACACAAATTTAATTCATATCTAGACAAATTTGCATATATGTATAGCTTGCTAAACGTATGCATAAAGATAAATATTCAATCGCATTTTACGTGCGATCATTTGTTAATCTTGACAAGTAATAATATTTTTTTTTATCTTAAAGGTATTTTTCTTCGCTCAAATAACATATAAGTAAATAAAAGAAGGTTTAATGAGAGTCAGCGCGACTAAACTGTGCAAATTATTATGAAAAAATTAATATTCAGTATGATGTCTTCTTTTTATTTTAACGTTTCAAGTTCTTTGGAGTCCTTCTGAGCAAAGTAGATACAATTCGAATCGAAAGCTCACATATCCATAAAGATCAAGTCACTTATAAATTGTCAAAGATGAATTGAAATAAAGAAGACTTCATACTATTAAACTACTGAGTATTAATTTTTTTATATATCAATAATTTGCGCCGTTTAACCTCACTGATTTTCGTTAGCTTTATTTTTATTTATTTGTACATTATTTTAAAATTTATGAGTCCGTTTGTAATTATTATTGTTTTACTCAAATAATAATTCGTTAAATAAAATAAAACGTTTTTCTAAACAAAATAAATATTTATTAAAGTTAAATATGTATTTAATTTCTATATAATGTATTTATGTAATTAATACAGATTTTTACACAATTCGACATTTAAATTTTGAATTTCGAACTTTGATTTTGGATACTTGCTTATCGTATGATAAGCGTTTCTGCATTTTGCGAGAATTTAATTGAATAACTATCGAATATCAAATTGATAAAGAAACGTGCGATTATTTGACACTCGCAAAGCTCAGAATGTCCTTGTTGTTTATCAAATATTAACAAAGACAAATAATGCTTGCGAGCTATATGTATATCCGATTTATATAGTTCAACGTTAGAGTATTAGATTTACTACCCTAAAATCTTAAATCTCTGTTCGAATTTCATTAACATTTTCGAAAATTATAAAATTATAAAAGCGACTACAATAATTAATAAAATTTATGTGTAACATTATTATCAACACAAAAGAAAAATTAAATGTTTAAAAAATATTTGAAAAAATAATAAATTTCTGTAAAAAAATATTAAAATATTAAAAAAGATATTAAATTTATTTAATAATTTAGTAAACTTAATCTTATTTTTTACAGAAAAATCTGTATTAATTTACATTTAATCTCGCAAAGAAATTAACACAAGCCAGTTTTTATCTGTTGGAGTCTCATTGTATATTTATAATTTACACAATATACTGCAAGATTCAAATAAATATTGTCATTGCTCGTGTGTTAAAAAAAAATTATTTTTTTAAATCCATTAAAATTTTTTTTTTAATTAAGATATTTTTTAAATGTATAATTTTTAAATAAACAAATATAGTGTATAATTTTGAATAATGTAATTTATAAACTATTAGAAAAGGAAAAGATTACTCTTAATAATTTATGCAACATGTAACTATTTATTTATAAATACATACAGAAAATTAACAGAATATTTAATATGAATAAATAATCAAATTCATTTAAATTAAATATTTATTTGTAAAGTTATTTCTTCATAGAAAATTAGTTCTTTGTAAATATTTATGGATAAAAACGATTGCATTTTCAAACCTTTTTTAATTCCTTTTTTCTTCTGATCTGCTTTCGTTTGGTTCTTGAACGCGATTAATACAAAATAACTTCACTAAAAATGAAAGAAAACATGTATCCACGAAATCATAATAAAAAGAAATGGTAAAAATGTATCCAACATAAACCGTAGTCAAGTAAAGACTAGACATAGCTCGACGACTTTACTGTTATTATACTTCAGAAACATATTTTTAACCCCACCATGATATGAGAAACATTTTTTTCTCAACCCCACCATGTGTCCCTTTTTATCTTCAATGTAGTCATATTTATCATTCGACGCATGACTTCTTTAAATTATGTCATTTACATTTTGTAATCTCTTGTCGAGATACTCTTTCGCCAAAATTACTATTTCTATTTTTGTAATTTTTAAAAAATTCTCGTGAACTTTTTAAATATAAATTTTAAAATTATATTATTTAATTTTATATTATGAATTTTTTTAAATCGCGTTGCACACGCATATATACTTGCGTATGTAGTTACATTTTCATTGTACAATCAAAGTTAATAAGCAATTTATTTTTTGTCTATTAATAATTGAAAGAAACATTTATTTGTAGCTGAGAGGTTGAATACAAGCAATAACAGATATATGTCTCATCGCAAAGAAACGATCATAATTCGTCGCATTACATACGACGTGCTTTAATCGAATGTCAAGATCATGACCGTCATGAAATTGAGTTTTTTTCATTCATCAATGACGACAATAAGTCGTGAACATATAATAAAGTTAACGTTGAATATGTATTGTGATTATAGATAGCTTCAAACGTAACTTGTGTATCAACATGTTACGATATTTGATTGTCTATTCCATAACATTTGAGTATTTTTTGTCGTATTCAAAAATTCTGAATAAATCGGTATTAGATGCGTTAGTAGTAGAATTTATTATAGCAGAAATTTTATTTATAGAAATATTTAAATCAAATGGAATCATAAAAAGCGATAAAAGGAATGTAAAAGTGTAAATAGACTACGTATGCGTAAATTGAATAAAAGCACTTCATGTACCTTTTATCACGTTTTATAATTATTTACTGTCAGGGTAGATAAGGATAGCTTTCGTCCATTTTTACAATTGTTTTAAAATTATCTCATCATTTTGTTTCATCCAAATTGTCTTTATTTTACAAATAGCACGTAACAAAAATTAACGTGTCATTTTTCTCGCTTCTGATTACGATTCTTCTGTTACGATTCAATATAGCTATGATAACTATTCAGAAGCCTTAAATTTATAATTTGATACAGAATTTTTGTATCAGGTATATGAAGCATTTCTAAGTAAATTTTAACATCATTCTAATGCGACACATGCTTTTGCGTTGTGCTTTTAATCACACATTTATGTCTCTTTATATATTAACATCGGACCTGTTTATGTAATTATACTGTTTGACATTTTGAACTGCTAACTATTTGACCAGAAATCATCGGACTAATCAATACATTTTTTGCACCCGACAAAGAAAATAGCCGAAATGAGATTTTACTTGATTTTAATTATTGATTCGTATTGTACTTTCAATATGTGTTTTATTATATCGTTTATTACTTTATTGTTACATTTGATTTATTGTTTTTTATCTTTTTCACACTCTAGGGTAATAAAGGGTCGTTGGTAAATGCAATCTGTGTCTTAAATAAATATCTTAAATAATAGGTATTGTTTAACCGTTCAATTTAATTTCTTAATCAGTTTACGCTGATGAACATTGGAAAATATTTCATGAGAGAACGGTAATTGCCACGATTAATTGGAGTGTGAAGAATGTCTGTTAGGAATCAATTAAAGGTTGTATAATTCTGAGTTGAAGTTGACCCGAATTGGAGCCGAAACGTCCGCATTGTAAGGTATCTTAATATATATGTGAAAGAATAAAATCACAAGAAAGCTTCCTGCGCTCTATTAACTAGCATTTGACTCTTACAGCCTTTTATCTAAATTATATTCATACTAAATATAACAATATGTTGTATTGAATTATTAATAAAATCTTAATGAATTGTGTAATGAAATCTTAAAATACATATTAATGAATTATAATGAAATTTTCATGAAATTTTAATAAATTGTAATAAAATCGTAATACTTTACATTACAATGTAACACAACGTATCCTAGTTGCGAAATAGTTATAATAAATGTTCTTCTCTCTCGCCGATTTTGTTAAAACTGCAGTCCATGTCCAAACTCTTATTAGAGAGCCGCTAGGTAGCTCTAGACGTAGCTATTTTGGATTAATAAGAACGGATAAAACAGATTTAAATTTTTAAAAAATTTTTTTCCAGCATAAAGTCATCCGGTTTGGACTGTGTTATTGTTTATACTTTATTTTATATGTGGAAAAGAATTTTTAAATCTGATGAAGGCAATTAGAAAAATAGTGTCCTGAATAATAATCGCATTCAGTTGGTAAAACAGACTTTAAAGATTTGTTAAAACAGATTTTAAGAAGTGATTTAATTAAGAGGGTGTGTGTGTGTGTGTGTATATGTATATATATATATATATATATATATATATATATATATTCTCATTTGGAAGACTAAAAAATTAATTGAATATTAAGAAAAAATAAATTATTATATAAAATTTTCTTACTCCATTTACGTACAAGATAGATATTAAAAAATATTTTTCGTGTCCATATGTGTATCATATTGTATAAAAAAAATTTGCAAGACGTATTAAAAGTGTCGCGTTGACATGATTCATTTTATAGTAATCCTAAAACAAAAAAGCCGAAGAAATTATTAAATTGTAAGAGTTACGTTATTACTGGACTATGGAATTTTATTTATAATTATTCTATTTTATTATATAAAGAAACGAATTAAATTTGTGAGTGAAAAATCAATATTTTTTTCGAAACATTGTCGTTTTGAATAATTTCCGATTTTTCCCATGTATTTTAATTTCAGTAATAGTATGTAATTTACAATATATTAATCTTTTTAATGCCGCTGCATATCTTTTTTTATATGTTATATATGGACACGAAAAAATATTTTTAAATACATACATTCAACATAATAAAGTCTAAGGAAGTTTTGTAATAAATTAATAAATTAACTCATTTCTTTAAAAAAAATTCCTGAAGATCATGTAATAAGTATCATAGTTGATTTTTCAATTACGATCGATGTATCACGCAGTTCCTCATCAGCTATTGTAATTGTAAGTACGAGCTAGGTTTCAAGTAATATAGAGGCAATATGGCGATGCTCCTGGAGGGCGGGGGTGGGGATGGGGTGGGAAGAGGAGGGTTCGGCGGAGAGAGGGCTCGAAAGACCTCCAGAGTCCGGGTGGGTCGATAACAGGCCTCAGTCCTCATCTCACTGTGCATGAGCTACGTGTTCTCCACAGTTCTTCTCTTTTGAAACACCGGCAGTCGTGTGAATTGACAAGTCGGAAACTTCTTCCCGCGCGAATTCACTCTCATTTCCAAGAACCATAAAGGCCACGTCCTCGTCATCATCGTCATCTTCATTGTCATTTTCGTCTTCGTCGTCGTCGTCGTCGTTGAAGTGCGTCATTCAGTACGCGCGCGCGCGACAAGATACGCCATTATTTCTACGAACGTTCGCCAGGCGCGCTGACACGCAGGAAAGAACATTTCGTACTGGTGGACGGTAGCGATCGACAAATACAAACAGTGAGGGAAGTGCGCGTCGCGCAAGGACGTTGATCAAGTGTGCGTAAGAATGGCGGATTTGGACGCAGCGACGTATCCCGCGATCACTAAGAACGTTGACGAAGGCAATGAGGTTTGCAAGCGATCCGGCGCCGACGCCAACTCCGCATCGATGACCAACAGCAATCCGTGTTTCTGGAACATTCTGAATCCCCGTAAGATTCTTTCGATACTCTACCTTATAGAAGACTCTACCTCTCCGAAAAGATGATTCTTTTTTTCGTTTCTTTTCTTCTTTCCCAAATAGAACATAGAAATCATAAGAATATCATGAGGACATTATCATCACTTCATTCGTCAACTTATGAGTCAATTTTTAAGTATCAAATGACATCATAATGACTGCCTGTGATATCATTTTGTTTAATCTAAATTATGACTCCGTGTTTTACCTAGGTTACTTCTCTTCGGGGTACTCGATAAATTCGGAGCTCCACCTGTTAAATAAGTAACTCGTAGGAACTATATGTACACGTATCCTTTTCTTATTATATTCTGTCTATCCCCGAGCGATTTGGGATAAACTTAGCAAGCTTTTTCATAGCTTTTGCGGTGACTTCTCAGCGAGAAGTAAACGAACTTGGATAGCAGGTAATTTTAATCCTTCGGCGCTTTCATGTCGGTGACCCGAGTTTCGCCCTGCGCAGATGCTACCTGCCTGATATCGGAGAATCTTCAATCGAAACTAGGTTATCGATTGGTCGACTACCTGCAAATAACATTTATGCAAAATCTTTATCACATTCACATTTATATTGTCATACCTGTTCATTTTAAGTTGAACCCATGAAGTTCGTTCGTACCGTAGATGGAGTACCCGTAAGAAAATTCTTACAAGCCTGTTCTTCAATAAGGTCGCAAGCTGTAAGCCGTAAGAAATTAATCAATCATAGTCGATTATTTTTTTCATGTTCAACTGTGATTGGCCAGTTTCTTATGACTTACAGCTTGAAGAAATAGGCTTATAAGAATTTTCTTACTCCATCTAAACTCCGGTAAAAACGAACCTCATGAATTCAACCTAAAGTGAGCATGCGGGTTCACAAGTCCATTTGAGTCCAGTCGATTGATTTTTAGGATTGTTTGATATTTACTAGATTTTCTATTAATTTTCGAAAGAAGATCGACATTTTATGGATGCAGCGTTGACAAAACATCGATCTTTTCAATGCAGCGTTAATAAAATATTCTTCAAAGATCAATAGAAAATGTAGTTGATATCAAATCAAACAGTCTGAAAAATCAACCGATATCGATTTGATTTCGATTTATGAATCACAGCAGGTAGATTCAATATAAAACAGGCTTTAGAGATGATGCTAATCATTGTTTTAAACAAAAAAGCAATCGTGAACATTTTATTTTGAATAACAAGGAGGAACTTTATTTTTTTTATTAGTTGAATATTTGTCAGTTAAAAAGCTGAGATCACTTTTTTTAGTTTTCTTACCTTTACCTTCAATTTTTATCTTTTTCCTAGACATCCTATCTTATCACCGATTAGAATTCCGTAGAAGCAATTTTTGTTATCCCTAAAGACCACTCACTATCTAAACATTTTAATCAGGACTTGAGTTGTAATGATTTAAAATAGGAAAATGCATCTGGAGCTTAGATTATCATTGACTTAATTGAATCTTTTCTTCCGAAATAAATGTTGTATTACATTTTAATAAATTATAAATTATAAATATTTGTAAGACTTTTAAATATGACGTGTCGTGCATTTACATCACTATGCTTATTAATTTTTTCACGAATATCAGAAGTTTTATATTTTATAAAAAATTTTTTATAAAATATCGAGATTACTTACCTTATGATTCATATTATTATTATTATTATTCACTGTATATCGATATAATTCACTGTAATTTTATAATTCACCTTTGTCCGACGAGTGGGTGACATTCTGATTTCGCAGTACGCCAGCACGGTACGCGTTATGATTTCTTGTAATTTGAAATAATTATCATCGTGACCTTGAATTACATAACGCCACGAGATCCAATCGTGACGACGTGATGCATACAATCGACTTTCGAACTTTATGCCAAAGTCATCCCATCAGCTTTAGACTATAACAATGACAACTGATTATTAAGAGTAAATTGCATAACTAAATTATCGTTACTTTTATTGGATTAACATGACGGGAAGATGATAATTTTATTCAGTTAGTCTATCTATTCTTGTATCCTATCTCTGTACCTTCGCAAAGAAAATACTTATTAATAACTTGATATATTCTTTAAAGAAATATTATTATAAATATATCATTTTTTTTTACAAAGAATCTCATCTTTTTTATTATATTATCGAACTTAACTCTCTTGTTTTGTATTTTAATACTATTTCTAATTAATATAATTATTTTATTAAGACAGGATTTTTTGTAAAAAATTATTTGTACATACTCGTGAGCGTTTAATAATTTAAGGAAAAATTAACAAGAAAATAAAAGATAATTTTGCAAATAGCGATAACTGTACTGAAATACTAGATAACGCGCTGTACAAGGTTAATGATACGCAAATGCTGTGCATATCCATGTATGCATATGTAATACATTAGAATAGATATAGTATATTACAAAGACGACGTTTACTAGTGGTGTCTACATAGTTTCCTTTCCAAGTTTATACTGTAAAGCTTAGCTTTGTCGATTTTTTTATCACTCGTGGAAAAATGATTCATTTGATTCCAAAGTCAAAAGTAAAAATACTTATAACGTGTTGCGGTTTCAAGGCATCAGGAGTCATATTGCGCAGTGCACATACGATCGATTGCCGAAGCTTGTTTCTCCGGGATTTGTGCGCGTGCTTATAATTTACTGGCGTGTAGTTTTGAGATTATTTCCCACGCCATATATAAAGTCTTGGACATATGTGACATTGAAGGAAATCATGTTGACGTTTCATTATTGAGCACTATACATCTTGCGCATTTTCATCTAACGCACGATTCATTATCTGCCATCTTACTACATTAATATTCGATGTAATAATAGAGCACTCTTCTAATGCTGCTGTTGATTAAGGTTTAGTGCTGCAGAATTACTTAATTAATTTTTTTTATTTGATATCATATCACATTTACGGAAAAAAGAAAGTAGCTAAAAACTGTATGTGGTAACATACAGGCACACTAAATGGCAGGTGTCAAATATGGATAGCTATAAATAAAATATAGGTATCATAGCTAATGTTTTATATTAATGTTGATATCTATTTTATAACAGCAATAGCAAACCATTTCTGTAGTTTATTAATTTATAATTACGGCAGCAAATATATTATAACAAATCAAGATTAGCTGCGGCAGAGAAAATCTTTTTTTCTGTGTTGCTTTACAGGCTATAAATATAATATATTTGGCGATACTTTTAAATATATTTTTTTAAATATACATTTTCTACACTGTAAAATTTGCTGTAAATTTATTAGTATTTATAGATGACATGAATAACAAAAGGAATTTTTTAAAGAACTCATATTTAAATCACATGTTTTTAAGCTGCATAATACTAATCTTACAATATGAAGGAAAAACGTATACATAAACGATGAAAGGATATTGATTCTTTGATCTTTTTCTGTGTTGTGTACTTACTTCGTCCATCTTTTGTCTATGGAGTAAAATAACGAGAATGGTTTCAAGTAAAGAATTGTGATGACTCGTTGAATGAGTAACTCGTAGCTCATGTCTAATATTAGCAAATCTATAGACTTTTGATATAATGTAGTAAGTTTTCATAAATGGCAATAGATTATTAAAAAACACATTTTTTATTATTAACGAAATATTTAAAAAGCGAAATATTTAATATTTGACAAATTAATAATAAAATTTATTCTTTTTCGAATCACTTTACAATGTTTTGATAGCCTTTAGAGCGAGGCAATTATTTTACTATAGGGTAACAATCTCTTATCCGTATCGATTTATTATATAATTATTAATAGAAGCGTAACCTGAAAAATAAGCTCAAAGAAGAACATGTCGCGTCTGGGATAAATTATGATCTTTTACATTTCTTAATTCTTTAATTGTCTATTTCGTGTAATGAATTTTATTTGTTTTTTTTTGCAATGAACGATATCTCTTTCATAGAGAAATTAATAATCAATTTTTACAAATAATAATTTGCATCCTCTTGAATATTAGAAATGATAGAATGTGAAGAAAGAAATACAATCTTCGTTGCATTCATTGACATTGTGTTGAATACATTTTTATGATTAGTATCATTTTCTTTCTACGATTCTATTCTGAGAGCTTCTATTAACAGAATTGATTTATAATGTTTGTATAGCTTCAAGTGCATGTAAATGATTCTTGTCTTACATATTTTTGCACTTCATCAAAATCTCTTTCAAACTTCACATGCCTATTTTTTTTTTAAGATTATATTGATTGAGTATAAAATTCCATTAAAATTTATTTTTTGATCAAATGAAGTAAAAGAAAAATAATGATTATTGATAAGAATATCTTCTGTAAACGTTGATTAATAAATAAATGCTTACTTAAAGGGAATAAAATAAATCAGAAATAAAAATTCTAAATGATCAATTGTTGGATCTTTAGTGCTTAAATAATCTTGTATGAATTTATATACTATAACATATCCAATCTTACAAATTGCGCGTCGAATTTAATTTTTAGTCTTAAAACGCAGTCCTAACAAAACTAGAACAGTAATATCACAAATTAAATTGACACATTATTACGGTCTTGAAAAATATTGTATTTAATATTGTAAAATAAAATAATTGGAAATGGTTTAAAATTTATTTGATTAAGAAGGCTTTATGTATTACAAAAAGTTCCAATTCTATTACTTAAGATTTTGCAACTAAACATCTCCAGTTATTAAAAATCTGAAACTTAATCTGTAGCAATTTGCATTTTATATGTTAGAGTAGGCCTGTTCAATTTAAGCTTCGGAGCCAAAACGCAAAAAAAATTCAATGTAAGGTTTCATGAAACGTGTCTGAACGACGCTTATCAACGCTTTAAAGTTCATAAAATCTTACTCATATTTTTTACAGTCTCCGAAATCTTACCGTATTGATTTTTTTGCGATTTTTTTTCAATGGCTTTGTGTTTTAGTTCCGGAGCTCAAATTAGACAGACCTACGTTAGAGTGAAATACGACACTAATATTCTATTTGTATTATTTACAGACGCATGGTTTAATCCTGAAAGACTGAATCCAAAAGGTAAGAAAACAGAAGTATTTTTTTTTGCGTTTGTAGGATAATAATGTACAATAGATTGATTAGTTATAGATGTTTACCTCCAGCACGTATTACAGTTTATATTTAAAATATCCAATAATCTAAAATTGATTTCAAGAGCGATTCATAATATCGAAATTATGTTAAATGATCCTTAAGAATTTTTTTCGTGTATATATATATATATGGTATATATATACACGAAAAAAATATTGTATAATTTAATAGAATATTGTTATTACGCTATATATATATATATATATATATAGCGTAATAACAATATTCTATTAAATCAAATTAATTCCATAAATTTCATGTAAAACAACTTATTGTTACAAAATTGCATTAAATTCTGAGATAGCGGTTAGATGTGAGTTAGATTAAATTTTATTTATAAAAAATGCTCGAAAACTTTGTTAATAGGTTTAAGTTTCAGTCTCTTGTGCCTGTAAGATTATTTAAAGAAAATGACATTTATAGTATTAACAAAGAAACAACTCACATGTTTAATAAATACGAAGTAAGGTCAATACACAGCTTATGTTTCGTGACAGGCGACATGTTTGCTTAGTGTAACGCCACATATTCACAACGGTAAAAGTGCTAAGTCGCTCAACTTATTTCTTATAAAAATTTTTAACCGTTTTTACACCTCATATTGATCATTTTAGCCCCTTCTTGCCCATTTCTTGCACTCTCAAACACACGCAGTATATGGCGAAGGATGACTAATATACACAAGTATGCGTGTGAATATTTTTGAAGAGATTCCAATACTTGCTCGTTTCCAATCCTTGATTTTCCGCTGATGAACGACAACGTATGCACAATTTGAATGAATTGTTCGTTTTCAATATTCGTTTTTCAGCTGATGAATGAGAACGCGTTAATACATTTCTCTTTATTCAATTTCGTTCAATACGAAAAGAGGCACACATTTACATTTAAAACAATCATACATTTACTTATCGTCCATTAATTATCACATCAATTTCAAATTAAATGTTCGAAAAAGTATCATTATAATATTTTTTCAATATTTTATATGATCACAAATAAATGAAAATAGAATTCGTATAATAGAGTTACTCTGATATTACGCTGCGCGAAGATACGTTACAGAAGAATAGAAGGAGTGGGAGTAATTTACACACAATTAGTCTATTATGTATGTTTTTATGTTATTTATTGGTATTATGATTTTTTTACTGTTAATATTAATAAAACTGTTGTCAATTGAATCGATTCGTCAATGTCGTAAATAGTGTTTCATCGCCATGTATCATAACTCACATAAAATAATTACTATAAGAAAAGCAAAAAGTTTAATGATTATTTGGTAATACATAAATGTATAGGGATAAAGAATGGAGGATAAAAATGTATGTGCTCTGCTCTATGCTTTGTTCAGCTTGATATCCTACCTCGAGCTACCTGTTTGACATTTATAGCGGACGGGATTTATATCCAAAGCACAGAATACACGGATTAGATTTATCATATTAAATTCAGTAAATGCATTACATAAAATATATATGTACATACCTCATATCACAAGCATGAGAGCGATTCGCTTTTCTCATTTTTTTAGACACTTCTTTTCCATTTTTTCTATAAAAAAACTTATTTTTTTCAGTTTTTTCTTATAGAAATAAATATCTAAAACCGAAGAAAAAATAAGAAATTTATTTTTTATGTATCTTAGCATTGAGACTACCATGTCTTCTGGTAACACTCGTACACTAACAATGAAATTAATGAGAGGCTTAAATAAAGTAAAACGGCTGAATGTGATTGCTTGCATTTAAAAGCAAGAACCAATCACACTTGATTATTTAGGCGTTCAGTGAGTTGTACTGGTTGCATCTATAGATTTGTTCGTATTGCTTGAAATTTCCATAAATTTTTGCACTTAAAATGAGACAAATATATAGACTATACACGTAACGTAGATTTTTAGCGCTAGTAATGAATTTTGGAACATATCCATAGGCGCTGAAGAGAGAAAAAAGTGCAACAAATTTTGTGATTCGATGAACTAATATCCTAACGCAATAAATCATTCATTACAATCTGTGGTTAATCGGGATGTAAACAAACTGGATATTGCTCTATGATAAAGTTACAGGCAATTGCAAGTTTCTTAAATGTTAAATCTTAAATAATGATATTTATATTTTTGTTATTATCAGCACTGTTAAATACACTATATACTAATAGAAAATTAATTTTGAGGAGAAATTGGATGAAAATCTAAAATGAACTATTTATGCAAAATATTACTGAGGATTGATGCGCTTAATTATCGAATTGAATCAGGGGAGGAAAGATTGAATCTACAATTATTTTGAAATCTGTATGTCGCATTGTGCAGCTAAAGGATCCTATTTCTCAAAGCAGTTTCTGCAAAGCAGGTCTTACTGAACAGGATGTGGATATATAGTTAATTTACATTTAATAGTCAATTGCATCTTGATTTGATATTACATGCAGTATCACCAAAAACTGATAAACTTCAAAAGCCAAGTATTCAATCAATTTCATCTGGCAGTGTTTCAAATTTTTCCTGTGCCTCAGCCGGCTCGACAGTCTAGTACAAAATGGAGTCTGTATACACGAGAAAGAAATTGTTGCAGAATTACTTGGACTATGAAATATATTTTGAGCAACTATTTTTCGTCATTATGCGAAATTAAAAGTTTGTTTAGTCGAGTTGGATAAAGTTCATTCACATACAAAATGTGCATTTCTAAAAAGTGACTATGTTGAAAAGTAAAACTGATTTTTTAAAAATGCGTTTTACTTATTTTTTTATCAAACTTTTCAAAGTATCTACGTATATATGTATATTGAAATATTATATTAGATATTGTCCGTTAACTTATAATATTTGAGAAAGATTTTGAATATTAAAAAAAAAAGAATATTAAAAAAAAAGTCAAACATTTTAACATTTTAAATTGGAAAGCATGTAACAATATTCACTCACTTGTTGGGCGTTCCGTAAAGCATCGCAATTCAAGATACAATAACTAGTCCGACATGAATGCGATTTCGAATCGGCGGCACCCCTACCCGTCCATCGGACCCGTCGTTCTCGGACGCTACTAAATATAACGTCCAGCCAGCCTCTCGTTGGTCTAGTGCCAGGTTTCCGAAGACCATCATCGAGGTTTCCAAACCAACGGAGCAGTTCCCTCTGTTACGAAGTCATTAGAATCAGCACGTATTCACTGTTCACTTGTCGTTCTTCGATTCTTTTCTAAGACGATCGCCTTCTTGTTAAGTCGATCGTTCAAGTCCAGACGGAAATTACAGATTTTGGTGTAAACAATAATCGATAGAACCGAATGTTCATAGAGAAAATGGTCATCACGAAGGAAGAATGTGAGTAACGACAATCCATGAGAACGATGATTATTTGACACATGTGTATATCTCGCGCTGTATGAATGTAAGAAGGAAGTCTGAGGGCTCGGTAGTGATGAATACAGAAGTGAATAAGCCATAAAAAAGAAAATAATATTAACAGACAGAACGTATTAACATGTGATTAGGTACGAAAAAAGATTAATTGGAGAGATTAATAGATGTTAAGGGATAAAAAAAAGGAATGATTTTATGTCTAAATATACACAAGTCTATATGTTGAACTATATCTGACATAAGATTATTTTGCATGTCGTCTATAATTTCCTGTATATTTTACATCATATCTTGGTTTTGTGCATGTTGCGAAACTTGTTGAATAAGAAGTTTGAGAATCTCTGCATATATTACATGACGTTACGTAGTCTTACGTATATTTTGTTTAATTTCATCATTGTTTTTGATGAATTATTTTGGCAAGAATCTAGTTATCAATAATTGATATAAAGAAGCAATTAATATTTCAAGTTAAGGGTTTGAAAAACTGATTAATGATACGATTCTCTGAGAGGAATCCATTAATAGATAGCTCGGAAATTGCCAATATTCCGTTAATATCTTATTTTAAGGTCGTAAAAGTTTCTTTATCAGTTCTCTTTTCTATATGTATATAAAAAAAGGGCAATTTTTCATAAACATGCAGATTAAACGAAAAATGACACAAATTTCTAAATTTGATCCTACAAATTTCTAAATTTTTTTGTAATAGATCTGTGCCAAGATATTTGACTTTAAAGTTAAGACGTTTTGAAAAACGTTTTTTTAAAATAATTTATTATTGTTCTTTCGATAATTTGTAATAATTATTTTTTATGTTGGGTAAAGATTTTTTTAATACATGAACGAATGTAAATTAATCTAATTACGATTCAAGATAAATCTAGCTTTTTATGAGGGAGGGTTGTTATCATGAAAGTAAAGTTACTTGTAATTAATTATGATTATTTATGAAAAGTCACAAAAATCTAATCCATGTGCCAAATTAACTGGAAAAGAAAATCAGATAGGTAAAAAATGCATAGCCACAGTTCTAATATTAAATGATATGATCTTGATATTATATTGTATTATACATTAGAGAACCAAAGACGTTTTACTTATGAACTTCTTAATCATCAAAACTTGAAAGCTGATAGGTATTTTTAATTACTGATTTTTACACTAAAAAAATATTTCTAAATTTTTTCTAGATTTTTTTAGAAAAACTAATCATTTAAAAAAAAACATTGGAGTAGAAGTAAACTTTTATTTAAATATAAAGTATATGTTTAAATAATAAATAATTTTGCATAACACAAGATTTAATTGATTGTATTTATTAAAACAAAAGAGATTTAGTCGAAATTACAAATATATTCAATATGACTTCCTCTTATTTTAATAAATTCCCGTTTTAAACTTAACGAACCGAAGAGTGCAGCACCAACTATAATAAAATTTCAGTATTATAGTAGGTTTCTATAGTAATTGAGATAAACATCACTAGTGTGTCAATTGTATAAGTGTATGGACTAATACTACTCGCCAAATTTCTCGTGTGCACGAGATCCAGTTTAGATCAATTTTATTTTCTCTCTCTCTCTCTCTCTCTCTCTCTCTCTCTCTCACACACATTCTCCTTCTCCTTTCCTTTTTTCTTCCTTCTTTCTCGAAACATTTACCTTTACTCCCATTACCGCTACAAAACTTTTCAACATCCTCAAGCACATTAAGCTCACATTCGCTGATCCGTATGACCTTTCCGATCGTTTGCTCCTACACTGCCTCCCTCAATGCTTTAATCCTCTCCTACACAGTCCCTCAATTTCTCTTTTATCTTTAATATTTTTCCTACCCACTGAAAACAAACTATAGTGTTCCCCATTCTTAAAATGCGCCACCCTTTTTTACCTTTGTCTTTTCGCTTCATCCTTTCCTTCCTTCCTCTCCAGATTTCTCGAGCAAATCTGTTTCAAGCAATTGAATGTTTATGTTAACTCCATAAAATGCATACCGGACTGTCAATCCGGCTTCTGTATAGCACAACCACAGAGCTATTATATTTGTCTGCTTTTATTCTTCGTGACTTTGACTCCGGTTTCCTAACGGCGCCTATAATTGCTCTCGATTTTTTAAAAATCTTCAATACTGTCGATCATGAATTGCTCAAGTTCCATCATCATGATCTTTCTTTCTCCGTTCTCTCCCTTCTCCGCTCCTTTCTTGTTAAATGTTCTCAGCACGTATCTTCTTCCATCTCTTTCTTCTCGTCTCGTTCCTTCCGGTCTCCCCCGAGGTCTGTCCTTGCCCCCTTGTTATTCATTTTCTTCATCTCTGGTCTACCCTCTACTCTCGTTACCATCACATTTCTTATGTATGCCGACATTATTTTCCTTTCTTCTTTTGCTCCTCCTTAGCTGAGGCTGTTTTAAATCAAGACGTTAAATCTATTGACCTCCGCAAACTCCCTTTATTTAAACCCCTCCAAATTTTGTCTGTTAATCACTGGCTCCTCTTCGTCGTTATCTTGTCTATACTCTTTCAGCATTTCTCTTGACGTCGTTCCAATTTCGCGCACAACTTCTGTTTAAAATACTTGGTGTCCATTTTGACTTCTCTTGGGTCTTTCTTAATCACGTATTCATTAAGGGTCAAGCTGTCTTCTTTCGCATTCATTTGTTGTATATTCCTTTCATCCTCTCTACCGCTCAAAAATTCTTAATATTTCAACTTAATATTTCTTTTTATAATCTCCTTGTTCGAGTATGCTGATATTGTGATCATCCTGCTTATCTCAGAGCTTATCTCATTCAAAATTCCTGTCTCCGTTTCTCATACAATATTTGGAAATACGATCGCTTACCTCCTTCATTCATTAACTGCGGATGGCTCGACATTCACAAGCGCTTCATTCTTTATTTTTTTGTCTCGTTTTTCGTTTCCTTCGTTCTAACACCTCTTTGTATCTTCGCAATCTTTTACACCTCAACTCCAAACTACACTTTCTCGCCATTCTTGACACTTGGTGATACTAAGGCTTTCTGTCTTATTCTCTTCAACGCTCTGTTAAATTTCGCCCGCCTTCTCATACATTGCCATTAAGTTTTTTAACTTTACTTCTACATTTCATCTGATCTTTTCCCATAATGATCTTCTTTTCGCTCAGCCGTGTCTCGTTTTCTATTTTTATTAGATCGACTATAAGATTGCTTCTCGACTCGTATTAATACTCATCGGTTCAAAAGTCGCCTCTCAGCCTCGTCTATCCGGAGGCATCAATAACTGCCTCACCGACTATCTATTTCATGTTTTTATATTATTTTGTATCTATTTCATGTATTATTGTATAAGCTATCCGTTTCTCGCTGTCCTTGTACTTTTTACTGGTAGGCGTGGTAGCAGTTCTACTGGTACCTTACCATTTGCATATTCATGTGATTTTTTCTTCCTTTTTTTCTTCATTGTTGCTTCTTGATTGTACTTTTAGTGTAACTGTAACTCAGATCTACAATACGATATACAATAAATTATATTTTAATTCTATGTGTGACACATTTTCCTAAATTTCTGTGAAATATTATTATGTTTCTATGTTTCTATGTTTCTATGTTTTTTGGATCACTGATTACAAATTTGAAGTTAAATTTAAACAATCCAATATGATTACCATATAGCAATTAATTAGGTTTTTTTCGGGATTTCAATCTTTTCTTTTTCGGAAATCTCACATGATATGTAATTTTTTTTTTCATATTCATATTTAGCATACCGTATTTATTAAAGAACGACTCTTCATGATACAAATGCAAGAAATTTTTATTTTTATTTTCAGTAGACAAGTAATTTTTTATAAAAAAAATCTGGCATGTAAAAAATTCCGGCAAAAATAAATATAAAGAATATTCAGTAAATTTTTTTACAACTCCTTGTTTTAAATACTTTCCATGAAATCATATTTTTGGTAAAAATAAACTCTTTTTCAACTTTATTTATTTATAAATAATTAGAAATGAACAATCGAATATAAAGATCATGGAAAACATGGAAAGTAAGTATTAACATATCAGAAAAATATGAGAAATTATAATTGGTTATATTAAACTGTGAAACTGTTGAACAGTACATCGTAAAAATAAAAAAGAAAAAGATGGAAAGGATACTTCCCATTGTCACACAAAGGATTAATTTTGGAAAAGGATTGCCAAATCTATAGAAGTAATATATGTGATATTATTCTACGAAAATAGTATTTAGTAATAGTATTTAGTAATCAGTAAAACAGAGACAATTTTAAGATTCCTTTAATACTTACAATAGAATTTTTCACATAAGGTATACAGTCTATTCTATTTGTGAACATACAGCCGTTAACATAGCCGCTAAAATGGTAGCCCTTTTTCCACTGGATGACGCACAGTATAGATAAATCCGAGGGTGGGACCGCACGTACAACGAATCGATAAAGCGGCGCCATACACGACGTCGCGTCGACCTTTAATATATAATTCTATACCATAAACGAACACGCTAGTCACGAGAACAAGTAAACGCATTTCGCTTCTTATCGCGGTTGTGGTTATATATAACCGTATTTCCACTGTAAAAATTGAAATGTTATTTGTATCTTCTATCAAGAGAGGTAAGTGTTACAAACACCAGAAGTTGCAAAGATAGTTTTACACTTGAGAAAAATTATTTGATTATATCAATATGACGAAATTTGTCCCAAAAGTATCTCTGCGTACATCTTTGTCCTTTTTCTCTATTGTGGAAAACAGACATTTAGTTTTTAGAAAGGACTATAAGGAATATCTTTACTAAGCGGTATGACCCAATAATTGTTCAGTCAAAAACGGTACACAATTGTATGAGCATAGAAAATTCTGAGTGTCGCATTTAGTTTTCTTTAACATCATTAAATCTTGTGCTCTTCAGCGGATTTTTTAACTTAGGAAATAATCAGAAGTTACACGAAGCTATATGTGGACTGTACAGGGAGGTTGGCAAAGTTAGACACACACACACAATGCCATGTTTAGTTAAAAATCCTGAATCAGGTGAGATGAATGTCATTGAAATGCGACGCTCGGAATTTTCGACGCTCACACAACTGCATATCATTACTGACTGTTGAATCGCTTGATGGGGATGATACAATAACTTATATATTATATTATAAAACGTGTTTATAAAATTTTATCAAGGAATAAGAATGATAAATATGTATATGAAGTAATAGATAATAATTATAATCTTTTACATATATTACATGTATTATAACTAAGATACATATTTCATGTAATGCATTTATTATATTTAGTGCATTGAATCCAATTTGCGCACTTTGTATGTTTTTGTGGGATATATAAGATTGAAAAAAGAATATAAGAACTAAGCACTTGTATTTGACTATACTCTATTCTTTACTATTCCTTTATACTTACGTATCACTAAATAATCATTAAACTTTTTGCAATCCCTATATAATAATCATTTTATATGGATTATGATTGCTATCCACTACATTGACAAATCGATTCAACTAATAGTAATTTTATTAATATTAACAGTAAGAAACTGAAATCATAACACAATACTAATATAATACAAAGGCATATAACAAAAAATGGTTGCATGCACATTACTCTCACTCCTATTTTTTCTGACTTCGGCGTAAATTCTTGCGTGACATAAATATTGGATGAGTTATCTTAACTTGATTAACAAAAAATTCTGGTATATTTAAAAGAAAAGAATTTAATTACGCTTATTATTCTTCCTACAAGAATTTTGATTTATTTATTTCTGACGTATTGATTGAATCTATTATAGATTTCTAATAAATGCGTTACTTGAAATATACACCTCATATCATGTATGTAAAAAATTGTAATTGTTATCTATATTACTTCATATACATATTTGTCATTCTTATTTCTTAATAAAACTTTGTAAACACATTTTATAGGTTGTCATTTTACGTTTTATTTTTACGTCTTATTTATAAATATTATTTGTAAATTTTTTCTGAACCGTACATCTCATCTCCTCTCCCCTCCTATGATTAGCTATATATCCAATCTTGTTTCAAAAAATTCTTTTTTTTTTAACACGAAAAATAAGTATTTTAGATTTCTAACATTTTTTTATAATAATAGACAGCAACAAGTTTTTACTGGTATAGTTAATTGGTTAGTTTATTTACCTTAAACATAGTAAATAATAAATTAAGTTTTTATTAGGCGTATATACCGGAGTTACCCTAATGTAATCAGATTTTTTTTCATTGTAAAAGAATTACTTTCTATAGAACCTGCATCACAGATCACATCCGCAATGCGGCAAAGTTATTTTATCACTTTTGCGCATTCGATTTTACGCGAGTATTACGTGGTTGATTAACTTTAACTTCAATTTTTTTCCATAAATTCAGTAATAATGAATAATTTAGCTTTTTATCTATATTAGGAAAATTTTTATTGTAATTATTATTGTAATTTTTAAAAGGAAATTAAAATCAAAATTTTATCGATATTTGAATTCATTATAAATATAAATAAATATTTTTGATATATTATTAATACGAAACATAAGTATATTAGAAAATATAGTATTATAATATTAGTATTATAAAATTGTATATAGAGAAGAATTTTTTGACTAAGTTGTCAAATCGTACCTCCATTGTAATTTCTGAATGAAACATTTTTTTGAAGTGACAATACAAATGTGACGCTAATAACATTACTTAAATATTGTCATTTTTGTTTTGTCTTTGAGCGGTTCGTTTACATACAACATTCAAAATTAATTTTGTTTAATGTTCGATTTCAAAGTTTTCATGTAATTTATTTAAGGTGTGATCAACATAAAGCGAGTAATTGAAACTTAGTGTACTACAAGATTATAATTAAAGTATTTAAATTCTTTTCGAGTGTAAAAATCAAAATCTTTGATAAGTTAATATTTAAATTCTCTTTTCGAGTACAGCATCAAATTAGCAATATTTTTTTGAATTACGTTGCTGTTGACAAATTTATTAAAATATAGAGGAAATCATGTCTGTTACTAATCTTCATTTGTACTTATATTTAAAATAAAATAATATGTTAAGATTGAATAGTTGAATAATATTTTATAATTACTACATTTTCGTATAAGGAAAATTATGTTTGTATTGAATCTTTTTAAGATAACGATTAAATACGAAATGTTTTACAAATTATACTCGGTTTCTATGGTCAATTTATCATCATATACTGTGCATTTTGTTAAATTTGCAGAGACATTCTGACGAAATGTAGGTATAGTGGACACTTTGCAAAATCTGTTTCCGATAAATCTAACTGTTCAGGTTGATAGCATTGTTGTTAGTGCAAACATAACACGATGACAATTGGTCTGTTTCCTGTTCCTAAACTAGACTGCACTAAACTGCACTATAACTCTCTTTCGACAAATACCAAATATATATCTATCTCACTTTCCAAAAGTGTACACCAGTTCAGTCACAGAAAACAGACCTAATATCGATAACAAAAATTGGATACATAACCTCTATATTGCGGCATCAAATTCTGTTCGATTTCTATTACTAATTCGTCATATTTTGTTCGGCAAATTTTTGCATTTTCACCAGCATTTGGCTGAAGTATTGTAACATAACAAATTTTGCTCCATATCTGTAACTTTTCCGACAGAATTCAAAACAGCTGCTTCTGTTCAATTTTAAGACAGAGTTGATCGCCTGGAATAGTTACGTCCCTGTTCGCGTTAGCCAGCTTCTTCCCGTACCGTTTTTCCCCCTCTTTCTCTCTCCCTTTCCTTCTTCATCAGTGAGGCTGTCTCTCGCGTGGCTGTATCCTGAACTGAATAATATTGGAATTGTCGCGTGTGTGACTACTGACCGCGCAGATACCCTCTCTAAAGGTCTCCGTGACGCTTTATAAGGATGGTACGAAGGAATATTCAGAGAGGACATGTTCAAGTTCTCCCGGAGCACAATCGTGGTAAGTTTTGCGTTCCTATGCATCTCTACAATTGCGGAAGTATAGCTAGCCTGGCATGCTGACGATCGTTGATCCGGGAACATATGGTTGGTAACGTAGTAGTGGTCCTATTTCTTTTCGTATCATGATCATAAAAGCTTCCCTGTATATTGCGGCTGTGATATATTCGAGAAAGTTTCATTAATCAAGTCTGCTTTAGATAATTTAGATAAATTTACAGTGGATTATTCATAATTTTACGTATCTCGTAATATATGAAAATTATTTAAAAAGTGGAATATCCACACGTGCATGCATAACACGTATTTAATATATACTAAATATACATGTTGAAATACATACTAATTTAGAAATAGAATTTTATTCTGTGAATTTTTATTCTCAAATTATAAAAAAAAAATTGTAGATTAATAAATTAAAAAAAAATCGAAATTGTTTTATTCGATACTTAAATGTAAAAAGATGTTATAAATGAGAAAAAAAATATTTTTGTTTGACATAATTTATACAGAGTGTCTCATTTTAATTACCACAGGCAAATATCTTGAAAAATATAAACGATGTGAAAAACATTTTAAACAAATAAGTTGTGTGACCTGAAAGGAGAGAAATTTAATAGTAAAAAAATCAATTTTAGAAAAAAATCGATTTTTGTGATCATACGAAGGTTACGATCTTTTTTTTTAAATGGATTGTACGATTTTTTTTATAATATCCTCCAATTACACAGATCTGCAAGATTTTTCTTTAAAGATGTAGGAGTTTCCTGTGTTTTTGCGTGCTGAATCGGAATGTGGCCACAAAATGAAATCGATGAATATTAAGAGTAGGGATATAATTTCAAAAAATGACATTAATAGTCTTTTGAACAGACAAGCAGGGAGTACAACTTCAAAGCGTGACATACCTGTGCTTCCCATCATCAGGTATATCTCAGGTAAAAATACCATACGCTATCGATTCAAAATGGATTTTGAGAGAAAAGAATAGTACTTTATGATGGCACATTGATGAGTTTTTAATAAAGTCATGAAAATGGCTAAAAACGTGTAATTTTTTTTAAATATATAACCCAATTTATTTTGAAGATTTGATGTGTGTTACGCTCAAAGACGCAAATTCTGCAGCGTAAAAATGAATTTGTAGTGCAAAAATGAAAATAAGAGGAATTACCTGAAACCTACTTGCAGGAATTATCTAAATGAAAATAAGCGAAATCATCCTCTAATAGTCTTGAGCTTGACAAATGTTATCCAGGTAATGATCTTGGATCATTCGAAAGGTTTTAGCCATCGCGTTGATTGGACACCTTGGTTAATGCTAACGCCAATAGTACTTTAAATCTTATAACTCGAAAAATTTTTAATGAAAAAGAATATCATTATCATATTCTGAAAAACTCTTGAGATAAGATTCTATGTAAAAAATTCAAAGTGACATGGCTTTAATTACGCTACTTAAAGTCAAATCAATGGTACTTTCTTATGTTTCCTTCCGAACCATACAACTTTTGTTTGAAACATTTCCCCGTATCTATCATAATTTTCGAGAAATCTTAATGCATTATTTAAAATGGAACATTCTGTATAATAATATCTAATAATTTTCAGATATTTTATCTACAATATAATACCTAATAATTTTCAGATAATTTACAGATATATATAGTAATAATTTAGTGATTAGTTTACTATGTACATATTTCATGTGCGATGGGCTTAATAACTTTCGATCTCTCGCTCTTTTTCAAAATGAAAAACTGAAAAGAATACACCTCGAATGCTGAAAACGTAGCCAGAATGGCCAGATGTCCCCGAATGCTTTCAAAGGAATACATGTGCGGGAAAAAGTAGACATCTGATCACTATTGACTATTGACTATTATCAACCGAAATGAAAGATATCTTGATATCTTCAAGTTTTTTAAAAAATAAAATTTGTAATGGAGCTGTCAATAAAGGTAACATCGCGATGTTACCTTTATTGACAACTGCATTATAAACTTTATTTTTTAACAAACTCCTATTGAAATAAAACTTGATTAATTTTACTTAAAATTAATTGAAGGATCTGACAATGCCAACAACGATATAATTGTTGTGCAATACAGAAGTGATATTTATCATTATAAAAAGAAATGTTGTTTAAACGTGGATCATGTATGTGTATATATATAGTCCCGTATTAATTAATACAATCTTAATTTGCCAAAAAAAAATAAAGGATTATTAGTAAGATATTTACGATCTTATATTAATTTGATTTTTCTTTTATGTTTTTTTGTAATGTCTTTATTTATTTCTGTTTACAGTGGCAGCTCTGATATACTGGCGTGATCCTAAAAAGTCAGGAATTGTGTTCGGCACGATACTGGGCGTACTTCTGTCATTGGCCTATTTTAGTCTGATTAGCGTGCTGGCTTATATGTCACTTCTTGCCCTTAGCGGTACCATTATTTTCCGTATCTACAAAACTGTTCTTCAAGCAGTTCAGAAGACCTCGGACGGCCATCCATTCAAGTAAGTATAAAATGATGAAAAATCTTTTAAAAACATCATGTATACATTCTTTATTTTGTTGATTAACATATTTAGTTTAACATATTTTCAAAATGAATATAATTGCATAATTTTATTGAAAAGTAATTATCGTAGAACTTTCAAAATATTGGACATTGATAATAGCTTCCGATGTGTATTTATTAATTTATAAAATATAACTGTTGTATACGGATATATAAAAAGTTAATATAATATTTAAATATTATAAATATTGAAATAATCTAGCTAATTTATTTATGATAATTTCGAATAAACCTTGCTTTAATTAAGCCATTATCTATGTAGAGACATTCTTGATCTGGATCTGACATTACCAGCTGAGAAAGTGCATGAAGTCGCAGATGTCGCAGTTGCACATGCTAATGCAGCTGTCAGTGAACTGCGCAGACTTTTCCTCGTTGAAGATTTCGTCGATTCTCTTAAATTTGGCGTTTTGCTATGGTGTCTCACTTATGTGGGTTCTTGGTTCAATGGCATGACTCTTATTATAATTGGTAAATTCTTTTATTGTACAACATTGCTTTATATTTTACGACTATGCATAGAATCAATTCAATAATCGGTCCATTTTATCTTTCAGGAGTGGTTGCTCTCTTCACACTGCCTAAGGTCTATGAAACGAATCAGGAGCAGATCGATCAGAATTTGGCCTTGGTGCAGACAAAGATCAGTGAAATTACCACCAAGTAAGTTGAACAGAGATTTCCTCAATTTACGAGAAATTTTATGAAGGAAATTTTTTCTATGAAAACAATGCAATAAGTTTTTTCTCTTTTATTACGCAAAAAATTTTGTCTTATTTACGTTAAAAATTTAAAATATGTTATATTACTATGTAAATCTTTAGTTAAATCTATTTTAATACATACGCAGTTTACTTGTAATTACATAATGGATGCGGTTAGTGACAACCGCTTACTGAGCGCTCAAGTGAGCTCAAGTGAGTTCTTGCATTTGATTGGCATATTTCATTGTATCCAAAAATATACATCAAATAGCACTCAGTGAGCAGTAATACTGAATGCACTCATTGTAGAGAAAATATGCTTTTGTTATAAAACAAATTATCGACGTATAATTTACTTGCACTGGAAAATTGTAAAAATTCACACATTATTAGGCCAAGATCTATTATGACTGAATATAATTCTCGTCATTCATAATAAGAATTGAAACTGATGTCATCTTCTGATTTCAAATTTGAATTCATAAACAAATATAATTAATTTTTACATTCTTCAAATAATAGAAATACGACAAATAATATAAAAATCGTTTTTACATATAGAGAAAATTGTGAACTCACAAAAAATATATATCTTCGTTTTGTAATAACGTTTAACAAAATTACATACACAAATTCAATTCTTGCAATAAAGTATTATTTCTATCCAATAAAATTATGGAAAGAGAATAAATACGTTGAATTATTTTTTTATTGCTTCTTATATTTTTGCTATAATGTTTCTTAAAGATCAATTATTCAACTGTTTTAGAGTGAAGGCGGCAATCCCTCTTGGCAAAAAGACTGAGCCAATAAAGGAAGAATAAAAGAAAGTCAGAGTGGTAACAATCCAACGAACAGCTAAGTCAGCAAATATAGAAAAGTTTAAGTTAGAAGCAAACGAAAGAAACGTGAAAAGTGAGAGAACAGCTTGAAAGCGCGTGTAAGAAAACTAATACACGATCGAGGAGAATACTTGCATTATTAAAACGAGGATTGAACCTTGTAGCCACGCGGGAGATGGGAATTATTGGCGGTGGGAGTTCTTTGCGAGCTTGGCCGTCGTATTTCCGGAGAATATCAATTTTTTGAGATCGGCAAGGATCGTGCACGCGTACATCGACATTCTAATCATGAAAGCAATTCTTATTGAGGAAGTAAACACCGCGAGAGAAAGAAAGAAAAAGAAAAATAACACTTAGTGATTAATTAATCGTTTATTATTACGATAAAAAGCGACGGCATGTTTTTAGCCAGCAAACAATGCAATGTGCGCGAGGTTGCTTTCAAAAATGAAATCAGCTCTTCGTCTCTCCCTTCCTTCTTTTTCGTCGTACTATTTGACAAATGTGTTTTACGATTATCATAAACTTCGTGTTTTTACCTATCCGATGATGTCCTTTGTTTTTCTCTTCGCGAAAAGAGAGAAGTATGAAAGCAAACGAGAAAATAAAAAAAAGTAGAATGAATGCTTATGAATATGTGAGAGAGAATGAATAATAAGGCTGTATGTGATTTATCTTAGTCTTGTCTTCGTCGGAACGTTGCTTGGATCATTATTTCGCGGATCGGACACCGCCAAAATAATCGTTTTACGACAAGATATAAATGAGAAATGGGGGGTGTCGGAAAAGATAGTGATACTTTAAAGATTTAGAATAGAAAAGAGTGGCGAATACGAGATGTCCAAACGTATAAATAGAATTTATTCGTCAGCAACTTTAAAAATCTTATAATTATCTAATTTACAGCGATATCCCCTAACATCTTGATGTTTTCAGTTGTTGTGTTTGAAAGAATTAAATGGAGATTTAATAATGAATTAAATTATGAAGAACGTGTATATTGTATCTGTCTCTCAATGACGTTGACGTTTGCATAATATTATTGCTACTGCATCATTAATTGTAATTATCGTTATGTACGCACTCGCAAATATATATATATATATATATATATATATATATATATATATACATCGTATATGCATATGCTCATGTATAATGTACGTATGTATATGTGTACAAATGCGCATGTGTGCATATGAATGGAAGGGACGACTATTGAAGAAAATGATCTTAAGTGAAAAGGCACGAAATATATTAAACGGTAAACGATAAAGACGCAACTTTATATCATAATATCTATAATTATTAGAACACGTGTTTTTATCGGGACCGATATCAAAATGTTAAAAATGTGAATTATAACATGCATAATATGCTTCTTGTCGTTTTCATTATTGCATCTGCATTCGCATCCGCATTAATTTATAAATAAATGATATTAAATAAAATAATCGCTGTTCTTCTCGTATCCATCCTATATCTCTTGTACATTTGAAATATCTTTTCTAATGAATTCTGAAATAGTTTTAAAAATATTTAATAAACTCAATGTTTATTTTATACGAAATTTTAATTTAATATGGTAAAGTTCTATATTTATAATAGTAAGAATTTTTTTAGTTTTGAACATGAGACATGAAACGTTTTGGAGATAAGTTTCTTCCAATAGAGAATTTATTTTAAAAAGAGGAAAAGAAAAATTGTTCTACAGTAAAAAAAATTTAGAATTTAGAAATTTTACAATAGAGTCGCAAGCCATTAATTATATGTTTTCTACATTTTATAGTTTATTCTGCGTATTATGCGTATTATACTACACACTGGATAGCGATATCCAATGAGACTCCAGTTTGCATCGTCGCTTGCGAAAAAGCAGAGCTTTTATTAGATATCGCTCATCCAATGTGCAGTAGACATAATGTGTAGAATTGTATAATTGATCTGTTCGCATTGCTTGAAATTCTCAAAAATTTTCAAATTTAAAATGAGATAGATATACATCTGGGCATTGAAAAGAGAGAAAGCGAAAATGTTGAGTGCAAAAAGTGCAAGTAACGCGAACAGATCTAATATTTTCCTGTCGCGCATATTCCATCCCTGGAAGGCACTATTTGTGTCATTCTATCTTCATCGTTAGACGTGAAATAAGAATAGAATGATACAAATAGCTTTAATAGTTCTTCCGAACGCATTTAATCACGTGATTCTTTTTGTTGCTAAAATAGCCAGTTTGAACGGCTCATGAAAACGCCTCTTTATCGATTCAAACTGTTGCCGCCACGTGTATGTAAGTACGCAACTGTTGACGCGCATGCGTCACCTTGAAGCAAGGTGACCATTGCCTTTCGAACTGGCAGCGCATCATTCGCCTTTGGCGATCCGCATCGTGTTGGTTGGGTTTACGTTATCGTAGCAGTTTGTCGTACTACACGTAATCGAGCCGATTAAATCGCCGTCATGTCAATTCCGAACAGCGATCATGAAAAGAGAAAGCAGATTTCGGTGCGTGGCATCGTTGACGTTGAAAACGTTGGGAACTTTAAGAAGACCTTTAATAGGCATCTTCACTATACTTTAGTGAAGGATCGTAATGTCGCCACAAGTCGCGATTATTTCTTCGCCTTGGCCCACAGTGTCAAGGACAATCTCGTATCACGATGGATTCGCACCCAGCAGCATTATTACGAGAAAGATCCTAAGGTACCCATTCATGTCTCGTATAATTAGTCTGTAAATTGGCATGATTTCTACAACTTTGCATTTCATTATTTTGTCAGTCGATTTTCATTTATTATGTTTGTGTTTCATTGTCATAATCGTACAAATCTCTTTATTACTTCTCTCTGTTTTGACAATTGACGATTAACCTAAGATCTTCTGTTATTTAGACTCGATTCCACTGATATAAAATTAACTTTAATCTCGGTTTAACTTAATGTTGATCTTTTCTAATTCTGGGAGTTAGGAAAAGATGAAGAATAAATTAATCTTACATTGTTTGCATTCAAACGAGTGTGTTGGAGTAAGTAAGAGTTTTGGTAGAAGCATATTGAAGCATGTGACGCGAATAAACTTATTGGTGGAACCGGGCTTTAATAGGCTTTTATAGATATGTTCTTTTTAGTCATTCTTTGCACCGTTTTATTTGTCCTCTTTTCTTCTTCAACGTCGAGAGAAAAAAGGAAAGATGATTCATGCAAAAAATTTAACTGAAAAGAACAGACCCATATTCAGAGTACGTTTGCAATGATATTAGCGAGCTAACATGCTATAATTTACATTAAGCAGCGTTTACAATGAGATTTTAATTGTAACAATAATCTTAATACGTACCGCAAAAATTAGTAGTCACAGTCTAGAATTGTCAAAACTCTGCTATGATTGGTTAATTCTTATGGTACATTTTACGGTTACAGAATGTGTGTGAGAGGTTCCTTTAAGCCGTTAGAAATTAATTAATCACAATCGAATTTTAAGGCTTAAGTTCCATTAAAATTCCAAAATTGTAGACGCTGCTTTACACATATTATAGAATTTCAAAGATAAAAAGCGTACTGAATATACAGCCATTAATATATAAAATCGAAAATTAAGGATTTGGAGAAATATCGTTTCGATAATGGAAAATAATGCTTAAGAAAATCACGTCTATTATGTAATTTTCATTATATTTTTGCAAACACTATTAGATATTTATATACAATAAAATAAAAAGACAATATCTATCTAAATCCATAATTTAAAGCAAAATTTCTTTTCAATAAGAAAGTCTAGAATTCTAGATAATTTGAAAATTTTATATTATTGCATTATTTTACTTATCAGAAATATTTTGCAATCGTATGCAAATAGGAAGTCTTTATAGTTCATAAGTCGATTACAGTTCATTAAGAAAAGAACGCATCAGAGCATTAAAAATTAGATAATGCAATTTATCAATAATAGCATGCTACGTAATGTGTTTCGTAGCTACATATGTATATCTAGAGAATGTTTATAAGAATTCAGATAAAAGCTGCGTCTTGTATATACATATATGATAAAGATTTAATAATTTTAACTATATGCGTAAATATGCAATTTTAGTGATCTTATTTTAACCTTTGTATATACGAAAGTATGATTATGATTAATCAGTCAATATGAAGGAAGTACATAGATATGCGTAACAAAAAGTAGAAAGTATAATGCAATCTGCAATACGCAACTGAATTTTTTTTTATATTAAAAGATTTTTGTGTTTTATATCAATTGATCTCATTCTGTGTATAAAAATATTAAGAGTGTATATACATTATATATTTTGTATGTTACATCAAAATATATCAGACAAGAATATCTTATCATTATTGATTTTTTAATAATGAAGATATATTTTTACTTTTATTTTTAAAGTTTCACTTATACTTATATTTTTGAAAGACTTTCTATAATGTGTTAAATAATATGTTAAATAATGTATTAAAATACAAACGTATTTCGTAAAGACGATCATTTGAACACAAATAAAAGGCTTGAAGAAGAAAGCAAAAAACCTAACATATTTAGACAGCTTCACACAGCTTTAAGTGAAACATTTATGAAAAAAATAATATCAATTTTTTTAGAAGATTAAAGAAGAGAAATTACTTTAGCCTTATGAGAACATATTACAAGAAGATGTAATAGAATAATCGTAGCTTTTAGTTCTTCTTCTTCACCAAGTAAACTATTAATTGCTGATTAAACATCAGCGTTCCGCAAAATACAAAAGTTAATAAAAATGAATGAAGTCATTGAAATTCTTTGTTTTTTTCTTTCAATATTTCTTATCTATATTAAAAAAGTCGTTTTTATGAAATGTGTTATATTCTAACATAGTATTATTTAATACTGATTATCATTTGAAAATGTTTAAAGCGGGATTACTTTATAATAAATAAATTTTTATAAGTATAAAGTGCAAGATATATGATACGTATTTTTATAATTTATAAAACAGTAAAAATTTATCTTTTAAAAAAAAGATTTTAAAAAGGCGTTTCTAGGCGTAAAGAATAAAATATGTTTCTCGACAAAAATTGTACTAAGTTAAAAAATATATCAAGTGGCGCCAAGTTATAATCTCAAAAAATTACATTATTTTACTCAACTTAAGTGAGACATACTTAACTCAAGTGATACGTATCGATTGTATTGTGTAAATATAAATTTTTTAAATTAAATTAAATTTTTATACTGTTATCTCATTTAATCTTTTGTGATGAAATCCATTTCATAGAAGTAAATTACAATATTATTTAACAAAATTGATATTTTAAAGACCCTCGCTTTGCGTATAGTTTATAACGCGAAGCGAGGTTCAAAAAAGAAATCAAAAAATTTTGGTGGGTGATCCTTCACGCTTCACGTGGATTAGTTGTGCACTCCTTGGCAGGGATAATTTGGTTTCACGTAGAAAGTCATTATGCAAGGAAGGGAAGGTTTGTGTTAGTTCTTAACATTAGTTCTTAATATTGTATATAATAGAAATAAGTTATTTATTAAATTTTTTTTATTAATAGCTTTTTGACAAATAACGACTGACGGGTAAAACTTGTCAGAGGTTACTCAGGATCATGACATTGATAATATGTGTCAAGAAGCGGGGTCCCCTCGTTATATTTATATAATCTTTTATACAACTGATACGTATCACTTGGGTTAAGTAAAATATGTCTCACTTGCGAGTTGAATTAAATTACGCAATTTTTTTGGGATTATAACTTGATGCCAATTATTGATATCAAATCTTTTATACGACTGATATGTGGTATTACATAGCATGACATGGCGTTTATATGATATAACTTTAAAATCAAATAGAGTATTTCTATTATATTGCAAATCTTGCTTTTTTCCCAGAGAGTATATTATTTGTCTTTGGAATATTATATGGGAAGATCGCTGCAAAACACAATGATCAATTTAGGGATACAAGGAGCATGCGACGAAGCTATGTATCAGGCAAGTGCTTTTATTTAAATAAATTTATGTAAATGTATCAAATGTATAATGAAAAATGTATTAAAAAATAACACGCTCTAAAGACCAATTTCTTTTATTTCTCAAAATAATTATAATAAACGAATTATTTTCAAAAGATTTACGCTATTTGCGGATTATTTCCGTGTCTTGAGACATCATTAAATACCAGCATTTTATGAACATTATAATTCATCTCATCAGTGAAAAAAGTAACTATTTTATTAGGTATTATTTCTAAGTAGTATGAACAAAAATTACAATGCTATTATAGTTTTTAACGATGTATTAAGACACAATCAAGGAAATAATTCGCAAATCGCATAGCTACTTCAAAAAGAATACCCGTAAATAAAATGAATTATTTTTTATCAGACTATGTGGAAGAAATAAGAATTAAAAATAAGACTCTACTACACATCAAGTAATACAATTATGAAAAGGGTGCTAATAATCATAAATTCTGTGCGTATCATTTAGTTCAATTTAAAAAATCCTCGAGATGAATAATAATCTTTTAACAAACTTAAGCTTGTTTGCAAAATCATGAAAAAACTCAAATTATACGTATAAGAAATTCTACAAAACACTTATGTAAGTACAGATTTTGTTCACAAGATGAAAAGACAGGGAATTCATTTCACTGTTTACATAGAGAAAGTATTGCAGTGATGAATTGATTCCAAGAGTTTATCTGGGCTCCCCAAGGTTCATAAACTGGCATACCATAGAATTATTATTTCATCTATTTTGATTATTTCATCTCTTTGCATTCTTTGGCTGCCTTTTTGCATTCATTTTCAAGTATTAGGTGTTGGAATTAATTCGTAGCGTTTTACAAGTGATGGGAAGTACTTTCATTAATGTATTTTTTAATGCTCATGTGAAATAAATAACATTCTTTCATTAAAAACGCTACGAATTAATTCCAACACCTAATACATATCTACACCTAAGTCATGTTAGTAATAGCTTTCAATTGGTTTACAAATTACCAAATCTGCAAGCAGTGTTGGATGGTATCTTTATACATGCATCTAGATACATGTATAAAGAGATACATTTTGTGTATCTAACCTGTATCTGAGATACAGGTTCAAATTCGAGTATATTTGTATCTGCATCTAGATACAAAAACAGATCTGAATTGATTTTAGATACATTTCCTTAGCAATGGCATGATTCTATCACATGTGCGTTAACGTACTCCTGTGATTGAAGCCTATACTTTAATCTCTTTTTGAGATCGCTGAGGATGATTCGAAGTGATGCTAAAACATTCGCTTTGTATCACATTTAAATTTATATAGATTTAATAAATAGACTTTGTCTTGTAAAATATCTATGCTACATGAACTGCGTTTGACTCTTAGAGCCCTTTTCACAATTATATTGTTACAGACTATTTAGAATTTAAAGATATACCCCGATAGAAAATTTTATATATTATATATATATATATATAAAACGACTTTGATCAACAAATTATACAAAATTTTTGTGTGAATCGTGTAATTATACCTTATTTAATAAATAGATTAAATATGTGTTATCTGAAGCAAATGAAAAACACAAGAAAGATTTTTCATTTCATCAATTCAAAAGAAAGTGATAAATATATTTTTAAAAATATATATATTTATACAGAAGAAAATAAAAAAATATTTCTTGATATCTATTAGGTGTTGGAATTAATTCGTAGCGTTTTTTAATGAAAGAATGTTATTTATTTCACATGAGCATTAAAAAATACATTAATGAAAGTACTTCCCATCACTTGTAAAACGCTACGAATTAATTCCAACACCTAATAGAATATAAAAAATTATTTATTTAGTAATCTTTATTAAAGAGATTTCTAGTTTAGAGTGAAAAAAATCGTTTTTTTTTTCTTAATTGTCAAAATCATAGTCTTGATAATACTTTTAAAACGATTTTACAAAATTCAAATATTTTGCCTTACAGATTTCAAAGAATCGATGTTAGGAACAGCGCAATAGATACTTTTTTCTTACATTTTTAAACATTTTTCCCTTTTCGATTTCGAATTTTTCTTGAATAATACATCTAATTGTAAGTATATTCTTTAATTTAAAAATATAATTTATATAGATCAAAATTCGAGGATAATATTATTGCAATGTAAAACTTTGTGAAAAATTAAGTAATAAAAGTGTAACTTATTTTTTTTGTAAAACAGGTTTTTAAGTATAAACATTTTTGATTAATTAAAAATGTTGGTAAAAAAGTCGTTTGCCTGTAACTTGTATACAATAGTATTAAATATAGAACACTTCACTGTCACCGACACTAAACAAAATATTGCCGCACACTCACATAATCATATAAGTGTAAAAAGTATTCGTATAGAGGAAATTATGATAAAGAAGCCTTATTTATAGCAAATAAATATTAATCAGCAATTTTATACGACGAATACATTGTGTCCTAAGAATAACTGAAATTAATCGTGTTCATGATCTTAAAATCTAATTTTACTTCTTTACTATTTCTTTCTATTTGTGCTTAAGAAACAGATTATTTTAATCATTCTATATGTATAACTCTATATCATCTATAAAATTTTATATAACTATTTCTTGTAGATGGGTTTAGATATAGAAGAATTGGAAGAACTTGAAGAAGATGCCGGACTCGGTAATGGAGGACTAGGCCGTCTAGCTGCCTGCTTTTTAGATAGTATGGCCACATTAGGTTTAGCCGCTTATGGATACGGTATACGTTATGAATATGGTATATTCGCACAGAAAATAAAAAACGGTGAGCAAATAGAGGAGCCCGACGATTGGCTTAGATATGGCAATCCTTGGGAAAAAGCTCGGCCAGAATTTATGTTGCCAGTGAACTTTTATGGCCATGTGATTGACACTTCAGAGGGCAAAAAGTGGGTGAATACGCAGGTAATAAATCCTTTTAATATTATACATGATACTTTATATAGAATGTGTTTCAAAAGATTGCTAAATGTTGTTTCATTACATATCACAATTTGGCAGGGTTGGGTAAGTTTTTTTTTAACTAAATTAAGTTAACTTATAAAATTAACTTACAATTAGTTAAGTCAAAAGTTGAATGAACAAAAAACTAATTTAGTTAAACTTACATTAAGACTGTACTAACTTAAGTTAAATAAAAAGTAAATTTAATTTTAATTTTAAAAAAACATCTTTTATCAGGATATCCTAATTTTAAAAAATTAAATTACTTTAAATTACTTTAAATGAAAACAATTACAATATAGATCAATATACATTTAATACTTTATTTGTAAATTATATTAGGTGTTGGAATTAATTCGTAGCGTTTTACAAGTGATGGGAAGTACTTTCATTAATGTATTTTTTAATGCTCATGTGAAATAAATAACATTCTTTCATTAAAAAACGCTACGAATTAATTCCAACACCTAATATAAAATAACAGATATTTCTTGTACAATAAACAACTGATTTTTAGTATTTTTACATAGATATTTCCATATTTTGGTGTAAAAGAAAATAAAATTTTTAAGAATGTAAGTAATCTTATATCTTCTCTTTGTGCTGGCTATGCTCGCACGTTTTTTAATATAAAATATAATAAACGTTTTTTAATAGAAAATATGAATTGAAATAAAAAATTTTTATTCTTTTTTTATCGCTTGTTAGATGTTCATAAGCATGATGCAATAGCGTTCCCTAAATGCAGACTCAACTCACGTTTATTTTTGGGCACTAAAAGCGTCGCGTCCATCGCACAATCATTGAGCTTTTTCTAATGTTGAAGATTTTATAGAAAATAATATTTATAGAGATAAAAAAAACTTTAATTTTTTTAAAAAAGAAAAAGTTAATAAATTAAATAAGATGAGAAATAAATCAAATGATTAAAAATCAATCCTAAACTAAGGGATTAAGAGTCAATTAAATTAAAACTTTAATGTTAATCCACTACAAAACAAAATTCATGCATTTAAACAAATATTTTGACTCATACATGAAGTCATTATCAAGGTTACAACAATCGGTGATCAAAAATAGTACAAAAATTTAAAGTCACATACAGATTGGAAAATTAAAAAATCATGCAAAGCAAAATGCCAAATTCATAAACTCCAGGAATATTAGTAATATAAAATTAGAGGTACTGTTAAAAAAGCTGTTATACAATTTTGACACTCATTGCAATACTCTCGTAGATTAGCGTCAACAGTTTAAACGCACTGTTGTAATGCGATGATGATGCCAATCATTACGATCATCCTGCTTTTGAATTGTGAGATCGTGAGTAACAATAACAGATTTTGTGAGGGATATAACACATTAGTAAAAATTTGTGAAAAAGTGAAAATTATATTATATAATTTTTTTCTGAAACAACTATGATATAATAGTGTTTCATTGTAAAAATAGTTAATTGAATCTAATATTATCACATAAATAAATTCACATAATATGTAATTAAAACATGTAATATGATTAACGTAATATAACTTGTAATTAAACTGCTTTGCCAAGTAAAATTAAATCTGTTATAAATCGTATGATTACTATACGAATATTTTTTAAAATAAAATTCCCCTCTTCGAAATGTATTCTACCTTATTCATTAAAATCGTTATATTACTCTTATCTGCTTTTATAATAAGAACATCGGTGTTCAATTTTTTCAGTTTCATTTTTAAATATATTTAATTAATAATTTTTTACTAGAATTATAAGATGGAATATTATGACAGAGTTTATTAATGATAGAAATAAATTGATTTCTACACACCATTTGATTATGACAACGAATCAAATTTTTCTCTGTGTTCAATGAACTCAAATTTATTGTTTAATAAATTTAATAAATTGAAGTTTAAAGATAATTAAATTAAGTTAAAAATTAATTCATTTGAAATTAACTAAATTCAATTAAAAGTTATTAATTTTTAAATTTATTTTATCTTTTAACTTACTAACTAGTTATTACCCAATTCTGCCATTTGGACTGATCTCTCTTTTTCAAAATGCTGACGTATCTACAGTTTTAGTACAATTAAATGGAAAATATAAAGCTAAAAATCTTGCAAGAGAAAATACGACAAAATGTATGTACGTCGACTATATTTCAACAAAGTTTTAATTCAAAGCTTGTTTACAAAAATACATAAAGTTAGAAATAAATAACGAATTTCTCGACATTTTAATAAAAAAATATTTCTAAATTTTATAGAAAATCTCTGATTAAACGAATGTCCGATGATTTTGGGATACTTCGTATAAATAATCTATAATAATAATAATAATTATGCTATTTTATTTAATATTATTAATACAGGTTATTTTTGCCATGCCGTATGATAGTCCAATTCCTGGCTACAAAAATAATGTTGTTAACACATTGAGGCTGTGGTCTGCAAAATCGCCTATAGAATTTAACTTGAAGTTTTGTAAGTATCGAATATTTCAATAAAGTTCTATGATACAGCAATAGTCTTTCTATATTTTGACTCTTCTATATTACTGACTCTTTCAGTTAACGATGGTGACTATATACAAGCGGTGATTGATCGTAATCTGGCAGAAAATATTTCTAGAGTCCTTTATCCCAACGATAATTTCTTTGAAGGCAAAGAACTCAGATTGAAGCAGGAATATTTTATGGTAGCTGCTACTCTGCAAGACATCATCCGAAGATATAAAGCTAGCAAATTCGGCTCAAGAGAGCATCATAGAACTGATTTTAAAGCTTTCCCTGATAAAGTAGCTATTCAACTCAACGATACGCATCCGTCCCTAGCTATTCCCGAACTGATGAGAATCCTTATCGATGTTGAAAGACTCTCTTGGCAGGAGGTATGTTTATCATATATGTATGGCATTATTATCTAGCATCTACATATTATTAGGTGTTGGAATTAATTCGTAGCGTTTTACAAGTGATGGGAAGTACTTTCATTAATGTATTTTTTAATGCTCATGTGAAATAAATAACATTCTTTCATTAAAAACGCTACGAATTAATTCCAACACCTAATAAAAAAAAAGATATTTTTAAAAAATTTGTTAAAATAGGAAAAAAATTACAATTTACAATGTGCAGTTGCATACTTTTTTATACATTATACACAATTATGTGTTTTCGTATTTTTTATATGTAAGGTTAATTTTTTTTTTCATTTTAAAATAATGACTTTGATATGACCTTGAATCAAAACTAAATTAAAATCATTTTAATATTCTTCTAAGAAAAACTAATTTTTATTTAAAACATGTTTTATATCTCTTAGATTCTGGTAATCTATAAGTTATGCAAATTAAAATAAGATATCTTATATTTTCCAAAAAATACAAAATCTTCGACGTATTTAAAATTTTGATTACTATAAATGATTGATTTTTCAATTTCCGACTTTTATTTAAATGTATACTTAATAGTGATGGAATGGATATCTTTATCATACGAAACAGACATCTTGAAATATTAACTTTTAGGCTTGGGATATTACGACACGAACATGCGCCTATACAAATCATACGGTTCTTCCCGAAGCATTAGAAAGATGGCCTACTCATATGTTGGAGAGTATTCTTCCAAGGCATTTGCAGATCATTTATGAGATAAATCATTTGCATCTTCAAAATGTCGCAGCTAAATGGCCTGGCAATATGGATCGTATTCGTCAAATGTCCTTGATAGAAGAGGAAGGTGAAAAGAGAGTCAATATGGCTCATTTGTCAATCGTTGGTAGTCATGCCATAAATGGAGTTGCTCGTATTCATTCAGAAATTCTCAAAGACAGTGTGTACGTAGAATTTTTTTAGTTCTAAATCTAACAATGTTTTGAGAAGATTATTAAAACGTTTAATGTGTCTTCCTTTTGTTAGCTTCCGAGACTTTTACGAACTGACACCGGAGAAATTTCAAAACAAGACAAATGGTATCACGCCGAGAAGATGGCTGCTACTTTGTAATCCAAATCTATCCGATATAATTGAAGAAGTCAGTATTCAAATACGTGAAGTATTAATTAGGAATTTGGATTTAAAAAAATTTTTCAGTTTGATTTTAAATGCACGATTTATTTAAGTATAATTATTTTAATTAATAACGTTATCAAATAAAATAAAAAATAAAAATGTTCTCTTAAAAAAAAAGTTTATTAGCTTTAAGAAATGGTTAATTTTCGCAAGTAAATGAAACATTAAAAATAACAAATTATGTATTAAATATTGAAAAAAAACTGTAAATTAATTTTATCGATTTGTTTATAATTCCGGTACCATAAAATAAACTTTGTAAAATTTCAATACATTAATCATTTTGATTCATCTTAAGAAAAGGTTGTAAAAGGGTTATCAGTTTCAGTTGGAGTTCAATCCAAATCTCTGATTTTTATAACTATGACTTACACATGTATATTTTACATGTATGATTTTGTGATTTTTTAAATAATTTGTAGAAAATCGGTAGCGAATGGACAGTTCATCTAGAACAATTGGAGCAATTGAAGAAGTGGGCGAAGGATCCGGTATTCCAACGTAACGTTGTTAAAGTCAAACAGGAAAATAAATTGCGACTAGCTCAAACATTAGAGAAAGAATATGGCGTTCGGGTTAATCCGGCATCTATCTTTGATATCCAGGTTAGAATACAATAAATACAAATACTGAGACACATATTTGATATTTTATTTAAAAGTGTAAAATAATTCCTGAAAATGATACATTTCTTAGTTATTAAAAACCGCCGCATAAATTTTAAAAATAAATTTATTGCGTGTCCATTTCTTGTCTCTAACGTCCACAACCAAACTAGCGCCTCTTGAAAGCCGAATCTTAAACTGCATGAAAAAAAATTCAACAAGATTTGAGATAAAATGATATAAGATCGAATTATTTTGTTAACAGGTGAAGCGTATACACGAGTATAAACGACAATTATTGAATTGTTTACACGTTATCACTTTATACAATCGAATAAAAAAAGATCCGTCTGCTCATTTTGTTCCGAGAACTGTGATGATAGGTGGTAAGGCAGCGCCAGGTTATCATCTGGCGAAGAAGATCATTAAACTCATCTGCAGTGTTGCTAATGTTATCAATAATGATCCGATCGTCGGCGATAAGCTCAAGTTAATCTTTCTTGAAAATTATCGCGTGACTTTGGCCGAAAAGATCATACCAGCCGCTGATTTGAGCGAGCAAATTTCGACTGCTGGCACCGAGGCGTCTGGCACAGGCAATATGAAATTTATGGTCAGTAATACTTGGCAACGAAATGAAATTTCAGATTACGCATTTGTTTACATGTCTGGCGAGATATTTTCGATAATAAACTCATTTGACAAACATGAAACCTCGAATAATCTTAATTATTTCTTATGATCTTATCTTATCTAATTTATTTAATAAGTATTAACATGTTTGTATGATTGCAGTCATTTTTTAAAAATTGTGAATTATAAAATTTGATTCAGATAATGGAGCTCTACTTTATTTTTAGCTGAACGGTGCATTAACAATTGGTACTTTAGATGGAGCAAATGTAGAAATGGCGGAAGAGATGGGTAATGAAAACATCTTCATTTTTGGTATGACAGTGGTGGAAGTAGAGACTCTACAAAGAAAAGGCTATAATGCATACGATTATTATAACAAATTACCGGAAGCTAAACAGTGTATCGATCAAATCCAAGGAGGATTTTTCAGCCCAAATAATCCTGATGAATTCCGAGATATCGCTGATGTATTGCTTAAGTGGGATAGATTCTTACTCTTGGCTGATTATGAAAGCTATATAAACATGCAGGATCATGTTAGCAAAGTTTATCAGGTACTTAATCTATTATAACTACCTTTTCTATAAGCTTTTTATAAAAAAGACTGACTAGAAAATATAAATTAAGATACAAGAAACGCCAATTACATCAAAGTTAGATGTTAGACTAATATAAGCACATGTATTTAAAATAGATTTTTATCTCAGATATATGACTGCGCTCCGATTATTTTCGATCGGTCAATTTCACCACCATTCCTACCTTCTTATTAAAAAAAATTCTTATTAAAAAAAAATTTTAATTTTAATTCAATTTTAACTTGAAATTTTAATTTCTTCAAGATCTCCATGATACAACAGTCACTTGTTAATTGTTTCAGGACGAGAACAAGTGGGTAGAAATGGCTATCCATAACATAGCATCGTCGGGAAAATTCTCATCAGATCGTACAATAGCGGAGTACGCGCGCGAGATTTGGGGTGTTGAACCGAACTGGCAGAAACTCCCGGATCCACACGACCCTCGTGATATTTAAATAAATTCGCCACTATTTTTTCATAAAGTATTGTCTGTCTTCTTTCATAATTACTAATATCCTCCTGTTGTAAACGATAATGTTTAGGACATTAATGCCAAAATAACCATAATTGCACAAAATAGTAGGAATTATTATTTGCAAGTATACAGAATGTTCCAAAATTCGCGAATTATAAATTCGCTAAATACTACAGCGAGAAAGTCTTCAAAAAATTAAAAAAGATTATTTGTAAATTTTTATTTTAAACAATAGTTTGTGAAATAATTATAATTCAAATAAAATCAATTACGGACTGTTTATACGTTGAAATATGCGCGTATTAATACTACGTACGTGCGATTCATAGACAGATGATTGTCAAAATATAATCTATAAGTGGCTATATTTAAAGTTTAAATATATAAATAAAGTGTTTAAATTTTAAATCCTTATATCTTTGCAAAAAACTATTGCTTTAAATAAAAATATCAACTTTTTACTTAATTTTTTGAACACTTGTGATATTTTGATTCGCGAATTTCAGAACACCCAGTATATATCGCGATTTCTGTACTATGAATATTTACAGAAATAAGGGCTTTTAAAATGGCACAGATATTGTTAGAATCTTTTTATGTTCACCTTTTTTGTGAAACTATATGTAGTGCAATATTCTAGTTACTAGAGCAGAACTGGGCGATGACTGCACATTTCGACAGATTTTCAGCTTGGCTCTCGCCTCTTATCTCATTAATCAGCACGCAGTCTAAATGCCGATTTGGCATTCAACCAAATTGAAAATCGGCCGAAATGTACAAATATAGCTTAGCTCTATATTAGAGTACTATTCTCTTTCTTTGTATATAGAATTCAAGAGAATGATTTTATCGCATGATAATATATTATCTGTAAATTAAGAGTACGTTCCGTTTTGGGCTTACAACGCTTATAAGCTTCATTTGTTCTTGTTTAATGTTTGGTAGATAACAAGCATGAACTGATGCCTACAGCGTGTAAACAGAACGCATCCAACATAGCATCAAATGTTCAAAATTATCATACACATTAACGAGTAGAAAATTTATGAATTAAAATTGAAGATTGGATGATTCTGAATTATATGGTACAATATTCATACACACAAATTCTAGATATAAATAAATTTAAATTAAATTTAGATTAAATTTTTATTAACAGATTGAAAACTATTATATATTGGGTCATCTAAAAAGTATCCGCGGTTTTTTGTCACTAGATAGTGTTGATGGTCAACACATCTAGTGACAAAAAACCGCGGATATTTTTTAGATGACTCAATACTTACCTACACAGAACATAATATGTTAGATATCCTCTATGGGTACTAGGGATATCCATGAGTTCCTAATCAAGCCATTAGATATAGATCTACATATCCCATTTGATATCTTGAATATCCGTAAAATATCTAATTTTAAGTATCTACGTTATATCCAATGGATATTTACATAAACATTTTTTTATACCTCTAGCACACATTCTACATGCTATTATATATATCTATTTAGATGTCTACTAGTAGTTATCCATATGGACATGTGGATATTCACTAGATATCTATTATATATTTTGTTCTCTGTAAGTAGTTTTTTTCATATGAACGAAGATAGATGAAAATACTCAATGATTCCTATTAATGAAAGGATTAGAAAAGTGCATGATATACTGCCGCTATAAACTTTCCTGTCACATCGTGCGATTATATGAGTATATCTATTTCAGATATCGAATCATTCTGATCGTGTTCAATATATTTCTTATTGTGTATTATTCATTCAAAAGTAATTGATAAAAATTCAAGAGTAACGGATTCTTAATCTTGATATGCGAAAATATTCATCAAAATACAAAAAATATAATGAATTATACGACTATCTTATTTTATTTTCAATATTAATGAAAGAAAAAAAGAGAAAAATATGCTTATTCTCTATTTTAGGCCTGTCCAATTTGACTTCTGGAACGCAAATTCATTGACGCAAAAAGTAAATATAAGTAATTTCGGAGACTATAAAGTATTGATACGCATCTTATAGTCAATAGTCCATGAAATCTTATCTTGAACTTTTTTGTGTTGATTTACGTTTTGGCTCCGGAGCTCAAATTGGACACGCCTGCTCTATTTTATCAAAAAATTATCTACACTAATTATGTCATATAGTTATGTCATATATTTATATAAGTACTTATGTAATATGTTAAAATATATGTATTAAAATAATAATGTTAAAATAATATATTGTATGTTATAAGAAGAGCATTAGTGGACTTGTTGAGAATAAAATCTGTGGTGAATATTCTTGAATACGTTCTTTAGAAAATAATATTTGCATAAAATAGCTTCTCTTATATATGAGAGAAAGAGAGAGGGGGAGAGGAAAAGCGAGATAACGGTGAGGGAGTTTTTCATATACATACCTATATACTATTGGTTGCACTAGTTCAGAATTTCCCGTGTAGAAGAAGAAACATACTCTGAGCCAACGAAAATCAATTTAGCTATAAAGAACAGACCTATATATAAATTAAAAACGGGAGAAAGAATCGAAAATAATATTGATTTGATTATTAAATAATTTTGGTATTATAATTTTTATGTATAATTATAAACTTTATTAAAAATTAAAAAACTCTATTAACTCAAAAAAAAACCCAGGATTATGGAACGATTTTCTGATTCCGTTCCATAATCCTGATTTTTTTTTTCGTTCAGTCTGAGTTCCTGATTCTATTATACATTTTTTTAAAAATTGTTCTCGAAGGTGATAAAATTTTTCTTTTTTTTTGGAAAAAAAGGAATGTCCTTTTAAATAATTAATTTAAATTATTAAAAAGGAATGTCTTTTTTAATAATTAATTTGAAAGGAATACCCTTTTTAATAATTAACTTGGTCCATATTTGATACGTTACTAATACATGTTAATTGTCATTGAGGCATAAAAAAGATTATTTTTAAGCAAGCACTGTTTTAATTATTTTGTATTTCGAGTCAGATTTTATATAAATAATCATTTCGCTTCTCAACTGAATATAATTTTAATTGATTTCTAATTAAAATATGATTACTGAACTATATCTCAGAATATAAAATAACAATATTTTGATTAAGTATCATCTAATATGTTCTTGAATAATAAGAGAATTTCAAAAGAATGAAATTGAGTTGATTCATCGAAAAATGAAAGAACTACGAATCTAATTGATATGCATGGTATTGTGACCCCTCAAAAATAGGTTCGGAAAATCAAATCCGGGGAATATACTAAGAAACTAAGAACCATGAATCTGAAGACACGGTAGTCTCAATGCTAAGATAATAAATTAATTACTGCTGATTTTCGTGAGAATCTATTTTTTTATGAGATGTTATATTTTAATATTTCAGTAAGTATTAATTACGCGAATATACGATATACATATCTGTATATGTATACATTAATATGTAACCATAATATTGTTTAAATGCATACACCCATTAATTTTAATTTCAATTCAAAATTATATACACTATACATACATACATATATTTATTTAATTATTATATACACTGTTCAAATTTGCAGTTTCTCAACAAAACCGCGTGTCTTAATGAATACATAATATTTTCCTCTGTGTTTTCACTTAAATCATACATTTTTATACTTTTAATATATCGAATAAGAGATTATACGTTATTCCTTATGCTTATTACGTCTTTCTTCTGAATATAATATATTTATATATAATATATACATAAAAAAGATTAATATTAAAATATCAGAATTATCCAAATAGAAAGAAAGTACAATGTGAAGAAATGGAGATAGCGATAGGAATAACACGATTTCAACTCATCAGAGATTGTATTTCGGTGTATTCAATTTCTCAAGAGTTAAAATGTTATTCCTATCGCTATCGCTATTCCCTCGCATTTTGTCTGGAGCTTAATCCTGTTCGAAGTATGTAAATGCCAACGAAATCGTGTAAAACGTTATACATGGACAAAAAATAGTTCAATATACTTTTTGCTTCTTTTCGAAAGTAAAAGTGAGAAAAATGAATTTTTTTAGAATTGCACAATTTCTTTTTTTAAATACGCGGAAGTAAATTTGTATTCTCATTTCTTTTTTTCAAAGAGGCTTTATAAAAATCACATAATGAAAACCGATGTAATGTTGCGATCATCATAAATCGACAGGATATCATTAAACAAAAATTACAAATTATTGGGCAGACTGGTATGTGTGTGATTTAGAAATAATGTTATGCCATCAACAGCCAGCAGATGAATATCACTGCTAACCACAAAAATACTTTGGATAAAAACTGCTCTTCCTCAAATTGCGGTGTACCTCTCGGAGCTGCAAATGAATAATTTTGTTCTAAATTATTATCTTGATTATCTCTTAATTATTACTGCAATATACATATAGTGATATGTCCTGTGATCAAGCAAAAGAATTTGCAGAATAAAAACACCTCGATTGCTATCGTGCCGTAGCCAGAAAGCGCGCGCACGCATGTGTGTGTGTGCGTGCGCGCCAGAGCTTCTATTTATCATTCTAATCTGATTAGCGTCTCTCGTGAGGGCGCACATAACTTTTTACTTAAGGGTGCGGTCGAGTTGTTGCTACGAATACTTCGAAGCATTTGATTGATCAAACAGAAGAAAGAATTTTACTAATTGATCAGTCAAAAAAATATCGCAACTTAAATAGGTCTTAGAGTACGTTCACATAACAACACATTACCGTTCATAAAATCAGGATTGCGATTTTCTTGCATTTCACAAAAACTCAAGTATCTCAGTGAGAAAAATCGTAGAGAAATTTTTAAAAATGAATTTTAAAAAGGAAGAATAGAACTTCAAACTAGTATTGACAGTGAGTTAGTTTTCTCTGTGATGTTTTTTTCCTAAATTACATAAAATTAAAAACTGACCTTTTACTATTTTTACTACCTGAATATCATCAGACAATATTTAACAAACAAGTATTATCATGAACTCTCTAAACTTTAAAACACTTTTTGGAAAAAGTTGTTATGATTATTTTTCGCAGATCGAATTTCTTGTGCAAAAATTTACTTCAAAACTAAAAACTTTTACGAAAAAATGCATCAGAAAAGAACGTTTTTTATAATGTGGTCGCGTAAATTTTTGCCAAAGTTTTTAAAAACTTTTTCGACTGTCAATAATTTTTATTAAAAAAATACATTTTATTTGCTTTTTATAATTTATCTCGAACACGTGTCAGTAGAATTTTCAATATCAGCGCATAAATAAATATATACTATTTTACCTTAAATACCTGAAGTAGAAAAAATTTTTTTTGATGAATTTATGATTATTTTTTACGAAGTCATTGTTATTAATTGTACGGTATTTAAGATCCAAATTCGATGATTCGGCTAGCTAGATTTTCTGCAACACATCTGATTTTTTACTAAAATTTAAATCATTTTTGTATATTATAAAAATTTTTCACCGTTTTCAGCCCATTTTTAACTCATGATTATTTTGAGTGATGTAAACGTGCATTCACTTAATGAATATGACTCTGTTTTTAGGTCGCAAAGAGGAACTTTTCTGTAAATCGAATGCAATTAAAACGGATTGCAGCCGAATATTGCCATTGCACATGAATACAGCCGAGTGGTAATAACATTATGAGTACTTTTGAAAAAGATTTTAATTATTATATAGTGATTATTTCTCATTATTATTAAGATTATTCAATTTTTGCGCAATTCTTTCTGCGCTCACTCCAAAATAGCTTGAAAATACCTTGAAAATTCATTACATTTTTATTACATAGTAATTATTTTTAACATGTATGTAAATTCTATATACACATATCTAACTATTACATACATATATTCTTATTCTCTGCACACATGTATTCTTATTCTCTGTTCTTGTTCCTATTCTTTGTTTCTATTCCTTGATTGTGCGCAGCTTCTAAAAGAATAACATGATACTTGGAGCATCCTCGAATGGGAATCTGAATGCGTCTCTAGATAGATCGATCCATGGTGAATCGATCGATTCATAGGCCTGTTTTTTTTTTGGCTGAACTTTTGCATCAGTTTATCTTTCTTTCTCTTCTTTTCTGCTGGAGAGAAAAGCAAAAAAGATGAACTGGTGCAAAAGTTCAGTCAAAGAACAGACTGATTTCACCATAGATCGATTCATGATATTTAGAAAAAAATTGATCGATCGTTTTGACAGATTCGAATTTGAGTAAGCTGTTGACATAGATGCGCTTGTATTTTTTTATCGAATAAGTCTTGCAAATTTTTTTAATAAAGTGTTCCTTTCTTTCCAAGAGCGACATAATATCTTCGCACGAACGCACGAATGTGTGATGTTGCGAAGAACGTCTCATTTGGGAGCGGTGGACGTGATAATATAAAATATCTATAAAAAATATTATGTGATATCTTTCGATCGCTTAATTTAAAATTGATATGGTAATTAATAAATAATAAATATATAATGGGCTAAAAACGATCCATATGAAGTGAAAAATTTTTAAGGATAAGTTTAAAGCATGTATAAGGTCGTTAACATTTGAACAATTTAAAAAATGAATTTTTACACAAAAAATTCGATACCTTTGCAAAAATCAATATATCAATTTTTTTTAAAAACCTTTTTAAAGCTTAGAAAATTCGTTTTAAAAGCTTGTTTGTTAAATCAAAATTTTAAATAAAAACCTTATATTCTCGATTAAAGCAGACCTTAGTGCTTAAATATATTTTTTGTGTAAATTTATATACATTTCGTTTCTGAATATCGCAGCGAATATAGTTCTTCTTATTAAAAAAATTTGATTTATTCATATCGGTCTAACACTCGCTTCATATTGTTTGTCTGTTAAATTTTGGTCGATGTTCCATTCAGGTAAAGCGCTTCAAAAAATAATAAAAATATAAAACACGATATCAATTTTATGTAATTTAATAATAAAATATCGTGAATAATAAAATATCATAATTTAATAATAAAATATCGAATAACTATCTTGGATAACGCTAAAAGCAGAATATCTGTTAGGTGTGCAAATTAATTCTCGGCTCTTACCTTTCAGTGACCTCAGAATCATTTAAGTTGAACTTTCTCCGCCCTCTTTATAGTAATTTTGAAGTACCATCTTTTAGCTTTAAAATGAGATACAATACTTGATACTTCCTGAAATATCAACAATAAACACGATGTCGTTCGAAAAGTAACATTTAAGGCACTGTTCTTCTTTTCGCGTTTCAACTTAAAAAAAATCGCTACTGAGGCGAAAACAATGATTTCTTCGGCTTTGAGAGAGTGCTGTATTGCACGTGTAAAATGGTTCCAACAGTTTCGAAAGGGAAATTTCGACTTTGAGGATCGTGAACTCTGGTCAACCAAAAAAAGTGGAAAACGAGGAATTGGAGAACATTTTGGACGAGAATTCTTGCAAATCGTAACTTGCAAATGCGCTTGGAATAACACAGCAAGACGTTTCCTATCGCCTAAAACAGCTGGGAAGGATTCGCAAGGAATGTCGATGGGTCTCTCATAAGCTCACTCCCGAAAATAAAAGCAGACGTCACAATACTGCTCTTTCCTTGCTTTCTAGATTCAAGAAAAAGAACTTTTTGCACAAATTATTTGCGATGAAAACTGGATATTATACGATAATCCTAAGAGGCGAAAATTATAGGTCCATCTAGGTGAGCCGTCAATAAGCATTGTAAAACCGAACATCTATACAAAAAAGGTGTTGCTATGCATTTGGTGGGATCAGAAAGGTGTGATCCACTACGAGTTGCTCCGACAAGGTCAGACCGTGACTGCTGGGCTTTATCAACAGCAATTAATTATGTAAATGACGCTCTTGAAGAAAAAAAGGCCATTTACTGACATTGGAAGAAGAAAGGTGATACTGTTGCAGGATAATGCTCGGCCCCATACAACAAAAAACAGTTTGGAAATCATCTCCGATTTAGGCTGAGAAATTCTTCTTCATGCGTGTTCTCCAGACTTAGCCGCTTCAGATTATCATCTATTTCGAGCCTTACAACATTACCTGATTCTCGATTCAAGTCAGTTAAAGAGGTCGAAAAAAACCTCGATGAATTCATTAATTCAAAGCCACCATCATTTGTCCGATCCGGCAATTGCCTGAGAGATGGAAAAAATGTATAAACAGTGAGGGAGATTACTTAGAAGATTGAGTTTGTATTCATGTTTTTATAAATAAATGTCAAAGTTGGTCAAAAAAGGCCGAGAATTAATTTGTATACCTATAATACATGTACGCCCACGCGCGTGCACATTCACGCATGTAATCGTGTTCAATTCTGATCAAATTCCATACAGTTCATATAAGGAAGAGTTACAATCATAATTTTAGCTAATGATAGCGGTATCATAAATTTGAAATAAATCAGCAAAAATTAATCGCATCGAGTTCGATAAAAAACATTTTAAAGTTCTATACGTTCATGTGCATTTTGTTCTATTAGGCTGGGATATCTGATTCAACGTCATACACTGTCGCAAAAAAAACCCCAGACCTTTGATTATCAATTTTGCGCTTTTTTCTTTTGTCATCCATCATTTTAAAATATTAAATAGTCGAGCACAATTATGCCATTCAAATATTCTTAAAATATATTTAAAGCTTCGTTTTGCATTTTTAAACATTTTATCTTCATTATTTATCAAGTTATAATCATTAAAAATTTGGTAAATTTTTCCCTAATTTTTAGTGTACTGCTTTTTTAGGAGTGAGTGTATATGTATGGAATATGTATAAGCGTTTTTTATTATATTATGATTAACTATAACTATTATTTACTCTGTCCAACAAGAAAGTTTATTCTTCGCACATAGGAGGCAACTTAGCAAGCAAAGTGGATGTTTATACGTAAATATGGCATGCTCAGACTTAGAAGATTGAACGGGTGAAATAATCCTCGTTATGTGTCGCCTCTTATGCGAGATAAGAAATTTGTCATTGAATAGAGTGTAAATGTTTTTATTCCGACCAATTAACACAGACAATAATTAGATATATCACTGTAAAAAAAGAGATCATTAAAATTTGGTAAAGAGATAATAGAAGTTGTAATAATCGTTAGTTTTTGAGTACCAGTAACGATAACAATAATTAATAGTTAATAATATAAGTTAATAGACAATAAAAAGTAATTTTTAGAAAACGAACGATAACAGGTTTTACTTTTATAAAATAAATTTTTCCAAACCTATAAATATCTATTAGGTGTTGGAATTAATTCGTAGCGTTTTTAATGAAAGAATGTTATTTATTTCACATGAGCATTAAAAAATACATTAATGAAAGTACTTCCCATCACTTGTAAAACGCTACGAATTAATTCCAACACCTAATATATTAATTTATATCTTAGATCTATTTAGTACTGATTTAGTTTTAATCAACGTTAAGCGGGAAAATGTACTTGCAAAATGACCAAATTAATAAAAAATATTTTTTAAGTAGATAAAAATATTTTTAAGTAGATAAAAATATTTTTAAGTAGATTAATTTCTACACATTTTGAACTGTATAGAACGATTTGTGAACATGTTAAAATGTTAAAAGGAGATACTGAATTCATAATTCTCTTGCAATCTGAATAGCTAAAATTGGCAATCACAGAATCAAATAAAAATACTAATTATTAAAAATGTATGAATCAAACTAATTTAATTTTTAAAAAATTGAATAGCTAAATGTTCTTAATCTAATATATTGTATTTTTAGTATGATGCTCTTTTTGGTGAACATCAGAATAAGATCAGAAAAAGAGTACTGAAAACATAAATAATAAAAATTTAAATTGTATAGTTAGAATAGAAATGTGCAAATTATTTGAATATAAATTGAATCAAATCAGAGCACCTATCATGAATCTATCCGAAAACAATTCCGTTTGGAATACTTCCGTTTTTCGTCATTTATCCTATGATGAACATTCGAATTGTATTTGAACCGATCAGAAAGTTTTCTCATGTCCCAGCGATCGGACATGTACCTGTGTCCGGACACAATATTTATTATTATTAATGTTAAATATTTTTTATTATAATATTGTAACTTCATTGTGTAAATTTAAAGATTATTTTAAAAAGCTTCGAGATTAATAATAATATAAAGTTTTATGTAAATGTCCGGATATAGGTACATGAAACATATTTATTTTATATGTTTTGCATACAAGTTAGAAATCTATATGACAAATTAAAATACAAATAAATTTAGAATATTATTTAATGTTTTATAAATAATATTAAACATTCAACATCAACGATAATTTCTTCGCTTTTCTATCTTTTCTATCTTTTTATAATTTAGATCTTATAATAAATCCAAATTTTCTATTAATAAATGCTTTAATACATTTTTAAGGGAAAGCTTGTATCCAAACATAACTTTTCTTTTTATTAACATATCACATTCTTATAAAATTAATTTATTGACGATTTATTAAATTATTAATCTAATGTTCGCACACTTATTTTTAAAGCTTCATCTAAAATTATCACAAAACTCATCGTTACCGATATAATTCTTGTACACACGCGGGAAATATTTATTTCTTTTTTTATAATCTGATTTTTTTGGAAGTGAAATTTTAAGTCAGTCCTGAAATTGCAGAGATTTTTCAGAAGTTTTTCAGGATACATTAAATTTTAGGATGATTTCAAGGATAAATTCAAAGAGCTGGATATATGTATCTACATGTATAAACTCAAAAACAAAAAATTATACTGAAATGAATCAAAATATATTTTAAAACTAAAAGATAATACTTTCATTAATGAAATTTGTAGAAAAAAATTTAATACCGGCTACAATATAAAAATCTATAAAATTATTTTAGTATCATTAAAATCATTTTTCTCACAATTGTAGCATGCATAACCAAATTTTGTCAACTTCGCATTCGGTAGGCAAAGATATCGAAAATAATTATTCACATTCATATTGCAAAAAAAGAAATTTTGTCGGACAGTATATAATAAATTCTTTTAAAACAGCACTGATTAAAATTAACCAATTATATGAAAAAAAGCACATGAAGATAAATAGTTTTGCCTTATAAGTTCGCAATTACTTTTCAATATCTTTCCTCTTAAATTTATGATAAGTTACCTGCACTTGGTCGTGTTTCTCCAAAGTTAAAAGTCGATGTAAAAAAAGCAAACGGAAAAGTGCCAATGCCGAACGACATATAGGAACCATCACCAAAACCAAAGCCGGGAAAACCGACATGGGCTTCTGGTTCTGACCTTTGACCGGCCGGGCGTGGAGGTACGTTATTCCTGAAGTATAAATCATATTTTTTTTTATTAAACTTATATTATTTAATATAATATTTATAATATTCAATTTTGACAAACAAGAAACAAGTTATACCTTGGGTCTTCATGTTTTGCCGCACCACGTCCATATAATGGAATGACTTTATCTTTGCTTATTGCAGCTTTGCATACTGGACAAACCTGCCTGGTAGGTCTGGTCTCTAACCATTGATGCAGACATGGCCAACTATAATATTACCATTTATATTATTTAAATCATAGAGAGATATTATTTAAATCATAGAGAATAATGCAATTTTTGACATGTTATATTATTAATAAATTAATAAATTATTAATAAAATAAATACCAAAACAGATGACCGCACATACTGACTACTGCATCTTTTGCGGTATCCAAACAGATATTGCACTCAAAAATCCTTTCATCCTTTTCTTTTTCCTCAGTAGAACCTGCAGATCCTGATGACTTAGACGAACCAGCTTGTTCCCTTGTCCTGCTCATCCTTTAAATATGTATATATTTAAAATTTAATAAATATTTTTATATTTTAACATAAACAATAAAATAATTTTTCAATGCATTAATACTATACAACTTTAAAACATTTTGCATATTTAATTATATTATGTTTAGAATATATATAGCTCGCAGTTACAACTAAGAATTCATAATTTACAAATATTAATATCATATTTGTGCAAACATATTTTTTTATCTGTGTTGTTATAATTATAAATATGGTTAACTTATTATACAAATTATTGTTATAAGACATAGGTTTGATGAAAATTACTGAACATATTTGCAAGATTATACTATAAGATTTTTTAAATATCTCATATATGATTAATTTTTTTGATAAAAATACCAAAACCTTTATGCACAGAATGATATGAATCAACTGACAAAAATATAACAATAATGAATCAACTTAATAATTATTGATCAAATTGATAATACAATTATTAATGCATTATCAATTTTGTCATTTAATTAATGCACAAAATAAATAATTGTTGATAAATGACTATTTTATCTTTTTCAATATTTAATATTAAATTTAATTTAAATATTCTTAAAAAATTAATAAATTAAAAAAAATTATTGTATCTTTCTTACTTATCTTACACAAGTTTATTAAAGGAAAAAACAAATCCCCTCCCTTTCTTCTGTATCTTATGACTCTACCACGTCATTCCATTTGTAAGGTTATTAGCTTATTATACATATTTATGTGCAATTATACGATTTAATTTTTTTATCGAAACAACCACGTCATCCTTTTGTATCTTTTTAATATATCATTCTAAATGTTTATCTCCTCTTTTTTATGGTAAAACTCACTTGAAATAACAAATCACTTTATTTTTTTTATATTATTTCTCTCTCTTTCATCTTATAACCTCATTATATACTCTCAAACCCGCCCAAATTTATGTATTTTTTTTTCATCTAATCATAACTCATTCCTTAACTTAATCTGTTTCCTATTCTTTTATTTACCTATTACTTATTCCAACAATTTTGCACTTTCAGTTTTGTAATAAACAGGTATATGTTCATAATAATAGTCACTTATCACACTCACACATTCCCTCTCTCTCTTCCTCTCTCTCTGCTCTAACATTACGTCATACTTATATTTTTCAATACTTGCATTAATATGTATCATCTAATTCTTAATTTACATATAACGAACATATAACTTCTGCTATTATTTAATCCATTCGCTAAATTTTGTATTTCAGCAATTTTAAATATTTTATCGCGAAAGTTTTTTCTCTCTCTCTCTCTCTCTTACACTATAAATATATATATATATATATATATATATATACATATATATATTTATATTATCTACGCCATTCCATTTATCAACCATTCCTACAGTTACACATCATACAATTCTTCATTTCTCATCAATATAACCTCTCTACATTTCGTTCATCACATTTCCTCCTCTTTTTACTTTCATATTTTTCGATAATATTAAATATTTATATCTTATCAACCTTATCTTTTCTCTCTCCTTCCTTTTCCACATTAACCACATATGTCAAGTTGAAAACCATATCACTCACTTTTTGTCAGGAGGGAGGGTTCGACCTTCTCACGCAATAATGTCGTATCTTTTCTTGTTTACAACGTAATAACACAGGAATCAGTACAAATAAACAAATAACGAAAAATCTGTTTCCCCATGCAATCGAATGACTATGATCAATAAGTACAACGCGCTACGACCGCTATGTGAATACGAGACGCATGATTTCCCAAACAGGATATTAGCAAATGACAGAAAAGAGAAAGAGAGTAATATGGCGGAAGGAATCCGGTAAAAGGGAAGGAGAGGGAAGAGCAAAATGAGGAGCTGCGCACTGGTACACATTCAAAGAAATAGAGAACACGAACAGAGGATGCGATTTACCTAACACTGCAAATGTTTCGTTGACCAATGTGAAGAAAGATTTGTATGAATTGACCAATAAAAAAGTGCTTCAAAGCATTTGCAACGTAAAATAGATCGCACTTAGAAAATCAGCGCGTTCAAGGTGGACAAAATTGCTTGCCTACTCGCTGAGTAATTGAATATGATTGGTTGAATCTATCATGATGGAAGGAAAGAAGATGTGCTAGTTCTCGAAACGAATTTTCGTTCTGCGCAGACAAAATGCGTCCAAAACATTTGCTTCGCGGTAATTTTGAAATAACATAATGACTGGTAACATCGAAACATAAATAACATGTCAAATAAAAAATTATAAAAATGATTTTAAAAAATAAGAATAAAAAAAATATTCATTTTTATCGCTTTTATTCTTTTCATGGGATCTAAAAGAAACTTGGATGATTTGAACGCTCCCAATAGCTACGTTCCATTGCACACATAAAGATACGATTTCATGTAATGATAAAATAAGAAATTGGAATAACAAATCTCTCGCTATCATGATGGAATTAAATAAGGTGACCGGGAGCGGCGCACACAATTCAATTACTCAACATTCACATCTGTTCGTAATAATTTTTCACTGCTTCACCAATGAGATTTTATTTTAAATTAGTCAATTAGTGATTGGCAATTGATAAATTCAAGATAATCCATTGTGCATAACGACGGAAATCCTAATTGATTCCGCTGTTATTTTTAATTTGTTCAACCAATAGATGCAAATATGATGAGTGATCAGATTCTAGTATAGGGACTCTACTGTGTGCAGGAGCCATTGTTTTAATTATCTAATTATAGCGTCAAGTTATTATGAATTATAACGATTAGGTGATATCTATTAAATTTATATCTTATGTTTTTTTTTAAGCGCGTAAATACTAAAATTTTGAGTTTTTTTTCCATAAGAGATCTGATTTAAAGTAATTTTTAAAAAATACTAAATTATTTAAGAAAAAAATCTGACTCTATAGAAATCTTTTTAAAAAAAGAAATTAAAAGGCTCTCATGACAAGATGTGTTTCCTCTACGAAATAAAATATGATAATACATCAGATACGTCTATACAGCGAATAAGGTAGATAAATTAGCCATTATTTCTACTGACTCTTAAAATTTTAAATATATCACTATGCTCGTCTTGAAATCGATTGATAATCACTATCGCAATCTTCATATGTAACTTTCTCTTAGTCCATTTATAATTAATGCTTCTTCATTTTTCTTTATAATCTAATAATTACAGGAATGGAATTTTTAAAATTCGTATAATCAAATAGGATGTAATATATATTAATACAAAAAAGACCTCTCGTATAATCACTCCTCTTTAAGTTTTACATAAAACCCCCATAGCAAAAAATGTCACATTCATATAATAAATTTAATAGTCACGGATAAATTGTGATGTCACTGTTACAGTGACATTATAATTTATTGGTGTTATTATCTTGATCTGTATATGTCATAATAGTGTCATAGTTTTAAAGCGCAATTTTTATCACAGCTGTATAATATCATAACGATATTGTAACAAAACGGACATTCTCACGCCATCTTAACTTTGTTGTGATATTACATCTGTAACAAAGTGAATTCGCGCGCATGAATCATGATTGTTGTCATATTATTGTGATTTTTTTTGCTATGGAAGAAATTACATTATGTGTATTATTATAATGTAAATTTGTTTAATATTACGAAGCGAATACAATGTGTATAATTTTCACATTTAAATACTATGATATAAATAAATAATGTAATTTTTATTATTTTTACAAAACTATTACGAATAGAATATTATTATATAGCAGTAAGAGAAGAAAAACAAATTATTACATTTTTGTTGTAGATTCATTAAGCAAATCTGTACTACGATGATGAGAAATTCTTTTTTCTATTTTATTCGTTTTAATCTTTTGCATCTTAAAAAGTAAAAATTGTATTTGTAATAAATAGTTAACTGTTTTGAAACAAAATAATTTCGATTATTTATATAATATATTACATTCTTTACATACTAATCATTCATATTTAATAAAAATGTTCCTATACATATAAATCACAGAAAAAAGTAATATATAATTTGACATTTTTTCTATTCTCAACTTATAAATATAAAATTCTATAATGACTATTTTCATTTAAAATTACAAGAGATTAAAAAATATACCAGTCAAAAATTTAATCTTTCCTGTTATAAAAATACAACATTGTGTATGCGCACTTGAATCTGTTTAATAGATATTATTAGAATCTGTGCATTCAAACCTTCCTGTTTTTAATATACATCGGGATCAAGCAAATATTCTATTTTTAATTCTTTCCGCCAATCTCTGTTTTTGTTATATTAGCATATGCAAAATAAAAATATCATGCGTCAATTAATAAGATTAAAATATTCATAGTATTCTTTTTTTATTCACTTTCTTACTTTACGAAAGATTGCATAAAGCACTTTAAATCACAAAAGATAAAGATAAAATTTTAAAGAGGGATTTAAAATGTTAAATGTAAAAAAAGTATTAAAAATAGGAAAATTTAGTTATACCAATGTTGTGACTTTAAAAAGATAATGCGTATGATACATTTTATTATATACAAACTTGTATATAATAAATGATTAAATATATTATAAGCAGTTGAATTTGTATATAATAAATAATATTCTACAATATTCCATGTGGAACATATAAAATAGTGAATAGTAATAGCACGCGCATACATATATATCTACTCTTATCGCTGTTTTATACACACGTATACATTCACTCTCACTCTTTCTCATACTCTTCTATACACACAAGTATGCGCGCACACACTAAAATTAGAAAATGAAAAAAGTAATATCTAGTTAAGTATAACCCCGAATTAATTGTATCTAAGCAAAATCGCGCAAATCAATTTGAGCAAAACAAATATGGACTTAATTGCTGCAATTCTAAAAGCAATACAGACACGTTGCTATCTGAAAGATATCCCGAATCTACTGCATCATCTGTTAGATAGATTGAAGAAGAGGTCATCTGGCCTAACACTACAATGTAAAAACTTTCTCTATACCAATTTTTAAATTAAAATTGACCAATTACATTCCCAAAAATTTAAATATTCAAATATAGCAACAATAGTAAACATGACACGATAATAAAAGTGAATATTGATATATATGTATGACATTAATTAAAACTTTGGCGTACATGTATCACATATTCTAATGTCAGTATTCCATAATATTTGGACTATTATTAAAAATGAGAAAGCAATTACAGAATTATCAATTAATTAATATCATTTTATGATTGTTTTTTCAATTCAATCAAATATAAAATGCATATGCAAGCTTCTACAGTTTGGATCCTCTTTCAATGTCAAAGAAAATATGCCAAAAATCGAAATGTCCATACATTTTTTATTTAATATATTGGATATTTCAAGAAGTTCAATTATCGGTTTGATTTCTTTATACGCCAAGAGGGACCTGCGGAGGGTTGTATAGGCATTTTACAATTTATTGATACTTTTTTTCATTGAGTTAATATATACTTCAAATTATCTTTTTTTTATTCCTTCTATCTGGCAATATTTTTATAAATTTTTTAAAACAAACTTTTTGAATTTTAATCATGATTTGAAAAAATCAATTTTTTTAACTTTAATAAAATTAAATATAACAAATAGATATCTCTCGAAATGAATAAATAAAATATTAAGATAAAGTATTTTTAATTTATTATTCATTACGTATGTAAAACTACGTTAATATTAAAAAATGAATTAATATCTTAGAGCAACTATTGTGTGATGTTTGAACGCGTAAGGTGTTGTCACTTAATTGACTAAATTCAAACGTTTTTTATTTAAAATAATTACAGCCTCGATTTTAATATTAAAATTTTCAAATAATCATTGGAATTTGCTAATAACAGAACTAATAGATCTAAAATGCGTTACATATAAATTCACACATTTTAAAGCAAATATTTAAATTGCTATCACTCGTAATATTATTTTTCATATATAATTGCTTTTTGGGCATTCCTTTTTGTAGTCTAGTTTGTAGTTTAGTTCCTTTCTTTTCTAAATAAAAAAGTCATTATTTATATCATTAAGATTCCAAGAGATTTTTTTATATTTGACGTTTCCGGTAAAGAAAGAGCCCATTTTCTTAAGCCTGTTAACAAAACTGAGCTAGTGACTAATATAGCCCCGCCTACAGAATATCTATTTGGTATTTCATTAAAAAATAATACTTGCCAAAAAAACGCAAAAACAATATCTGTAGATCTTGCTATGGCCACTGGACCAGCTTGTTCGATCTGAAGAGCTAAAGTTAACAAGATTTGACCTGCAAAACTAAACAGTGCGAGTGCAACAACTAAAACTCTATCAGTCCCACAATGTGGCATACATAACGCACCAATTGCCCATGATATGAGCGTAGTTTGAATCAAAGCAAATGAACCAAAATTTGTCATTATAACAGAGAAATGAAGACCTTTTAACGCACGTAGTAGAACATATGCGTTTGCACCAAATAAAGTAGCTGAGAAAGCAGCCATAGCACCCCATAAATCTGCATGTTCTGACTTAACTTGACCATCTGAGAGAGATTCTACGGTATGACTAAAAATTAATGACGGTCGTGTTATCAATATCACACCAATCAATGTTAAACATACAGTAACAACGTTAAATAATCCACAAGGTTCTTTTAAAAATACTCGTGCAAATATTGCTACAAATACAGGAACAGAAAATACAATAACTGAGGCATCAGCCAACGGCATATGTCTAAATGCATAGAAACTTAACATAAGTCCTGTTGTACCAATAAAACTCCTCAGAATAAGTATCAGTCTATGGCCTTTTGGAAAAGGATGTTCACCTTTATAAATCACAATTGGTATAGCTGGTAACAATACCCCAAAGAATCTGAAGATTGCCATTTCTGTTGGATTTATCTCTACTAAACTCTTAACAATTACACTACATAGTGAGAAGAACAGAGAGGACAGAGTTGCTAATACTAGACCCATATAAGGACATGATTTACACAACAAAGTAAAAAACTTTCTTTTATGATTTGTTGTGTTATTTTCCACATCAGCATTCACTAGATGCTGCAATTCCACATGCTCTGACATATCTGTAAGAAATATAACGTATGAAAATAAGTACATTTAGATATATAATATGCAATAATAGAAAATGAAAAAATAGCATTTTAGATCACAGGATGCAATTTTGAGATTGTAAAATATTCTTGTACAAATCTTCTTATTCTATTAATGTTAAGTAAAAGTGTCATTACAACAATAACTAAAGCTATAAAATAAAAGATAAAATTAAGATTTAAAACAATAACATATAAAAATTCGTCTGTCATTTTGATTCTGCCATTCGCACAGACTTCTATGACTACACTGACTGAATATGACAGAAAGAGATGAACCTGATTCCGAGTTGTTCTTGTTTCAGTTCACATATGCGAATACATGCATCCTGTCTGTGTGAGTATCGTGTGAATTTATGTGAAAACAGAAACATTAATGTTAGTCGAGTGATTTATACATGCGAGAGTAAATGAACACAAATATGGGGCTGTCCAAGGCTGTCTTCAAACATGGAGACGAAGTCGGCAGTTTATTTATAGAAGTCTAGTAGGTATTCGAAAATCTTGACCTCAGATTTAGATGTAGCGACCAATATACCCAGAAACTAAATTTTAAGATAAGATTATTTTTTCGTTTTTGGTTCATCACATTAGTACCGTCATTTTGGATTTTAAAATTTGAAAATTTTGATTTTAGATTAGAATTCGGTGATCCAAAAGAACTCTTAGAATTGTAAGATATTTAAACTATTTATTTGGATTAATAGTAGAAAAAAACGATTTTTCATATTTTTTGAAATTGATTATCAATTTATAATAAAAAACAACGTAACGAAAAAATCTGAAAAAATCTGAAAAAATTCTGAAAAATATTTTAAAACATCTTAAATGAGCTTAAATTGCCGTTTTGATATTGATAATAATTCGATAAAAAAATACATTTTTTTTTTCAAAAAAGCACAAATTTTGATTATATGTTTATAGATAGATGATATGTTTAGAGTAATTATGCAAATAAAAATTTATGGTTGCCTACTTTTTTTAACACTTATTTATGTTCTATAAACCTATGAAAACAAAAAAACCTGTACTTAACATCAATAAATTCTTCAAAATAATTAAAAACTGAGCGCAAAAAGATGAGACTCCTGTCATGACGCAAAGGGTTAAAAATATCTTCTCAAGATCAATTAAAATCACGATCTTCTTTCCCTCTTGTAACTGAGCAACTTTTGTCAGAAATGTTTTTGTATTTAACTAAGGATTTTGAAATGTTCTACTAGATGTAGAATAAAAATAGACCAATCTGTAGATTACATATTTGTATATAGAATATTATATTTCATATTTTGATAGTGTATAAAAAAGAGAATAATTATTGGATCTTATACTTATAATATACTTATAGTACTTACTGAAAATATCATAATTTTAAACATTTGAAGAAAAGAAGTAACTGATTCCTCGTTTCAAAATAATATTTTACATTAAAAATTTTGATCAATTTTTTTATTTGATTTTTTAATCTCACTTATAATAGCTTGATTTCTAAAGATAACACAAATAATTGGTATCTTGTTATTCCGTTAATCAAAATAATAGCGAAAAGCATACACATAGTATTAGTAACTAATGATATCAAAAAACATAGAATTATAATATCTTGTAGCAAAAATTATATAATGTCTAAGAGATAATGTCTAAGATTTTACAATTATCAAGTAAAGTAATTTTCTATAAATTCAATCTTATTAAAGAAAGAAACTTAATTATTGAACCGTGTATACAACCAGGAAATAAAAGCCATTAACGGTCGAAGCTGAATCTTAAGTGCTTAATAATTCAATACTACATATGTCATCATTTATCTAATTAATGTTAAAGAAATAATACAAAATTATAATTTTTATATAGATAATTAGAATAAGTATATTTAGGGTGCTAACTAGCAAGAAACACAAATGACACAGTGTAGTAACACTGAATGAATCATATTTTTGTTTACCAATGTTAAACAAAGATGAAACGATCACTGTGTTACACTGTCTTGTGCTGGAAAGCTTTAATTAAATATTAAAATAAAAAGTAATCAATTTAAATTCTATTTTACTTAATCGCATGTAGAGAATTTTGTCGATACTTACTTATTATATTAATTTATTTGGATTTCATCAAACAAGTTGTATGTAAATAACCATAAGATTATGTATCAAATAATACAGTCATAAAACGTAGCCTAGACGGAGAACAAAAAACAATCAAAATTTGCTTTGTCACCTTATGTAATTAAATGCATATTTATTTTATATTTGATCATTAGTAGCTATATTTTAATAACCACACTGTCAACTCTACATTAATGACAAAACTCTATATTAGTTACTTTACATTCATAACTCATAAATTTTATTTTACTTATAAATACCTTCTTTATTTATTTCTATACTTATTCTCTAATTATTGTCTCATTTACTAATGTGAAACAGTAATAATTCTCTTATAACAAAATATTTTACCGTTTGATAGTAGATGTATTCATATTTATTATACTTTCTTGCATTTTCTATCTTTAAATAAAATAAATTTGTATCTTTGAACGAGGAAAGAGAGAAGAAATAAATATAAAATATGCAACTAAAACGAGTAGATATAATTTTCACTAATGTTCGTATCAGACCACAGACAGAAAGAAACCTGAGATGGCTGCTACGATTACGATCAGATTGTCCAACACTAGTGTCAATCTAAGGCGCTCGAATCGTCCAATGCTTTTCAATATCAGAGAGGAAAATGGACATTCCGGCCTTTTTTTGTCAAATCTCGTAGGATATTGTCCACGTTTTTGTGATTCCCTCTATGTTATTACATGGGTTAGAGGATGAATAATCAATTTTATTTAATTCTTGGCTAATTCGCGCAATAGCATAAGAGAAAATTATAAAAACGTGAATATTATCCTACGAGATTTGATATATGAAAAAGACCGCGGAATGTCCACTCTCAAGTTACTCTCTGCCAATATCTAGCTTAGCAAAAGGGTCTAAGGCCCGTTTCTATCAAAGCAGTTAACAAAAAATTAATCTCTAGTGACATTTGATTAATCAAAGTTTAGCATAAGATATTGGATTCTATCAAGTTTTTGCTCAAATTACACAAATTAAGTTTAAATTGAACCATCAATTTTGGCCATTTAAAAAGTTAAACTATAATTGAAAAATATTACTAGTATCAAACATGGCATTTCAGTAAAAAATTTTTCATACATGAATATATATAAATATATTGTATATAAATACACATAAACATTATAAGTATTTATAAACATATATAATTATATATGAGCAATTATTTTACATTTCTCCAAACTTGATATTTTATAAAATAAACAATGCAAAAGTTATCCTTTTAATTATTTTTAATTATTTTTAATTGTTTTAAATGAATTGAGAATTATGTATGTAACATAAAGCTAATGATCTTATATCACATTGTAGATGTAAAAAAATATTTTATTATCTTTTAATATGACGTAATTCCCATCTTTTAATATCTACAGAAACTTGACAGCAGCAGTAAAGAAGGAAAAGTAGAATAAACAGACTTTTCCAGGTTCCTATAGACAAAAATTTTCATCTTAATCTTGACTTATTTATAATACAAGAATTATACTTTAGATTTGAAAATATTGAAATTTTTAGTAAAAAATAATATGTATATATTTTAATAATAAATATTAGTACGCAATATTTATAAAAAATAAGATAACAGATATATAATCTCTCTATACATAGTAAACAAAATGTGGAATATAAAAAATAGAATACTAAAATAAGTATAATGAACTTGCCATGTATTATTTTCTGTGTAAAGATATTTCCAATATCTTGTCCACCCAAAAAGTAAAAATTAGATATCGCTGACATTGCTAAAAGAGGACTTGCCAGTATGCAATGAAGTCTCTTGGTATTTCTTGAAGATAAATATGTGTTCTGCATTTTATAATATTGTTTACTTTTGCCAATTGATGTTCCTATATCTTCAATTACTATTCCTATAAAATTGAGCAGTGCCCAAATAAAGATATTCATTTGTATCCCATGCCACATAAAGACAAACGTGAAACATAAAAATGATGCAAATAGTTTTCCAAAACATCTATTTGATTTTCGTATAGGAACATAGATATATCTGTAAATATAATATTAAAATATTAAAAGAAATATAAGTCTATATTATAATACAATATATACAATATACATAATATTGTTGATGTAACAGAATAAAATATATGTGTAGTAGATAAATTCAATCAAATTTACCTTATTAGAAATTTGTATAATCCTCTATCAAAATGTTTCCACATGTCGGAATATAAATGTATTCTAGCTATGCATTTAGGTTGTGATGGTGCTTTTATATCATCCAAATAACATAAATTACTGCACGTTCCATATATTACAACATATTTATTGAAAAAAAATTGTCCCATGCAATATCCTAAACCAAATAGTTCCCAAGAATTCAAATTTTGTAAAACCTATATAAAACAAAATATATTCTTATGTATACTTGTAATATGTATGCATACCTTATGTATAAAAAGAATTATTACCTGTAAATGATATTGTATAGCATTTACATAAATAAAATGTAACAACAATTCAGTAAAAAAACACCAGAACATATATCTAATTAAATTTAACATAAATGTTAAAAACTTTTCACAATTCCAATACTGATGTGGTTGATTAATCTGAAAAAATAAAATATTCATACTTTATTGAACTTTATGACTCTTTAGCATGTAATATAAATATTTAAACATACAGATTCCACAAATTCATGATACAAAATGAGTGGTCCTAAAAATAATGTAGGCAGGTATAAGCAATATGCCAATTTTTGAATAAAGCTATTTGAGCTGGAAAATTGGTCATCAATACTATCCATATTGTGACTGATACTTCTTAAATGTATCCAACACATCACAAGTGTTAAAATATAATGCTTCTCATCAGTAATTCCTAACCAACTTTGAAAAGGACCATTCGGAATTTTTAATATGTGTATTACAAACATATACAAAACATGTATAGTCCATGCTGTATTCTTACTGCATATACACGTCATTATATGTAAAAAAGTAGGTTGGAATATTGTACATAACATACCCAACATACCCAAATAATAATAAAGAAAAATTATAGATGATAAAATATACCAATAGCATGTCTGAAAAATTTCTATGTTATTTTCTTCTGATATTCATAATTTTTTCTGCATCATACTTTGTACAACTATTATATATATATATATACCATACTATTATGATTGACTTTAATAATTTGACTGACAAAATGATGTATAAAAACACATGGTATCAGTCTATTTACTAATGTAAGCCATACAAGCCACTCTTGATCGGAAGTGTCTCGTTTCTTTCCAATCCAAGACCATCCTGAATCAAAATCACTGTATATATCATTATAATCACTGAAATCTGAAAATAAATCATATATGATTAAAATCGTTATTATAACAGTTTAACAGTTCGCTTTTTCGATATATATTTCTTACAATTGTTTGCCAAATAAAATTGATATACAGAATAAATGATGGCACACAACCATACAAGAAAATAAAAATAACTTTCATAATAGCTTATAGTTACTAAACTATTATTTTTCATTGTTAAGTTGAATTTGCCGCCTTAACAATTTTGTTACAATCACAAAAAATAATTCCAAGAATCATGTAGATAAATAATAAACAGATCGAGTATGAACACGAAAGTGCAAGTAGAAAAAAAACTAATGACCTAGTTTACATCGTACACTTGATACACTCTAGTACTAACTAGAAACTTTCTATTAAATTATTTTAATTTCAGCAATGTATTTAGAGACTGATGTACTAAATTGATACAGTATCATTCAAGTATATATCATAATGATTAATTAAATACATATATCATGTATATTTTAACGTATCGCTGAAATTAAGATCATTCAATAGAAAGTAACTAGTAGTTACCCGTGTATATTAAGTGCATGATGTAAACTAAGCCATTGAGCGACTTCAACATACAAGATTTCAGATTGGCGACACTGATGTCAGACAATCTGATCGCCTTGATCTCTGATGGTATCTATTACTTGATACATGCTGGCATGTATCAGTGAATCGTGGATTGTCTAATAAATATGTGATTCGCGTTATCGCACTGTTTTTTATTGCGACGTTCTAATATGTGACTAGTACATTAAAACTCTTGATGACAACAGACTGATTACATCTGAGTCAGTCTCAGCGTACTTTGTCCAAAACGCAAAATAGTGAGACTACGAATGTGATAATTTAGACTTGTTGGCTGCATTATTGTGGAAGATATTGTAAAAAAAAAACAATGAGTTGGCTACGAACCAATCCATTGCGAACGAGCTTCAGCAAACAGCGATCCAGGGACTCGCCACCAAAGGATGCTGATCCATCTGCATGTTATGACAGCTTTTGCAAACATTCACAACAGATATACGAAATCATTCTGCATTCTTTAGTAAGAATAACTATTTTTAGAACTTTCTAAATTTTACTATTTTGAAATTTACATCTTTCCCTAGATAATGTGTGTGTCAAAAGAATATCTTTAAATTACATCTTTAATTACAGATTTATGAAAAAATATACAATATATAAATGGGTATTTGTTGCCCTCGTTCGCTTGAATTTTCATGAAATTGGGTCTATTCAACGCGTTTTTGCATGAAACGAAAGAATCTGGTAGAAAAAAATGTCTGTCTCGTGAAGCGAGATATTAATTTAAAAGTTCACTATTATTGAGGTTACGAAACCTGTCATATCAGTATAGTGTAATGAATTGCGCATGCCCTATGGTCACGTTTGCATCTCGGGTCGAGTGGGAGGGGCGAGGGGGGAGGCGAGGGAGGAAAAACTCCTATAATAGGTCTATACTTGAAATCTCTCAAAATTTTTGAACTTAAAATGAGATATTTATTTTAAAAATACTATCTCTATTAATTTTGAAGGATTGTTTTATCCCCTTAAATCTGAGATTAACCTGTATAAAAAGTCTATATAAATAAAGCGTCTCTTAGATTGTTGTGATTAACAACGTATTTCAAAGAGAATCAAATCAGTTTCGGATAGTTGTAACAGATCCTATGTTAGTGTGAGAATTACTTTTAATTTCTTTATATCTTATATATCTGGTATTCTTTAAAGATTATCAATTTGTATTTTTCAGCCTCCTAAAGGGGTACCTAGTCAAGATGATGTACTTGGAGTTGTTAATCACATTGATCAAATGGTGACATTATTGATACTAGAGCTACGGGATTCGAATTCGCATAATCACTATCAACAGGGTAACACTGCAACGCATTCTCCGTGTTTAGAATATTTATTAAGCGAAAATTTACTTGTTAAATTGTACGATTGGAGTATACATACAGGAAGGTATATCTCTGCTAATAACTGTATATACTTATATCTTATATAAAATATATATTTATTTTTATAATGTATAATATTTTATATATGTATTTATGTGAAATTAGTTTCAAACTTTTTAAATTTTATATTTTATTTAATTGTGTTTAATTGTATTAAGTTCGTTCCGATTTGTGTGGCAAAGCACAATTTTAAGCCAGATCTCATTTTTCATCCCATCCTTTTCAATTAATTTTTATCGATTTCCGAGTTATCTATGTTTTTTATTTGTTTGTTAATCATATTGGTATAGATACAAAAAAGATAATCATATCTTCCATTAATAACTCATTATATAATTTGACTACTTTTTTATATATAAAATTCTGAGTGAAGCAATTCCAAAACCAAAAAGTTACACTAAGTACTCTCTTTCAAAATGAAACCTATTCTTATTAATTTAATATTTACCAAAGATTTTATTTTTTAAACATATTTGAATATATTTATTTCATTAGACGAATCTATATTCATATGTATATCTATTCTTCTGTATATACAAGTTATTATATTATACATATATTATACATAAGACTTTTTTTTTACAGATTTAATAATGCAGTAAGATTGGAACAAATAAAGCTTTATGAATTATTAGTTTCACATAGTGGTACTCTTCTTGCACATGAAACAGTTACGAGGCCACTTCTACGATTGTTAGAAGAATGTTCAAATGATATTATGCCATTAGAAATAGAAAAAAAATTAATAGTACTACTAAATCAGCTATGTGTTGCCTTAATGCAAAATATGGCGTTACTTGATTTGTTCTTTCATTCAACTGCATCGGGAAAGAATAAGTAATATCTTATTTTTTATGATAAATAATACTTTATACGAATATATAATTCTTAAAAATTATTAATCATTTCAGATTTATTATATTTAATCTATTAATACCTCGTATTCATCGAGAAGGTGGTGTTGGTCAGCAAGCGCATGACGCTATGTTATTGTGTATGTCACTTTCAAAAAAAAATGACGAAGTTGGATTATACATTGCTGATCATTCCAATATATGTCCTGTAAATAGCAATATTGTTATTTTGAAATCAAATATGCTTGTAAAAATTTCTACACAAAAGTAAAAAATGATATTGTCTACATTTACTTAGATACTAGCTACAGGATTGAGTGGTCTTTATTCTTTACTTCCAAGGAAACTTAATATTGAAACAGATGATTGGCATCAGTTGACACCAGATGATGTAAATGACTTACCTGCACTTACACAACTCATGAATTCTCTGGAATTCTGCAATGCAGTTACACAAGTAGCACATCCGATGGTACAAAAACAGTTACTTGAATTTTTATATCATGGTTTTCTAATTCCTGTCATAGGTCCAGCATTGTTACAAGTGAGTGTACATTTAATAAGACATGAAAGAGCAATTATATTATATATAAAAATTTCATAATTAAATTTTTATATTAATATTTCGATATTAATAATGTAAATAGTTTTTTATTTTTACAAGAGATATATTATCTTTCATTTTTTAATTAAAAATAAGATGTTAAATTTATATGAGTATTATTTTATATTTATTTTTATAATATACTATCACATAAGGGGATGTATATAATGATAATTATATACATGATTATTAATATATTATTCTATTGATATTATGACAAAACATTTTTTAATAAAATTTTATTATATAAAATTTTATCAAATGATTCTAACTAAACTTTATTGCAAGCACAGTGATTATTAAAAAAAATTATCCGTGTTAGAGAACGAAGAGAAATATATTTACACGTAATTTACACGTAAAAATAATACAATTCTTATATTGACGATTAACATGTTAACATGTCTATTGTCATCTGATCAATGAGAGAGTTAGAAGTTTATCACATTGCAGAGTCGAAATTGAAAGATATCAAATTTTTATTTTAATTCTTTGAAAATAATTACAGACGACCGTGGAAGAATTGGTTACAGCAACAGCTTATTTTGATTTGTTCCTTCGATCTGTAACTGATCCTGGCTTGTTGCGATCGCTCGTTAGATTTTTGTTAGAAGATAATTATGAAGATTGTAGAATACTAGATTGCCTAATACAAAGGATTTCTTCTCGTTCGAGGGTAATTATAAATCTGATAGAATATTTCTTAGATATAAACTTATTTCTAATATTTTGTTTTTTAATTTAGTTATGCATAGTTACTCTGGCGTTGTTTGAAACTCTAGTTAATTTAAATTGCGAAGATATCATGTTGGAACTGTGTTTGGGTGCATTAAATCCGTGTTCACACGTAATGCTTTCTCAACGTAGTCGACTAAGAGATGTAGATCCTTTTGGACGAGCGGCAGAAAAATTTTTATCTTTAACACCACGTTGTTGTTCTGTATTTACGCCAATGGACTCGCAAACAAATTCTTTACCTAACGTCGTACTATCTACATACGACAAATATGGATGCACCACATCTGATTCCATGAAATCGTTACCAGCATCAATAAATTATGGTACTAGATTATCAGATAGCTTATATGGAAATTATCATGCATATCTCTGTGATGCCAGACAAAAAATTAAAGCTTGCCGTATTGCGTGTTCCAATTGGTCTTGCCAGTATGATGGTAATTTACCTCAACATAGTAATATTAGCATGACTACATTGATAGATGAAAATATTGTATCTGATCAATCACAGAAAAAGGCAGAAGAATCTAGAACATTGGAAATGATTAAGAATGCAATGAAATGCGAAAATGATAATGATGCATCATTAGACAATGTGTTACTTAATATTCAATCTTTATTGGAAGGAAAAGATTTAAATAGTAATGAACGTAATTTTAAAAATGAATTGAATATGGATATTGCATTGTCTCTTGATGAACAAGCACAATTGGATGCCGATATTGCAGAGTTGTTGAACGAAAACATTGGAATGACAGAATGTGCAGAAGAAACCTGTTTAAATAAAAAAGAATCCGATAGCTGCATAGAAGACTCGACTACGGCCATGAATTCACTTATATCACTAGGTGAGAGTAGCGGCTACGAAAGCTTTGCGTTTAAAGGATCGCCAGAGTCAACACCGGATAAAGAAACCAGTGAAGATCGGATGAGTGAACATGAAGAAACGCACATTATAATTAAGAAAGAGATTGATGTCCCTTTGCATAATGACGCGGAATCAAACCCTCCAATAATTATGAAAACATCGTCGAATAAATTAAATAAAGATCCTTTATACCGACAGGACGTGTTTAACGGACAGCCAAATGTTGGTATATTTTTAGATGTGATTTTACGAAAACTCGAGTGTATGACAAGCAATAATTTATACGTCAATTTACATCTCACGGGCCTCATAAGCAGATTGGCAATATATTCTCAACCTTTACTGCAATCGTTTCTATTAAATCATTCTCTTGTATTTCAACCCAGCATCAAATCTTTGTTTCAGGTACTTATCATTGTTGCATTTGTGATTATGCATTATGCAATGATATTGCACATTATTATCCATGTTTGCAGACTTGATTTTAATCTAATTTGTTTGAGTTTTTCTTTTAAAGAACATTATTATTTTTATTAGATATTTTTATTAGATATTGTGGATCGCTATGGAAATCAAGAGAAATAATATTTTTACAATTTATATTGCAGGTGCTTGCGTCATTAAAACATAAAATAGATCAATTTCTTTCAAAACATAACAACGTGGATTTATTAGTTGAACAAGCAAAAATATTTCTGATTAATCGAGAAAATAAATTAGTAAATGCGAGAAAAAATGTAATAGAAGCTGCTGCGCAATCGTCATCTATTAAAAGACAGTCTTTAACTAGTGAACCATTCTCAAGAGGTACTATTTATTTCAATATATTTGAATACATTTTAAGAATTAGATATATCTTTCCATTATTCATAAAGAATATAAACATTGGATTCAGTACTGCAATCGCTTACTCATTAACTCTTTTCTCTTTTATTTTTCTCTTATTTTTTCTATTCTCTCATTTATATTCTTTTCTCGTTTTCGCGTCTTTTATAATTTCACAACTATTAATTATGTCCTTTAAAATTTTGTGCACACTGGAAGTATTCAAAAGATGTATGTATTGATATAAAATATTTTTGCTTGTATATTATATATGTAAATTTCAAATTATTATATCATTTGTATTTATAGGGGAACCAAAAAGGAAAAGTTTGACATCATCATTCACACAAATGTTTAGACGATCAAGTGGCGGTTTAGGTCCAAGTTTAACAAATTCCATCAATCAGCCGTCCAGTATATCAGAAGATCAGCTACAAATAGTTGGAACTGGATATAGGTAAATTGTCTCAGATTTCTATACTTTATAATAAATCATGTGAAAAAAAAAATCTAAGTCAGGAATTCCCAAAGTATTGAGTTTTTTATCGCGATGTTCAGAACGTTAAATTATACTTCATTACTTCGCAGAGCTACAAATTTATACAATTTGCTTGCGCACGTTTGTTCTTTTACAACTTTGTACATATAAAGTTGGATTTTTAATGATAGTAGAAATCAAAACCAAATTTTAAATAAATTGCAATTATCAAATTCCTTGTCTGAAAATAATTCGTATCAACGTCGACATCAAAGATTTATTAACTGAAATCGGAAATAAGCACATTTTTCATATTAAATATTTGAAAAATTACCCTAAATCTATTACTAAGACCTAATTACGTTAGAGATGATTTTAATTCCACGAGTATGAGTGAATAAGTGAATCAATAAATGGAATGCAATATAGTTACATATTCTCCTCTTCAATAGGTATACGAAAACTTCGTGGGAATCACCGAATGAAGCAAGCCCAGTGCAAAATGTTGTACTATGTTCTGTAATATTAGATGAATGGCTTAAAGAGCTCGCAGCAATCACTCAGGAACATGCCATTATGTCAATTACAGATGGTAGATTTATGTGAATTTGTACATGAATATGAAACAACAGAGAACATTTGAAAATATTCCTCTCTGTTTATATATATGTAATAATATAATTCAAATGTAAAGAAAAAATATGTATTTTTGACAAATTCAATTCCGCGTGTAATGCTGAAATTAATTTGGCATATTTCTGAGTAAAAATCGTGAAATATAAAAAAATGTTTTAGACAAAAATTTTATCCTGCGCAAAAAGAATATATCGAGTAACACAAAATGACAATCACTCACTTGTTTGCTCGTTATTCATTGCACACAGGTGAAGACTGATTTCGTGGTACTCTTATCACAAGGGTACTCATGTGACACACATACACATACACACACACACACACAAAACACACCACACACATGCACACATTGGTCCGAAACGGTTAAATACATATATAATGGAAAATATTGTAAAAGGATTAAATGTTCTAAATGGCTCTTCATTGTGATTCCTTTAAAAGGAATTTATATTATTACTTTCAAAAGATGTGTAACATTAATTATACATATTTTTTTAAATAAAATCAATATAATAATGAATAACAAAAAAATTTTACGAGGTTTTACACTGAAATAGCCATTTATTTGAAAATACCAGTGTTCCAGAATAAATGTACATAGTCAAATTCGCCAGTACTAGTTGGATACAACGATACCTTTAAAAATGTGAACTAAAAAGATAGAAGAAAACATTGAGCAAGAAAACGATAAATTAATATAAATGCTATATTTTTGTTTATAGTAAAAAAATTATTTAATTAACATTGTTAATAATAAATAAAATGTTTTAAAGAATTGTATAAATGAATTTTTTTAATTTAAACTTTTAAATTTTTTAAAAACTAATTATATATAGTTAAATTACACGAAAGAAAACACTAAAAAAACATATTTAATAGACATCTATTCACAAAATCAAAACTTAGTGATTATGCTTATATTTTGAAGTGATTTTGCTTATGTTTTGAAGTGATTCTTATTACTTGCCCGACATTAAGAGTTTAAAAGCAACTTTTCATTATTAATAATTAGACATATAGATATAAATAATGATGCAACAAGTCATTCGTTTCTTTTAATTGCGTGTATGTAACGGTAGCGTCCATGCGATGAGTTTATCTTATTGTGTTTGTTATGCGTTAGGGACGAAACAATTATTTACCGCGTGATAACTTCTTGTTCACGCTCAGAAGCTTAAGAGCTCGAGAAATAATCTTTAAGAGCGAGGGTCTTTATCTGACTGTGCGAGAACTATATGTTTGTATGAGACTTAATTATTCACTTACGAGCTCATATTCCATCAACTCTGATATTCTTTCGCGCGTAGAGTGCTCGCCATTACATTGTATGCGCCACTGTTGCCGTGTTTGGTATTACACGACTCGTATGTTATGATCGACGTATTGTATCATATATATTGTATCGCGTAATTCTCAAATACATTATTGTTATTTGTTACATGTAATTTTATTATATGATTGATATCTTTTATCTCTCTCGCCTTCCGATTTTCCCCACTCACAAGAGTCACCCACCTATTACACAATTAAGCGATTCGTTTCGTCCATCGTTCTGTATGCGAAATTGTAGTCTCATCCTAATTTTCTGTATTTTTTTTTGTTAAACGCGTCGAAGTTGTGCTGTGCTCGCGAGTAAAGGTCACAACATATATACCCCTAAAATTTATAGTTATATTTTTATAAAAAAATTCCTAATTTTATCTCATTTCTAAATCTGGATCTTCCCTTAATCCTAATATATAAAATATAAAAAAAAATATTATATACAGGGTAGAGTGAGGTTTTCTTTATCCATGGAGCTATTCCAGTCAACGACGTTTGTTTTTAATTAATATATATTGGGTCATCTAAAAAGTATCCGCGGTTTTTTGTCACTAGATGTGTTGACCATCAACACCATCTAGTGACAAAAAACCGCGGATACTTTTTAGATGACCCAATATTTAACATTTAAAGGTCGTGTTTACTTTTAAGAAGCAATCGTGTTTGAGAGTAATGTATAGTTGTAAGCAAATTATATTGAGTGTTTATTAAAGTTTTAGGACAGTAATGCAAAAATTATCTCTGATAATCGTGAATTATTTTCTTACATTAGTTTTTTTTAAGATCCTCAATGGGCGGAAGAATCCTATTGGTTTTGATATATGTACACTTTCTTTTATATATAATTTAGATGTTTATGTAATATTTTTCTCTGTTGTATGTTAATTTTTATGCTCACAAGAGGTTACATTATATTCAGTAATAAATCATGTTTGAAATTTAATTGGGCGAGATATTTTACTGCAAAATTTTCATATCACTTTAAGTTGAAATTGACGGAATAGCCCCACTTTATCCTATAAAAATTATAATAAAGTGAATAAAATAAATATAAAGATAAAGGTATACAATATAATTATTATGTCATAATAAATATGAAATATCGTAAATTATAGATTTATTATAACGAATAAAATATAGTATTTAAAATTATCTTATATATATAAAAACACATACAAATACATGTGTACTTTTTACTCTCCTGCAGCTCTACGCAATAAAATATATATTTTTTCTTTGATCCAATCCTTATTATAAGGAGCATAAGTATTTGTTGATTTTTGGTAGACAAGACAAGATAAATCCATTAATTGATCCACGAAATCAAATAACTGACTAATATCGTAAGTAATAGTTGGAGTGTTTGGATTTCGTCTCTTTAGATGTTGTTCATAAATTTTACAAACTCCTACAATAATAAATAAATAATTAATTCGTAATTAGTATTGAAATATTATAAAAATACGAATGTATGCATGCGTGTATGTATAGAATATATTTTACGTGACGATTAATAAATTATAATGGGCGAGTCATAAGTATGTTTTAAAATATCATATTACTGGATAAAAAAGAACAAATGTTCTTGTAAATATTATTATTAGGTCATAAATATTTCGTTAATAACAGACATAAATACAGTAGTATCAAATAGTGACTTTAAAGTGTGAAGTATTTTTTTAATGTTCAGTGTTCATAATTTTTCACACATGCTTTAGCACGACGTACACATAACTGATATAGTTCTTCATAGGAACATTTGTATTTTATTTTTAAGGGTCACACAAAATTTTTTAAATATATTTATGACTCGCCTTGTATAATATATAGAAAATCAACTGTATCATTCTCTTTTGAGTGTGTGCGCGTAACTACGTGTGCGTGTGTGCATAAAGATGAACCTACACAATCAATAACACTGATCAGTAATATTGAATCAGCATGCATCAATATTTTTACAATAAATATTTGTCCGGCTTGAACGCGTCTAATTTTACAACAGTTGCAAAGTTACTTTTTCTATTGAATATAGATCTTAAAAAAGATACTGATGTTCGAGAATCAAAATCTAGATCACCATCAATATTCTATCAATAGTCAATCTATCAATATCAATCACACACAAAAGTAATATTGTCAATATTTGTTAATACTGACAATATTATTAACCATGTAGGATCATCTTTGAGCTAATTCTGCATTAGTCATATCGCGTTGTAATCCAAAGAGTCAAACTAATTTGACATTGAGTGGACCGCAATGCTTGCGACATTGCGATGCGGTTAATGTAGAACCAGCATTAGGTATGCGTGTGCATGCGTATGAATTTTTAATATATAGGATATCTGGTTTAATATACAGGATATCTGGTTTAATATACAGGATATCTGATTTAATATACAGGATTTCTGCCGATAATGCTCGTGGGCAGATAGAGTGGACTAAACAGAGTCGAAAAGTCCTGTATCATTTTGCAATTTTCGCGATAGTTAACGAGGCAGTTAACGCGATAGTAATTTTTAAAGATCGCCGAATAAGAGTATATCCGACCATACCGCCAAATGCACGCTCGGTCATGGAAGAATGATTCACTTGCACATTGTTGTGCAATTGCTCACTGCCAATTACAACTTCTGCGTTAGGAGTTTTAAACATTTTTTTCTAGCACTGTGATTGGCATGTGCGCAATTGGCTCGTATGCAAATGATATACACCCGATCATGATCGTTAGACGAGGAATTATTTTCTTTCGCCGTCGTGCGTAACTATTACTGCTTATAATAAACAAATTCTTACAGTCCCCATGCGCTTAGCGACCACAAGATCGATGCACGACTTGCATTTGACGAATAAAACCGAATAGATACGTACTTTATTCGGCGATTTTTAGAAATTAATATTTCTAAAAAAATTATTTAATAAAAAAAATTAAATTAATATTAAATTAATTAATATTAAATTATTCAATATCTCGTTAACTATTGCAAAAATTGTAAAATAGTAGAGAACTTTCCAATTCAGTCTATTCCATCCAATTTAGTCTATTCTAGCTTATGAGCGTTATTGGCAGAATTACCAGATATCCTATATAAATGCTATTGTATTACTTATGTTTTATTTTTCATATTTCTTATAGATATAATAAGGTGTAGAATCGATTAATTTTATGCTGCTTAATGTAATCTTATTTTCATAAAAAATTACAATTTTACACAACATGCATAATAAAAAGAGAGCATTAATATCTTAACATTTCTAACTTAAATTTATAATATAATATTACAATTCATAAATTATAATTCAAATTACCTTCCATACATTCATTAATGCTTTCATAATCAGAATATGTTCTTGTTTCAGGTCTGACACCAGGTTGCACTAATAGTATTGTATGAGACTAAAACAAAATAGAAGTAAATGATAATGTGAACTTAATAAACATCAATGATTGTCCGACTTAGATTTTAAACCATAAATTGGATAAAGTGATTGTTACAAATTGTTTATCGCTGAAAATGAATCTGTAAATAATGTTCAATGATCAAATGAACATGATCCATCGTAAATGAAATGAAAAGAAGCACCTAGATCATATTGTTATTTATCAAAAATTTCTAAAAAATATCTGCTTGAACATAATCTAAATCTTTTGTGTCTATTTGTAAATTCAAACCATTCTGACATTTAATAAAAAGCATCAATGAGGTCGAACTTCTGTAGTAAAAATTATCCAAAATTTTAACATTGCTCCAAATGAATTCATGATTGAGATGCAACCTATAATTTGTAATTATAGAGTTAGTAAAAGTATTCCACTGACTGCGATGATTTTTCACCTGCATTTTTAATTTTCTGCAAGTTTGTTCTGCATAAGAGTAGCATCACAATCCCTACAGCTAATGTTATACACCACGTTCTTTTTTAATTCATGGACAAAGGAATCTTGTATATTTTGATAAATTTGTGTAATTTATTAATGCTAAAACATTCTCTGATTTGCATCATTGACAATTCCCCTGAATTTGATGGAAATCATATTCTTTTGGTAAAATTCTGAATTCATTGACGAATTTATTTTCAGCGACAAAATATCTATAAAAATCACTATTCCATTCTTGGTCTAGAAAAAGAATTTAAATTTATCGAACAGTGTTATTAATTACATATAATAAAGACGTATAAGTATTAATCAATTAAATTTTTCATTGTCACATTATTTATGTAAAAAATAACAAAGTAGAACAACTATAAATTTTGTAATGTTATAAAAATATTATAATTAGAAGATATTCATTATAATCAATACAATATATAATATATAATATATATATCAATACAATGTATAAATTAAATTAACCATAATTTTATATATATATATATATATATATATATATACATATATATATATATATAATTATATATATATATATATAAATGTAAAATACATAATATACAATATAAATATAATACAGTATAAATGATATATATCTTTTTTTCCTATCCTTTTTTTCTATAATAATTATAATTGGAATTATATACATATAGAAAAAATGAATCAATATAAATCTAGAATAAAATATGGTTTTAGTCTATAAAAAATATTATATATAAGAAAAATTATATAAGAATTGCTATATGAGAAAATTTTATTTTATTTACAAAAGATTATCACTATAATGTATCATATACAAACATTTTATCTCTTCTATAAAGTTTATGGAATGATTCAATAATTTATTTTTCTTAAATTTTCTTTAAATAAATAAGATTATCGATTTAAAAAAGCATATTATTATTTAAATTTTGGTCAAATTGATATAAATGACTGATCATAGGAGCAATCCTCAATATTATTGCAATCGTATTTTAAGCGTTTCTCACAAGTTTATTGAATTTAATATATTTATGCAATCTGTATCTTTTAAATCATATTATAGTAATCTACTTATAAATACAGAAATTTCAAACAATTTGAAATTTCTATACGATTCCTGAATGATACATCTTAAGTTCTATTATTGTTAGGATTCCATAACATAATATAGACGTATTATTTTGTACAATGACAATATTTTTTATAAACAGTGACACAATTGTATGATAACAAAATATAAAGTCCAATGTTCAGAAAAAAATGTACAATAAAGGACTCGTCAAGAAATGAAACATGATTATGCTTACCATTTTTGTTTACGCAGTCCTAGTAGGTAAGTACGGATCATAAAATGATAACTCAGTAATTCTCGAATAATCCAGCTAATATGGAATGATAATCCCTTAAAATGATTTGGAAGCCTAAAAAAACCAATTTATTGGAATCAAACGCGATTAAATTATAACGTTATACGAATAATTGACGACAAACAACACTTCGTAGATTCTTCGATAATATATATTTATTCAAGAAGTATCATTAGATGCTAAAAAAGAGGAAGTCTCTCATCCTGCCCTCTGGTCTACGTTGCAAAACTATGATGCAATGAGATAAGTGTGTTCTTGAACACGTTTAATTGCTACAGCCAATCAGAGTTTGGCTTTTCATCCGCCATTTTTTGGCGGAAAAACTCAATTTTACAATACGTATAATATTGTAAATAATTTCTCTCCCTCTCTCTCTCTCTCGCTCAATACCATTTTTTATCTTTATTCAACATACGGGGATTAATAAGGATAAAATAATATTCGAATTAACAGAGTTGAATTTTGGAACGCAACCTGATATATGGCGGGAAAATGAGATAGAAACATTCCAGGTCGCATTGGTCGAGCATAGAGATTTTGTCAATATTGCGGTCAGAGTTTCTATCATGGAACATGTCGGAATGAATTCTGGTTGGAATTATTCCGTTTTCCCTAGAAAAAGCAATAGAGGGAATAATTGAATAATTCCGAGTAGATTACCTTCTTTTTACATTATGGTCAATGGTTGATCAACAGTGCAGTTAAAAATTTGGTTCAAAAAAATTGTGAACTATTTCTTGTTTTGATTATTGTGATAGATAGAGAGAGAAAGGGAGAGAGTAAAATACAATTTGGAAAAATAAATTTGATTTCTTAATTATCTAAGTATTACTCATTACAAAATGTTCTTTTGAATCGATTTAAGCACTTATTTTGAGAATATTAATTAAGAAAGAGAAAGGAATTCTATATTCACTATGGATAAAAGAAAATTGATATTAAGAAACAGTTTACATAAAGATATACAATCAAGTAATCAATCGTTGGAAGGAAGTGACTCTAGCAATAAACAAATAGATTCTTACATGACTAATGTTGCAACACAGGAAAGGAGTGAATCTTTTTATGAAGGCAGATTGTCAGATAGTAGGTCAACAACATTAAATATTAATTCTAAAGAAAAGAATTTATCTATTAAAGGTAAAAAAAGAAGTTTTTGTGAAACTGAGAATATATCAGAAACAGATGAGTATCCAGTTACCTCTAAGGTATTGAGGACATCCAAACAACTTAATAATCAAGCGTTAGCAAATGCATCTTTTAGCCAAGAGAATATTCATCTGTCAAGAAATCGTATAACGATGGCAAATAAGACTTTGGATACTACTAATCCATCTGTAGAAAAATCAGTTACATCGAAAAATAGAAGTGTGAATTATTTATCAGAAGATTCAGCTTCAGATAATAATTTTAACATTTCATACAATGATCGTAACATTGCAAAGAAGAAACAGAATAAAACTGCACTTGATAGAAACACAAAGTATATTACTTCAGATACTAATATCAGTCATAGTTCTCCTAGAAAAATATATCAAGAATCATCCACTAATAAAACAATTACAGAATCTCGTATTTCTCAGAAAAAACAAGATAAAGAATTGCAACCAGCTTCAAAATCAAATAAGCATCTTTCAAAAGAACAAGTTTTTCAGGAACCATCTACTTTTTTAAATTTTTTACAAAAATGTGGTATTATATTGTCAACTGACATACATACACTTAGTAAGTTTCCTTAATATACACATCTCTTATTCTTGAATTGAAAATAAGAAAAATTTATAAGATTAAATTTATGTTTTACATGTTATATTTTTTTTGTACAGTTGTTCCTCCATCTATTGCCAAACGGAAGATGAGAAAAGTATTAAATTCAAAGCAATATCAAAAAAAGGATGTAATTGATTCGATAGAGGAATATATTATACGTGAAGAAAATTTTTTGAACATGTTAAATGATATGGAAATATCTGATAATAATAGTTTCAGTGTTCTAAGCAAAATAACACTTGCAAGAATTCTGTTAGAAGTTCCAGAAATTCAAGCAGATGTATATAATATGTTCATATCTAAACTTAATGAATCTGTTCTTTTAGTGTAAGTATTAAAATCTATATAATTTTTCTAAATCTGAATTCGAATATTTTTGACAAATTATTATAATAATCTGCTCACACACAAATAAGTAAAAAGATTTTTTTTCGTGTATCTATTGAAATTTAAATTAATTGCAATGATTTTGATCCTTGATGAATATGTTTATATTCGTGTGCATGTGTATCTCTGTAAAGGTTAATATCAAATTAATACAATGTGTTAATGAGAAGTTATAAACATTCAATGATTTGAATGACAGAACTGTTCTCATAATTTGTAAGAAAAAATCAGAATAAATGATTTTCAGCTATTGTTCACATACACATCTTGATCCATATATTTTATAAATTATAATAGTTTGTTGAAATTTCTTTATATATTTTATATATATATATATATATATATATATATATATATATTCTGTAGGAAAAAATTCATTGCAGATTTTCATTCGTCGAATTAATAATTGTTGAATTCTTTTAAATAATCCTATATTAAAGTTGTAATAAATAATACATTTTGAGATATATTATCTCTCTCAAAATCAATCCTCTATTTTGATTAATTTTACATAAACATGACTTAAGAACAATTTTATTTATAAATTTTTGAATAGTTATAACTTTTTAAATTATAACTCTGAATCATCAACTCTTTTGAATATAAGTTTACATGAACATTTTTTATTTACTTGATTAACACATTGTATAAATTTAGTTTCAACTTTTACAGACACCCTGTATATGTATATACAGGGGTAATTTAAGTGGGTAATTTAAAATGTTACAAACTATTATTCCTGAAAATATGTATCAAATCAAAAATATATTAGACAAAATTTAAAATATAATTTTGATACAGAGATTGTGAGATCATTCTTATGAATAAATTATAAACTATATAATCTAATTTTAACACCGATAACTGCGATGACTTCGTATTTTAATTCTGTTGTTTATTATATGTTTTGTGGATTGTAAAATTAAAAAAAAACAATTACATTTTAATACATATTGTATGTATTTTTTAGAGATAATCTAGATGAGATACCTTGGGCTGTATTATTATTACAACAATTTCGTTTTTTGGATACTATAACTGATATTGATATACTAACTACAAACATACAACAGCTATTAGAAACATGTCCATCATGGTTTCAATGTGAACTTATTTTATTCCTGCCTGACATTTTGTCAGATGCTCAGCATCAGATTATCGTTGAAATTTTAACGAAAATGTTGGAGGAAAATTGCGAGTTGATAAATGTAATTTTGAATTGTATTGCCAGTTTTAATCTTGGCAAGGAGTATTTGGAAGAATATCAAATTAAAATATTACATTTGTTAAAAACAAATATAAAACTAGAACTTATACCAATTGTTATCAGGTACATTTAATTTCAAATTTGTTACTTGTACTTTTAATATTTAGTTATGATAATATTTTTTTTAATTGTCTTGCAGATTTCTTTTAAATGATCATGTATGTTCTGATGTTATCAAACAAATGTTGCTTATATTGCGTAGTGTAGAAATGCAGCCTCTTGCTGGCGATGACGCTGAAAACTGTTACAAAAATCAAGTACGGATGATTAAAACATTAAAGATATGTATGTTATCAGCTAGAGATGTGACGGATACCGCAATAACAGTTATAAAAAATATTAATAAAAATCCAAAATCATTGGATTTAATCATTTTGATTTTAATATATTCTGGGACAATGAAGCAAAAAAATGCAGAAGCCTTGTTGAAACAAAATATACGATGTGGTTTTTACAGGATAAGTCTGCTTCATACGCTTTACAATGATTATAAAGAGGTTTGTATATATGTCGTATGTAAAAAAAATTTGTAATTTATCCTTATTTGAAAAAAATTACAATTTTATATACATAAGTAGATAAAATCAGAGAGGGAAATGCAATATTGTATATATATATATATATAAAATTATATACGATATTGCATTGTATTTCGTATGCATCTTTTTAGGTTGTTCGTGAATTACAAATACCAATGTTACAATTAGCCAGTAAACTATTAAAGTCTGAAGAACGTGTGTTTATTATTTTTGCAATAGAATGGTTCCGATTACAGTTTCTCAGTCAAAAAGAAACATCGTTTAAACAACGTGAGATAATAAAAAATATCATTCTTCTCATGGGTAATAATGATCAAACTGTGAAACATGCATTGACTGTACTTTGCAAAATGGCAGAAAATACAATGGAAAGAGATTGTTTAGTATCACATTGTAACCATTTGAGGATTTTATTAGAAAAAGTCGATTGCTGGACTAGAAGAAGTTGGCACTTTGAGTGATTTGTTGCATGGATTATGTCTAACTGATAATTCCACTTCAGAATCTTTACGAGAAGACTTGTTTATATTGTTGCAAAAACAATTATCTATTGCGAAACCAGTGTAAGCTAAGTATAAAATTAATTAGAATATTTTTAAAGTTTTTGTAATGTACATGTTGGGTTACACATTTCAGTACAAAATGTAAAGGTGTTATGGCAGTAATGGCAATAAAACATTTAGCAGGAAAAGCTGAAACATGTGATCAAGCTCTGAAGTTATTTAGTATGTTTATTTTATGTAATTTAAAAAATTGTATATACATGCGCGTGCACGCAGTATATAAATCTCAAAAATGGATTCATAATAAAGTTTAATGTTCTTTGATGAATATTTTTTTCGTAAATTATTATAACAGTAAATATAGTAATAAAAAATTTATTAACTTTTAATAAATGTTTTGTACACGCAGATAAGGTAATGAAGAACGTAAAGAGTTGTTATAAATCGCAGTCTCTGTTCTATGATCAACTAACACAAGTAATTGAACAAACTGAACATATCAATATTGTTTTCATCGAAAAGATAAATAGCTACATTGAAAATGAGTTTGTTAATACATATATGACAGATAAAGTACAAACCAGGTAAATACGTTATGCAATATTACTATATACGCTATATAAAGTATAAGTACAGTGTGGACCATTTTTAATTTATCCAGCCAAAAAATTTCCTCAAAATTTGAAACAAAAATGTTCAAACAAAGATTGTTCAGGGAAAAAAGATGCTAATCTTGATTGATTAATCATATGATAATTGTAATGATGATGTTTAATTATAAAATATAAAAGAAAAACAAGTCTAAATAAATATACATAATTTTTTATCAGGGAAGCTCTAGTACCTAAATTTGGACTAAATAATGCAGAAAATGAGCAATTTGCACCCCAAAACTGCGTATTAAATTTTGGAAATAAAAGAAATGGTCCAATTGCATCAATACTATTTCGACTTCTTAAAACGTGTTGTATGAGACTTAGTGAACATGGAGATTTAGAGGATATAGATGCTCTTTTGGGATGCGAAATGTTAATGCCAGAAAACTTTGATGTACCAGAATGTACAACATTAGATCTTATTGTATGTGGTATTAATTGGTAAGTATTTAATTAAATCTTTTTTTATAATATATATGTACATAATTTTTATATACCTATTTTTTAAGTTCAGCTAAGATTGTAAATAACTGCAAGGGAAATGTTACAGGTTTAGAGAAATAATTTCAGGCTTTGTCACGCAAACTGATCCTTTACTGCGAGGACAAGTATTAAAACGTTTAGATACTTTGATATATTTGCAAAGTGAATTTAATATGTTGCTACCATTATGTGACACTAAATATCAACCACCACCATGTTATTTTCATTATTATCCATTGCCGCCGTTTGTAAAAATTGAAAAGAAAATTAGTAAAAAAGGAAAGAAATCTACAAAAGAAAAGAAGATAAATACTTCTGTGACGATAAAGGATGAAGAGGAGATAGATTCTACACTGTATTCCAAAAATCCAGCATATTTCAGAAAATTTGACGCAAAGGTATCAGTTTGTAATCTATATACAAGAAACTTCTATTTTTAATAAATCTCAAGTATATGTAGAAAAAATCCAAGTAATGAAAATTTTTATGGAGTTTATAAGTGATTATTGTTGTATTATATTATCAGAAATAGAATAATAACTAATAGATAAACTCGACACAAGTAATTACTAATTGAGATTTTACTGAAAAGGATCCAAAATAAAAAATTAAAACATTTACATTTTCTTCATCTATTTATTCTTTAAGGCAATAAAAATTGTATGTTGCTTTCATCTGTGTTTGCTCATATTTTTATTACATATATATTCAATTTAGAATTTTTTATCTAAGTGATCTTGAGATACATAATTTTTTAATTATTATTACGAATACTGATCATATTTGAAAATACTATGTAATGATATTTAGATAGCCTGCCTTTTGGATATTAAAATAGACGCGCAGACATCGCAATCTAAGACACAAGGCATATCCATGAAACAAGTATGTTTTATTTTAAAAGAACTTTTGGCAATATTCGAAAGTGAACCTTCTGAGAACTTTGTGAAAGATTTAATATATTTATTACCAAATATCTGCTCAAAATTGGACGATGTTGTTAGCAAATTAAGACAAGATGACGATTATAATTTTCGAAAAGGTGCAAAATTATTATTGCGCCTCCTCACCAGTATTTTTAATTGGAAAGGATTTTCGAGTGTAACATATAATACATTGTTACGCGGTGTGTTATTTTTGTTGACTAATTGTAAGTATCTAATATATAGATATATATTACTCATATTTTATTGATTTTTCAGAGGGATTACGTAGTTTAGCTAAACAAGTCAATGAAGAAAATACTTCATTGCGGTCTTGTAAAGAACTTGTTGCAGAATCATACAAATATTTTGAATCGTTAACGGATATTGCTACCGAAATAGCATTAGCTGCTTCTCTTGTCAATATGTGCCAATCATTAATGAAACATTCTGAGACTTATATCCAAGAACATAAGAGTAAACATGGTAAATGGTATAAATATTTGATAAATGTTGAAAATTTTACAAATTTTTTCATTATATTATGGATTTCAGCAAAATTAGCACATGGATTTCTTTGCTTGGAATGGCCCGAAGACAAGCATACTGGTTCTCAATATAGATTATTTGTTATTCAGTTATTAAATAACTGGATAGATAATGAACCGTCGCCATTAGATACAGTAACATCAGTTTTAGAATGGTTACCAGATGAAGTCAGCAATTTTGAAAATATTCAAAGCTCTTTAACAAGATTACCTTCTGTGAAAAGAAATATTTTTAATTTGTTATATAAAAAACTATTTGACGGTTTAATTAAAGGTATAAATATATCGTTATTAGCGGTCAACTCGTAAGTATTATTTTATTTCTTTAAAATGTAGGTCAAATTTATTTTAAAAAATGTTCAATGAATTTTATACTATTATTATATCATTATTGTTTTATATAGATTTATTTTTAAGGATTTATTAATATGAATACACAATAAGTTCTTTTAAAATTTGTTGAACAAACCTTTTGTTTTAGAGATCCAAAAAGAATAAAGATATGGCACAATATTACCTTAAATGTTCAAAAACTTGTGCAAATTTGTAAAACTTTGAAAACAAACACTATCATACAACTATTTTTGCGTTACATGCCAATGTTAATAAAACAATTTCTAAATATTGGTATGCCAATATTTGAATATAATCTGAAGTATCAAACAGACGATGTAACTAGTATTTTAAAAATGATGCAAAGTAAGGAATAATTATTTTTATTGATAAAAATTAATCTGGAATTAATTAATATGGAATAATTCCATAAAAACATAATCTCATTTTAATAGATTATTTGACAAATTTAGAATCAATGTTTTCTTATTGTCATGGAAATGTAAATAAAAATTTATTGTTATAAAGAAATTTCATCTTTATATGAATTCTGAGTTTCTTACGGCTAGTAACGGAATTTAGCTAAAATGAAAGAATTGTTAAAGAATCAAAATGTTCCATAAAATTTTTTAAGTTGACATTTAGCGATATTCTTTGAAACATTAGAAAAATATGTTAACAATATCTTTTTTTCTCAACGTCCAGGATGTTAATTATGTTACTAAAAATATATTAAATATAATTATAAGCAAAAATTAAATCGAACACAATATCTTTTCGCGACTCCAATCGTGAAAATGATTAGTATTTTATTTTCTACTAGTTTACAATATCTAGTTTGTTTGCTTATTCCAATTTATTTTAAAATTGTATTAAAAAATTCTTCAACTCTACCTAGAATTTTTAGAAAAATACTTAAAAAAAATTTGAGAATTTGTTTATAAAATTTCAGTAAATATCCTGAGTATATACAATTTGTTATTAGTCGTAAGAGGTCTAAAATAGACAAAGTTTTTTGCTCAAATGAGTTTTGTATTTTTTTATTAAAGTTGTAAGCATCTAAAGTATATATATATATATATATATATATATATATATATATATATATATACACAGATATATTTTAATTGATAGCTGATCTATTTATCTAATTCATAAAAAATTCGTTTTCAATCGTTTTGTAGTCATAAAAAATTATCTGAATATTTTTGTTGAAATAATTTTTTCTAAATTTATTAAAAAATCTTTTAGTTAAGTTGAAATCTTGAATTATAAAACATTCTACAATAGAAACCCTCCTGACTGCATTTGGACTCACGCTGTAAGTTTCATTTTATTTTTTTCTATGTGTACGATAAAGGTAGAATGAAATTTACAATGCGTGAGCATTCAAATCGATCGCAGTTCCTAATAACAGAAAATAAGTAAAAAGATTAGCTTTCTAATTTATTCATACATGTCACATTTAGGTGGTACACGATACTTACATGCCATATGTTGCGACTGCACAGAAAAAAGAAATTTATTATTGTTTAAATATGTGCCTATAGCGAAATCTACATTAGAGAAATTAGTTTATAGTGTCAAAGGAATGTTGGTCCTTAATGATAGTGCAGCAGCATTTTGGATGGGAAATCTTGTCAATAAGAATTTAGACGGCCAGGAAATTTTTTCACAGGTTTTTATCATTTTAGATTTTAATTAATTTTGTTTTGCATATTGTATTGAATGAAACAAAACTTTGTTAATAAAAATGAATTTATTATTTTTCTAGACATCATCAGAGACTACTTTACCAGACATGAATACAAATTCGGAAGAATTAACAAATGCATCATCTGAAATTTTTGATGACTCCGATTTAGATGAAAATTTAGAAGAAATAGAAGACGAAAATGATGATGTTGATGACTTGTAATCGTATGAGAAAGAATATAATATTCTGTGATTTAATTACAGAAATGTGTTATTAAGTTATTGCGTTATATTATTAGCATACTAAATTTTTTTTTATTAAAAAGAAGCATGTTACGAAAAGATCTGTTTTTGCTATGTTCGTGAAAGATAAAATCAATATTATTCATTTCTTGTAATTTTTAAAATGAGGATTCCGAGTGCTTAAAATTACGTCAGAAATACATAAAAAATTGAGTTCAAAGTTGAGAAAAAAACGCATGGCGTCGCACTGCGACGATCATAGTCTTCTTGTTTCATCTTTTTCTATTAATAGCTAAGAACCCTGTCCCGGAGCTAATGCCCCACCATTCTCCTTTTAACAGAATTTATATAAACGGAGTCCTCCGGAGGAGCAGCTCAGTATCAGTGCGCTCCTCGCCCTGATGAAGTGAACAGCAAGGTTCACGAAACATTGGTGTTATAAACTTTATTTCTTATTAATTTTTTAACAAACAACGAGCGCCTGCTAAAATTGTTAAAAGTTACTGTTAAAAGTAACTAATCTGTTAAAAATCGACATATGTTATCAAGGTCATGATTTTTATGTTATCAAGGTCAAAGTGATCGAGTTCCTTTAAAGTGCATATTACTTTAATTTTATTATTACTAATTCTGTCTGATTTTATCCGTTTAAATTTTGATTCCAAAGAAAAAAATATCCGATTTTTTAATATGGCAATTTTAGCAAGAAGTTGAAGAGATAAACGAAATTTAATCTACAAAGATTGTTGAAATATAATGTCGAAAAAGACGAAAGAAATTTGATGAAATTTCATCAATGTTCAAGGGAAAAATTCTTATATTCATTAATCACTCTGTGTGTGTGTGTGTGTGTGTGTGTGTGTGTGTGTGTGTGTGTGTGTGTGTAAGAGAGAGAGAGAGAGAGAGAAAGAGAAACAGAAAATATCTATTTGCATGTACATATACATATAAATTGCCAAGTTTTCATTGTAATCTGAGACGCTATCTTTATCGTACTTTACGTTTCTTGCAAGATTTTATCGAGATCTATACTTAGTACCCATTAAACTGACCTTGTCCATATTGCGTCCCGCTGCTGACACTTTAAATTATTGAGAACTCCCATTTGATCTGGGATATTACACAACAGACAGATCAATCGCTTATAAGCAAATAATAAAATAAAAATCTCGAAGGAAGCTTTATTCAGTGTCCACGATATACGATCTTTTTCATGTTAAATCATCCTTAGATGATGTGTTTTCCATTGAACAATAACGCAAATACACTGTAAAAATTTATTTCAAGATCAGTTTAGTGCAGAAATAAAAAACAAACCTAATATATTTAATTAGAACTCATTCATTTCTCTCTCTCTCTCTCTCTCTCTCTCTCTCTCTCTCTCTCTCTTCGGGATTGAAAAATAAAAATCAACGATTATTGGTTGTTTCGTTCACTTTCTTTCTCTACAGAAATATTAAATTTTTAATCAATCTGATGAAATATTAATGCTACCATTTATTACACGCAGTTACGCATCTGTATATTTGTCGAGCAAACACATCGTACGCAAAAAGAATGGTTTTGCTATATAGTACGTAAAAAAATTATGTTTGACTATCTAAATAATTATATTGGACGCTCAAGTCCGTTACTAAAATGTCAAAATATTTTACAGCATTATTATGCTTGAGAGTCTTACATAATTATTCTGATGGTCCAAACATAATTATTTTCAGATCTTTATCTAATCTAATTATTACTTAATTTTTATGTACTTCAGCAGAACCATTCTTTCCATGAAAATCGTCTGAAATGATCGATATGCAATGAACCCAACTAAAGCTAATTATTCATGAAAAGTTCAATTTATGTACTCAATAAATCGAATACTCCGGAACAGTAAAAAAATTTTTACAGAATGTTCGAATATTAATAAATTTATGAAATATTGTATGAATATTTCTTGTATATATCACGAAAATCACTCACTCGAGCAGTACGAATCATATAAAAAGAAATGCAGCATTTCGTGAAATATGATTCCAAAATTTGAGTTCAAAATGAAAATAAACGAATTTTGTATTTTTAACATTATAATTTCGTTTAAAAATTAATTCAAGAATCTCCGAACCTGGAATTTCTCTGAAAATTATTATACAATTTTGCAGAAAATATATGAAACATCTTCCGACTATGTAACGACGTATGAATGGAGTATTTGATTTTTATTTGAATGTTGCTCTTACATTTTGAAAATATTTTGGAATATTCTTAAAATATCATTTTGAGATTTTAGAAATATTTCAGGAATATTTAGCGTTAGCTGGGGAAGAACACGGGAACAAATAATGTTCACGAAAAAAATCACGAGAATATTCTTATATTCGAATAACAAATCGCGAGCATTACACACCAACAAATTGCACGAGGAGGGAAAAGAGATGTGTACAAAATGCAATTATCACAAACGCAGACTGCATATTTGGGTACAAAAATATAGGGACTGATAATCAGCGTTGTAACTTTACCGCAAAATAGTCTCTTACAATTAGACGTGTTAATATAGCGCGATTGAGAAACGAAATTTTGTCACGGCTATCATGAAGCTCGGATCCTCTTTTTTTTTCTTATAAAAGATGCGAGATGTACGCAACAAAAGTCACTCATTCCTATCCCACTAGCTTTTGTACGAGGTCCTCTCTTAAACTTGCATCAGACTACGCATTGAAGATTGTAAAATTGAAGAATAGAATTTTAATTAGATAATTCTAATTTTAATCCGTTTTGATTGAATTCTAATTTCAAATTTCCAATTTTTAATCTAATGCGTAATCTGATACGAATTGTAGAGAGTTGTATCAGAGAACAACATCGTGTTCCGTACGATCGCAGGCAAGAATAAGCGAACGGAGTAGGTGAATATGGAATATGCAACAAGAGGAAACAAGATAACGAAACACTGTGTGATTCGTGGAAAGAAAAACGCATTTTTCTGTACATTTACGCGCTTCATAAAAAAGTCACGGCCAACTCACATTTGTGGCTGGAGACCTTTCCTCATCTACCCTTCTTCCTTCAACATTGCATTCCTTGTTATTAACATTTCTCCCATGTCCTCATACACACATATACGCGCGAATTATCCTCATTTTACTTATTCATTCCGCTGATGCACTTTGTGTCTCTCATCCGTCTCACTGTGATGTATTCCATATCAACGAAACTTTAGAAAAACAGAGTTTTGTGTGGTTGACGGGCTTAAAATGACAAAACTAAGTGATGGCACGGCACAGCGAATCGATCTTCCTTGTTCGAGCGAGGCTTCTTCTTCTAAGAAGAATTTTTCCTCTTTCTTCTTCATCTTCTTTTTGCCCTTGCTCTTTCTTTACCTGAGGCAACGCAGCCACTTGGGCAGCATGGCTGCGCATCTCAAATAATCTCAAATGGAGCCACTACTATCTCCGGGAAATACCATCATGTTCTCAGCTCCGTACGACGGTGTCGGTGAACTCCTTGCGTCCAGAGATGCCCTACTTGCAGAACTGAAACTGCTGGAGCTCAGATCTTCGTAACTGGCCACCGATTGGCTACCACCTGAAAAAAATACAAAATTCATTGACGAGGTCGGCGAAGAGCGGATTCCTCGTGCACGAAACTTGTAGCACTTCTATGGGAGAATCATGCTGCGCGCAATAAAGATACTTATATAGTTTATTAGCCAATCATCAGCTTACGTCATTGGCCTTAAGGACAAATCTCGATTTTTGTAAGACAGATTGTTCTGTATTTAGTGTGCCAATCAATCTTGGGAGTTGTACATTAATTCTTATTGAGTCAAATTAATGAAAGATAAGACAATCGAAATAAATTGCATATTTGCATCGAAGGAAAAGGAAGAAATAATTAAATCAAGATTCGAAAACCGAATATCATATTTATTTGTAGCCGAACTCTTAAGTCGCTTTATCTCGTCGCCTACCGAATGTTAGTAAATTTTTCCTTGAGACCGATGACATATATGTATTAATAGATCTTTTATTTTTCTTGATCTGTATTCACGTGTATGTGTGGCACTGAACACACAATTACCTGATATTAATTAATTAATAGGAAAATTAAGGGCGAGAATATCTTAACTTAATATACAGATGTATCTGATAATCTAATTATAATTTGAAACTCTATTGCATGGACGTAACGTTATAGATCTATGTTACAGAATATGTTTCTATGATAGCGTTACACAACTGTTAACATTTTTCGTGTCGGTATATCTATATCTATATCTACAACATGAAATTCGAAATAAATATCTCACAATCAGATGAATATAGTAAAATGAGTAAACCAATGGTATTTCCTAAGTAATGTTGTTTATCAACACGAGTAAGCGATTCTCATCCATGTCATTCAATTCAAGATCTTTTATTCTGTAACTCGTTATACAGTCGTTATGAGTTCATAATGACAGTTGTGCAACTTTTTTACTATATAAAATATCTGCGCAACTGTCGTTATGAGCACACAACGATTGCATAACGCGTTAGAATTTCGCTGCTGATCTTAACAAATGTTATCAAGGTCATCATAACTTTGAATAACATTCAAGAGGTTTTAATCGTCAGCCAAATACCTCGGATAATTTTACTGCCGGTACTGTAACTTTCAAATCTTATAATTCGAAAAGTATTTAATGAAAATAAATTTTATTGCAGTGTTTTGAGAAGCTCTTGACAACTATTATATTTTGGAATTATATTTTAAAAAATAGGGTGTTCCATTAAAAAAAAATCGATGTGACCTTGACCTGACTTGGGCGACGCCAATCAAAGTCAAATCGATCAGTAAATAGACAATTTTGAACTCTACAACTTTTATATAAAACATTTTTCTTAAAAATGCTTGTTTTCAAAATATTTCATCGATCCAGAACTTTTTCTTCATCCTGTATATCATTATTAAGTATAATTATAATATACAAACTTTAAATTATATATGCGCTATTATCTGCATCGGAATGCCTCAAGAACTTTCAGAATATTTTTAAGAAGTCAAACTCAATGAAAAATTATGCGAATACAGATCTACAAATATAATATTGTAAGTTGTAATTAAAAGGATGAGAAACTTTTCAAAGAAAATAGCATGCGTATGCGGTATAGCTGTATACTTTTATTTTTGTTTCGTCATTTTTGTTTTTTTTTCTCTTATTATTAGCAATCACTCGTGAAGCGTCTCTTCCGCGAGTTAACATCTCGATGTCTCGCGTGTGCCGGATATAATTTCGTTTTGTTTTCATTTTTGTTTTTTTTTGTACATTTGTCATTACAGTCATTAATATTGTTAGTGCATTTTACAATATTTTCTGACGTACTTCCGCCACAATCGATTTTACATCGTGAAAGAAAATAGCGTCACGCTCTATTCGCTTCCTCTCTTCTCGTTCTCGTAGACGACTCTCCATTGATTATTAATTAATTAATTAATTGAGATTCTATCGAGTACGCAATCAACGTTGCTCGATTTAAAATGAGAGAAGGTAATGTTACCAATTTTCAATTCGTCTTGGCTGCTATTTGAATATCATAGAAATTTTCGAGTAAATTCGATATTCTCGAATTTTAAATTAACATCCAAAGTTCCTCAGAGTGTTCCCTGCATTTAGTTAGTCGAGTCACTATTTCATAAATATTTCAAGAATATATTTGCGTAGAATTTACTTTTTTCTTTGGGGAAGAAAAATGCCGCGTCTTTTCAGAGAAGCTTGTAACGAGAGACTCTTAGATAATAGATCTCTAATCAGCGTGTCATTTATTGTCGAATAAAATTAAGATGTTTTCGACTCATATGTTTAACTTATTAAATCTGTTTTTTTTATTGCTGCACTTGATGCAATAAGTTGAAGAGAAATAAACGTATATTTGTTTCACTTCAACTTATTGCACTGTGTGTACTTCAGAAAGTGCAGCAATAAAAAAAAAACAGACCTATTATTAGTCGGTTTGATTTTTCAAAAGCACTTCGATTGCGATACTCTTTTTCGTCAAATGCAATATATATTAAGCATGTGACAACGATTACATTTAAATTGCTTTTGTAGTTCATACAGGAGTCAGTCGTCATTCATTAATTGCGAATAAATAGAGCGTGGCTAAAAGTTGTACAGCGATTTGTAAAGAAAATAATACCGACAATGAGCACTATTGTACATTGAAAAAATACCGCTCAGACTAATTAAACGGACTAATATAATACAGATTATATTTTTTTAGTTTTACGTTATAACGGAAACCTTATCTTTTTCGCGTTAATATTTATTTCTCTCGATTCTTACTCGTCCGAGTGTCATCTTTTTTCAATGCACATTCAAAGAAGTAATAGGCTGATCGACCGTAAACTTACACCGAATAAATTAAATTATGCAACAGGCTTGTTCGGACTTTGGCATTATAACATCACACAGCGAACGTTGTACACATTTTTACACTTCGCGGCCACTGTCAGAATTATTTACGAGAATGAGATAAAGAGCTAACGAACACGCGAGACTGACAAAAATTCTTTCAACATCAAGCACGCTGCTAAAACGAATCTACAAGCTAAAGCTTATTAGAGAGAAGTTGAGTCTTCGCATCCTAAGTCGTACGAATAAATACGAAAGTAACTGCCGAGAGTTCACAACGGCATTACATTTGCGTTATATCGACAAAGGCAGTTACTGCACAATACATTCGAATTTTTCCACGATTATTGCCTTCCTTGTAACGTACAGTGGCAGAAAATCCATATCATCGATCTTAAAGTCATTTGACAAAGAAAAAATATTCGATGTTCGACAGAAAAAGAACTCAAAGTTTACAAGCGATATCAGTTTTTATCAGTTCGTAAATTTTAATTTTCAGTTAAATATTTCATACTTGATATTGTACTAATTCGGCTTACAATGAGAAAAGCTTGTGGTACATCCTAAGAAATACAGTTCAAATGGGATATACATATATATATAATAATAATAATAATACATCCGAATAATAATAGTAATCAGAAAGATTCAAGATGTAAATGAACAAATACAGTTATTCGTTCTATTTGCAACATAGTTGAACAATCAAGGAGCGTTTATTACATTATCTTATAGAAAAATAATTTTTCAATTATTGTTAACAGAGAAATGTACAATTTGGCCGTTTTGTTTCGACTCACGCACAAAATTCCGAAAACAGATGATATAACAAAGAAATTATTTATTATTTCTAAATGAGATAGCGCCTCAATGCTTTCTTTTATGATTAATCTCTTTAAGATCGACGATTGATTTTTCATCGTGACTTTTATTCTTTATGTTTGTCGCTGGTAATTTGTTAGTAGATTGTCTTACGGTAAATCTATATCGAGGAATACTGTGTCATTTTAATAACCACTGTACATACACATCAAAACTTATCTAAAAAGTTTATTGCGAAATTTGACGTATCGCGATAGATGATATATCAACCAGTTTTGTTTTATATTTCTTTTTTTTTTATAGAAGAATACCTCTGTGTGAAGAAATATCGGTTAATCTTAAGTCTATTCAGGTAAATACACAGGTAAGTTATAACTCGCTATACACAGAAAAAGAAAACAAAATTGCTTAAAATTATAAATTCGGCTCCCAAGTGTTCCTGTCCATTAATCATTAATCTTCCATACCGGACCATTTTAGACCCGGTTGCATCGACGCCGCATTAATTGGCATTAATCCGGCCTAATTTTTTTTTGTCTACAAATAGGATTAATAATAATTTAGGAAAGGACAATCGCGAATCGCTAATCCAGGAGCCCGTTTAATGATCCTCAATGCAACGTGGTTTAAATATCTCTAGCACAATTCTATAAATTAGTACATATACATATCTACGGTATTACAATAAGTATAGTATCTACACCAAGATTGGCTCTGAAAAACAATATGCTACTCTGTTTCAAGAGAAGTCAAAATACTATCAAGAACTCGAAAGTGATTTATACAAAGTGTGCATTATAATTTAGACATTATCGATAATTATTACTTCAAAATTTTTTTTTCGTCCGCGCTGTGCTGAAACGGTTAGAATTGAAGAACACACGTAATACTCAAATTGCGGCGATAATGGAGCGATGAATATTCTCTTTGTTCTCTCGCCGAGCGTTGCAAATTCGCTAACAAGAGTATAAGGAGGATTAAAATATCTTTGAGAGCTTAATACAAAGTATCTACTTGTGACCGATTTTCGGCATCTCTCTTCACGCATCATACATATCCACGCATCACATACATTCCTTAACATACATTGCAAGCAGTGATTTGTTATTAAACCATAAATCATAAATCTGTTTTATTTTTCTTTTTCTTTTCTTTTGCGTAAAACATATCTGCATTTAACGATATGGAATAATAATTGCGGCGAAGATTAAATGATGGATGAATTTCAATGGATCAGCGTATTATGATCAAGCTGCATACATAAAATATCTAATACCGTTTGTAATCGAGATGAATTACGAGCTAAGAGACATCACAGATCTAAAGAATTTTTTTGTGAAATTTCACGTAAAACAATGCGAAAAATATACATAGTGTACCAACGTTGTGTGCTCGTCATGTAAACCGAAAGGTGGTTTTGAAAAAATTAATAAATAAGAATATTTAGGTCAATATATGCGGTTAAATGAATATTAGTTCAAAAGCGCTACTTAGTGCATGCGCGCAGAAGTCACCCTTAATAAATTAATATTAGTTATTGAATTATCAAAATTATTTTCAATTAGATTGCTGTTAGCTAACGCCAATAATATTTTTTCCCGTGGATGTACTATCGTTCAGAGATACGGTTTACGTGGCACTGATCCAGTTATCGCTGGTTAAGATGTATTTCTTTTCCTTTTTTTCTTCTAATTTACGAGGAGATTATATAACACATGGTAAACTATCCTGCACTCTGTACTTATAATATATACTTATTTGTAATAATCACGAAACAGTCGATTTTTCTATCTCCTGAAAGAAACTTATATTTATTTCAATGCTGATAATAATTAGTCTGATGATAATCAGGCTTGTTAATGCCTCTCGCGTGATTCACCTTTTACACTCCCCAGTCTCAATTAAAATTGAGAAATTAATAATTGATCTCTTAATCAATGAAAGATTCGTCTCTTTCAACACTTTTCCTACTTAAGAGTTTCTCAGTTTATTATATTTGTAATTGTTTTTTTTTCGATACTCTATTGCACGCGATATCTATTTCTCTGTTTTTTTATCGCTAATTAACGATAAATTAGCTAACGATATACAAAAAACGTAATTATATGTATCTACACACACGCTTACACACTTTTTTTATGTATCATCAGCAACGTTTACATACTTTTTCTGATTTTCCTCCTCGTTTTCTATCTTGCATGTAAAAAAATTTTTATTTCGAACTTTTTACACATCGAGCACACGTCTGCATAAGCCACTTCGACGTTTAGAAAATGCGAAGGAATAAGAAGAGATAGAAAAGGTTTAGCGAATACAATTGGATACACTAATATGTACTGATGCATATTAAAGTTGTTGTACACTAATTTAACCTGACAAAGAGTAGGCTTGAAAATCAGTTTTTAATTAACAAAAATTCTGTGAACTCCTTAAAGGATACTAATGAGACAAAGCATTATGAGTGCCCATTATGACTCCTTGTTTTCTAATAAAAATTTTATTCAAAATCAATTATTAACTCGCGTCACTCATTTACAACAAGAGAAGTTGTTTTCATAAAACATCTGAAAAATTTTTATGAGTAAATGGTGTATCGAGTGATATTTTCAATTTTCGATATTGTATGGGAAAATTCAGAATGGAAGTCAATTTTCTTATGAAACATGATATTTTTTATTTACAAATTCGATTTTTACGCGACAAACATAAAATTTGTATACTAAAACAAGTCAGCAAAAACTAGAAAAACTAGCTTTCATTAATTTAATTCGATTCAATTAAAAAAAAAAAAGATTATCGCGTTTGATTGACAGTCACGATGTGGACTACTCCACTAGCACATCCACGATGGCTGATTTACAACAGTTATAAAATATTTTCTCTTTATATAGTATGCAACCTGATTTTGAACAATTTTATTAATTTTTTATTAGAAAACAAGGAGCCATACATTCACAATTTGGCTAATTAGAAAGCATCCTTCGAGAAAAAAATTGTAAACAGTGTGTTTACAATTTTTTTCTAATTGAAAGCTGTTTCTCTAATTGTTGTGCCTACTGCTTTTAGTAAAGAGCTTCATGCTTTCTTTGCGTAGAAATCGAAACTAAAAAATATGTTCGATAAATATAACGATAAAGGAAACTCGCTTAGATGACCTTCATCTTAACATATGTTGTCAAATTCATGACCCTGAGTGATGTCCAACAGATTTTAGTTATCGCTTGTTATTCGTTAATACTGTTATTATTCGTTAATACTGTTACATTTTTTGTTTTTGAATTATATTTCTTTAACAAAAACAAAAAAATGAAACTTTGAATACATAAATACAAACTAGAAAATGTCTTCTATAGATAATATAGTTAGTTTTTTATAATGTACTTTTTATAATACTGTTACGAATTTTGCAATAATTAACTTATTTGTAAGATAATAAAAATAACAAAATTGACATAGTAAGTAGTAATGCCACATATTCCCAGATAACAAAATATTTTTAACACGACGCCAGCATAATACATGCACTTGTCATTACGATCAGCTAACTCCGTATCTGACAAATATACTGATAGCATATCATAATTTGCGCGTTGTGCGAACATTGTGCTAAAATCCCAGTAATCAATTCTAAAATTTTGACTATATGTCGTGACTAGTGATAGCACCATGCAAATATCATCTGCTTTATTGACAGAAAATAGCACAGTAACAGAATAGTACTTGTATGGCGTGCTGAGCAAAGCATATAACGTGCTGACACGTTTAGTTATCGGGGTTTTTATTCTTTTTTTTAATAAGTGTCATCTATATGAAATACTTAAAAGTTAATGTATATGAGCATTTCTAGAATCTTTTCACTTCAATGTAAAACATTTTTTGTTTCTATGTTTTTTTTTATTGATTTATACTATGGATATGCCGAATATTCAGCAACTCCGGCCATTTTTTATAATACGTGCGATTCAGACCATTTAGTCTATCCAGCTAATCAATCAGATTGTAAAAATGTCATTTTTCACACAATCTAGATAGTTACAAAAAAAAAAAAACTTATACTGCGTAAGGTACAATGATAAAAATATATTATATAATTTAAATTATTAAAAGAACACATAAAAAAAAATCGTATCATTCAATGATGATGTCATTCAATGAACGTATCTCAAAATATTTCAACTTTACATCTATTAAAATAATTATACTTTTTAAAACCAAACATATTTTTCTTCTTAAAAGTTCATGATTTCTTCTTTTTAAAACGATACTTAGTTTTGTTTTTCAGTTTTTTTTTTGCAAAAATATGATTTTTTAGAACAAAATATTCTTTTTCACACTTTTTTTTACAAAATTCTTGTTTACATTTTTTGGATATATAACTTTTTACATTGTTATCGAAATCTTTTTCCTTACAGATTTGGATTCTATACAGTTTGACTTTTTATTAAAAAAAAAAAAAAAAAAAATTAATTAATTTTTTTAGCAGAGAATGAAATAGTTAATATTCTGTTATTTTTTCGTTACTTTTTATAACAATTTGATAATGACATTGCAATTTTTTATGTGATAAACATTTACAATAAGGAACTCAGCTTCGATGACCTTGATCTTGATATGTTGTCAAGATCATGATTCTGACCTCCAACAGGTTTTAATTGATGCTCGTTATTTGTTAAAAAGTTATTGATAAAAAAAATTCATTGCTTTACGGAGTGAAACGAAGTCTATAATTGTACTGTTTTACATGAGTTTTCGACTTCCACACGAACCAAAGGCCACAGTTTATATACATATTCGTACCTATATATTAGGTGTTGGAATTAATTCGTAGCGTTTTACAAGTGATGGGAAGTACTTTCATTAATGTATTTTTTAATGCTCATGTGAAATAAATAACATTCTTTCATTAAAAAACGCTACGAATTAATTCCAACACCTAATATATATATATATATCACAACTTTAACATTTTACGAGATCATAGAATTGTCACTATCATCTACTGTACATGCGTAGTGTAGCTTAGAAAAGAATTAAGATATCACTTGAAACGCTGTCTCTTGGATCACTCTTAATAAAGATGGCATAGAGCTGCATTCGTTTCAATATTATTATATTTCAGTGGCTCAAACATATCCAAAAAATTGTTTTATAGCTCAAAATGTAAAGAAAATAAACTAGTACTTTTAAATAAAGAAATTTAATATTTTGATTTTTTTCTCTTTTGAAGAAATGCATTCTTCCCCTTAAATTCTTAAAATTCATTTTGAACATTTATATATGCGAGATGTTTATAACGAAATTAAGATTCAGAAAAAAAATTACAAGTTGCATATAAGCAACTTTTCAATTGGAATTTGTAAATAATCCAAATTTGAAGATAAATTGCAGGCAATACTTCATTAAAAAATAAAACAAAGAGAATAAAACGTTAAATAATGAAATATGACACGATGATCTGTTAATAATAAATTTTCCTGTAAGATATTTTCAATACGACACAAATATTACGACACAATTATACTGATTATGACATCACATATACTAACAAATTGCGTTAACATTATGAATTCTAAACGTAGTTTGTATCAAACAATGAAGTAAATTGTTTCAATAATAAATTTAATCAATGTTAACAATATGATTGTGTCAAAATTATATATAAATCGTAGTCAAATTATTTTACATAATTTCTTACATTTTCGTAAATACAACCTAAATATAAAGTCGTAATTTTATAAAGTCAACTCAAAATAATAAAAAAATTGAGTTTTCCTCGTAGGCAGCGTGTAATTTTTCTGAATAGAGAAACAAAAGAGTATATAAAATTTAGAAAAACAGAAAAATTATAAGAGAAAGGCAAAAAGAGTGAGTGAATCAGTGAGAGAGAAAGAGAGAGAGAATGAAATTTAGTTAAACTAAAGATAGGTTTTGAAATGGTCTGGTTTGAAGTGTCTGGAATCATATGCATTATTTAGATTATTTATAAGAAAAATATTGACTCTTTATCCTTCACATCGTCAATGTCGCCGTTCTTGTGATGCTCGCACTGTGTTGCCTAAATTTCTTAATTCTGAGCACAGTTTATACTCAAACAAACTATCTTTTTCAATACGCGACTGTGTCTAAACGTGGATAAAGCAATACTTTCATAAACGTTTAAACAGACATGGTTCGTGTAAAGATGAACGCGTTTGAGGATGTAGAACACATTGTCTTAAAGAATTACAGCAAAAAGGGATCTCTTATCGTTTTCTCTTTTCTGTCCTATCACTATTGTCACTATTGTCGTTATTGTTATTATATCAACAATTTATCAGAAAATATTGAAATTTATACTACGTATAAATGATCAATGATATAGTCCTCTTTTAAAATGTTCTAGAAAACAAATAAGCGTTACAAAAGTGCACGAAGACAATATGTACAACTAAAACAATTAAAATACTTATAATAGTTTCTGATTATAGTCATTCCAAACTATATGTTTTATGTGTACAGAGTATTATGATTAAAAATCTTTTCAACTTGATATAATTCCCCTGTGTATACTACCGTCGCTCGACGAGAAACGTTATCAGTAGGCAGTAAACGAAAGCTGGATGAATTTAAAAACGATGTTTGTACTCCAAAATGAAGAAATATGGCCTATTATATACCGGATGATCATCATCGTTTGAGAATAGGGCTAGTTAGAAGATCAATCCCGTAAATGAACACCTAATGGCCAAAAACGCTCATCACGCGTCGTTAATTGCACTAAACAATTATGTTACCGATAATGGTCAAACATAGATACACGCAATTTGTTTGTACCATGTACAATCCAAGCTCCATCATCGCTTTACGATCTAAGGCAGTCGAATTGAAATTGCTACATGGTTGTATCTCAGATGGCGAAACGCGATCCTGTTCTGGGAGTTCTTTCGTTAGTTCTATTACGCCCCAATTAGAACTAGTGTCAAAGCGTCTAATAATGTCCTAATATCGGCTAGAACACAACCTTGCCCGCTATATCGCCCGAACACAATATCCGTTCGCGCGTATATACTTTTGATTGAATTACTAATTGATAAGACGAAACGAGAATAGGGCCACACGAAACGCGATTTTGAAATATATTCACATATATACGGCGCGACACGCTTTCGATTTCACTTACAAGTCTTCTGTTGAATCGTTGCAATAGTCTCAAACATTAATTTTCGTGTCAAACGAATTCTTGGAAATCGATAGCGTATTACACGGAATAAAGATGAACTTTATCAGCATAACGAGATACACGCCGTTCGGCGCTACCCGATGCGAAATAGCTCTTCAAGGTTGCGCATGGGACGCTCGGACTTCGATGTGATCTTATTCCGTTATGTATGAACGCTAATCTACTCCTGTCACTTGCATTAGGAGTATGTAAAGAGCAAGGCTGGCCCTAGGCACGTCCATGCAGCAATCCTCTACTCATCTGCGTTTTTTCCTCTTAGATCTGTTGCTCGCCTTTTTGGCGGCAATCGAGTGCTCGCCAGGCGCCTCGCGATCCGCTTCATTCCGCTTTTCGGCGTACCCATGATCGGATTCCAGGGACATCTTCGAGAAAGCCGTATCGTACCGTTCGGACGTCCCAGTAGTGCTGTCATTGTCACCGATCCCTACCTGCTGTCGCTGCATCGGTTGAAGCTGCAAAGAAGATTCTCTTTGCGATTCTCTCCTCTCGGTTGCCACGTTACCTCGACGTGTCTCGTTGACGACGGATCGTACTTCCGAAGCGAAAAGAGGACTGCCTTCCCCCGCTTTGTTATCCCCCTTGTCCCGAGAGATCTTGGCTCGCGCTATGCGCGCGATATCCTTGTCCACGCGAGGTTCTTCGTCTATCGGTGCGTGAAAGTCTACGAGGATACTCTCCTTGACCGTTATCGTCGCCATCAGATCGATGTCATCCTGATCGAAAAGAAACTCCTTCTCCTCCTCTTCTTCCTCTTTAATTTTATATGTTTGTTGTCGCGTACTCTGATGTTCACACATCACGCGTTCCATAGGTTCGAGGAACGTAGGACTGTCTCTGCCACAGAATTTCGCTTCTTCCAGCTTCCTCGCATGTTCGTCGGCCTCTAGTTTCTCCTCCACTTCTATCAACGGCTCGAGATCCGTTTCTTTGCGGGTTTCCTGCAAATCCGACGAAGGAGAGATGCTTTTCTTGACGATAGAGCTCCAGGATATCTCTGCCAAAGGTAGAGCTTTTGAGTCCTGATCCTTAGAGCAGAGCTCCACAAACGATTCTTCCTGCACGGCTTCCTGCACGGCTTCCTGCAGTTCCGCCATTTTCACATTAGAGGAACAGAATGAAGGCAAAAGAACAGAGATAGAGAGCTCCGTCGAGCTGTTCTCTTGTGACTGACCGTCTGACTGCGACCTTTTGCTCTTGCGAGATTTCCGAGTGCGCGCCCCGGCAATGACAGGCAAAATCTTGCACTCCGGCGTCGTATCGGAAGCTTTTTGCATAGCGTCGATGTCGATAATCTCAACGATGTCGCTGTCGGTGGTCTGAGAAGCGCGCTTGGCAGGTAGCAGCGAGGATGAAAAATTCGTCATCTTTGAGCCACGATTTTTGGGCCTTCTCGTGGGACTTGGATACGGACCTTCTGGCTTATCTTTAAAATAATCAGTGGAACTGCGTTTATCGCTCTCCTCCGACTTCGACCAGACTTCCTCCAGTGGATTGTATATTACAGTGACTTCTGGAATTTCTTCTTTGTTCTTTTCAATTACCATGATATCCTTTCGTCTCTTGCCAGACTTAGACTTCGTTCCTTGCTGCTCCACTGATGTCATTTCCTGGGTCGCCTGCAGAGATTCTCTCTGCGACAATCTCGCTACCGCGTCAAGTTCCAACTCATGGACTTCCGAAAGTTGAACGTGCTCCAGATCATCATCAGAGGACAACGTGTGCCTGCTATGCCTTCGACGCGAATTATTATTGCTCGCCTTTGTCAAGGTCGTCGTACCAGCATCGCCTGAATTCGTGGATTCAAAACCGAGATCGACGTTGTGTATGTACTCCAGATCGTCGTCCGAAATCGTGCTCTTGCTGCTTTTCCGTCGCATCACAGGAGAAGAAAATTGCGCGACCATGTTGACAGTCACACCTGAGTCTTTGCACTTGCCGTTGTCCGCGTCAGCCTTCATCCGCATCTGCATCACCTCAGACTCGTGGATGTGCTCGATGTCATCATCGGATTGAGTAGACGTCAAAGCAGTGTCTTTGCATGGCTCTACCATATGATACTCAATGGAACTGAAATCATCCGGCGGCGGTGGATCCAACGATGGCAACTCATTATCGTTATCATACTCATTGTCATGATCAGATAGCACTCTCACATTTTCCACATCCAACACGGGTTTTATAGGATTTTCTCTCTTCACAATTACGTCACCAATTGATTCCATTGGCTCGGACAAGTCAATAGAAGATAGCTCTCTCGTGCGTTTAATTTCTCTATTTTTGAGCATAACTCGATCCTTATCGGTAAATTCCTGTAGAGAACTTTGATTCTTCCATTCATTATTCTTGCGTACCATCTCATATTTGTTTTTCGCTATCTTGGTATCTCTTGAGCTTTCCACTTTCTTCTTATCAGCGTCATTTTCCTCTTTTCTCACACCAAAATTCATTGTCGAATCCATGCGACGCGCGTCTTTGATAATGACACTATCATCGTCCTCTTTAACAACGTATTTTTCCGCACGCGTCATCCGCTGTTCAATTGGGCGTTTCTGTGTGGTACCAGAACTTGAGATTCTTTCGGAATCAACGACGGCTCTTCTCGCGACAGGTCTCTTGACTCTTTCATCTAAGTTCGACTGCCATATCTCGATATTCCTATCGCTTCGCATCGTCTTGTTCTCCATCAGCGTAACGCTGTCATCGTCGTAGCTGACGACGTATTTAGCTTTGGCGAGATTCCTCTCGTGAGCCTCGCTGCGATAGTCCTCAGTACGGCTGTCGATAGATCTTCCCTTGCTGCACCATAACGCGGTCTCTTTCGCCTGTGTCATAGGGCTGCTCGGAATCTCACCTGGTTGGGCACACAGGCTGAGACTCGTCGGCACCTCGCAGAACGCCTCCTCCTTTTCGTAGTCGATTGACGTCGTTGTTGTCGTCGTGGCCGCCATCTCCGCGCATAGAGCACGATGATCCTGTAGCTCGCATATGTTCTCATCAGGTACGCTGTTGATCGCCGGCTCACTTGCCGAGCGCATCTCCGCGCAGATCTCTGTAAGCTTGCGATTCAGCGCCCGGCTGTCCGACTCATCTGGGAGATCGACCGCACCGAGCGAGGCCGGACCCTCCTCGGCGCACACACTTCTAGGTGCGTGCATCTCCTCCGCGGCGGAGTCGTACTCCTGTATGGAGCTAATAGCGTCCCCATCCTCGTCGGCCGACACGGTAATCACGGTGCCGGTGTGAGGGTTGACGACTTTAGTTACCGGCTGACCCACCCTCTCAAATACCGTACGCCTCCCTAGTAACAGAAAAGCCGTAGGCAGGTATCAATATTACGAGTCGCTGCTCACGCGTGTCTTTCATTCTCATTCTCTCTCTCTCTCTCTCTCTTTCTCTCTCTCTCTCTCTCTCGCTCTTTTTCTCTTAAGTTTCTCTCTTTCTTTTCTTATTTTGCAGTAATAATTATAGCGCATACTCGCTTAGAATTATATTATATATGATTGTGATTTCGTTTTGTTAACGAATAAACAAAAAATTATAGCAAAATTCATCAAAATTTAAAGAAAGTATATATAATGCTAGTGAGTTTTATATTGAAAGAAAATATTGGCTGAATATGGCATAGCATTTTTAATTAATTGCAGCAGTCAATTTTTGATAGGCGTTAGCCTATACTAATATTGCGGATAGGCTAACGCAATCAAAAATTGGCTGTTGCAACCAATTAAAAATGCTATGCAATATCTTATCATCTAATTTGTTGCAGTAACCAATCTTTTTTTTCAGTATGGTATAATTATATAGGAATCGGTGCTTGATAAATAAAATCTCGAGCATCTCACAAAAAGGAATAGTCTAATTTTTTCGTCTTTTTTAAAATTACATTTTGCATTTGTGTATTCCACACGCGTGTCAATTATGCGTGGGTCAAGTCAAGACAAACTTAAGAGAAACACATGTGTTTGTAAAAAAAGTCTCATTCTAAGCTATACATAAAGCTAGAAGCTCGAGCAAAATGTGATGGATCTATATGGTTAGTACAAGAACGGTATATAATACCGCTTGTTGGACATTTTCTTTTCTCCAAAGATATAAAGAGCAGACGTCAACAAAATATCTTACTGTTAGTGCTCGAACATATAATACAGTTACGAGAACAAAATGGAGATACCTGCCTCTGGCCAGTTCTGTGTCACGCAAACTTATAATACTAATGATTTCATTGTTAACCATATCACAGAGATAGGAAATATCTGTTTACGAATATCATTTTTTTTCTATTTGGAACACTTTCAGGTTCGGTATTAATTAGCATGATAACGTCGTCATGAAACGCTATCAAGCATAATTATTTCTCTTACTTTTTTTTTCGAAAATTTTGTTTATTTTTTCTCAATATTGCTAATAAAAAATGGTAAATCGAAATATGCGCATAAATGTCAAATTCGCGGATTATACACTTTATTTCGCAAGTTTAAATCTGTATATTTGGGAAATATCAAATATGTTTAACAATACGCGACGTTTGGAGTGGAGAAAACGATACCGAGACAAATGTTATTAATGAAAAATGTTATCTAATTAACTTTGTGATGCAATATTATTCACATTTAATCAAATTTGGAATTAATTTCATAAATAAATTATTGAAGCATAACTGACAGTGATTTTATAACGATACAAATAAATATTTTATCCATTTTATTTTAATGTATCCTTCAATTCTTCCTTAAATTTGGCGTGATTATTTTCGGTTTCTACAAAAAAAAATATTATACATATATAAAATGTTATTAGGCATTAAAATCCAACCAAAACCTCTACTTATTCATTTGTATATTATAGAATTATATTTAATATAAAATGCGGAATTTCACCATATAAATAAAAAACATATAGGACTAATGGAAAACATACGGTCCGGGTACCTGAGTATCCGGGTATTACTCGCGTGTCTCGGGAAGTGATGGTACTCGGGTACCATAGTACCTACTTACTAATCGTCTTTAAGATTTCCTTAATGCTGATTCTACAATGAGTCTGTAGTCGTAAGTCTTATCAGTGAATCGGTGAAATTGGCCAACAGTCAACTTGTACGATTAAGACTACTGATTTTCTTAAGACTGGCCAAATTTGACTTTACTTCTTCCCATTAGTTGAGATAAATGACTCGCTGTACAACTAACAAGTTGTGGGTACGAAAAATCAGTCACCTATTTAATTAAAACTGACCGAGGTTCTACAATGAATTGGCAACTTCTTCTTCTTCTTTTGTTTTTGGCTCCTCCGAGTAATAAAAGGAGGTAAATCGTATGTGTATAAGCAGCATTTAATAAAACAGTCATTTGGCCGTCACACCAACACTCTTTAAATTATTGCAAAAATGGCAAAATGATACAGGATTTTTCGACTCGGTTTAATTTCGCTCTGCCTATCCAGCGTTGTGTCTCAATAATTATCAGACATTCTGTATTTTCAAGATTTATATATGTACATCATATAAATGTTTGCGTATATAATATGCATGATTCGGGAAATCGTATATGTATATTCACAATGTAAAAAATTGTATTGGTTTGATGAAAATATTTTACAATCGTCAAAAGAACGAATACAATGATTATACAATATGGGACATTTTCCAGCAAGGAAACATTATAAGGCTAATTATATCCGTTTTTTTTATTGTATGACAAGCTTTTTAAGCCCGTTAATTGCTGCAGGACAAAGAGGTTCTCGGATTTCTCTGTCCCGCAGCCAATTAACACTTAAAAAAATGTATCATACGACAAATGTAATATCTAACACAGTAAATCATTACATCCTTGTTGTTTGCTAAAAATAAGAATAAAATGATTCACTGTGTTACATTGTATTTTCTTGTTAGAAAACGCCCATGGTAACGTAGAATGCAGGCAAAGTAGATAACAACGAAAATAAGAACATAAAATACGATTATTTATCTAATATCTTTTCCACATTATTCCTCTATAATGACAAAAAAATAACATAAAAGATAATTCTTTACTCTTTATCAAAGAGATAAAAATTGTACAAAAGTTATAGTATTGTACAAAATCATTGGGCAAATATATGAAATATATCAAATAAATATATAAATAGTTTGCACAAATTACACAGAATATATCGATTTAGTCGCTTTGATGATATTGCGACTAAGTGAACCTGCATTCATAGGTGCTTTGAACTAAAATATAAAACTTTGTTGCATAATTGCGTACTTACCTGGAGCACGATGCGACGCAATTGATATTTCGAGCATAGCTTCCGCGAGATCCTCTCTCAGTTGACTCTCGCAGCTACCAACAGCCACATTCTCGCTGTCCAGAGGATCACCATAAGCCTCCATGAATCTTGGCGATTGCTCATAGCTGCCTGAAAGTATAATAAATCTTATTTTCTTATAAATATAATCAATTTAATAAAACTATTTATATATTATTATATTATAATATATTATTTAACATCAATAAAATCTTTGATGCTTATAAGCATCAAATTATTAAATTGTTAATCAATTTAATTTGTGATATTATTATTACAGTTCAATCAAGTTTGCGTTCAAGGCCGAAAAATCAATTCGGCGCGTAATTTAAATGACTACATATGTAATATATAAAATCACATTAAATTATTTAAGCACTTAAGATCCAGCTTGACCGTTAAAAGCCCGTTTTATTTCTTATGTATAATTGACATGTATAGTTCTAAGACATTCCTTGTTTAATATAATCAATTTATTTCATTCTTATAAGACACAATTTTTCCTTAAGATCAAAATATGTAATGGGACGAGCGAAAGCAGTCTACAGATAAAACTAGTTTAGTAAAAACTATTATTAAACTTCAATTATTTCAGAAATCTAATTGAAAGTGCTAGAAAAATTTAACTTACAGCATCGTTTTGAACATCCAAAAATCTATAAGAAATATTTTATCTAATTCAAAGTAATTAAAAAAAAAACATTTTTTTTAAATGTATGATTATTGCACACTCACTTCCTGATCCATCGATGACAACTGGCATCAACGGCCTAGACGCCGCATGAGGCATATTAACAGGCTTCGATCTCGCTGGACGCGACCCAGTAATTCCAATCTCGACTGCCTCCGCTTCGACCAGATTGACAGCAACACTAGAAACGATTAATTTTTGTTTTCGATCAGTAAGATCATGATTATAATTGACAAAAATTGAGAAACTAACCCGCTAGGTGCATTGTAAGTTTTAAAAACGAATTGTGGTCCCATCCACAATCGTCTATGTGGTCCAGCATGGGTTACGATCTCCACTTGACTCAACCAACGATCCTCGATTGTGTCAAATTCCTGATTATTCTTTGGTGCGAACGAAATGCTAAGTAACGGATTCGATAGAGATAACGGTTGGACAAGATCTGACGAATTAGGGGATCTACAAAGTGGCCATTGACCCTTTGCTTCGACCTCCAATTCAATCATGGTGTCGTCGCAAACTTTTTCCTTTGGCACACCTAAAATAAGTAAAAGCAAATGTTAGATGATATGCAAGAAAAGAATTTTAGATAATATAAATCGTCTGATTTTTCTTTTATAAAAAAAATATATAAAGTGCATTCTGTTTTTGTGTAATATACCAGCAGCTGGTTTAGGATCCAAGTCGTATTGTATCATATTTCCATGACATGCCATGATAAAAAGAGAATCAACTGCTCTTTTGACAACTTTGCTACTGGATTCCCTTTGCGCGTACATCCAAGCTCTTGGCGGAGCGAAACACGCGCAAATCTTCAATGGTAAAGTCCCATTATCATCAGAATGTAATCGTTGTCTCTGTTGTGGTCTGTAATAAAATTTACGGTATCTTTTAATTAAATTTTATTGTTAGTTCACCGTGGAACTCTATAGTTTTCTACAAAACGCAGTATCTACCTCGGCTGTGTGGAGCTGTTGATTTGATTCAGAGAAGATGGTTGTCGAATTTGTGACAAAGGATGTAATATCGTTGGATGAGGATATGGAGGAAGTCGAGGATTAGAATATGGATATACGGACAATGGTAGTTCGGTATGAGACACAGGAGAGTGGGATCGAGTACCGTCGTCCGTCAAGCCTGCACTTTTGTGGAATCTTGATAGTCTATTGACGACGTTGGGTGTGGAATGTGTCCTGACGCCAACAGGACCTCCGTAAGGTGCGACAGGAAAAACATGCGTTGTACCTCTCACAGTTGAAATAGCGGCCCAGCGTGTATCGCTCGAAAATACCATGTCCTAATATAATAAATATATTATAAATATCAAAAAATAGAAATAACTCTTTATACTTGTAACGCCGTTACCATTACAATTCTCTTTGGTAAGTCTCGTAACAGTATTACTTTTTTCTTTTGGTAACTGTAACGTAGTTACATTTTTTTTGGCAATGGTAATGAATTTTATAGTTACTTTTATCATTACTTTTCATATTTTGAAAATGTGGATAAATTCCAAATGGTACTTTATGCTAATCCAAACGTTTCGACTCTTCTTCGGGCCATCATCAGTGAATATTTTATGAGTTACTTTTGAGAATCAGCAACTAATAACGGTAACCACAGTTACTTTTGACTCGGTAACAAGTAACAGTAACTAACTACTTTTCAAAACTTTCCATTCCCTAATAAATATTTTTATATAAGCTTAAAGAACTTTTTCTGTATGTGTATATATATATATATATATATATATATATATATATATATATGCACACACACACACACACACACACACACACACACACACACACACACACACACACACACACACACACACACACACACACACACACACACACACACACACACACACACACACGCATGCATGCATATCTTAAATCTTGATATTTTAATATAATTTCGATTAGTTCATTATTTTTTACTTTTTGTAAATTGTGTGAAATATTGTATGAAATCTTGTAGCTATCATGTCAATAATAATATAATTTAACTAAAGTATATATGTGATTAAGATGTAAGCAATAAAAATGTTAGGAATGTACCTGTACTTTAGCGGTAGTATCGCCACGATGTAAAATATACAAATGATGCACCGCCGCTAGTGTTGATCCACCGGGATGCGGCTGAATTCTAAATATGTGGAAGTCGTGTCCTCTCTTGTCTGCTGTCATCAATAACGCACCGGTTAAGTCGAAAGTCATGGCAACGATCGCGTCGCTGTGAGCAGTAAAATGAGCAATTACAGCATCCGCATTAGTGTCATCTAATTCTTTCTCGTCTTTCGCGATCTGAAGATCCAATATCGTAATGACACCTGGTTGTGTTACGTCATTGCTCGTGTTATTGATAGCTATCGGTGATACTGAATTCCCCGTGAGACTCGACGCTACGGTTTCTCCTAGTCCGCGAAGACCTTTCCCTAGCGATTTCGCCGCATATAAAACCGTCGCTGTGTAACTCTGAACGCCTTCCCCTTCGCAACCACCGCTGCTTCTTCTTGCGGGTATTAATTTTTTCTCGCTACAAATAAAGAATGATTAGTATATCTAATAAAACCGTGTTATTACCTACGCAAAATCGTTAGAAAACGCAAAATAAAATATGTGTCAAATTCTATACCTATAAGCGAGCCATCGCGTTCCTAAAGCGATGGGATTTGGATTCAGGCCAGGACTGGCATAGCAAGTCGTGATTGTTATATTATTTTGCAATGTTCTAGCATCAAAGACCGCAATTTTTTCTAATAATGTTATAACCACGGATCGCCTGTTCGCCAACACGTCGCAGACAGAATGCTTGAATCCTACGCTGTGTATTGACTCGCCGGTTTTCAAGGAGATGAAATTAACGTCGCAAAAGGTTTTTGGTCCCGGAAGAGTTGAATCCGGCTCAGAGCAGACCGCTACCATCGGCCGTTTCGCTTCAAATTCATCGACATGTTCGTCGTCAGTCTTTGGATTTGGTAGAATTCGAAGAATACGAACCACGCCTTGTCGCCATGATAGAATCTCCGTTGCCTCTCCTGTGGCTGCTATCAACCATACCTGCGTTTACAAAAATCGGTAACTGTTACAATTGAATAAGAAAAACTTAAATCTGATGAAAGAAGTGAATATGCTAAATATCAATAACTAGAAAAAAAAATGTATTTCGTTCTAACATAACATTTACCTGAACGCCAATCGCATATCCTAATACCAATAGCAACGGTGGTGTACTGGAACCTTCATTGTAATCAGGATATAAAGCAGGATCATTTATATCTGCGTATTCAAACCGCGCCCATGATATGGTTTCTTTATTATCAGAATTGGATACTCCGGCATATCCCTATGAGTAATTGCAAACATAGTACACTTGGAGATACTTGAATTATAATATTTAGATCATTTCAATTAACTTATATATACCTGTGGTACTATATCATTTATGATCCCAGCAACACTATCAATGATTGATCGATCTACTATGGGCTGAGGTGAAACGATTTGAGCTCCTTTATGCACACCTCGCCTTGGTGATTCCGCAGACATTTTTTATTGCCAAATTAGAGTTTTAATTATCTATAAAGATGATAAAATCTTGAGTAAAAGATCTATCTTTTCAATTTATGTATTAAAAGCTTGTATATTTATATAAAATATACAAGTTGTTAATGTATACAAACAGATAGTAAAAGATTAGATAGTATTTATATGCAAATTAAATATTTATTTTTATTTTTGATTGTAGCTGGTTTCCACCAATCTGGATTGGAGTAATGCTCTACTATTGGTATTGACATTACATGCTCTATCAATAGCAAAGCATACAATATCCAATTCAGATTGATGCAAACCCATTAGTCAAAAACGCTATTAGAGATTATAAACTTAAACATTTAAATATCGCACGATAGTCAAAATCTCCGCAGTAAACTTGTATCTGATTGATGACTCCACTTTTAAAAAATCAGAAACTTGTTTGAAAGACAATTACATCGAGATATATAAAACTTACAGTTAAAAACCTTATCTCAATATTCTTATCGACAACTTCAAAATACAAATAATTGATTCTACAGAAATTACAAAAGCTGTGTTATATAGAAAGAAAAGGCTTGATATCACGCGATGTTCGCAACATCGATAAGCAAGGACAAAGGAAACAAAGGACTCCTGCCAAATACGCGTCTCTATCGCAAACGAACAGAGCAATCCGAGGACGGTCAGAGAATGCTCTGCCTGAGAATATGACATGGAATATAAAACCTGGCCTTTCCGTCCTGACGCACTCACCAGATAGGAGAGAGTGAGGAGAGAAATTATTCGCGTGACGAGACGACGACGGACGTGAAGCGCGACGTTCACATAATCGTTGCGCGGAGGACAAAGAACCCAAAGTACACCCGTTCGTAGCCACTCGATAATTTCGCGGACATTACTTGATTACTGTACGTCGCGACGCCGCTGTCGCGCGATCGTCGTCGTTAAAATTCGGAACGTTCGACGAAGCGCCGTCATCGTCGACATCGTCGTCGTCACGCGATGCATTATTCAACACGTTCAGCACGCACGAAAAGTAGGAAAGCGTATCGGGCTGTCCATATAATAGTGGTGGTACGACGGTGTTGACGACGGCTGACGGAACGGAACGGGATGAAGCGGGAAGGGAAGGGGGAGTCTATTTTGTCAGCCGTGTAGAGTGAAAAAGGGAGGGGAGAGGGAGAGGGAAACATTGCGTTGCACAACGCAGCGCACAGCTGTTGGCTGTGTACGAATTGCACGTTCAGGGACAATCAACGGGGAAGGTAGGGCGATCGCGATCGAACGTTCGTTGTGTCGCATCTGTAAACAAGATCGCGTAGGTCTCTTTATTTAATTCCCAAATATGTTTATCGCTTAAAATGCGACAAATATATATTCGGGTATTTGAAAAGAGAGAGAAATCGAGGATGCCAAGTGCTAAAAGTGCAGGCGAATAGAACCTCGGTGAACCACCGCGAAACATAGAGAAACCAAATTGGAAAAACAAACACGGACGGACTGATTCAGACGCGCAAATATGACGTACTCCGCAAGCGGTTTACGCAACCACGTTAAAAAAGCGACGTCCTCGGACCGCGCGGAGATATGAAAGAGGCGGGGGATAGAAAGGCAATCGGAGGAACAAAGGGAAGGCCTCGCTTATCGCGGCCGTGTCTTTATCGTCGCATTTCGTGCGGAGTAGATCACTATCGAACGACGGAAACACGAAATATATCGGGGAAATCGGAATTGATTTCACCATATATAACACTTACTTCACAAAACTTGATCGTATTTTCCCATTGTCGAAGGGGAAGAGAAAGAGAGAGAAAGAGAGACAGTCCACTACTGCACTCCGCGCGCGCGTCACCGCCGCCGTTGTCCTCTCCTGTCTACTGCGTCATTCTACTTCCCGCGAACAACTGACAGTCAGCGAACGATAGTAATAATAATTGACAATGACTACGATGTCACGTAATCACGCACACGGGTACTCTCCTCGTAGCGTCGGGTATAAATTTTCCTCTGTCCCCCCTTGCGGGGAAGTAGGAGACACAGCAGCAGCACGACGGAATGATACTTCCGTCGTAGTTCTACGCTGACGGATGACGGGAGTCTCTCTCAAGTCGGGCGATTTCACAATCGCGCGCCGATACTTCACTCTCTTCTCTCTCTCGCGTCCTTTCCTCCGCTCAGCCGTTTCTCTCGTGGTTCTCGCTGCTGGCACGGCGGGTACTGTGAAGCGACTACGACACATACAACAATACACGCGCGTCCGTGCTCCGTCCTCCTCCCTCGCACGCACGCACACGTAGACAATGGAGGAGTAAAGGAGAAAGAGGAAGGGAGAAAGACTCGGCGACTCCTCACAGTTTCTCGGAAACAGAAACGGATGAGAACGCGCGGATTAGGCATATATATAGTATACGCTTCGTTGCGCTGTTACTACGCTCTGCTCCATATCAGAGGAACGAAAACAATAATCAGCTGATTCGACAGGTAGGTCTACTTCGTGGGGCAGAGACGGGAGACGATGAACGATCGAGATAAAGCGAAGCGAAATTCGAGCGTCACGAGACGGTGTAGGGATGCGCGATTTTTACGAATTTCTAAAATATCGGTTATATTTTTTGCTAATATTTTTGGAGGCTGATCTATCGATTTTGGGTTTTTTTTCCACCAGTAAATATCGTGGCATTCGTGACTACGTTCCGGTACTCACTGCCAGCAATACCAATATTGAAAATCTATAATATATGTATTGTAATGGATTTTCAACACTGATAGTTAAGCAGAATGCGGTCCGAAAGTCTGTTACGCCATCTACAGCGCGACTACAATCTCAGATTTAAAATAAAAATAATTAAAATTCAAATTTCTTTTCGTGGAATCTTCAAACTGTCTACATCAATAAATTTAACGGAAAGTGCAGTTGACAAGGATCCCGGTATTTTTATTTTATTATTGTTCATTTATTTCTTTTCATTTTTAGATTCCAGGGCAGCGTTGCTGCAACTTAAAAAATCATCTTCTGTGAAGTTAATAACGTAACCATCGCTTTATAATATAAAATTTAAATCTCCTGACTTTAACTAACTTTATCTTTTTATTGCTTTGTCTTTTAATTAATTGGGAGATTTTTTAGAACGTATTTAAAATAAGATAAATATATTTTATCGTTCTTCATCGCTTACAAAATATTATAAAGCATTGTATCTTTAAACATCTTTATCTTAAACGAATTAAAATGTTATAAAATAACTTAATTTATGACTACATAAAATAAAATTTGGTTTCACTTTTCACTTACCACAAATATTTTTCTTAACTCTAATTTATATTTTTTTGGTTTTTTGTCTTTATTCTTTTGATGTCTTTCCTCCGGTACCCTCTGAATGTTTGGCTCCAATGGAAATAAGAAAGGTACCCTCCAAAATTTGTTCTGGTAGAATTTCTGACATCAGGATTTTATCCAATATAACTGCTGACATTGTTACATCGCCAACCAACATTGAATCGTTCTGAGCTGCGAATGAGGTCTGCGATCATAAACTCATCGCCTGTGAAGAATTTGGCGAATTCAGATTCTGAGTACATTGTTTAACGATGGTCGATGTGCTTGCTACAAAAAAGAGAAAATATTAAAAATATGGTTATATTTAAAATTATTCTATCGTCTCTATTTAATTTATTATTAAAAGTAAGAATCTTAATTCTCGTCTCACCATCTAATTGACGCGTTGGTTGTTTTGCCTTTTTTTTTGGTCTCCTTTTCCTATACAAAGCATCTAATTTTTGTTTTAATGTTTTAATATTTATCGCCCGTTTATTTATTGATTTTTTCTGTGTCGGCGAATAATCTTTATCTGACTTGTCTGTATTTGTTGAAATGTCTTCATATGGAAATTTTGGTCATTGTGCCTCATTTGTGGATGATTGATTTATTATTTCGATTTTTATCGATTGATTCTGTGTCTGCGAATAGAGTGGCAAGTCTTTTAATCCTCCCGGTTGCGTCCGCATATCTTGTTGGAATTGAATTGCGTCTTGGGGGGTAATTTCGTATGCGTATCTATAAATTTCGCCTTCAACTACGTCATTAACAATGCGATATGCTCGTTTCTTTTCCGGTTCACTCGTTGGATATTTTTGTATTAAAAACGCTGTCGTTACGCGGCATAGTGGCTCGCCGGTAATGCTTTTTATTTCGTATCGGTATGTATCACCGATGTGTTTCTTATTACTTGACTTGCAATATTCATTGATCAGTCGGGTAACTCGAATGTCTCTCTTGTTACTTTCATCTTCCATCTGATTCAAATCCTCTTCGTCAGTTCCTTCGTCTTCCGAGGTCGGCGACATCGATCCTATGAATTCGCGTAATATTTTAACTCTGTTTTCTACTGCACTTCTCAAACGTCGTTTTCGCTCACGTGATTTTATTCTGTTCTCGATTTCATTGAGTAGCCTTTCTTCTTCCTTTCTCATTTCTGATAGGGATTTGAATGTTTTTTCGTGTCGTTCGGTCATTGTGATAAATTTGCACAACGTTCGCATTCTTCTCGAATGTTCGAATGAGACTGTTGCATAGGTTGCACTTGTTTTCTTTAATAATCTGCGAATTGTTGCACGTGTGGCTGCACTGCTCGGCAGGTATCGTACACAGATGTCGCATATCTTTTTCTATCGATTTGTGTATCGCGCAATCTGATTGGTGTTTGCTGTTTGTTTGCTCTATGCTATTTCTCTATTCGAAATCTCTATTCTTTTTTTTTATTTTTACGGGGGTATCGTTATTTATATTTATTATATTAATTTATTTACACTTTATAAATATTTATATCTTTTACTTTATTTATATTTATAATATTATATTAACGAATCTTAATTTATATACTTTTAAATTTAGATTTAGGTTCGTATATTTGTTCGTATTTTCTGTCACACTTGAATCGATTCTTCTATAGAAGAATCGAAAGTTATAACTTTATAACTTTCGATTGCTATTTCTTCATTAATTTAATTTACTATTTTCTGTATGTCTTTTATTAGCATTTATTATACTGTTACTAATTATTTTGTAACAACTTACCTTTTATTTCTAATTTCTTTTCTTTCTGTTTTAGATATAACTGCTGGATTTCATCTTTTGTTTTCGCCCATTCGAATTAATTGACAGGATCTGCTTTAAATATTGAATTTCTCTTAGACAGGGCTTCTCTGTTTTGTTAATTAAGATTTCCTTCTCGCCTATCCAAACTGACAGGACTTTTGACGATTGTTATTTTCTCCACTGATAGGATTTTGGTTTCTGATGCTGATTATAATCTTCTCCTCGTTTATCTTAACTAACAGGACTACCTGATGAATTAAAGATAAGTGTCGGATTTTTTAATTTTCTGTCCTTGTTATTAATTAAATTATCACGTTTGTTCTTTAAACATATAGCTTTAAATAGATATTTGAGTAATGATTCATTCTGTGCAACTACATAACTTTTCTTGTCATACATCTTAAAATTCATATATTAGTTCATTTTGTGTTTAGTTCATTTTGAAAATTATCTTCTTGCTTTTCCTTATATTAATTATTAACTTTTTGAATTTTATTGTGTTCTTTTATCTTCCAAATTTTTCTAAAATGTTTTGCTATCTGATAATTTCAACCAATCTGTATATTTAATTTTCTTCTTTGTTACAGATTTTCTCGCGCAAGAGGACGAGAATGCCTTTTTAATATACCATCAAAAGCATTTTTTTTCAATGCATACATCAACGATCACACAATGTTTTTCGTAATCTGCTTTAATATTGTTGTAGTTATGTTGATATTTAATGTTGCTATCACCACCGCGCGTCCGAACATCTTGCTGATCATTGTAGACGATCTGAGGACTACTCTGGGATGCTACGGTGACGCCAATGCGTATACACCAAATATAGATGCCTTGGCTCAGGATGGCATCGTTTTCACTGAAGCATTCGCACAGGTCTGTGCTCTTTACAAGATTATTTTAATTTGCCATCTTTGAACTATTTCGCTTTTTCTCTTTCGAATATATATAAAGCGAATGGTCATATTTTGCAGCAAGCATTATGTGCACCCAGTAGAAACTCCTTTCTGACTAGCAGAAGACCGGATACCCTCCGACTTTACGATTTTTACAGTTACTGGCGTGATGCGGTGGGTAATTACACTACATTACCAGAACACCTGAAAAACAATGGTTATACCACGATGTCTATAGGAAAAGTATTTCATCCAGGTACAGAAATGTTGTGTGTTAGGGGCTTTGCACAATCGAAAGACTAGAGAACAGAGAATAAGAATTTCAATCTTATCAGATACTTTGTATTCAACAGTATATGATTCCTGATAGATTGAAATTCTTATTCTCTGTCTCCTTTGTTCCTTTGATTGTGTGGAGCCCCTCATAAATTCCATGCAGATAATGTGCATATTGCATAAGATATCTAACAGACGCGTCTTTTAAATATTTTTTAGACATCTAAAAGACATCTTTCAGATATCTTGAATGCAACATAAATGTTATCTGGGATCTTTCCTGCTTGAATATAAATAGAAAGCTGATCTGAGAATAGTCTTTTTCGTGAAACCATCAGAATCTCTTATACCAGCGCACCAATGATCATTTTAGAGATATGGAAACTGGACACTATCACTGCGACATTACGATAACATCACGAATTTTTACATTTTATTACCATTTATTTTTCCGAATGAATCATAATAGATTATTCTCTTCACATTCAACTGTAGTAGTCAATTTCTTATGGCTTAAGACACTTACTATAGATATGAACTTATTTCTACTGCATCTACCGATAAATGATGAGTGAGAGGCGATATTCAATGAAAGCTCTGCTTTTTCGCACGTGATGATGAAAAGCTCTTTTATAAAATCTAGCGATGTGTAAATGCCAGTAAATCTTTTATAAAGTATTATAATCTAGCTTTCAAAATAATATTGCTGCAAGATTGTTGCGATATTTTGTATTTTAAATGTTAATTACATATATGTTATATATAATTAACGACAAATCATTGACACCTGAAAAGTGAAACATTTCATACAGGTATAAGTTCCAATGGATCTGATGACAGTCCCTACTCATGGACTGAGAAACCTTTCCATCCGTATACAGATCGGTACAAAAATGCTCCGATTTGTAGGATGGTCCCGCAATCAAAAACAGCAACGAATCTCGTAACGTACAATATTTTCTTACGTTACAACTCACGGAAATATACCTCTGATATATCACAATTACAGATATGCCCGGTACGAGTCTCGACTATGCCAAACAAAACATTACCTGATCTCGAGACCTTACGAGAAGCGAGAAGATTTATAAATGAACACAAAAAAAATGTTAATCCTTTCTTTCTTGCCATTGGTTTTCAGAAGCCTCATATACCTTTGAAGTATCCTGAACGCTATCTAAGTATACTCTTCATAACTTTTATCAATACGTATAAAATTAGAAACATTACCTAGGAAATAAGAATAAATTGAAATGGGTTCAAATTTTCAGAAGTATGCATTCGAAAATGTTAAATTGAATTCTTTCAATCTCAATGCATTTATTTATAAAAATAAAGAATTGCATAAAGCATAATTTTATGCCTTTCAATCTGAAAAAGTTTCAATTCTTTAAGTGCATCGTGAATAATAATTCAATATTTTTTACGATCGTAAAATAGACGAAAAATGATGATGAATAATGTAAAGTTTGCGTTATAAACATGATGCAGAATATCATCCTATACGAAAGTTCAAGATGCCCGAACGATACATATGGCCAGATAATGTAAATAATGTTGCCTATAATCCTTGGACCGATCTCCGATGGAGAAAAGACGTGGCAAAGTTAAAATTAAAATTTCCATGGGAAAGAATACCAGGTATACCGCACTATGCATATACGGATCTGAAAATTATATGTTTAATTTTCGCATAGAAGCAGAATGGACGAAATTAACACTTCCATGATTCGCCGAATTTAATGAAACTTTGTACATTTATAGACAAAAAATAATTAAATTATTTTAATTTCGTATTAATTTTTTATTAATTTTACATACTGATGATCAAGACCCTATTCTTGAACAAATATCGCATACGAAAATAGCAATTTCATATACAATCGGTCAAGAAACTATCATTTTCGTATGTGCTCAAAAATAGAGCCTCGGATTATAGTCAAAATGTCTATTTTCACGTATTTTTATATTTTTTATAATTATAATATAATAATTACTACGCAAAAGAGATCACACACGCATGTTAAGCTAAAAACACAATGAAAAACACAGACAATAGGAATAAGAAATAACAAATTTCAACGTATCAGAAGCCATTTATACTAGAATGGACGCTTTCTGATAAGTTGAAACTTCTTATTCCTTGTTCTTATTGCCTATGCTTTTCATTGTATTCCCAGCTTTATTATTCCTTGGTTATCACTATTTTCAGAAAAGTTTGCTAAGCAAATTATCCAATCGTATTACGCAGCTGTGTCTTACATCGATAATATGATCGGCAAACTTATACATCAGCTACATGTCTCGATGATCCGAGAAAATACTATTGTAATATTAACATCTGATCATGGTACGTTTAATCAATGAAATAAAATATACAGAGATGGGCTTTATTTGAAATAAATGCATTTAAAATGGAAAAACAAAATGCAAAAATATTTTGTATTTTGTTTTTCTTTTTTCGTATGGCGGATTAATTATAAGATCTCATAAAAGGAAAATGACCCTCTTAAAATATTAAAAATAAAAAATAAGAAAACATATACAAGATAAACATTCAAAATTAAATAATATGAAAATATAAATATTTATAAAAAATCATTTAAAAAATGCCCATTTTCTATTTCAAATAGATACATAAAGACTATTTTATATTTTCAAATGAAAAAGCTAGATTACAACTATTTTACATTTCCCATTTTAAATAGGGACACTCATTTTGTCTATCTCTAAATATATATATAGCAGTCGTGTATATATTACATAGTAAATTGATATTAAATATATAGGTTGGGCTCTTGGAGAACATGCTGTCTGGTCCAAATATAGCAATTTCGACGTTGCTGTGCATATACCTTTGATAATATCAATTCCAATGGTCACATCTGATTTTAATTACAATGCTATATCTATAAATCATATGAGATATAATGAACAGATTACAAACAATGATAAAATAGAAAATAAAATGAACTTGAAATACTTATTACATGTTGGAAAAATTGGCGCTTCAAATATAAGTATAGAATATGTAAGGAAACATAAAAGAATTCTCTTCGGGACATACATTCAACAAAGACATAATAAATCTATGAGAAGCAATGCGTTACATTCCAAAAAGCACTGTCGAGTTACAGACGCTATTGTAGAACTTGTCGATATATTTCCGACGATCGCAGATCTAGCAGGTGTTCCCATACCGATATGTCAAGTTATTAATAATAATACGAACGATCATTTAAAAAATATTCTCATTCAAAACAAAGTGCCCAATCCTTGTAGCGAGGGTATTACACTATTACCACTTATAAAAAGTACTTTACAATGTCAGGTAAGGCATATTTTTTATTGCATTATGAATTATACAAACGTTTTATATAAAACAAAAGTTCTCCATCTTTATAATTTGTCCCCATTAATTTGTAAATATTTCAGAGCATACCTTGGAAAAAGGCGGCATTCAGTCAATATCCAAGACCAGAAATTCAACCTATGCTACATCCTAATAGCGACAAGTCCCGTTTGAAAGACATAAACATTATGGGCTATACCTTGAAAACTAGCGATTATCGTTATACCGCCTGGATACCATTTGCGCATACGACGTGCAAACCAGATTGGAACGTTATTATTGCAGAAGAATTATACGATCACAAAACGGACAGAGCGGAAGATTTTAATATAGCAGCCTTGCCAGAAATGTTAAAAACGAAAAAATATCTTAGAATGTTGCTAAAAGATGGATGGAGAAATGCTCTTCCAAGATATTAAAATCATAATATAAACATTTCTATATTACATCAACACAGTATCTACTATCATATTTCTATTTTAAATATTTAAAACATTTCTTTGTCTACATGTGATACGTGTAATTAATAAATGAATTGGCAATAATCAATTATAATTTATTTATGAGAAATATAAATAAATAGAATTTATTACCAATATATGTATCTATCGAAAATGTTTGGAAAATAAATATTATTATATATACATCCGTAATGGATTAAAACCGATTGTATCCTAACAGTAAATTTAATAAATTGCAAAAAATTGTAAAATATAGATTTTTATGTAATGATTTTTATGATTCTTATGATTCTTAAGTAAAGTCTCAGTACATGTAAAGGTTTTGTAGTACATGTGAACTATATGAGTTTTTCTTAAATATCCTTCTTAATACCCTTAAAGTATAGCCTCGTTATATGTAAACGTTTGGCGACATATATATCCTTAAACGTATGATCTTATGCAAAGTGAAGGCACTTAAACTAAACCATTTGAATAACTCTTTCTGACGAAAAAAAATGCTTCAAATAAAATTTGATTGAATTAAAGAGGAACATCCAAGAGAATAAGATTTATTAAAGCATTTATTTCAAACTATAATAAAATGAAAGGTTTATTCAGGCCTATTTTAAGTGCCTCATTTCCTGTATTATTCTGCATTATATATTAAAATCTTGAAAATATACAATGCACAATTTGTCTACATAGATCTAATTATACAAATATTAATTTTAACATATAGTACTATTATTTTATTACATAGGAAATTAATAGAAAATATTTAAAATAATATTTTCGTATACAGTGCGCATTCTTTTCTCAATTTATAACTAATCAAAATTTATATCAATCTGCAGATAATACTATCTCAACGTAATCAGTACAAAATATTTATATATGAAATTTACTCCTCTTGGATCTTACTGTTATCAATTGGTTGCGCAGCTATTTGTACGCTACTCATTCCACTCTGACGTGTTATTCCAGTACTTGTAGTAGGAACTACCTATAAATTTATATATATATATATATATATATATATATATATATATACACAGCGTAATTACATTTAAATATTAGGGAGTTTTTACAATATCGTTTATCCAGAGTACGGTGAACGCTAAGGTCGTTATTTTCTTCTCAACAATTAAGAAAAGGATACCATGACTTTAGTGTTCACCGTATCCACGTTACTGCAAAAACTGCCTATCATCATATTCAAATAAAACGACAATATAGCACAATTATCATACCTCTATTATATCCTGGTCCACGGTTCCGCCTATATTGTTATTCGACGAGGTATTCTGTTTTGAAAATAAATTTGGAATTAAATCTCCCGCTTGTGCATCGTTTAATTGCACGGGTTTATTCGCGTTCACATAATTCATCGATTGCCCCGAAAGCAATTGGCCCAACTGCGTGACTTGCGGCTACAAAAAAATATTCAATATTTAAAAAAAAAGTACAGCTCAATATATATAAACAAACATTTATATTTACATGCATATTGCTCGTTATCGGAACTTGTGGTCTTTGTTGAAAATTCGGCGCTTGTGGTCTTTGTTGAAAATTCTATAAAATATATTATGTTATAAAAATTATACACTTTATACAGATATCTCACTTTAATCTATCATCCCTTTTGTTTTTGCTAGGTAAATTCAAATAAAAAAAAAGATTTTCGGACAAAATTGTATGACAGCACAAATCATGAAAAAATCAATTTTCGAAAAAATCAATTCTTCGTGATCATATGAAGATTCATTTTATCAATTCACATAAGCATTTATTGATTTATTCGTTAATATTTTTAGTTTAAAATAAATTATTACCGGCAAAAATGGATTTTGTACTGATTGTACAGGTTGCTTATTGTATAACGTAGCTTGTTTTTCCCAATAATTATACATTTCCACTATAGCTCGATTCGTCATCATTTTCTGTTGTTCTGGTGTTGCATTCGGATACTGCAATTATTCAAAATTAAAAATAATTTATACACTTGTTTAACATATATATATATATATATATATATATATATATATATATATATATATCTTTATTAATATTTATATACAAGGTATTTTATTTTTATTTCCCTAATAATGGAATTTTCTAACGTTTCATTGACGATTGGTCACTATCATTAACTAGCGACAGCTGATCCTAGAAAAGTAAGGACAATCCTGGAAAAAAGTGCGGCTCTTATTTGCTGTCGTTAGTTAGCGATATTGTAACTTTCAAACTTCATAACTCGAAATGTACTTAATTAAAAAATACTTTATTTAATAATATTTCGACAAATTCTCGTGAGCTATAAAAATATGTAATAAAACATAAATTTCTATTTAAAAAATTGAAAAAATATGTAATAAAAAATAAATTTCTATTTAATGAATTACAATGACCTTCATGCGATCTTTAAACAACTATCCAAGATCAAACTAATGATATCCTCTCATGTCTCCCTCGAAATCATAAAATTTTATATGAAACGTTTTTTCGTATTTTCTATACTATTATTTGCTTGGAAAAATTAAAACGAACCACCTTGTATAATAATATTCGGGCTTATATCTTCATATCTTACATCTTTACGAATAAGTTGTTGGAGATTTTCGTATTCGAATATATTTTGAGACATCATGTTAGGCTGCATGGAGTTCCTCATCATCATACATTGCTGTAGAAACGCATTATTCTGATTCATCATTAAAGCTGCATTTGCCATTGGATTTATTAGCGGTTTTCCTTTCTTTTCCTCTTCATATTCTAACCAAGCTTGTTTACGTTCCTCTTCGTCTAATTCCTCTTCTGCCTGTTAAATATAAATTTATCATATAATATCACATAAACATCTTTCTTATATGAAGGAAAAAAAAATTTCTCACTTTGTTTTCCAATAGAGAGTCATGTTCGTGATAATTTTCCACAATATCCTTGAACTTCAAAAATATCTCTGCTAGCAGTCTATCTTTAGGTAAATTTAATGTAGGTTTTTCTTTATCGTATCCCTCAAACGTATACAACTCGTTTAAATTGTGATTGCTGTAATGCCGTTCGATCTGTTGTTCGTCAACGACACGGCACGAAAGCGACAGCTTCGTAACTTGACGGTTGTAAATCTTTTCTTCCATTGTTCCCGCAGCAAGAAATCGATATACGTAACACGGCTTTTTTTGTCCGAATCTGTTAATCATTGTATCGACAAATCAGAGGCGATCGATTTGAAATATATAATAACAAAAAAAGATTAGACAATGCAAGGCGTCAAAAGAAGTACCTATATATTCGAAATATGCTTTGTACGTCGTGAGATGGATTCCAACTGGCGTCAAATATAATCACTCTGTTTGCTGCAGTTAAGTTTATTCCTAATCCTCCAGCGCGTGTAGATATGAGGAACAATCTCGCTCTCATATTAGTGGGTCTATTAAATATCTTACACCATAAATTTCGATTTTCAGGCGAAGTCTGACCATCCAATCGGAAGTAATCGAGTCCTAAAGACCAACTTCCAGTATGATTATCAAGAGTGTCACAGGATTCATCTTTCTGAGTCTGATCATCTATTCTTCTTAAAAACTCCTCGATTAAGGTGAGAGAATATAGAGATTGAGAGAATACGAGCCTATAAAATTATGTGTAATATAATAATAAATAATAGCAATGTGAAAATTATGTACCAAAAAATTAAATATAAGATAGACATACACTTTATCACCGATCTGTTCACTTTCTTTTAGAATTGCAAACAGGAGTAATAGTTTAGCTGACTCTCTCATATCTTCAAAATGCTCGGATTGTACAAACTGCAACCACCACTCTGTGGCCACTTCTGACTCTGAGGTCTCTTTGATCTGTTCCGTTAATTCCTCTTCTAAAAAATTAATTTTATATATATTTAATATCTTTATTTTATTATTTTATTTGCATTATTTACGTTTGATTTAAGTATTACAAGCGTTTAAATAGTGTCACGGTCAAAGTGTTAATGTAATAAATACAATATAATACACTTAAGCCCATTTCACAACTCACTAACTTGGTTAACTTTTAACCAAGATTTAACATATTTCTAATCTCTTTCTAATTCTAGAATTCTAGAGGTTGAACCTCGGTTAAGAGTTAACCATAAGTTGTGAAACTGGGCCTTACTAGTCAATATATGCATACTCATATAAAATTTTACTCTAATAAATAGATATATTCACAATAAAATTTAAACTTTTACTAGTAGAAGCATACATTCTCACATCTCTTCAGGCTCCCTCATTACGCCAGAATAAAAAAAAAAACGAATAGTTCAGAATTAAGAGCTATTTACGAGCTCAAGAGCTTTTAACCTGCTGGGATTTGAGAGAGCTCATAAATATTTCATAATTATGAGCTATTCGTTTTTTTTATTCCTATATAAGAGGTCAACCGGACAGAGATATTCACACCTGATTTAATAAAAGTATGCATAACAAAAAATGCATCAATTTAAATGAACACTTTCGTTTGCAGATGTGCATACCAACCATATGACCTGATATAGCAAATGTATACACTGTTTAGTAAATAATTACATTTTCATTTATAAAATACATATCTTGAAGAAACTTACCGACAGGATTATTTCTTGTATTACGTTTAGGAACGTTTGTATTGTCTTTTTCATCGATCGCCTGAACATCACTGTCATTGTTTGAATCGTTGCTGCCGTTGCTGCTGCTACTCTCTACATCGGTAGTATCATCATCAATGAAATCTTTTAACGAACCTTCTGAATCAGAAAGTTCCTTTTTCTCATTTGCTTTTTCTATCTTTTCTGCATTTAGACGTAGGACTAAGGGGTGCGTCCAGATTCTTTGCAATGCCTGAAAATCAGCGAAGAGAGTTCTTCCTTGACCAGATAGACGTCTGTAGGAGAAAAAGTAATGCTTTCAATCATACAAAGTAATACAGTCAATTTAATTTGATATTTATGTTTTAACTCATTTTTAATTTTTGTACATAACTAATATAACATAAAAATGATAACTTTATATAAAATAATTCAATCACATAAAATAATACAATTAATAATTGTATTTTCATTTAAATGAGAAGAAAGCACAAAAATACAAGATCTTTAAGAGACTCACCTAGCAACATTCTCCAAGTAATATTGATACAGTTTGATTTGAACGTCTGTCAGTCTGACGAAAATAACATATTCCTGTTTCGGTGGTAGGAATGGCGTAAGCACAGAGTAATCGAATCTTTGCACGCTACCTTCTAACATTTTGTGCAACACATGCGCACGTTTTTTCATTAATTTAACGTCATAAGCAGTAGAATCATGGAACTGACCATTTGTTATCGGATTTACAAATCTATTTGAAAATTCTTTCTTTGTACCCAGCAGATTGGGTTTCGCAAACTGCACCATACAATGATCTGCAAAATATAATTAAATAGATGCAAAATATTTTTAAAAAATATACAACTACGAAAATAAGTTTTATAAGATATTTACACTCTATTAAATTGTTCTGTAAAGGTGTCCCAGTAAGTACTATGCGTCTCAATGTTTTCACGTTTCTCATGCATTTACTTAATGCAGTATCTTCATTTTTTAATAAATGGCCTTCATCACAAACAACAAGATCAGCACCTGGATCAACTAGGCATTCCAATATAACTTCCTTCATAGCCTTCCGAATATTTCTATTTGGACCCGTAAGGTTACGGAACATTTCATAGCCAATAATCATCACACCGCCGGTTTTTTGCCATCTTTGCAGTTGATATTTCCTCTCAAAATTCTTCTTAAATCTGGAAATATTTTTATTTGAATAATATGTCATGAAAACTTTGAGATTGAAAGTTATACTATGTTCTCTAGATAACAGTATAAATAATACAATAAAACAACTTGTAAATGTTGAGTATCAAATACTCACTTTGTCAGTTCATACACTTCGAAATCATCCAAATCCTTCAGCCATGTATTGTACTCATTTCGCCAATTGAGTACTGTGCTTAATGGGCAAACTACCAGTACTGTCTTAACGTTTGTCGCTTCGTGAGTGAGAAGCGTATGCGTCAGAGTAATCACCTGTAGCGTTTTGCCCAAACCCATGCAGTGCGCGATTATACATCCAGATCCGGATGTAGTCTTCACCCTTTCTAGAGACTCGAAACAAGCGTCCCACATAAATTTGATGCCTTGTGCTTGATGCGGCTTCAGATGTTTTACCAATTCCTTATGCACAGTAACGAGCTCCTGCTTCGTTTCTGTATCGAAGTCTAAAACGAGTTTGTCTACTTTCTCTTCACCGGCAAGTCTCATCTCAAACATTTCGTTGTACTATATAATAAAAGACATTTACGTATAATAAACATGTTAATGAGAGATGGAATTGATAATATAATTGCAAATATACCAGAGCTTGACGTTCAGCGATACGTTTAAGCCTCTCCTCTTCTTCTTTAGCAGCTTGTTTCGTATCTTCCGCTACTTGCTTGTCTTTTAAAACTTTTCGTATATTTTTTCGACCACTTTTACCGGGTGAAGATTCCTGCGAGTTTATCATTTCTACGTCAGTACTATCACTGTCGGATGCCATTTTTTTAATACGCTTTCGTTTTGGTTTTGCTCTACAAATTACGTAAATTTAAACGTATAGAATAGACAGAAAATAGATGAATATAATATATATCAACTTACTTCTTCTCTGGAAGTGAAGAATCTGTACCTGACGAATCACCACGTTTACGTCTCTTATTTCGTTTCGATTTCTCTTTTTCTTTTCTCGTGTCATCTGAATCATTTGAATTTAGTGTGATAAAAGGACTTGAAGTATTAGAAGAGTTATCAGAATCTACATCTGTTATTTTAATGTCTGAATCTGAATCAATGATTCTTCGCCCAGTCTTCTTTTTCTTCCTTTTAGACTTAAAAGATTTTTCTTCATCAGAATCACTGCTGCAAAGAAAAATAAGATCATACACAGTTTCTAAAATAAGATAAACAAAATAATAACTTACTTATTATTTTTGGATTTATTCGCAAGTTTTTCTTGTTTTTTCTCCCATTTTTCTCTTTCAGCATCAGAATCAGAATCAGATAATTTCATTGTTAATATCTTGTCTCTCCTCCAATCACTTTTGTCTTTTTTGTTCTAAAATATTTGGACCAAAAATAGAAGAATTAGATTTCTTGCAAAACTTATCTTGTATAACAGATTTTTAATATAATAATAAATAATTTAGAAACAATTTTTTTTCTATTCTAATTAGTAATTTGAATTCAATTTTAGGTAAGCAAATGCCAACGCAAAATACCAATCACACCTAAACGATATTTACCAAATACCTTATTTATATATTATTTAATCTATTGATTTCTTTCATTAAATAATAATAAAATGTCTTACATCATTTTTCAAAGTTTTCTCTTCAGATTTCTTCTTCTCTTGCTTTTTCTTGTTCTCTTTTTTTTCATTTGTATCGTCATTCTTTATGCTAGAATCACTGTCCAGTACCACTTCTTTCTCTAAGTTTAAATAACAATATATTCATATAAAATATGTAATCACAAATAATATAATTATTTTTCACGTTAAAAGATTCAAATATGAAAATTTAAAAAATATCGCTCATTATTTAGAGAGAGAGATGAGAAATTCAAGTTAAACCATCAATAAAAAATAAAAACTAAAAAAACAATTTTTAATATCTTAATTATAGATATTAAAGAGCAAATATAATTATTAAAAAATGCTGTTTGTATTTATTCACCAAAAAATCAGTAAGTCAATTAATTGCAGAAACTTAAATGTAAAATATCTTACTGAATTAGAAATGTTAAATTTGCAGATAAATAATAAAAAAATTTACCTTTCGTTTTCGAATAAATTTTACATTAGAAGTTTTGTTTATAAGCCAATCTTATATAACTTCAATCAAATTTTAAAGTTGAGAAGTAAGAAAAGATATTCAATTTTTTTTTAGTCAAATGTCTCAAAAATATGATCAAAATAATCGAGAGGAAATTGGTGTGTATATTTTAAATGTTCTATATTTTAAAGAAGTCGTATGCACAATAATTGTATTTTTATTGTATACCGAATTGCTTACCGTCTGAATCAGAAGAATTTAACAGATTCTCTTTTGCGAGTCTATCTGCTTCTGATATTAGAGCCTCATTAGAAATAGTTATATTATCGTCTATATTTTGTTTTTGATAAATTGATTGATCTTCAGTATCAAGATCCGTTTCTACAGTTGCCACGGTATCGCCGTTCTCTATTTTTCTCAAATGATCCATCAAAGATTCTTCTCTGATCTTTGTATTTTCCTTTTTATTTGACCTTTTCGAATTTTTTGAGGATGAATCGTTGTCCATCGACGAATCAGAATCTTTCTTTGTATTTTTCTTGCGACTCCTTTCAAGTTTATCCAGATTAACGAGACTGTAAAGGATAATGGAAATAAGGTACTTTGGAAAATAACTAATTAATACATAAATTGAATTTGTCGCATGAAAAATTTATTGTGTAATAATGGGTAAACTTTTTTTAGGCGTTATAAAAGCAAATTTGTAAGAAATGATGTTAAGTTCAAAATCTTTAAGATCAGCAGAAAATGTAGTTGTCATTTTATATAAAATTACTATATATATAAACAAATACATTCTACTACAGAAGAATTGAACATTTTTCAATGTACTCACTCACTTACTCATTCACTCACTCACTCACACACTCGCACGTACACACATACACACACGCGCGCGCGCTCGCGCACACACACTTTTTCTTTCCCTCTCTCCCTCCTTCCCCCTTGTTTTTTTTTAATTTAAAGAATTGGCGATTTGAGAAAGTGAATGTTATATGAGTAAATTTATACTTATTTATATTTTACAATCACACGTATCAAATTAAGTAACAAATAATACATTTGCCGCGACTTTACCATTGCATGAAATTGAAAGAAAGATGAATCAAAATTTATCCCAAAGCGGCATCAGAGTAGATTCAGAATCCGAAAAAACTGACGAAAGATAAAATTTTTTATTTAAAACCGGTTTAAAACCGAATAAAATATTCTCTCAAATATGTAACATATTATAATATGTAATATGTTAATTTCAGATTAAATTTATTAAAGTAAATTAAAAATATTTTCTCCAAGTTAAACAATTTTATAACATTTATAAGTATGGTTCTGTTCTATGAAACTGTGTTCACTTTAAATATGCTATAAATGTTCAAATCCTCTATTTGAAATGGTAACAAGATTCTTATTTCGAAGACTTTTAATATTTATTTTTACAAGAGAAAAATTTATAGTTAAAAATCCATATTAATTGTAAATTCCAGAATGATTAATATAATCATTTTCATATACAAAATTATCTCCGCAAATCTCCAAATTTCTTGAATGATTTAATAACATTTGTAAATCATTAAAAAATTATTGCTGCCTACAATTATTTATACAGAGAGATCCATGTACGGCTTGACTTTACATAAATTGTTTTATAAATTTAAGATACACATTAAAGACCTTTGAACCGAATTTCCACTTATTATTTAACCAAAAAAAATTCTCAAAATTACCATATATTTTCAGGCGTTCATTCGAATATAACTCTTTAATAAAGAACTTTTATTTTGATAGGAAAATGAATTTTATACTTCCATACGTAACTATTTGCACAATAAAATCTTTCAGTCAAAGTATAAATTACAAATATTCATTTTGATTGCGTAACAAAAATTTAATGTAATAAAAACATTACATTGAAATATTTTATAAATCATTCTACAGTCAAACGTAACAAAAATAATATTAATATAATATTGTAGATTGATTTTTATTACATTTCCATACTTCTAATGTTCATATGATAGTCTTAAAGAGATACCTCATGCAAAATTAAATTTTGTTATTGTTATATATTATAAATCCTAATTTGTATAGGATATAATTCTATTATATACTTATATATAAACTCTAATAATAATTAGCCATTCGAATATGTCAAACGATGCAAGACAATAAACACAGGTTTTACAGAAAATACTTGATACCTTTTAAATTCCTTATGTTCCAAATATTCTCTTGACTTTTTCAATGCATGTGAATAGCGTTTAAGAATTTCTGTACTTAATCGCTCTAAATGAACTTTGCAGGACATTCTCAATTTCTTATCATTTTTGTAGTAGTAATTTTCATTAAGTTTGAGTTTTCTCTTCTTTAATCTGGAGACATTATGTTCTCCATCAGTCTCAGGCTCACGATTACGTTTAATATTTTTTGAAACATTTATCATTTCAGACAGAGTCAGTTCAGAATTAGAGTCTTCGCTGGAAGATGCTAAAAGCGACCGCTTGGCTTCGGCATTTTTCTTAGAAGAATCCGACTCAAACTTCTTGAAAGAATCGACGGATTCTCTCGATTCCTTTAAAGATATAGAATTGTCCGATTCTAAGAGAGCTTTTTTGACAGCTTTTTCTGTCTTGATATTTTCCTCCTCCGAAGAGCTCATTTCTTGATGAGATCTTTCATCTGATTGATCATCGCTTTTTTTCTTAGCTGTAATTTCCGCTTCAGTGATAACATCTTTTTCAGTGTGGATATTCACATTTTTTTTAAAAGTTGAAAGCTTTATTGTACTAACGCTATTGACATCAGAATCATTATCTTCTAATTCGTTTTTCTTCTCGATTCGATTAGTAGTTTCATCGTCTGTGGAAACTTCAGTTAACTTAGCTACATTTTTATTGGATGTCTCCGACGTGTCAGAATCAGCCAACAAAGCTTCCTTTGCCAATGCTTCAGCGTCATCGAGAGATTCATTATCATTTATATTCGTTTTTTTGGATGTTTTCGAGTCGTTGTAAATTTCCTTATTGGTTACAGACATAGCTGCCACTTTTTCCTGATTACTTTGATTTGATAAATCTTCCTCTTCTTCAAGAAATGTCCTCTCTTTTTGGTCTGAAATTTTATTTTGTAAGGAATTCTCGCAAGGATCTAAAAGTTTATCTTTAGACGTTTGTAAAAGCTCTTCTTTATCACAATTTGTTTCGACTTCCATTCTGCTCTTTTCTCTATCTTCAGGAGGTGTGTCGAACATATCCATCGACTCGTCGATTATATTCCTTTTCAATCGATTTGTTTCATCATTTTCTAATGCCATTTCCTTGCTACTACTTTTTGAAGGAGAATCTTCAATCTCAGTTTCATTTTTATCAGACGATTGTATGTCGCTGTTGCTCTTATTGCATTCGGAAGATAGTTGTTTTTTACTTGATCGTTCTTTAGTAATCTTCTTCTCTTTTAATCTTAATATGGGAGAAGTGGCCGAATCATCGTCCACATTATTTTTATCGTTATTTATCTTCGATTTATTTATTGACATTCTATCTTCATCATCGGTGTCAGTTTCATTGTTATTTAGGCTCTTTTCCGTTCTTGTTAAATCCACTTTACGCTGAGCCGCTTGCATCTTCTGCGGTGATCTTGTTTCATCTGCTGAAAATATTTCTTCGCTATCACATTCAGACACATCTTTATTTCCATCCTGTTTATCATCAAAGACGTGTTTATCGTCATCCTCTATACAGTTTTCACGTTTTTCTTCTGATTGTTCACTATCTGTAACTACTTCGTTTGATCTTTTCGTTACAGATTTTTTTCTATTCCTAGACCACACCTGATAAAAAGTTAATAAATTCTTCTGTTTTTTCTCCAATATCATCCTCAAGCGATCAATTTTTTCTGTAGATTTCAACACAAGTTTCTCTTCATCTTCTTTACCATATAACTGTTCTATACTTTCGATATATATCTGAAAATCTGAACATACCTTCTTACAGTCCATTAAAATTTTTTTCATATCTATAAGATTTTTTTGATTTGATTGTCCATTGATATCTTTGTCACTGTTATTCGTAGAATTCTTGGGTGTTTTAGTATGATCTATTTCCAAATTTGCCAATTGCCTCATAGAGTATTTATTACGATTCACCTTTTGAAGTTTTATTTTTTGAAATTCTTTACTAGAACTATTATCTGAATTATCTTCCTGAATATTAGAAAGTCGCTGCTTCGATGACTTGTCACGTTTTCGTTCGTCATTACTGTGCGACATCAGCTGACTCGTTTCTGAACGCTTCTTCGTATTTTGTTTTATATATTTTTCATCTTCAGATTCACTAGTTGAATCATATTTTTTTGCCTTATCCCTCGATCTTACATTATGAGAATTATCCATTTTTTTATTCTGTTGTCTTGTATCTTTTGAAATCCTCTTTGATACATTCGACGCTATATCTGTATCGTTCTCATCACTTTCGCTGTCAGAAGAATATACATAATTTGTTTTAGATTTTATTTTTTCAAATTTATTATGTTTAATTATACGTTTTTTTCTTATTTTATTCGACGATATATCGCTAGAATCATCACTTGAATCACTAGATATTTTATTTTTCTTCGATATTTTTTTTTCTTTTACAACTGAAACTTTCCGCGCGGAATAAAAATCTCCTACATATTTCACTTTTGGATCACTCTCGTTCTTACTTTGATTATTTCTTTTAGAAAGGATAGATAAATTTTTGCGTTTACAAAACGAATCCTCGCTGGACGAATCTGTCAGATCTATTGCATTTTTCTTTTTCTTCTGAAGGGAGTTTACATCATAACTTATACGACGATTTGTTCCCGCGAATCTTGCAGAAACGAATGACTTTTCGGAAGAATCGTCATCCTCTCTGTCACACATACTATCCAAGAGATTTTGTATGTATTTTGTTTCGTTTATTCGTTGTATTTGTGATGGTAAAATTTTTTTTTCAATCTTGTTGCTTCTTCCCTTGTTACTCTTTCTGAAACAGAAGATCCATTCCATATGTACATATCTTCTCTTTTTCCAGTTATATTCGAAGTATACATGCATATTCCCCATTCTTCTTTAACTCGTTTATTCTCAAACTTTTAGAATCTGTCAGCCAGTCCTGTAGCTAAGAACACGATAAATTCTATTTTGCTCTTCATTTTTGCTCATCTTGCTTTTACAGAATTTTCTTCTTCTATTAAATTATAATATAACAGAACGGACTAACAGTATTAACAAAACATTACATTATACATTAAATTATAGAGTAATGCATGATATACTGAACATCATTGAAACGTGCAAACTTAATCTCTAAGAAAATTGTCAAATCATTATTATTTGCAAAGGTTCAATGTTTAGTTTCGTAACAAAAATATTTAGTTAGCAATATCTACATTCTGTGCATGTACACACATCACAAAAGTGATAATAAAGAAATATATAGCAAACATTTAAATATTTAAGAAATGTATATAAATATACATGTCAGAAATAAAAATATCATTTAAAATTAGGACGTTTTCTAAGTATTTATATGCTTGATCATACTTACTTGGGGAGAGAGTCTATTACAGCAGCACATATGGCTCTTAGATCCCAAAGTGGTTTAGGGTTACATATAAAACATTCCCAATCATCCTTTTCCACGTCCAATAGCGATAGGCTCACATTTCTCTTTATACATACCTAAGTTAGTTAATAAAACAGTTATATAATTACAATACTATTAGGTGTTGGAATTAATTCGTAGCGTTTTTTAATGAAAGAATGTTATTTATTTCACATGAGCATTAAAAAATACATTAATGAAAGTACTTCCCATCTCTTGTAAAACGCTACGAATTAATTCCAACACCTAATATAATATTTTAATTGCTATATTTATTAATCACCATATAATGAATTTATTACCTTACAAAATGCTGAGAAACAATTTTTGTTACAACACTCATATAATTTCCTGTTGTTATATATACCGCATATATGACAATAGTGCCTAGCTTTATCCTCATCAAATCTGGTCTGTATATTCTTCAACTCATTCCAGCATATCTAAAAAATAATAATAATATAACACTGCATAGCGCACTGTATTATTATAAATCAATAAAAAAGAATCTCTTCAGAGTTTTTTGTTTTAGACTTTAAATATGAAAGGCATTTGATCATACATTCACTCGCAAAAAAAAAAACAGGCCACTATTTATAATAGTAAAAATTTTTAATATGTCGAGTGATATTTCAACAAAAAATCATCAGAGCAAAATGAACAAAATGTATTACAAAATGACGGACGTTGAAGATAGACATCGAAAAAAAACTCACTTTTGTGCCTGATAGCCAATTCTCCTGAGCAACGCAATATTTAAATATGACATTTTTTTCCTACCTTTCAATGTCCATCTTCAATGGCCGCTATTTTGTAATACACTTTGTATAATTCAAATTTGATCTGTGTAGTTATCAAGGGAAATGTTGAAGCTTTAATTTGAGCTTCGGATCATCTCTCTGTGATGATTTTTCATTGAGGCATCACTACTCGAGAATTTGTGGTAAAATTTAGTGATCCGTTTTTTTGCGGGTGAGTATATTATAGAATAATTACAAATGCACAACATCTTACCTCACACTGCAGTATTCCAATGAAAGGATGAGAAAAGATTCGATTTGTCTGGATATTTAATTCATTACCACAAGCAGTACACTTTATTTGTCTATCTTTGATAATTCTAATATCTAAATATAAAGTGCAAGTAGAGTTTTATATTACTGGAGGTATAAAAGTCTTTATAAATAAAACTATGTAAAGAAATGTTAAGGTAGTACATTCGCGACAGTATCATCCAAAAATTAGGCATCGTGTGCTCATTGGTGATACCCCCATTCCCGTCGGTGAGAGAAAACTTTTGATCGATTATGTTCAGTAGACTCAACTGTTGAGGAGCGGATCCTGAGTGAGCGCTTGCTGCTATTGAATGTTCCAAGTTGAGTCAGCTGAACGCGATTGTGCCTGTTCAAAGTCGCAAGCACATGTGAAAAGAAAATGAATACAGACAGACGCAGGCTACTGGCCAATGCCGATGTTGCCAGATACATTGGTCGTTCCCTCCATTCTCTCCAGTTGCCTCTATATACCGAACAAAATCGAAAATTGCATTCTTTTTATGACTCTATTTTCTGAACTGTATGACATAGAATCATAAAATTTTATCACAATATTCGTTTCATGACATGCTCACTTTTTATTAATATCTTACTGCTAATTTAGGCCCTATACAAATAAATGTAACATTTTCATGAACATTGTGTAGACAAGTATAAAAAATTACTTATATCTCAGTATTGAAACGATTAATCTCATTGCACAAGTGTGTCAAAGTCTTCTTCTAGTACAATATATAATTTCAATTTCAAGAAATTCTGACTGTTTTCAATTCGCGAATATATTACCTTAACATGCTATCTATAATTTTTCTTTTTATCTTTGATATGTATCAGTGCATATATATATATCATTGTGAACTCACAAATAACTTGTATATCTTTATGCAAAGTACAATTATTTCAGTATATTAAAGTTACTACAGTTATAGTATACTACAATTAAAAAGTTCAAGAGACATTCCTATTCAAAATAGGAATATTTTCTGAAGTACTCTTTGTAATAAACTCTAATATACTGAAATAATTGTACTTTACATAAAGATATACAAGTTGTTTGTGAGTTCACAAAGATTTTTGTCTAGTACTTTATATCATCTTTTTATGCGTTTATTACTGTCAATCTACAAGCCCAAGAATTGTTAAATACAATTAGTTGAATTATTAGGTTAAATATAATTAGTTGTAAATTATTAAGTTAAATATAATTAGTTTTGATATATGCTTACTTTAAATACATTTTGTAAATTTGATGCATAAGTTAATATAATCTTAATAAAAATAAAGCTAGTAGAATATTAGTAAATGATTATTTCATTATGTAATCCTAGTTTTATATATTTTCAAAGTCTGTACTCATAATTACTTTGGAAAATTTTGAGTTCTTATTTGAAAGATGTTTTATCTTGTATATGCTCCATAACTTTAATAATAATCCTTTGAATCCATACAAAATTAAGATAATTTGATAGAAAGTTACTGATACTACACAAATGTTGTAAAAAATTTAGAGGAAATAGGCACAACAGAGAAGCTATCAGCATCAGGACTCGATAACAGGACAGAAGTTTACTAATATGGAGATTTGATTCAAATCCCAGAGCATCCTGATAATTTTTCTCATGTTGATGCTTATTTCTCACAGTGTAAACTAAGTCTATGTGTATAATTTTATGTGTATAATATATATATATATATATATATATATATATATATATATATTACATACATATATATATAATAACATATATGTATTAGGTGTTGGAATTAATTCGTAGCGTTTTTTAATGAAAGAATGTTATTTATTTCACATGAGCATTAAAAAATACATTAATGAAAGTACTTCCCATCACTTGTAAAACGCTACGAATTAATTCCAACACCTAATACATAATTATATACACATGTAAAAATATATATTCAAAATATACATAAATTATAAGACAAAATTAACCTACCATGAAAATGTTTCTCACGAAAAGCAAGTTCTTTTGAAGTTGGTTTGATTATTTTCTGAAAAGCGATGCAAAGTGAGAATAAATAATATATGAATTGTGACACTGAACATTACAATCATTACTATAAATACTTTTCAGCAAGAGACGCAGGTGACAACAGTGTAACAGTAGATCTATTACATCTTTGTTTGCAATGTTAAACCAAGATGATATGATCACTATGTCACAATGGCTGTGCTCCAAATTCACTGCCAGTGCTGAAAATGCTATAGTTTACGTTACATGCACTATAGATTTTTGATATAGGCAATCAATTTTGGAACATAGTCGCTACTGCGTCATTTGCTGGAAAGTTCCATATACATATCTCTTGTTCAACAAACTGACATTACATTTTAAGTCATTGTAACTGGCGTTCTATAATAAATCGGTAGTCCTAAGCCAGAACTGGAATTAAGACCGTGTTCGTATATTGCCAGTTGTCAATAGTATAGTATCCGTAACAGGAATTATAGATTTTCAGTACTGGCAGTAATATATACGAACATGGCCTTAGTTGCAATATTTCGGCCGATCGGCATTTAAGCTGTGCGCGGGTTGGTGAAGGAGCAGGAACCAAGCTGAAAATCGGCCGAAATGTGCAACTAAATCCCAGCTTTGTCCTAAGCAAACCTAAGTCTTAATCGGTAAAATTGGCCAACAATTAACTTATACGATTAAGGTTAAGACCGGTTGAGACTTCCGATTACCTACTACCGATTCATTTTAGAACCAGGATAGCTAATAACATTATTATTTCTCAATATTAAACGATATTTTACCTTCCACGACATAGTCGCAATGTGAACCGATAGTAATTAGTCGATATAGAAAAAAAAGAAGAAAAAAATATATGAATTAAAACACAATCAACAGCATTACGGTAGTTGCAGACAGTTGTGCCATAATGGTTTCACGTTGTTTGACAAAAGACTGTTACCAATTCATACGTTCTCGATGGAATACAAATTGTTTTCACATTTTCAACAAGGTTGATAAATCGCGCATTCAATAAAGATCGTTATGTCCTTGTTTATATCTACACAGACTTACGTATCACCAGAGAGAAACCCACAAAAATAAGAGGGGAGGAGACGCAACTCCATCCGTGAAGAAAAGTGAGACTGTCATGCGCCGAATCCAGCCGAATTCGTGATTCGTGAGGAAGTCCGCTGATCGGAATAACCATGAACATCTACGTACGTCTTTTCATGCTGAAGCTCGATGCTCATCAATGCTCATTTTCGGCGCCAAAATAAAATGCCTGCAGCACACGATGTTTATTTTCTTGCTGGATTGTTATTGGCTGCGATGTTGACACTGTCCTAATTTCCACCGAGGGTTTAATCCGGATCAGAATGTAAGAACCAACCAACTGTCGTTCGATTGTAACAGGGGAATACTCGACTGTATAGTTGGTTGGTTCTTACATTCTGATCCGGATTAAACCTCGGTGGAAACTAAGCCACTGATACAGTGGTAAGATTCTAATCCAGCTAGCAATCCAGCAGGAAAACAAACATCGTGTGCTGCAGGCTTAATATCACTTAATATTGTATATTATTGGGCTTTACGCACGATAGAAGGAATTAGGAATAAAGAATAAATGATTTCAACCTATGAGAAATCGTGTATTCCGATGTATCCGATTTTTGTTAAATTAAAATCATTTATTCTTTATTTCTAATTCCTTATTCCTTCTATTGTGCGCAGAGTTTTGGAGCGCTGGCGGTAGTTTAGCGATCTAACAAGGAACATTTCAAGTGATATCTTATTTTCTAACCTATACTCAACTGACTGCGCATGTGCAATATCGTTTACTGCACATACACAATTAAATTGCTTTAAAACAATTGTAAAGATGAATGAAAGCTATTCTTATCCTCTCCCGATAGTCAGTAAATAATCGTAGTCATAAAAGGTCATAAAAAGTCATAAATAAACGTGAAATTGTTTTTATTTAATGTGTATGCGTAGCCAATTTTCACTTACATATGTTTTTATTGGAATCAGTTTTTATCTTTATAAATTTAAGAATTATAACATATGACAAATTCAAGCAAATTGACTGAAAATGATTTTTTTATACAAATTGTGCAGGGTCTTTTATAAATTTATTTATAATACATAATATATAGTAATCAAAATACATATATATTTTGATTACTATATATTATATATAACTCATGTATAACCTTTTCCAACAAAAAATTATAGTTAAATATAATTTTCATAGATCAAAAAAAGAAAAAAATATATAAAGATTCTTTTTACATCAATGCAAATTAATGTTTTTATATCAATTCTTATAACTTATAAAGAATTATAGTTATAAGTATTAATATCGTCAAAGATGTAAGTTACATATAATATATATAAAGTTGAAATAATTTATACTATTTCTTTGTTCTTTTCTTCGAAATAGTAGTTTTTCTCTTTTTTTCTAATGCTTCCATGCGCATGTCCTCTAAATCTTCCATATATCCTATAAATATTTAATTTTACATTAACAAATTATTCAAATTATTCAAATTATTTATACGTATGTTACAAATTCTCATGTAAATGCTCATATAAATGAATACCTATTTTTGAAGATATATATTCTTCCTTTAATTGTTGCGCAAAATTACTTTCCATAGCAGTATCATCATCATCATCGACATTTCTATATTTACTCTTATCATAGCCAAATATTTCGCTAATATGTTTACTATAATCTTCTTCATTATCTTCTGGCCCGTCATCTATAAAATCAATCAAATCTGAATCGTCTTCCTCATCATCACAGATACGTCCTGCAAAATTAAATAGGTTTCAAATTATTATTAATTGTTTGAGTTTTAAAATAAAATTCTTTGATTGTATTGCATAATTTATAAATAAAATTACTTTTATTGGATACTTTTTTGATGACTGTGTTAGATTTTGTAGACCTAACATTAAATGGTGGAAATTGTTTTGGTTTAGTATTAGCTAATGTGGATTGTAACTTTAAATCCGAAGGTGAATATTGCCGCGATTTAATGTCTTTGGATATTTGTTTATTTATAGATTTAGATTTAGTGATATTTAATTTGTCACATGGTTCAGATTTTACATTTTCTATTTTATTTTTACTATGTACTAATTTCTTCTTTTCTTCCTCGATAGCGCGTCGCATTTCCTCCAATTGCCTTCTCTCAGCTTCTAACTTTTTCCGTTCTTCTAATAATTCATTCTGAAATGAGCTCTTGTTTGAATTTGATTTTTCGATATTATGTTTACCGTCGAATTTATCAGTAATTTGTTTAGGAATGGTTGTTGCACATTTGGGCGTTTTATTCAGTTGAATAAAAGTTGAATTTGAGATTATAGATTTTTCATTAGCCTTAGAAATTCTGTTCACTTGTGTTTTATCAAGCTTGCTAGATATACTTGTCTTTTTATTCGTCTCTAAATCTTTCTTTTCACGTTGCTCCTTCCTTTCTCTTTCTTGTATGTGTTCCATTTTTTGACGTTTTGTCATTGGTCGTTCATTTTCGACTTTTGGTTTAACTTCTACAACTACAGGTTCATGTTGCATTACTTCGGCGAGTTTTAAAAGTTCCCTAAAACCTATAGATGGTAGCGATGATTTTTTTTTCACTTTGGGTTTTTCGTCTTTGTTTTCTTTAACTTCTTTGACTTTGTTATTAATTTCTTTGTTGTTCTTTTCTACTTTTTCTTCAATTTCAGTTTCTTTTATATTTGAAATATTCGATTTTCTTTTTTTCCTATGTCCGCTACTTTCTTCAAGTTCTTGTTGTTTCAGAGCTTGTTTTACTCTATCCTATAACATATAAAACAATATTTAATTATATAAAATATGATAGAACATTATATATTTGTTTGTTCTTTTCTATTGATACAAAAAATAATTTATTTTTTTCTATCAGAGAGAAAGTATAATAACGTGTAATAAAAAATAATTATTATCATAAAGGATATTTTTTCGAAATTAAATTGTGAACTTTAATATAATAATAGTAATATACAAATAAGTGGAGAAAAATATATATCCGACGCTTAAATAATATTTTTATGTGAATTTTTTAAATTTCCAGTTTAAAACATACTTTATGATAGCTATTATTGTTTTATTACATCTTTTTGAATTGCAATTATATTAAATTATGTAATTTACAGTCTCTTGAAATATTTTCTTTAATTTTTCATAAAAAATACCTTTGTGGATGCAATATCTTTCACTGTTCTTTCGCTAGCACTAAAAAGAGGTTTTTCCGGTGGTAAACTGTTATATTTATTCATAAGTTGATTGTACAATGCAGAAGCTGCCTGAGATTCATATCCATAATCATCTTCATCAGGTTGAGATGGGCCTGTAGCAATATAATAAATTATATAAAGAATTATATTATAATAATGTATATTATAAATATATTTTAAGGACTTAGAGCAACATATCAGTAATATCATTTCAGTAATTATATAAAAATAAAGTTCCAAATACCAAGCACAAACATTCATAGATAAGAAAATTCCTGATACTAATAAAAGAGAGTGAAATAAAAGAGAAAAACAAGAATAAATACATAGATGATATAAAAAATATAATAAAAGAAGATCGTTGAAAGAATAGTTGCGATGAACAAAATAATGCAACAAATATCTCAATATAATCTAAGCTAAATCACATTTCTACTTCTTCTTTAATTATTGTCATATATGCATATTACATTTAACATCGTTTAACATTTAAATAACATTTAACATGAAATAAAAAATAAAATAAACAATTGAATAACGAAAAAAATTGTAAGACATTATGCATATTAAATGCGCAATAAAAATAATTTTATTTACGGAAGAAAAAAAATCAAAGTAATACAACAACATGCATATATGTCTTGCATTAATTTGATAAATATAAATTAAATCACGGCTTTCTCTCTACATTATTATTTCGAAAAAAATTCATAAATATTATAAAGACTGAGATAGAACTAGCAGACTTCATATACTTATGAGTTATCTGGATTATTTCAGAATAAGGCTGACCTTAAAGCATCCATCGCTGTGTAAACCCATTGCGAAATTGTTCTGCCTCGATTTGGGATGATGGATAAATAATATATTGTATTGCTTGTATATCCTGTGGGCAAAAACGTTGCCCATTATGGATAAATTTTTCTATTAATCAAGTTAATATCAAGACTACTTTTGTGTAAATAAACTATTTTTTGCTATAATTTTCATTTTAATGCCTTATAATTCACTATACTTTTACAGTTTTATTACTTTGCAAATTACATATATGATACAATTCTATTTATTTTGCTATTTTTATATTTAATGATACTGCACTATTATTTAGAAATTTAACAATATATTATAATTTCTCAAATGTATTAAAAAGTGCTATACGTTGCAAAAAATAAAATAATTATAATTAAATAAAAAAATCTCTTGGTATTCTTGTGTGTTTGGAACTTTATTTTTACATTTTGTTTCAAACTTATTCCTTCTTATGATAATATGTAATTTTAGATAAAAATATAAAACAAACTCTCATCAAATCTATTTCATCTGTAAAAAAAAATTATTTAAATATGTAAAATATTACACTACCTGCAATAGTAATAGCTGTATTTTCACTGTCAATGGCATCCTCAATCACCGACTTATTCGCTGCTTTACAAACTTTCAAGTGTTTGTTTATCCGATTCTGAGTCTTCTGATCTCGTAAAGCTAACAGATTCTGAAAAAAAGTTAAACTTGTTAAATACTTGGAAATTTTTTTAAGAAAGATCATAGAAAGCTTCTAAACAGGGAAGCTAGTAGGGTAGAGTTTAATATTATAGAAAAATAGAATATTATAGAAAAATGAAAGGTTATTTCCTAAACCTTTTTTTGTTAATAATTTTTTAACAAAGGACAAACGTTGGCTAAAACCTATTGAAGATTATTTAGGATTATGACCTTCACATCATATATATTAAAATCATTAGAGATCTCCTCTAATGTGTATAGTTACTCAATAATACAAATGTTTAGATTTAATCATTCATGCAAATTCAAGGTTTTAATTTATCTGGAAGTAACGTAGCATTGAACAGCTTCGAAGTTACATTAAAACCTGGAACGTCGTGAACAACGTAACGATTATTATTTAGAAAGCTCTGGAGTAGCTGCTAACTTTCGCAATGAAAGTTTTAAGAACCAATTAACGCGTTCTATAATACCATTCGTCCAAGGTGAAGCTACTGTAAACTGTCTATGTTTAATTTGTTGCCCTTTAATATAATCTAACTTAAATCTAAACAGTTAAAAAAAAAGCCTCTTAGAAATCAAGTTACTAACAAATAAATTTTGGAGACAGACGGAAATCTCCTCTCTTCAAAATCAAAATTTTTAATAACTTTTCCTCCAAGAGGAACCGTTTTTTTTTAAACTTTTTACATATGTTCTGGGAAGTATTAGAAGAGTACTTGTCCAGTTTAAAAAAAAGAGGCTCTTCTTAAAAATTAATTTTGGAACACAATCTTTATACCCTCAATTAAATTTTACTTCTCAGAAAAGGAATGTATACTCAATTGAGTCATGACATCATAAATAAAAATTATTTGAGTTTTGATGAAAATGAAAAGCAACTATCTGGAATTTATTCGAGATTTGGTGTGAAACATACCAAGAACGGTTCTGAGAGATTTTACTCAATTATTTTATTGTAAATTCATATTTTCCAGTAAGAATTCATAGTTAAAACCCTTATATATTCCTAGTGCTAGTAACTTACTTTTTATTCTTTTCTAATTCTAAAAATTAGAAAATGTATACATACTTAAAAATCATATAAAGAGAACACAAAATATAAATATAAATAAATTATTCAGACACTAATACATATATAGCAATATTTTATTATGCATTTAACTCACTTCCTTTTTTCTTTTTTCCTCCAAGGCTTTTTGTCTCTCTTCTTCTTCTTTTCGAGCTAAAAATTTTTTGATATTATCGGAAAGGGTTTTAGATTGTTTAGATTGTTTCTTCAGTGGTGCAAATTTTGTTTGGTAACATGGAACAGTTTGCTGAAAAATAAATAATGCTTCAAGAAGAATGATTTATAAAGCAAAAAGCATAATTTAAACTGATCATTACTTAACAACAACGATACTTCACATTCGTCAATTGAAAATATGATAAGTTAGGCCTGTCCAATTTGAGTTCCGGAGCCAAAACGCAGAGCCATCGACGTAAAAAAATTCAATGCATAATTTTAGGACTTCTAAATTGTTGATAAGCGTCACTTAGATGCATATCAATATTTTACAGTCTACGAAATCTTACCTTAAATTTTTTTGCGTCAGTTACTTTGCGTTTTGGCTCCAGAGCTCAAATTGGACAGGTCTGATGTAAATAAACATCATGGTTATTATAAATATAATAAATAAGTATATATAGGAAGCTTTCCAGCTGAGGTACAAATCAACACAAGAGTCATTCTATCTTTGTTTCTTACTGATTATCGAACAAGGATAGGATGACTCTTGTATCAATTTGTACCTCTGCTGGAATGATGATGTTTACTTACATCAGACTTGTCCAATTTAAGCTCAGGAGCCAAAACGCAAAGCCATTGATGTAAAACAAATGTGTCTCTTGCTGGAAAGTTCTCATAGATGTTAACAATATGGACTAACCTGTTTTTTTACTTCATTCTTTTCCGCGACAGAGATCACAGTGGTAAAATCCATTTTATTGGCGACGAGGATTGAGGACCGTAAACCAAAAAATAACCAACTTGCGATTTTACAAAATTGTCACGTGTTTAAATTAACGGATATTCTTCTGGGATCAATTTTCAGTTTAATTATCGACAGATTAATTGTCGATAGGCACGTCAGTGAAGTTTTAAACGTTTTAAATATTTAAACAAAAAGAGAAAGAGCTTTTAACGATAAATAGCGATATTAAAAGCTCTCCGCTTGAACATATTGTTGATAAATATTTCAAAAGTACTCGATCTCCATTGAAGCTACCGAATCACGATGCGAATAAATGCTATAAAACTCTATAAAAATATACAATCACGTTGTCAATACACGCTATAATTGAACTTATACTCGCGCATCAAAACGCACCAACGTCGATTATTAACGATAGATAAGAATAAATAAAAGAGTCTCTCATAATTTTTCACATTTAACGAAGAGAACTACAAATCCTCCATTTTGTGGCTAGGAATGGAAACGATGAAATATTCGCTGATCAATCGAAATGATCGAGTTTTTTCCTTCGATGTATCGAGATTCGATTATTCGTTCAGGGTGCGATTTATGAATCGAACGTACGTTAATGCTACAAACGCTTTGAAGCATTTTTAATTGGTCAGTAAAATTCTTTGTAAAATTCTTTCTTCTAATTGGTTCATCAAACGTTCCAAAGGATTTTTAGCGAGACCTATGGTTGTGTTCCAAATTGGCCTAATTTACATCGTGCACTTGATATACTTACTAACTAGTAACTTTCTATTAAATTATTTTAATTTCAGCAATGTATTTAAAGAATGATGTATTAAATTGGTACAATATATATCATAATGATTAATTAAATACATATACATATATCATGTATATGTTTCAACATATCTCCGAAAAATTAAGATTATTCAATAGAAAGTTACTAGTTAGTGCCCATATCAAGTGCACTATGTAAACTAGGCCATAGGCCATTTGGCAACACTGGACAACACTAGATGAGAGAAAATAAAATCACTAGCCTACTTATAGTCTGCTACGTCCGCGCTGTCAAATGTACTCGTTCACGCGTGTACTGAGTAATTGATGAGAATAAAGTCACGCATAAATAAAGTGACGGATACTACGTGGAAAAGAAAGAGGGACGGCTGCCTGGAGTATATCTTATTACGTTACGTGTCAAGCATGTGGTATCGTGGCAAAGGAGCGGCTTTCGCGTAGCGCCTTCGTCCGCGTATTCGTCGTCTCGTATATGCACGGAGAATGTGTTAAGAAGAAGCAGTTAATTTCCATGATAAATTAAACGTCGACGATATTTCTGCTCGCATCAGGTATCGCCTCCTTTTTGCACCTGAAATTTCCTGTGATTAATTATCATCGATTTACGTTTCGATGCAACTTTAACTTGTTCTTCTCGTTCTGTATTTTATTATTTAATTAGAGTCATTCTCTTGTACTTTTGGAATTTTACTGTAAAAATTAAGATCTCGCTGTACGAAGTGTATTTGTACGCTCGAAATTTTCACAGACTTGCACAGTCAAAGTTTTTTAAGTTTTTTAAACTGCTTCCTCTATTCCAGGATTTCATGGGGCTTTCGATTGCGAATATGTTTTGAAGAGAAGATGCCATCTGAAACAGATGCCATGGGCAGTGTTTTCAAAGAAGAGGAGGATACTGAAAAATCTAACGAGCAACCTGTCTCATTAATGACCTTAAATTCTGAGAATAAAGACTCGATTGTATCTACAAAACATATAGATACTCATCTGGCTAATGCTAATAATGATAAGGTATCTACATCAGACGTAAGAACCAAGTTTTTGAACTCGACTGAAGATGCAGTATCTACGACAAGTGATAGCTTTGTAACGACAATTAATGTGCTTGAAGCAGAGAATTTATATCCCCAATCTAAGACAACAGGTAATGTCAATATCAAATTTGTGAATAATTGTAACTATTCACATTTTTACAAAGAATTTTTGCAAAGTTCTTTTATTTAATCTTTAGATTTAAAGGATGATAATAAAGATGTATTTCCTTCAAAATTTTAGATAGATTTTCAGTATTGGTTAAACAAACTGAAGAAAATGATGATGGTACTACATGCAACAATGCGATACAAAATTTGAGTAAAAAATCAATTTTTATTGCTCATAAAAATTTATCCAGAAAGAAAGGCTTGTTAGCAGAGAATATTTCTGAAATTCATTGTGATGCTTCAGAATTGGCAACCTGTTCTAACAATATTCCAGATGAGAAAGCTTATGGATTTGAGAAGAGTTATAACATTGACGTAGAAGAATGCAGTGACGAATCAAGTGCAGGAAATCTGTGTAATAATAATACAGATGTTTCATTGGATACTAGGCACAAATCGATTCAAGAGACAATACCTTCGCATACTTGTAAACAATCTTTAAAAGATGATGATTCTGATACGAGTCATTTCAGTCTTGTGAATATATTATTAAAAACGTCTAGCAATGACGATAAAAATTGCAAGATAGATCATGAAAGTAATGAAAGTAACTTACCGGCAAATAGATTAACGTCTCTGTCTTTAGATATATCCAAAGAATCATTAAATTCGCAAAGTGCAACTTCAGCTAATTATAGTGATGCAACTAATGATACAAAAATATCTTTAAATATATTAGACAATAATAATAAGAATTTACTTGAAAATGACGGAAATGAATTACCCAGTTCATCTAAACATGTTTGTAAAGAAATGTCAACATCACAAGACATGGGACATGCTTCTTCATGTCATGATTCTGTGAGTATAGGTAAACCATTTAAACTGCCAATCTTAGAAAAAATGCCTAAAACTGCCAGTGTTCAACAATCTGAGGTTGAGGAGAATGCAGTAGCACTTTTGGACTCGTCACTTACTAGACAAAATCAATTGGAAAGAATTCGTTGCTTAGATTCAGAACCTCGTTCGTCAAATAGCAGCGAGGAAAGCAATTCAGATATAGAGTTGCAACATGCGAGTATAAGTAACAATGATATCAAAAAGGTAAATAATACGTATCTTGATTTTTTCACAAGCTATTATTATCGATGATCAAGCTTTAATTAAGATTTTTCAATAACTTTAATTAAGTTTTTTGATAAAGTTTTTATTAAGAATTGATAACAATGTTAAGTTTCTTGTACTAGTTGTTAGTATTATTATGACTCAAGAATGTTTTCTTATAAAAGAACAGATAATTCTTGGCTTTCTTATCGTATTTGATGTATTCGCACTTATGGTCGTGCTTAAAATTCTTAGATAGACATTGTCTATCTAACGAAGACTTTGTTTTGTTTGTAACGGTCGTCTCAAAAGATATCACGCTGATAAGTAAAAACAATGCCTCACGCCATGCTTAGCGCCGAGACACTATTGTGTCTCCAGATAATTACTAACATACCATTGAAGTGAATAGTTATTTGTGACTCTCTTAAATATTTCTTTTGAGTTTCAAAGTTCTCTTGAACGGTTTACTTTTTTGGATTTGTAATGACATCTCAAAGAATATCGCGCTAATAAGTGAAAATAATTACTAATATATCATTGAAGTGGAATAATCATTTGTGATTCGTAAATATTTCTCTTAAGTTTTAAAGTTTTCTTGAGCGGTTTACTTTCCTGGACTTTGACATTCTTGTACCTTCAGAATGAATTTTTTTGCTTTTTTTTACCTTTTGCATTCCTTTCCTTTAGTCTTTCTCTTTTTAATAAATAGAACCGTTATTGTATGAATGAATAGAATTTATTATTCTTCAGCATACAATATAGCCAAGAAAGGGACTTGGTTTACAATTTTCTCTTAGCTTCACTCATCCATCCATACCTTACACGCGCTCTTAATTTACTATTTTACTATTTAAACTATTTTACCATTTTACTATCTTACTATTCACTTATTTCTTCCTTTTTCCTGTATCTAGTTCACAAAATATAAAATCCTATCCTATCTTAACTTATCTTATTCTACTATTAATTTGCACTACTTACACATAAATTATAATCTTACAATTTTTTGTTTCATCCAGTCTTATATTCTCATCTTCGCTTCTCCTTATCGCATAGACCTACACATCTACACATCTATCTTGTACTTAAAGCTTTTTCTCCCTCATCTCTTCTTATTCTTAATATTCACTCTTTCCATAATTAAAAACATTATTATAAAAACGAAACTATTTTATTTTAGAGACAGTGCAGACCCAACGGGATTGTAACAAAGGAAGGAGCAGAATATTATCAGCTGTGGCGTAGCACAGGTGGTCATTTGTCTCCCGAATCGTTATACGAAACTCTCTATCCAATGCCACCACCACTTCCACCAAGAACAGCACATCGACCATTACATAGAAGCAATGCTTTACCAAGCGGGGCACCAGAGTTACCTAAACGACATCAAAGGCATCCAGCGCCATTACATCCTGAGGATTGTTTTGGATTTGAGATTGTAGACGTTGACGAAGCATCAAATCTTAAGGTTGAGATTGTTAACTTTATTATTATGCGATGTTGTTGCATCTAAACTATGTACGAATTATTTTTAATGTTTCAGTTAAGGACAGCAGTTACAAAAAGTATCGCTCTATTAAGTTCACCGAGATCACACAGACAACGAGAAAGGCCGGAATTGACACTGGCTAGTCAGCTGGAGTGTCCGCCTACACCCACACATCGACCGAAACCTTTATGTCCATTGCCTGTATGCCAAACGTCAAACGTATCTTTATCCTCAGAAGAACCTCTACCTCCATGTAAATAAATATTATACTATTATACATGCTTATATTTCTGTTTCTATGCATTTCCGTCAGTGATTAATTGATCAATTGTATATTTCAGCATGGGAAGCGAGAATAGATAGTCATGGCCGAGTATTTTACATAGATCACATTAATCGAACTACAACATGGCAAAGGCCAAGCTTGACAACACGTAATACTGGTTCCGATTTACGAAGACAACAATTAGACAGGCGTTACCAAAGTGTACGACGAACTATTTCGCGTCCTGATAACATAGATCGCGAAGCTAACGGTTCAAACGGCAATCTTTTTGATAATAACGAGCGACAGAATGATCGTACTGACAGGAGCGAATCTGAACTATTTGATATCAGCACAATACCACCGGTATTATTTCTAACACGGCCTGACTTCTTTACCGTACTGCACACCAACGCCGATGCCATGGAGGTGTACAACCGTAATCCAAGTTTAAAACATATGATCAATAGAGTTAGAAGAGATCCTGTAGTTTTTCCAAGATATGAGCATAATAGAGATTTAGTTGCCTTAATTAATGTTTTTGCTGATCCAAACAAAGAACTCCCAAGAGGATATGAATCAAAGCTCGATAGAACAGGCAAAGTAAGTTTTTAATTCTTAGGAAAGAAAAGCTGTGTAATCTGATATAATCGTATAATATTGATCATAAATATTATGATTTCAGAGATTTTTCATATGTCACGCTAGAAAAGCTACGTCTTTTATCGATCCACGATTACCTACAGAAGCTGCTCATATACGAACATTGCTAGATGAAGCTCCCCTTCCGCCACCCAGACCGCAACAATCGTCTGTAACTGCTACTCCTGAAATACCTGTAGCCTACAATGACAAAGTAGTTGCTTTTCTACGTCAGCCTAATATAATGGATATCCTAAAAGAAAGACATTCTGCGCTAGGACAAAATATCGCGCTTCGAGAGAAAGTTAATACTATAAGAGTCGAAGGAACTATAGCATTACAAAGATGGAGTCATGATGTTCCTTTAGCATTATTACTAAGGTAGGAAACAAATGCTTTTATATCTTTTACTGTTATTACACACACACACACACACACACACACACACACACACACACACACACACACACACACACACGCACACACCTGCCCGCACACACACATGTATATAATTTATATACAGTAATATAATAATAATAATAATAATAATAATAATAATAATAATATCATGTTGTTATTTTCAGTTTATTCGAGCAAGAAATAATGTCTTATGTACCTGGTAGTATGGGTAGATCTCCGCTTGGTAGCCCGCATGCATCACCTGGATTGACAAGGGCTTCTGCCAGAGCTCCCGCACTGTACAGAAGAGATTTCGAAGCTAAACTTCGAACTTTTTATCGAAAGCTAGAAAGCAAAGGTTATGGACAAGGGCCGAGTAAATTAAAGTACGTCTCAGCACATATGCACATTCCTCTTCCGGCCAAAAGTTTGGAAATACTCGTGATCTTTTCGCATTTTATGAGAAATTATATCTCAGTGAATAAAAGTCGTAGAGAAGTTTTCGAGCATTTTAAAATACAAAAATAGAGTCTTAAATCTACATTTGAATTTTTTTTCTGCATTTTGTTTCGAAATTACGTAAAATTGAAAATCAATATTTGTAATATTTTTACTTACTTTAAAGCGCTGCAAATTGATGAAACATAATCGACAAAATTTAATATGAAAATATTCAATTTAATATGAAAGTAGGCTTTTTAAGCTTTAAAATGTTTTTTGAAAAAAATTGGTACGATAATTTTTTGCAAAGATATTGAATTTTTTATTGTATAATGCAAAAAAATCGTAAATATTTTCAAACTTTTGGCCTGAGGTGTATCTGCGTGTTTAGTACGATATACATACATAAATACATTTCAAGAAATTTATGGAAAAATCTTTTATCTGTACAGATTACACATCAGGAGAGAACATTTACTCGAAGATGCCTTTACGCGTATAATGGCTGCGTCAAAGAAGGATCTGCAGAAAGGTAAACTAGTGGTCATCTTTGATCATGAAGAAGGATTGGATTATGGTGGACCGTCCCGGGAATTTTTTTTTCATTTATCACGCGAACTATTCAATCCTTATTACGGATTGTTCGAATATTCAGCTAATGACACTTATACGGTACAAATCTCGCCAATGTCGGCTTTCGTGGATAATTATCATGATTGGTTCAGATTTTCGGGTAGAGTTCTGGGCTTAGCATTGGTCCATCAATATCTACTCGATGCATTTTTCACGAGACCATTTTATAAGGCACTTTTAAGGATACCGGCGAGTTTGAGCGACTTGGAGAGTTTAGATCAGGAGTTTCATCAGAGTTTAATGTGGATCAAAGAAAAGGATATAAGTATCGAACCGTTAGAATTAACTTTTTCAGTAACAGAGGAACTCTTGGGACGAGTCGCTGAACGTGAATTGAAGCCAGGTGGGAGAAATATTGCGGTTACTGAAAAAAATAAAAAGGAGTATCTCGAGAGGGTAGTACGTTGGCGTCTTGAGCGTGGTGTCGCAGAACAAACGGAATCGTTGGTTCGCGGTTTTTATGAAGTGGTAGATCCGCGTTTAGTGTCCGTTTTTGATGCTCGCGAGTTAGAATTAGTTATCGCGGGTGCAGCTGAAATTGACCTAAACGATTGGCGAACGCACACCGAATACAGGAGCGGTTATCACGATGCGCATCCGGTAGTAGAATGGTTCTGGAGCAGCATAAGTCGATTTACTAATGAACAACGTCTAAGATTACTGCAATTTGTTACTGGCACCTCAAGTATTCCATATGAGGGATTTGCGGCTTTGCGTGGATCTACAGGACCAAGGAAATTCTGCATAGAAAAGTGGGGGAGACCAAATAGTTTGCCAAGGTAATCTTGTTCTTTTTTTAATCTGTTAATAATAACTGCATTTTAATGTATCCTATATTTTCCATTTTTTTTCCTTTATAAATTCGTAATATCTCTACTTTATTATCATTGTCGTTTCAGAGCTCACACGTGTTTTAATCGCTTGGATCTTCCGCCTTATCCTACGCCCGAGATTTTATACGAAAAGCTGCTGTTGGCTGTAGAAGAGACAAATACATTTGGTATAGAATAAAGCGATGAATTGAATTTGTAATTATAAAAAATTTGTACAATTGACAGGATTATAACTATCCAGATTGCATTTTCTGCTAAAAAGAATAGGACAAGAATTTGTATAGGCCTATAATAGTTTATGAGTTATGTGGATTATTACTAATTCAATTTATTAAAATCGGATATGCGATATAAATAACTAAACAATCTGCAGCTTCACAATCTCTCAGAATTTTTGATTAAACGATATGTTTAATCTATTATGTGAAATAGCCATAATTGAATTCTCTCTTCAAACCTTCACGAATTATGTTGTTTAGTGACTATAAAAGTTCACGCTTGTTAATGCAATCGTTACGTACATACTAGGATCTCGTAAATCTCAAAACGTTTTTTTTTTTTTCAGTTTTTCTGAAGTTAGCGGAGCTAATCTTTTATTTTTTCAAATTGCTTTTGTTCCTATTTTCTATCCTGTTTTTAAATTAAAAAAAAATTTATTTGTCAAATTTAAAGATCTATTCTAAAGCTAGAGCAATTTTAACAAGAATAATGTATTGTAAAGATTATTACTTCTTCAGCGCGAGTTTCTAAAAAAATTAAAGAAATTTAGATAAATGTTGCTATTGTTACCATTACAATATCGCTGTTCTATGTCACTATCTCTTCTATTCTTATTAATACTATATACCTATTATTGATAAACCTACTATGACTGTTAGTGCCATTATTACTCCTATCATCGTCACTAATTTTAATACTAATTATTATTTTGTCATTAATTATTACCACTTTCAAGTGATCAGATCCAGAATATAAAATTCAAAAGATAATATGACATCGTAATTACCTACAGCTCCGCTAATTAAATTTTGTATTATGCATCTGCAATTTTATATATATAATTCAGTATTTTTATTTCGGGGTATATTGAGGTCTGAGTGTAGCACTATTAAAACATTTAATGATGACTGTCACCAATGTTTCTAGTCTATGAATTGGAATTTCACATGCAGCTGCCTTTTAATGTATTTTAACATTCCGAAGAATCTTGTTAGTTATATTAAAAGAGTTTATAGAGCAAGATTGTTAATGCAGAAAAATAAATATTTCAATTTTGATGTAAGCGATTTGAAAAAGTTCGCTAAATAAGCACATTTATCTTACATCTACTTTTTATTGCTTAGATCATCATATATCGTTATCACGATATAATGTACGACATGATGTAGATGTTTTTAAAAACTTTGCACATAATATAAAAAACATTAAGGAATAATTCATACACGAGAAATATAGACTTATGACGATACCTTTTTATTAAGTAAGTAGTACGTTCCCATACAGCACCAAAATTTTTCAGAAATATCTCAGAAATATTTCAACTGAAAAGTGAAACATTTTATAATAGTTGCGAAATATATTTGCAACATTTTTGAGACAGTTCTAGAATAGCAAAATGTTAGCGATTGTTGTGCTTGAAATTTTGTAGAAAAACTGTTGAAAGATTATTGCAATAAAAATTGCAATCTTTCTTAAATATTGCTAAAAAGTTATTGAAATTGCTGAAACCTTTCTAAAATGTGTCAGAATGTTACTGAAAATTTATTAAAATAATTTTAAAAGAATATTTAGATTCCGGAATGAATTCTAACACAAAGCTAAACGAAACTGTACTTTCAAAATACATTAATTTTCACTTTAGAGACCTTAGAGTCCAATTTTGAGATCTTCAAAGAATCATTTTACTAGAATACAGATGAAAAATCTTATCATGTTACATCTTTTATTCTGTACGGATTTTTACTTATGAAAAATAAAAACTCCGTCGCGTCCATTTAGTAGAGTGTCGCATATTGCTCTTCAAATTCATAATATATAAAAAGTTGAAATGATTTTGAAACTTTTCTGAAAACTTTTTGCAAATCGGTGCTGCATGAATTATTATTTATTATTGCTATATATATAGCAAACAGCGAAACTTATGCATTTGTACAGCTATCGTATAGTAATTATATAAGAACGATAAATAAAATACAACGAACATAACATTGTGGTGTTTTTAACGAATAAGTCTATTTAATAAGTATACATCAATTACTTTATACAATTTATTTTATAATTATTAATATTAATATTATTATTATGAAATAATTGCAGAGAGTTCAATTGCATTCTATTTAAATATGAGACCATATTTAATTAACACTGTTATTTATTTCTTAAATAATCTTACATATAATGTGATATAATATTTTAAAGTTATCAATATTGAAAAAAAAATTCCTCCATTTCCGTCTATAATGGGATCAAAGTGTTCCTGTAAATTCAATATTTAAATATATTTTGTATGTTTATTATCTGTATAATTATATTATTTTATTTTAAAACATTATTTTTCGAAAATATATCTATATTTATATACAAATCTCTGTTTTAAGATAATTAAACACTAATGATTGTGATGACACTAAAATATCGAAAGAATGAGAAATCTTCCTATTATTACCTTCATCACAGGATACTATTTCCTTAAATTGGACTGGATATTGCGGCTTTGTTTTTAATCTAAGATTCTTAATGTCATTCTGAAATAGATGCTTCTGTCGCATTTGATTTTCAAGAATACTTTCTAACTTCGTTATATCACTTTTGTATTTCTCCTCCAACTGCAGCATTTCTTCCTGTAATAGCGATGTTACAGGCAATATTTTAATAAATGTGAAATTAAATATTTAACAAATATAAATATGATTTACATTTGATATGATGCGTTTCTTTAACAATTTCTGAAGTTTCGATTGTTCTTCCATTAAAAGTGTTAAGAAACTTAATTTTTGCGTATGTTCCCGGAGCAACTTGTTAAATATGCTTAATTCTTCAACATAATTTTCTTTGATATCTATAATAAAAATATAAATGCGAAATATAAATCTATGAAATTAAAATACATTATAATATTATTGTAGCACAACTTACGCTTGATTCGTTTATTGAAATACGTCATTGTTTCACTTAAATTGGCTTTAATATCATATACTATTCGACGAAGTATTGTTTCATATAATTTATTTAAGGATAAACTCTGGCCAAATTTGTTCATTATTATCTGTTTTATCTCATCTTGCAATTTTTTATTGTTGACACGCATATGATTACAATCGAGTTTAATTCTGTGAAGATGTGCTCGAGCATCTCTGCAAACACAACATGTCTATTTCGTTCATAAGGATCGTCAATATTGGTTATATTATTTATAGGCCTGCCATGTAAAATTTACGTACTTGTGTTTAACATGTAATTCAAGTGTTTCCTCATATAACTGTTGTATTCTCGCGTATAATTTAGACAGGTTTTTCTTATCAAATACTACGCAATCGTGCACTTTAAATGGAATTTGGGACTCGCCAAAATATTGCAGCTGATGTAATTTCATTAGCACCGTAACTTGCACATTGTTTAATTTTTGCTGTTTCTTAAGCTATTGAATAGATTAAGTACGATTACTTTTATATGAAAATTTTTCTCAGAATTCTTTATAAAATTTTTTATCAAATTTTTCTATAAATTTCAGAATTTTTCAGAATTCTGTATAATTTTATAATTTTTTAGAAAATTTCTTAGATTTGTAAAATATGAATTGGAGAATTTTTAAAAAACAAATCTTTCCTAGAATTCTTTAATTATAGTATTACATATGTGAATTCTGAAGTATTCCAAGATTTTTAAGAAGATATTTTATTTCATTCAATAATTTCTAAAGAAAAGAAGGCTCCCGGCGTTACACGGTAAACGATTATACATATCGTTGGAAAAGTATGACCTGGTAGAGTACGAATATCAACGTCCTCAATATTTTCGATACAAATACCATTTCCAGTTCATGGAAAACATATATACTGATATATTTGCATCTTCTGAACACAATGCATACACGACACATAATAGTTTACCGTATAAAGACGGAAGCTATATTCTAATGGATAATGAACATTCTCCCTATAAAATTATGAAAATATTTGTCTAGAAATTTTCATAAATTTAAAACAAAATTTCTTAGAAATATTATGAGAACTTTTTTACCAGGAGACTGTCTTATTAATGGATTAACGCATTAAATATAATACCATAAACATTTGTAAATCATCCTCATTTTCCTTCAAAACACTCTCTACAGCTTTCAGCTTCTTCGTATGAATTTGAATCTCTTTATAAAGGGTCTCTATAACTCGTTGCGCATCCCTAATTTGATGTTCATATGCATATCGTGTTTCTCTTATCGAAAATGCCAAGTCATACAGTGTTTTATCACATTCTGGCGGACATACGTTTTCATCGAAATATATTAACTCGGATTCTTCATCATCATCGTCCATTTCTTCTGAATCCGTTTCAGTCGTAGTACTCTCTAAAGTAATAATAAATCACTATTAATTGTACACTTTAATTATACATACAAGGTGTGCCAAGTACAAATACAGGGTCCAAAAATCTGGATATAATTGAATGATTGTATGAAACATTTTTATTTGATTGTTCTTAAAATACTCTTATTACCATCGTCTTCCTTCACTTCTTTATACTTCTTCTTCGATATTCTACGTAGAAAACGATGGAACTTGTTATCACTTATTTTTTGTATGAAATTGGAAAAAGAATCCTTTATCTGATTACGTAATTCTGTAATTTCTTTCATTTTAATGTCAACTTTATCGGTTATTATCTGTATCTGAAAATATTAATTATTATATAATTCTTAGTCTTACACAGCTAACGTCATTTATGAAAAGTTCGATCTATATTTCCAATGTGCTGTACATTTGGAAGTAAAAGAATTTTTACAGAATATTCAAATATTAATGAAATGTTCAGAATGTTATAACATATATACGAACATTTCTTGTATCACGAAAATCACCTATAAGTAGTACATACTCATCCTCGCTGATAGGAAGTTACGGCGGAGATAAAAGTCATGGTAAAATACGTTAACTAACTGTTTCGGGATCTTTTTACAAATTTTCCTCTAACTCTTACGAAACAAAACTGCCCTTTCTAAAACTTTATTCCCTTAAATTTTATAAAAATTTTCATATTTCCAGTTTTATATAAAATTGGGTAAACAGATTTTTGATCACCGTTATATCTCATCAATCTTGGAACAATAAAATAAAAAAAAAACATTAACTAACCTTTTGCCTCACTGTTGCGACTTCTTCTGATTTAAGATTAACTTGGTCACATAATACGTTTTCCATTGTTTCATACTTTTTCAAGATAATGTATTCTTGACGGAGCGTCAATAAAAATAAATTAAGATTGATATTCTTGGTAACAATGTTCAATCTATCATGTTCTAATTTGTCTAACTTTTTGTCTATATTTTCGCATTTGGTTTGTATATATCTTAATATGCAATCCTGTTCGTGTTTTTTTCGCAATATACGAGAAAATTTCATTTCTCGTTCCCACGAATTCTCGATGTCATCGCTTAAATAAAATAACTTCATATTATTTTGAACAGTGGGTTGGACTTCCATTTTCTTTTCTGTAACAGAAAATAATACGAACTTCTACTAAAAAAGTTTACATATGTATACATATAAAGTTTTTTTGACTACCAAGCAGTCCGCTAAAAATTCTTTCACTTTTTGGAAATTTCTCATCTAGAAGTAGCACATCGTATTCTTCGTCTGGACTGTCTGGACAAACAGATATTATTGGCTCTGGCAAAACTGCTGTTCGTCCTTGCTTCATGTCCGCCTTTAATGTATATTCTTCGATCTACATATGTGAAAAAATTAAAGCCCATCACACATAAGATAACATAAGCTGCATAAACATAGCATAAGGCTGAATGAGCATTTTATGTAAATCAATTTGGCATTTTATGTTAGATACCCATTTAGCAACGTTAGGTTTTTGTGTAGACAGTCTATACTTCTATACGATATATAACTTAAATTCTTCCAAAAAATAAAATATGCCAACACAGGATATCGCAGTATATGTAAATAATTTATTTTGTACTATATTCATGGAAAAGTGTTAGCTCTTAAAAAAATTATATTTTATTAGAGATTTAATTTGTTAGAGCCTATCATTATAATTTAATTTATTGTTCAATTCTTTCTATACGATATAACATACATTATTACATTTTTCTTATCTTATCAATAAAAACTCTACACTAAACATAAAATAACAATAATATTACACCAATATTATACTTTTTCACTCAATGATATAATACATGTACGTAACAGTTACATTATTAAGTAGGAAATTACAATATTTTGAGTGTTATTTTTATTTTGTGAGTAGAAATACATACCATTATTTTTCTCTCGGGAAATTCGACATTAATATTTAACGCAGGAATAACTGGCAAAGGTTTTACACTTTTTAATGGTATCTCGGCATGAATTTTTTTGAGGGATTTTATTAAATGTAGAACTTCCGTATGCAAATGTTCCTTTTCTGTTCTCACAGCTTTCAAGCTTGTGTTGAAAGCTTCTTGCTGATAATAAAGCTGCAGATATCATTAAAAGTTTTTATAAAGCTCTTGATACAGAAAATATATTATATAATATGAAATCATATATATATTGAAAATAAATAAATGAAAGTAAATGAAATAAATGAAAATAAATAAACATTTTTTTATTTGCAAACCTTTTTTCGGCAATTTAGCAGTTCTTTATATTTCGAAAAGAGAGTATCTCGTTCTTCCGACTGCAAATTAAAAACTGAAGATGTCTTTAATTTGTAATCACCGATAGTTCTTTTTGCTTCCTCTATAGCGAGTACATCGTGCGTCTGATTAATAGATATATCCGGCTTTTCATTATAAATAATTTTCCACTGAATAAAACAAATGATTAAATTACAATAGTAATAACAATATTTACTTTTATATTAATATATATAAAGTATACTAACTTCTTTTTCGCGTTGTTCCAGTCTTGTTTTTCGCAAAGTATATTTACGTAACATTTGATTTAATTGAATTCCCAGGCTGGTCTCCATGTCTTCATAATTTATATCTTTTAAGAAATCCAGAATTGGTTTCGTTTCTACTTTTTCAATTTCTTCTTCTATTTTCGCTTTATCTTTTTCTCGGTCGTCCATCTCGTAATGTTGCGTTTTGACATCCGTTATACTACTTACATAATAGACAAAGATATGTTTTAGACGTATGAATTGTTCATAATAGATATTTATCAAGCATACAAATTACCTATTTTCATTCGCTTTTTTATCGGACATATCTGTACGTTTTATCGTGCCAATAGGCAAAGTAACATCAATATCCAAGATGTGTTGACGCAAAGAATATACCATGTTATCTGGTTTCCTGTATCAATATAGGTATCACATCATTCGTGTTATTTTTAAGACTTAAAGACTTTCACTTACGATATTTTGCAAACGACAAATGGTAAACATGTAATAGGTTGAACGAAGTGTTTTAGAAGTTTTTGTAATCCAAGCTCGCTTTTCTCCACTTTAAATGCCAATTTCTCACATACTGTAGACATTTCCGCGTCCAATTCTTTATTTAGATCAGCTATAATTCTAAAATCCAGTTCCAATTCTTTCTGACTTAATTGATGAAACTTTGGCAGTGCATTATTCCTAATATATAAAAATATGCATTGATATATTTTTGTTTAACGTTGCTTAATTAATTACACAAAAAGATCAATTTTGCTGAAGTATCCAAAAAAATCCCGCTATAATCTTGGAAATTGGGGTGAAAATATAAAATTGAGATGAAGATGGTGTGGAGAAGGGGGGAGGGTGAGGCATGTCCAATTTCCGTAAAATTATAGCGAGGTCTTTTAAATACAAACCTGAAAATAATTATTGGTCTACCTAAATAATTATATGGAATGCTCAAGCTGATTGTTAGAATGTCAATATTTTTACAAATCTTTTAAACAATCTTTTATACAAAATTTAAACAATATATAATTTGAATAAAATAACGCAGTTTTAATAATAATTAAAGCTATTACCAAATTTCGATTGGAATAGGAAAATTCTTTAATAAAAATATATTATTATATGCTTCAGCAAAATTGTTCTTTTCACATATATATATATTTGACATTATCTAAACCTTTCTACAATCTTGTTATATTCTTCACTTAATTTAAGTAATATCTCTAAAGTCTGACGTTTACTTTGTTTTGCCGCAGTCTCAATTTTGTTATATTCAGCTTGTTGAATCATTTCTTCCAGACTTGCATAATCAATTTCTTCGATATCTTCGACACTGGTATATGGCTATATCATATCAAAAATTAATTTATTAGAGCATGCATTTACATGAAAATCAGTCTCATTATATTAATTTCAAGTTAATAATGTTTTGAGAAATAATTAATTAATAAAAATGCATACTAAAGATAAAGTCCCTTCCGTTTTTTCAAATTTAATTTGTTCGAATGGCGTATCGTCGTTTATTTCATAAGAAAATAAATTTCCGTCGTATCCACATGTAAATAACATGTTTTGATCATGGCTAAGAACCATTTTTGAGATGTAACCATTATAATTATCATGCATTGGAAGTATCCAATAATCTGAAAGATCTGTGTAATTTTTGGGTTTCCATTTACAAATTCGTATTTCTCCGTGCTCCATTCCCAGAAACAAATACTTCCCTTTTTTACTAACGATAACATAAGATGAACAAACAGTAATACAAAATCAATTTTTATATAAAAATTAATTTTATTTGCACTTACTAAAAGAGACAACTTTGTATTTCTATGTCATCTGCGTCGTATATTGGGATACTTTTAATAGGCTCCTTCCCAATATCTTCTGTAACCTCCGGGCTTAGATATTCGTACATATATCCCGCATCAAATCCTGCCATTGACAACCAAATAATATCCTGACTAATATATTGTGCTGTTAATACTTTGTTTGGTATTTTTGGTATATATATTTCTGGCAATGGTTCTTCTTTTTCTTCTATATCTGTTGAAAATTTAATTGTCTTACTTTAATTTTATCAATTTTATTTCTATATTAATTTAAATTAAATGATAAAATTAGAATACATTATCATTTTATAAAGATAAGTTAATAAATAATATATTAACCAAAAAATGCCTCTTCGGTAATTTCTAGTCCAGGACTTTCAGCTATTAATCGTTCTATTTCTTCACGTCTTTTTGCTATTTTCTCTTTTTTCTCTTCCTCTCGATGTAGGCGTATTAATTCTCTTTGAATAGCAGATTTTACAGAATGAAATTTAAATGCTTTCGGTTGACACTGAACAAGTTCATATGAAGCTATAGTGTATGGTTGAGGTATGCTTGGTAATACAACTTCTACGCAATCACCTTGTGAACATCCAATTAATAATGTAGTTTCCTGTAAAATGGGATTAAATTGAGGACAATTATGGATAATCCGGTGTTAAATTGCAATTATATTATTTACACATTGTGGTTTCCACGTGAGACACGTGATTCCTGAAGGTACTTTGATGAAGCCAATTGGCGTAATGACAGGAAAAGTTTCAGTAATTACAATTTTGAAATTAAACACAATTGAATCTTCACCACCAGTCACCAGTAGGCTGAAATATTTTTACAACTATGTATCTATGGCAAAATTTTGGCGAAAAAATTTTTTTTAATTCTTCATATATAATTTTTCAAAATTTTTACTTAATTTTCTACTTTTTAGATAATTTGTAATTTTTTATAATCAATTTTGAAATATTCTAAAATTTCTCATTCTATAATTTCCGAAAAATTATTTCGTTTTTTAAAAAAAATATAACAAAAAGAATCTAGAAAATAGTTGATCCGATTCATTTCGAATAATTTCCTACTTTACTGTAGTACATACATGTAGTGCATACTACACACTCACAAAAGTTTATTGAAATCAGTGATTATAAAACGAAGACTCTTGTAAAATAGCACTTATTAAAATAACGTTTTTCGTACTTGCATAATGGATTTAGAGACATTACAGTTATTGCCATTTTATGCGGTTTTATGACTTGAATCAGCCTAACATAATCTCCTTTTATATTGTCAATAGTGTTAGCCGTTGATACCGCTACAACAATTATACGAATAACACCACTTCCAAAAGCACAAGCAAGTGTTGATCCTGTTGCTTCAATCTTGCGAATATATGAAAGAAATTTTATACATTATAATTTTATTAAAAATATGTATTATATATATAAAAATATTTATTATATATATGTAGAAAATGTGAAATTCCTTACGGCCGGGGGGGGGGGGGGGGGGAATGTAATCATATGTACTAAAACTAATGTAAGCGATAAAATACCAGAAAATGAATGTAATTTCTCATGTTATTTGACGCTATAGAAAAGTGTTGTAGATATATATAGATTTCAATATATTTCTTTTTTTTTTAAATCAAATAACTTATTTGAACAATTTTTTTTTTAAATTTATTATTTTTTTTTAATATAAAAATATCTAACATTCTATTTTGAACACCTAGTATATATATGTTACAATCTACTATAATATTAAAAGAATGTCTAATTGAAATCAGATGAATATAGATTTATAAAACCCAACTTTTACCTGACATGGAAACCAGACAACTTGACTACCAGTGTCGTTAAATTGGTATGCCAAAATTAACTTTTTTTCTAGATAATTATAAATATGCAACTGCCCGGTTTTACTAAGTGTAGCTACAAAAGGACCCCACGTTGCATTATCCATGTCGGCTATAGCGCCCGCAGGGCATGTAAATATTTTTTGCGGTAGTTGTGTTGTTAAGTCATGGAAATCTATTAGCCAAATTCCACCATTTCCATCCTTGAGTAGAAAAGATATTTAAAAATTGCATAAATATTTCACTCATTTTCTTTTTCTTTATTTTATGTTAAATTTGCTAACGCCGGGGTGGTAACTATCAATGGTTTTTAATATTTATGTTATAGTGGAAATTTGTTACTTACTTGTGCATACCAAAATGTACTCTCTGGATTATCTGGTTTTTGTTTATGTATACACATTAACATTGCACTTGCTCCATCGCTCTCACTGATATGATATTCATAGATAGGTTGAATTTCTAGAAAACGTTTCCTATTGTAGAGATTTGCTTGATCTATAGTTTCATAAAACCAAATTCGAATCCATCCATCCATACCTATACAATTCATTCGTAAAAATTATTAGAATTATCTCATTTAGCCTAAATCTCTAGATATGTACCTATATTCTGACTACATTTTAATTTAAGTATCATTCTGTATTATTTAAAAAATTTTTTTGTATTTATAAGCTATGAAAATTTCTGAAAAAATATTTTAAACTTCTTTTACGTTTTATTTATTTCTTTGAAAATTATAAAATGAGAAATCTTAAAAGTTTTACAATTAGAATATTTTTTAGAAATTACATATGTATAATGTAAATAGTTCTAAAAAAGATGAACTGCACTTTTTCGAAACTTCTGAAAAATATTCTAATTCGTATAAAAAGTCTAAAAAATTTTTTTAAAAAGTCAAAATTAGAACAAAAAAATTCTAAAAAATTCTGAAATTTACATAAAAATTAAAATTTTGAAAAATTTTATAATTGATTCTAAGAAGAATTTTCATCAGACTGTTTTGATAAAGATAAAAATAAAAAAAAATTCTCATTTGAAAATTTCTACATTGTTAATAAATTAATATTTCAATATCACGATGATAATTTATAAAGAAGCTTTTAGAATTATATCTGATTCAATTCTACTGAATAATATGCTTCTTTAATACTCCTGTTGCATTATTTGCTTTTTCTTATTTGTCACCATAACAATATAAAAACCGCAATATTAATATAAAAGATTTTTATACCAACTGATATAAGTTCCCCATTCATATATTCAAATTGTGTAATTGCTTTAGCATGACATGGCTGCTGATTTTTTCTACATATTTCAAGAGTAATTAAGCTTTCTTCCCACAGTAAAATGTTTCCCCACTCGCAGCCTGATACAATCTAAAAACAGTATAATTCTATATTCTAAGTTGAAAATGACTAAATTAAAATATTTGATACATTTGAATAATATATGTTACCTTGCCATCTGGCATGATATATACGCCCACAATGTCAGAGATCTCTGTCTGACCAAATTTACCAATTTCGCCTTTTAATTTAAGCCCAGTAAATGTTTTGGAGATTTTCCAAAATTTTATATGTCCCGAACCACTTGTCGTTAAATATCCAGGTAACAATGGAGATATCGTTATATTGTAAACATCTCTATTGTAAGATTTACATTTTAATGCTATTTTAGACTTCTGCCAATCCCAGAAGGTAATTGTGTAATCTGGATGTCCTCCTTGTGACATCAGCAACAAACCATCCGTACTTCAAAAATATGTAAAATATATAAATTTATATTAGGTGCGCAACTAAGTTCTCGTTGTTATTTTGATGCCATGAAAATAACAGCGAGAACTTAGTTGCGCACCTAATATAAATATATAAAAATATATAAAATATATGTAAAATATTTAAATATTTAAAGTATAAATATATTGAAGCGATAAATGTGATCTTGCGTTTTAAATTCTTTATAAAATACCTATATTTTAAGTGACGATAAGACTTCAACGTGCCATTGTATAAAATTGTCACAATATCCATTGAAGGCCATTCGTAGATTATTATTGGAGGTTTAATACCATTTTCACCAATGGCAATGTGATTAAACATTGGATTTTTCTAAAGAAGCGGCAAACTAATATCGTGAGAAATTATTTGCACTGCATGTTTTCGAAATTTTTATTTTTTTTCAAGAAAAATTTATTAAAAATTAACGAAAAAATGGATTTTATTTTTTACTGCATTTTTGTTTTGACAGGATTCTTTGTATACAAGTTTTTACGTACCAAGCAAGTATGGCTATTGTTTATAATATAGATATAAATAATTAAAGAATACCGTCACATGTCCAATTCCACCACCCATGTATCCTCTTCTAAACCACAGCTTTTTGGTTTCAGTGTTTAAGAAATGTAAAATGTTACCAGAAGCAAAGACGACAACGTCCGGTTCTATCACACAAAGATTAAAATATCTCCGACAATCGTACGAAAATGAATGACTATAATATTATCTAAGAAACATATATTTTCAATTTTGTGAAACTCCTACAGTTATTTCATTACCCAAACAGAACAAGTCACAATTACCTCAAAATAATGTTAGAATGAATCGTGATCAAAAAGTAAAATTATTTTAGAATCATTTTTTAATGTTATTTTAATATTATTCATACGAGGTCTGCGTTCAATGCACCATCGCGATATCAGCAAACATTCGTGGCTCGAAAGGAGAAAAAGAAAAATCTAGCAATCATTTTAGTTGTATTATAAAGAAGGATACTGAAACTGTAAAATGTTCATGGGCACTGTTCCATTCGTCACGCGTTTTGGTCCGGATACGTATTTATTCGAGTCATAAGTTTCTTCATGTATTCTGTTATCATCTCTTTCCCCTTTCCACTCTTTCTCATCATGAAAATCGGATTGTTTTTGCCACTCTTTCGACATTTTATCAGTAAAAAATGTATTGACAATAAATAACTAATAAATATATTTCCGTTTGTATTATCTGGCGTATTAAAACGATCCTGGGAAGTAGATACAGCGCTTTTGCTAATACATATATACTGATATGCAAGGTAAATATGCAGCTTCGAGAATAGTTTCTGATGTCTCCATAGATACGTAGTTTCTGTTTATTCGATAATCTCATTCACTTTAATTCACTCTTGAAATACTTAATTTTAAAACAATGCATATACAAAAAATGATTCTAATAATTTATAAGATACAAACAAAAATTCTTGTCCCTTTCAGATCTTACCTCATTCATTTGAATTTTTTCGCATTTTTAAGACGAAATTCAGCAATGAATTGGAATCGATGAAAAAATATATATGAGCCTTAAATTTTATCAGATAGTAATCTATTCAGTCATTTTTTTTTCATCAGTCTTATCATTTAAATCGAAAATCTGATTTAATCATCTCATAAATAATGAGATTTGCACATTTTTCGATGCTACAACTTGATTAGTAGTGTCGATAATTCATATGATTCTATAAAATTGATATTGGTGTCGCTAGTGTAAAGAAGCTTCCAACCGTCATTTGAAAAAGGCCGGAAGCCGGTATGGCCGCCATTGCTAATGTCCGCCAATGGCCGCTCTTGATATCCCTCAGGTTTCTCTCTGCTGTAACTGAGTCGTGGAAACTTAAGTCTTAGACATGCCGCATGATATAAGAATATACCATGATCTTATTACCATTATCTTATACCATGATCAAAACATTGTGCGTTGACTTACGACTGCAATTCACGTTTCACGACAATTACCATTTTTATGCTAACTGTCCCTATGCTGAGAGGGCTGAAAGGGAATGATTACAAATCCAGAATCCTAAAAGTATAGGATCTCTAAAGGTGACGAGAAAGGATTATATCACAACCACCTATTTATGAGAATATATTAATAATAAGAATAATTTTATTTCGAAAAATATCTCAGAATTTAAACCTGAAACTTCTGATTCCGGGACGTCATATCAAAATTCGATCACGAGATTTCGACAATATTTGACAATATTCCTTGACTAAAGCAATATTTTTTGCAATAAAATTATTCTTAGGTTTAGGCTCTCTTTAATATATTATTATTATTATTATTTTTATAAAAAAATGCTCATTAGCATAAAAAAATTATTAAATTGCAATTTTTTAATGTTATTACTCGAGTTCTGTTCATGAATGCGTTTCAAGATTGGAAAAGATTTCGGCGCACAATTTGCAGAATCAGATATATAAATTCACAAAAATATTTAAACATATGAAAATCACTTTGAGTGAATATAGAGTTTCTTCTTTAAGATAGTATTGTTCTTTTGATAGTATTGATCTTCTTTAGATAGTATTATTTTCTCATTTTTTCTTTCCCGTAGTGCGCTTTAAATTTATTTCATACATATATAGATAAATATAAATACGTTTCATAAAGCATAAAACTTTTATATAAAGTAATGTTATTAAGAATCAATGTCGGAAGCTGATAACAAAACGTATAATTTTCCCATTCTTTTTCGTTTTTTTATGCGAAATTATTGCATGCGCATTGTGTTTTCAATACTTTAATTGTGCATGGAAGGATTTTTAAATTTGTAAATGCAATTATAAAAGATTAGAGAATCTGAAGTTATGGTATAAACAGGACAACAGAATCCTGTTAAATAAAGACAAATGATGCTTACAAGAGCTGTGAACATCAAATCAAATAGAACAATGCAGTCTATATTGCAATGTTGTAATAATATCTCATTGCAATCTTTCTGAAAGGGGACATTTTAATTAATGTTACTACCACGTTGCAGCAATACATTTTACAATATTGTTGCAATCCTCCAATAAAATATTTCTGCAATCTTTCTGTGCTCTGGAGATCAAAGCTTTAATGTTGTCTTTAAAATATTTTTATAGATAATAAGAGAATAGTGTTTTAGATAATAAAAACAAGGTGATAGTACAATGAATCAAATTCGTTTATTTAAATTTATTTAATTTCAATAGAACGCCGCGTATGACTAATGATACGACAATGATTTGTAAAAACAGAATGTATTAAAAAACTCGATCCTTCAATATAAGTCGCTAATCTTTAGGTAGGAAGATTCCTCAGCGTAATATTTTTTTTCTTGTAATTACTAATTGTAAGTTAAATTTGACAACACAAATCGAGATAAGATGGAATACCTAAATAAGTGCTAAACGTACGGTTGCGATCATTTTAATTTACAAGTGTTCACTGTATGGTTCATAATAATAGTAATAATAATGATAGTATTTTATACAACTTCGCTCTCATTGATCGTCAGATAAAAACACGCGCCTTCACGTACACATCATCTTCAGAGCCTGCTTGCGACGATACTATTTTATGCAAATTATTCACATATTTCAAATTCGATCGCCCCTTTCCCCCCTGCATGTAACTATAATATCGACGTATTATTCTTTAAAGCTCTACACTGATTTAAACATACATACGACAATCATTTATATGATTCATTGCAATAAAAATTATTCTTTTACATCGATCACAAACCCAATGATACCTTATACACAAATCTTATCTCACGCAGATCACCAAAAAGTTTCCTATTCACTCACGCCCGATAAAGTACACTAACTCACCAAGTATTCAGTGAAATCATTATTATATGTATAATGATCAAATAAATGCATTAATCATCTAACAAGTTAAATAGGTCGCGCTGGTTTATATATATTTATATAATTTTTTTACACGGTTTTGAATTATTCGGATTGTTTGTTAGATATATTATATACCTGTGTGTGCATTCTCTCTCTCTCTCTCATCTAGTAGATGTAAGTAAGTTTATCACTCGCGCACGCGTCTCATATCACTGTATACGTTCCATCATTTGTTATCTTTCGAAAAAAAAGATCAATTTTATTGGCATTATTGCTGAATAATAATGTATCCTCGGTTGTATGAACATATCATTTTGACTGAATAAAAAGTATGGAACAAGAAAAACTTTCTTTGTATTATTTATATTATAACAAATTCATGTATCAATACATTAGTATAAGCTATCACAAGTAAGCTTACATACATACATACATATCCATATCCATTCGACAAGAAATTTAAATGGCCAATAGTGTGCACAAAACAATTCTGTGGACTTATAGCGTTTCTCTTAACTCGCATAGAAAAAAATGCTAAAACGAAACTTAAATATAGTAGTATTATAGGTTTCGTGGAAAATTTTATATAGAGAAAATTCATCATGTATGAAATATATATATATATATCGAATCATTTGAGGGTAATTCTCAAGACTGGTTACTTTTGCTATATCTATCATTTTTTGTGTAATTCTAATTATTTGGGAATTAATTTGTGAACGTTTTTGTCTTATAGAATTATCATTTTTTAAACAATCGATTTTCTCTGAGAAGCAACCTTTTATTTCATTACATGAAATAGCATCGCTAGCAGGCAATTGTCCTATTATCCACAACGGAAATTCGAATTTCATTTTTTTTTTAGAATCCTATAACAAACAGTTCACCACGTTTTGGGCTTACTTCCCTAACAAGGGTGTAATTTCTTTTTGCAGACTCGGTTTTAATAAGTATAATCAATATTTGTCTATTTTTTATGGTGATGTCATAAGGATAATTACAGCTCAAAGGATACAATAATTATTTTTTAACAGTGTTTCTCATTCAGATGTGCAAAACATGATAGACAAGGACTATGGTAATTCAGTCCTGCATTTCTTCTGGCATATCGTGAGGATTAATAATGCCTGGTACCGCCATTTGCTGCCGCCTTTTTTCTTCTTGGGCTAGCCGTAAAGCTGTTTCTCGTTCCTCCAAATAAAGCTCAGAATCATCCTCACCCGTATATTCCTACAGATAAAAACAATTTTTTTAAAACTTAAGAAATAACTTTAAAATCTGATAGCTATTATTTTGTCTCATTATTTATAATCTGCAAAATAATACTAACTATTTCATATATATTTTTAGATAAATGTACAAGCACAAAATGTTGAATATTACTTACTTTGATTTGCACGAGAAAATCTCTGAGGTGTTCCTTGAATGCGTTGATATCTTGATTAAGATGGAACAAACCTTGTACAGTTATTTTAATCTGATTATCGGTTAAATGCGGAAAGGCTGCTTTAAGCAATCTTGCAACAAATTCTTGTATATATAAAGTATTATCAGGCACAGGGCCGAGCGGCACCTGAATTTTCCCACGTTCAATCAGTGTAAACATATAACCGAGAATAGTCGCGTGCATAGTCAGGCCTGTACACATTAATAAAATCAAATACATAAAAACAATATATATTGATTAATATTAATGTAAATATTAATTAATCAATGACAATAGTATTATTACTTTACCTGCAGTGTGTGATGTATCTGTGACAACACTGAATACATGTTGTAGAATATCCGTAAAATATGTTTGATAAAAACTTTGACCTGCCTGTTCGTGCTGTTCAATATTTAATAGAAGTTGATAAAGAATTTGTAATCCTGTATCAGCTACATTCCTCATCGTATGTTTAAAAGCCCAAATAATCGAGTCAAGAACCAGTTTAAATTGAGCCGGTGGAATTGAAAGAAATGCAGGGAAACAATGAATATTCACCGCCTGAATTAAAAAATAAAGATAAAATAATCTTCAAGTATAACTCGGAGGAATATTTAATCATATAAAAATAAGCAAATGGATATTGCTTCACTTACTTGTAAGAGGAGGAAAAAATTTGTTCTATGTTCCGGAAATTCTTCAAAGTCTTTGTTTATCATTTCTAAAGTACATTCAAATACTGCATCAAATATTTTGGGCACCTCGCTAGTGATATGGGCTTCTAGTTTATTTACTATGGTGGCCATAGCACTAAGCACTTCAGGCTCTCTAGCACAATGAACATTCGTCTTTTGATAATCCAATAAAACAGCATCTAGTAACGGTGGAATAAAGTTTTCCAATACCTATTAAAGAAAATCCCCATAAGTATATAATGTATAAATGAAATAAATAAGGAGATAAATTTGAATTTTTAGAAGGACAAACGAAAAATATACGAGTTTTATGACTAAGAAAACTTACCATTTGATGATCATTCGTCCTGTTCACCCAATCCGATATTAATTTCAATGTTTCCTTTTTCACTACTCTCATACTCTTGATTAAAGGTTGTTTCATTACTATCTCACCATTTACAGCAATCGCAGCACTTATATTTTCACTCATAACCTAAACAAATGTAAACAAATGTAAACTTGCATTAAGTATCAATTACTATCGAAAATTTTTATATACAAGTAGAGGAATGTACCTTATAAACATTCAACATATCTAAGTATATTTTCCCTAACTGCATCACATATGGATGCCCAAGAGCTTTACAAGCTCTAACATTTGTTTTTAAGATGCTGGCGAGTTGTTTCACGGCTTCTTGGTCCTTTAAGACATCTACATTCTGGTGAAAGATATTTATATTGAAATACAATTGCATTATATTAGGTGTTGGAATTAATTCGTAGCGTTTTTTAATGAAAGAATGTTATTTATTTCACATGAGCATTAAAAAATACATTAATGAAAGTACTTCCCATCACTTGTAAAACGCTACGAATTAATTCCAACACCTAATATATAAATATAAATCTGTTTTCTTATGATTAACACAACAAGATACCACATACCTTAGATGCTTGACTAATAATGTCATCCCAAACTTGATTAGGGAGAAGCATGTATTTCTCGATTAACTGTTCCTGCACTAAAGTATCAGCTTGAGCACTTATCATATAGCCAACTGCTTCATAGAATGTATGTACCTATTATACAACATTAGATTGTAATTGGACAATATTACACATTACATTAACAAATATGTAAAATAAATATTACGACTAATCTTACTTGTTGTGTTTGAAGATCGCATATGATTGTGCTAATTGTAGAAAGAATTTCTTCAATAAACGGCATTGCTTCCCCTATTTGTACAGTAACAAAATGTCGTCTGCATTTCAATGCTATTTTAATAAAAGTATCGCAGGCCATATCTTGCACTCCATCGTGCGTCTCTAAAACATGAACAAAGATCCATTTATTTATGTTCAAATTGTATTATACAACAAAATGTTTCCATAATAAAAATATCTACTTACCATGCATAAACTCAAAAAGTTTATTTACAACAGTCTTTAAAAATTTCCAATGGGCTCGGAGAAACCGTGGATACTGGCCAACAACATACATGATATTGCTGGCAATTATAGCTTTATTATCTTTTCCCTTTTTTTGTTCACACAGACCAAGTAAATCCTTGATTACAGTTACTAAAAAACGTTTTTCATCCTCTTCATGCATAGCCCCCGAAATACTACCTATTGCCCAACACAACTAACAAAAAAATAAAGACATAATAAATATAATATTATTCTCGTCTTTCATTCAATACATTTTATTATTTATAAATGTGAATAAAATACGTATTTTGAAAAAGACAGTTACCGTATTGAGATTCTTCCAAGACCATTCTGTACCGTTAACTTGATTTTGCAGTTTCTCTGTCATTACTCTCTCCGTATCCAAATAATCAAGATGAGTAAGATATACAAGAGTCTCTCTCATATTTTTATAGAGATTAATAGAATCAGTATCTTTCATAAATTCTCTGACAACCTCGCCGTTTTCATTTTCCACAACAAGTACTTCTTCGGGCTTCGCCATTCTGCTGATCATAATATAACGTACTTTTGTTAAAACTTGACCATAAAATAATCTCCGAGGTGGAACCGTCATGTTTTTAGACATGAAAAGCGGCGACGAGGTCACGAAAGGATTCTCTTTGTACAAATCAGCTGCTAATCCATTCCAATATTCTAAACAGATTTTAAAGATTTCAACCTCATCGACTTCAGAAATAAGAACGAGATAATGTAATGCCTTTACTAATATCTCATTCATTTGTTTTTTTTCTATTAGATCGCCATGATCTTTTAGATAAGTGCAAAGAAACATAGCTAGGTTCTGAATAAAATTTTGTTCTTGGTCTTGACCAGCCGCGTATGCTTCACGTATGTTAGTTTCCAGCGGAAGCATTAGTTCCAATTGCTCCATCGTGTTGATAAATAATATAATAAACATATCATCATAATTCGGCATAATGGCGACGACTGCTGCGATTTCAGTTAGACATTTTAGAGTAACGTTCCGAAATATTGGTACGTTCAAAAACTGTAAATTGAAAACATAGATTATTATAAATAATAGCAGAGCCACCAACTCGTATTTAAGGTTTTTGTTCATTCACCACTTATATCAGATTGTAATACCAGAAACTAAAAATTCACAATAAAGATTCTTATAAAATATATTTATATAAAAATATGTTTCAATAAAACAATACTTACAATTTAGTAGAACCAAATTATAAATTAATTATTTATAATAAAATTTATTATTTTTTTAATGTTAATTAATACATAAAAATAAATACACAGTAAATATACAGTAAATAAATATACACAGTAAATATATCTAAAAATGAGTTATATAAAACCAAAAATGAAATGAGCTATGTTCACAGATATAACAAACTGTCAAATTAAGGGAGGACATCTTGAACAGTCAAAAATGCCTCTTTTTATAAACTTTATTCAGATAAAATTTCAACTAATATTTTACATGTATATTAATAAGAATATTGTTATTTAAAATTTTTAATTAAAATTTTCATTAATATACGTTAAGGTATTGGTTAAAATCTTGTAAAGTTAAATCATCAAAAAAATTTGTATATAATAAGCATCTTTTTAACCTATCTGGATGTATGTCCCTCTTTAATAATATAAGATAATAGAAATAAATCTGATTTAATTTCTCTCTAAAACAAAAGTTTTTGATATATTTCATAAATCTATTCTATCAATTGCAAATTGTTTTATTGAAAAATAAATATTGAAAAATAAATTTCTATTCAAATGTAATTTACAAAAATTTTTGTTTTCTTACTTTTAACGTCATAATCTGAGAGTAAATAAAAACCTTAAGACGAAAAGTAATGAAAAAAATATACACAATACCTTGTATATTAAAGTAGTTATCAATTTTGTTTCAAAAATATAACCAAGTGGAATCCAGTTTAAAAACCTCAGGAGCGTCTCTAATGTGACTGCTACTAACGGAACATTTTGTGAATTTTCCATCACAAACTGACAAAGCTGGAATATCTGTGAAAATTCACTGCACATTGTATCTTTTAAGTGTTTTGCCTTTGTCTGAGTGAGTTGACCACTAGAAAAGTCGAATACTTCCTCTGACAAAAGTTTTAAGATAGTCATATTGTTTTGACAAAGACTTTCGTTAGTTTTACTTGCACCAACAATATCACTGATAAATGATTCCCAATTTTTTGGCCACTCACGTTTTAGTACCTGACAGAATAATATTGTATTATATAATTGATATTTCATAAACAAATATATCAGAGAAATAATTTTTACTCACTTGTACAAGGATCATGTTAAGTTTGTTAAGATAAACTTTGGAAGCTTCCATCGTCTCTGGATCACTGCTTGTTTTTATGATAAGGCCTACAATGTATTTTTTTATGCCTTCGCATTGATTTCTCGGCAATACTTTCCATCGTGTCTTTATAACTTGTTCCAATATTTGCAAACCATAATATTTTGTTTGTTGATTCTGAAGCAACAATATAATTATTTGCAGAGATATGTATACTACTATATATATATGTATATGCAACTACAGATACAAAAAATATTTGTTGACATTTACCTGTGAATATTCTAGAATGGTATCTACCCGTGTCCAAGCATTTGGATGTTCTTTAAGAGTTGTTAATACTTCTTGGGCAACTCTTTGTTGCTCACCTATCCCAGTGTACATACATCCTACTATATTGTCGAGAAGAGTTATATCCAATTTCTGATTAAAGTCCAATAATTTAGATGCTTGCTCAGCCAAAGTTGCCATTGTATGTATCTTAACTGTATGTCCTTTTGTATGTTCTACCTTTTAAATAAAAGAGACACATAAAATAATCTTGCATTTAATAATATACTTAGATATATTGACTAGCAAGTAGATGGATATGGTTGATGTAAATTTAAGTTTTGTGAACCTAATAGTGAATTTGGTAGCATACACTAATGTACACTAGTATACATGGATGAGTTTGATTACATTGCGATTGACTGTAAGCCATAATTTATAATGCTTATCCAGTAGGAAAACTTCAAGTTCAATTCACTAATCGCTATGATCAGATGTGGTCAAATGATGTGTTCCTAGTATATATTACAATCATTGTATACAAATCAAAGTAAGAATGTATGTTTAATGTAAGTATATAAATGAATAAAACTGTAAAATCTTTAAAATAATTTATTGTACTATTTGGTAAAATATATACTTTACTAGACACACATTTTATCATTTGAGAAATTTCACATTAATACTCAGATTAAATCAGTGTACAATCATTTAAAAATACACCAGTGTGCATTAATGCGTTTAACCGAATTTGTTGTTGAACCATTTTAAGTTATAAAAGTGAAGCAAGATAGATACAACATATCCGATGCTTCAAATTCCTAAAGAAATGGACATATTGATTTCGACGTATATAAGAGTTTTACTCTAGATATAAATTGTTCTCCATTAGAAGTTTAGCGCGGAGAAGTTTTGAGATTGTGCGAATTTATCGAAACGGCAAACGTAGAGCAACGATACTCCAAAATAGCCGAGGGTGCCGTTAGGAACTACGTCGCACGTGTTCGCGCTGCGCCCACAAAAACCCGAGAGGGATCTCCGCGATTCGCGGGGAACCGGAGCACAATGAGAATTAAGACGAGGGGAAGGATTATTCCTCCTCGTGACGTGCCTGTTTGCGAAAGGACCGCCGATCCGCCGCCGCCGATCACTTGATCTAACCTACATTTGACAATCGGAAGCAAGGTTATGTGGATCGAGCCGCGGATGGAAATTGTCACGCGGACGGATGGGATAGACAAGTTTGACGTTCGGGCGAGGACGCAGCGGTACGTCCGCGGAGATGGCCGCAGACGTACCTCACTCACGCGATCCTCGGCGTCCCCGAGAGTCGGCTGCCCATTCATCCGTTGATTGCGTCGTCAGGAGCCCCCCCGAGAGTGGAGAAGGCGCCGCGGGAAAACGACGCGCGACTTACCGTGCTCACTATCATACACGTACTCACGCTGTTTTTGGAAATTAAAAAAAGCACACGTTCCGCGCCGACGGTCGAGCCACTTCGGCGCGAATCACAAGCATAAAAGGGTCAAATACACAACCGCTGATTCCCGCGTACGACCACCAACTTTCGTACCTCGTTTCACGCACTCGTCATTCCTCCTATCTATGTCGTGCCTTTTCGCTAGCACTCGTGTCGTGCGCTCTCTCTCTCTCTTTCGCTCTCCCTCTCTCTCTCTCTTTCTCTCTTTCCCTTCCTCCCACTCTCACGCCGTCTCTCGGACTCTCGCACGAATCCCTTCGTCTTTCTCGCTCTCTGCTTCCTACTGCTACTATTGCGACGGTCGCTAGCAAGGCTGAGCAAGGCAGAGCAAGACGAGGATCGACTTTACGGAGAGGTTCATACGATACCCACCGCCCAGACCGTTCTTCGTCGCAATCCTGCGCTCTCAACCTCATGCGAGCAACGTTTTTCTCACGTTAGTTAATTGGAAACACAGTGTCGGAGGCGTTCGCATCAACTCTATTGCGTCTTGCGTCTCTTTCCGAAAATCCAACCTCAAGATTTTCGAAAATAATAACAAGATGGCCGGAAAAAGTTTACGCGGTCATTGCGGACAAACAACGATGGTGATTGGATTGGCCTTTCAAGGCTCGGCCAATCACCGTGGAAACCTAGCGACAGTTTCGGAGCATTTGTATTGGCCTTAACCAAAGAAAATCGAGGGAGAGTGATAGCGGATAGTGTTCCCTTTTCTGATTGGTTCAGTTCAACTTCCGTAAATGTGTATATATGTATCTTGGTCTGTTTTCTGTTCCTGCACTAGTCTGTTCTATTGTAGAATTCTCTTTCTCGCTTTAGGACCGGTTGTTCCATCTTTTGATAAATTTTACCTGTTAGGTAAATTTGGCAATCGCGCATGTAATTGGCTAATCTTGCTACTTACCCAATAGGTAAAATTTATCAAAAGATGGAACCGGGCCTTAGACCGGAATCACGTATTGAAGAATAAAATTGAAGATTGAAAGAATGAAGTACTAGATCAATTAGAACAAAAGAAACCAAAACTTCTTTGTCCTCATTGGTGAAATTTCAATCTTTAATCTTTAATCTCAATCTTCAATGCATAGTCTGATTCCGGCCTTAACAAATATCAAACGTATATCTATCACACTTTAAGTTCCAAAAGTGTACACTAATTCAACCACAGAAAACAGACCTTATATGTGTGTGGTGTGTGTGTGTGTGTGTGTGTGTGTGTGTGTACGTTTACTAATGATTCAGGCAAGTATTCGGAATTTACGATAGTAGCGCGAATTTGATATAATAATTTGATATAATTGGCAAAAACCAATCATATTAAAGTACTAAGCACTGATTGGTTAGTTTTCTCTGCTGAACGCAGCCATTGACTGCTACCGGCAATAAATTTGAAACGGCTATAAAATTAGATACACACGCATCTCATTCTATTTTATGCATCTATTTCATTTTATTTTAAATATCCTGAAAAATATGGCGACCAATCAAAAATTGTCTAAATGATGTCCAATCTCTTTTGAGGACATAATACGATGAGCGACGAACGTATCCAATGAAAGCTCTGTTTTTTTTTCATATGACGATGTAAAACTGAGCTCTCATTGGATATCGCTCATCGCTCGTCTTGTCCAGTAGGCCTAGGTAGTAGACATATGTCAAATCATTTAATATTTACGAACATATGCTTTCGTCTGCAAATATTAAATATTAACTTATATTTTAAAGAGGTTAAATATTTTGTCTGTTATCAAACGGTGAGCTGAAAATGATAGCTTCCGATGGATCCGTTCCACTTTCCCCTGATTCTATCTGACTGATGTATTCCTTCTTCCCAGTAACGTCATCGGAGTACCTGAATGTTGCTTTCTATAGAACACGTGTTATCAAATAGGTTTTTCATTTGGTTTGATTTTTCAGACTCTTGAAACTCCCTCAACTAGATTTTAAAAGACTACATTGAAAGGTAAATTGTAAATTAATAATAAGCAATTGAATTTTGTTCACTGTTAAAAGATTTCCTAAATATTTTGATAAAGTACATGCTCGGAGTGCTTTTGGATTTAAAAGGAATGTTTTGGTTAATCTGTACGAAAAATCTATTTTTGACTAAAGAAGTGATGCTTTGTATTCCTTCGAATTAGAAATGGCCAAGAGAACACAACCAACTTGGCATCTACCAGATAGAAAGGATGCCATGGTACTGCGATTGTACAACAGTTTGACTAGAGAGAAGGAGATATTTGTCCCGCAGTTTGGAAATCGTGTTTTGTGGTACAGTTGTGGACCTACTGTCTATGATGCATCTCACATGGGTCATGCAAGGTACTGATATTGCTAAATTGTATGCTTGAGCATCTCTTATTCTCTCTTTCTCTCATTTGATATAATAGTTTTTTTATGAAACAATTTTACTTGGCATATTTTTTGATAGTATATTTATTATACAATTGTACATATATTTGAAGTGTTTTAAGTATCTGATAAATATTCTACTAATAGAATAGAAGATACCTTGTTATAATGACATATGTTGTCAAGATCACAACTCTGAGTAACTTTCAACAGGTTATTAAGTTATTGCTTGTTATTTGATAAAATAAAAAGTTATTAATTATCAAAGTTAATTATTTTTTCTGATATCTTAAACAGTAATAAAATGTATGTAAATTTTTGCTTGGGAAGTATAAACCTGTGTGAAATCTCACTTTACATTATAAAATGTAATATGTGGAGAGACAGTGAGTTTCACTTCCTTCTCTTCTACTAATAAAAATTGGACACAAGTTTAGATTAAATTTTATTTTTTATAGAAAATTATAAACTCATACAAAGTAAGGTTTCACAACTTGGGGTTTACAACTTTTCAGCAAGATTCAATCTAAAGCTATGCGTCTGATTTTTTAATATTGGAGTCCCTCCTGTAGGGAAGATGAAATCCATTGCACACAGGCCTATACATTCCACTCAGAGTGAGGTTCCACATAGGTTTCTATTCAAAGACATAATTTCTTAAAAATTAATTTTGTTATGAATTATTCTTTTTTTTTGCATAATAAATAATAATAAATATTTTATATGTAGACAGTCAAGATTGTATATTATATAATTAATAAACTCTTGTAGATGCATGTTGAATAACACAAAGTAAGATTCTTTAACAAGTGAAAGTATACTGATAGTGAATATGATTGAACAAGAATATCACATTTGATCAAAGAAATTAAAATAATTAAGAATAGAATTAATTCCTTATTTACTTTTTAAATATATATAAGTGAGATTTATTAATTTTCTTTTTGTTGATAATTTTTTAATTAATAAGCTATAGCTGAAACTTGAAGGTCATTCAGTCATGATTTTGGCAACATATGTCAAAATTATCTCGGAGGGAGTTTATCTCTTCCCTGCTTCAGTTATATTTAAATTCAGTATATTTATTAAACGTCTTTCCAAGCATATACATATATGTATGTGTTTTTTGCAGATCATATATGTTTTTTACAGATCATATATATCTTTTGATATTCTGCGTCGTGTACTGTCAGATTATTTTGGATATGATATCTTATACGTGATGAATATTACTGATATAGATGATAAGATCATAAAAAGAGCAAGACAGAATTATCTGTATGAAAAATATGTGGAAGAAAATCACAGCCTTAATAGTATATTAGATGATGTCAAAGAAGTAATGTCTAATTTTGAAAATGTTGTAAGAACTACAAGTAGTGCCGATAAGAAATGCATGTTAGAACAAATGTTGTATAAAATAACAAGAACTATCGAAGATCTGCAGAAGGCAGTAAAAGAGAAGGATGAAAAAAAGATTATAAGGTTTCAAGACGTAAGTATTGCTTAAGATATACATGGTCTTCAAAAAGTTTGGAAATGTTCAAATATTTCGAAAACAATCGACTATAAAAATATCTAAGGAACAAAGTTATAGGGCTAAATAAAATGTATTTAACCATACAGGCATTATTGAAAGAGGCTAAAGATCCTTTAGCCGACTGGTTAGACAAAATCAAAGGTAGCACAATTACGGAACATTCCATATTTAATAAAATATCGAAACATTGGGAAGCTGAATTTCATAAAGATATGGACGCTTTAAATGTAAGATTTGAATTTTTTTATTGTTATTTTTAAGACTAACCTGGTTTATAACTACTATAATTATCTCACAAATCTTTTAGATATTAAAACCAAACGTACTCACAAGAGTTAGCGAATATGTAGAGGAGATAATAACATTTATACAACAAATAATAGATAATGGATATGCTTATGAAAGTAATGGATCAGTATATTTTGACGTAGACAAATTTGATAAACAAGAGAAACATTCTTATGCCAAGCTTGTACCAGAAGCGTACGGCGATACGTCAAGCTTAGAAGAGGGAGAAGGTAAGTTTGAGTTAACTGCGTTTTTTTTTTAGATAAAACTGATCAATGAACGCTTAGTGATCTTTTCATATGATTGGTTTTTATACTTGGATTCAGGGAAGAAAGGCAAGAACCAAAAAACTGAGCACTCACTGATCAGTTTTCTCTGCTGAACGCGTTATCTGTTACATATTTGATTTAAAAAAATTTATTTTTAAAAATAAATTAACTTTTTCTTTTTTCTTTATTCTATTAAGGCGATTTGAGTACTACAGCAGATAAACTCTCTGAAAAGAAATCGGTAACAGACTTTGCACTTTGGAAATGTTCAAAGGCAGGTGAACCTTGGTGGGAGAGTCCTTGGGGCAGAGGACGTCCAGGATGGCATATTGAATGCTCGGTCATGGCGTCTGCAATTTGTGGAGAAAGTTTAGATATCCATACAGGCGGAGTAGATCTTAAATTTCCTCATCATGATAATGAACTTGCGCAAGCAGAAGCATGTTTCAATAACTCACATTGGGTTAGATATTTCCTGCACTCTGGCCACTTGACTATAGCTGGCTGCAAGATGTCCAAATCGCTAAAGAACTTTGTAACGATACAAGACGCTTTAAAGAAATATTCAAGTAGACAACTCAGACTTGCTTTTCTTCTGCATTCATGGAAAGACACTTTAGATTATAGTGATAATACTATGAATATGGCTGTACAATATGAAAAATTTCTTAATGTGAGTACAAAATTTTTTTATATGTATCATAAAATATTTTGATATGATATTATAAACTTAAAATGATATTATGTTCGCTATAGGCGTCGCGAGTTCACTGCTCGTGCGACACCTTTATATTCGCACACGCGATCGCACACTCTTGAGCTCAATAACTCTCTACACGCTTTTATAAAAAGAAACTGAGTAGTGTGATGGTATAATTCATTATTTGTTTAAAAAAACTGATTCTCAAAAATAACTTGTTACTGTTACCGTTATTTAAAAATTTGATGGAGTCAAAAAGATGAAGCATTACGCATGATGGAATGGAGATGGGCGAATTTTGATCAATTGCGTAGCATTTCAAGATTATGATGGAATTACGTATGCTAACACAAAAACATCGTGATTATTTATCGATTTTTAGGAAGGATAAACATAATTCTTTATTCATCTTTATTTACAAATGCACGCAAAAATTAACGTAAATTTCTCGTTTTTGATGTCACGAATATAGCTGTGATGACTACTCGGGAATCTTAAAGTGAAAAAATATATTGAATTGAAATTGATTATTAATCGTTTTTGCAGAAAAAAATTTATGAAAATCATGTCAAAATTTTTTGACATTCCAAAATCAAGCGGCTTCTTTAAGTATAAATTTTACTTTTAGAGAGAGAGAGAGAGAGAGAGAGAGAGAGAGAGAGAGAGAGAGAGAGAGAGAGAGAGAGAGAGAGAGATTGCAAACATTTTTTAAATACTTTTCGCGGAATTATATTTATTTGAAATTTGCGAAATATTTATAAAATTTACTTATTGCAAAAATTTTATTAACAGGTATATTTGAAATCTTCATAATTTTAGACTTACATATTTAGAAAATAAAATTTCTGTTTTTATTTTCCAGGAATTTTTTTTAAATATAAAATGTAAGATTAGAAGTTTGGGAACAAATACTACTACTACTATTGATAGTTTTATTAAATGGTCTAATTTGGAAGTGAAACTCAATGAGAAATTTTATCTTGCAAAGCATTCTATACATAAAGCATTGTGCGGTAAGTCTTAATTATTTCATAATCATTGATAGATTACGTGTATGGCTAAAAAAATTTGTCTATTGCAGACAATATTGATACAAGAACTGTTCTCAATTTAATACGGGAGCTCGTGACAAATTGCAATGTGTACATGAGTCAAAGTAAAAATCCAAACTTGCTTCTTCTTAGGGATATCGCCGTGTATATTACGAAGATATTTACCATTTTTGGAGCTGTTTCTTCTTCGTACAATTCAATTGGATTTCCAATTAATGATGAGATAGTCAATACAAATGTAAGATCAGTATAAATACAATAGCAAGTTCTCTTTTACATCGATAAATTTAATTTAAAGTGTAGCTATTCAAATTTTGCGCTGTTTTTTTTTTAATTTCATGTCTTACAATATGAATAGCCTTTGAAAAATCTGAGTTTGCAATTTACTTCAATTTAATTCGAAAAGAACAAATTTGAGTAGGAATTAAGTCACGTAATTTTTTTTTAAATATATTTTTTTAGTAACTGAGGATTTTCAAGCATTTGGAAGATATGTATTCCAATTTTCGTTTAACTTTTTATCTATTTATTTTGAAACAAAAGATAAATTTATATAAATATGAGCATTTTAAAATACGATTTGAAATTGTAATTGTAATACATATATATGGAGTGTCTCGACATTCGCGAATTAAAATACTACAGTAAGAAAGCTTTCGAAAATTTATGTAAAAATGTTTCTTATAAATTTTTATTTTAAGCAATAGATTTTAAGATATAAAAAGAAATTGAAATATAATGAAGATTGAAATATAATCAATTACAGATTACTTTATCATTCAAGACTATAGGGAGCGGTTAGAGATTATTTCTCAAAAATAGTGAGAAAAGTTTATTCTCGAAAAAATGTGAAAATAATGAGTCGCTTAAAAAAAGATGAGTCTTTCTGAGAATAAAAAATGCTTCTTGAACATTTGAATACTAAAAATTAATTTATATTTAAATTATTTTTAAAAATACAGTTTTTAAAGACGAATTTTTACTTAATTTTTCGAAAATTTTCTTGCTCTGGTATTTTGATTCATAAATTTCGAGACATCATATATATTTTTGTATACTTCATGATTAGGTTGAAGAAACTGTTATGCCATATGTTGAAATTCTGGTGAATTTCCGAGAAAAAGTTCGAAATTGTGCGAAAACTTTGAAAGCGAAAGATATTTTACAAGAGTGCGATCAATTGCGGGATGATATTTTACCTAACGTTGGTGTGCGGTTGGAAGATAGTAACGAAGGAGAGTGTAAAGTAAAATTAGTCAACAGGGAAGAGTTGTTGAAGGAGAAAGAAATTAAGAAGAAACTAGAACTTGAGAAAATCTTAGAGAAGGAAAAAATAAAAGCAGAGACTGCTGCTGTAGCAGCAGCAAAAGAAGCGCAGAAAAGAATATCGCCAAGCGATATGTTCAGATTGGAGAAAGATAAATATTCCCAATTTGATGATAAGGTAAATATTTTGCTCATCTTGCATATAACATTCATTATATCATAAATTTACATTATATTGAATTTATATTCTCATTCTACTTTTTAAAATATTTCTATATATATGCAGGGATTACCAACACATGATGCCGAAGGTAAAGAAATTAGCAAAAGTTTATTCAAGAAGTTGCAAAAGTTACAGCAAGCACAAGAAAAAAAATATAATGAATATTTGGCTTCCACGCAAAATGGTTGCTTATAAGATCCTTCCACATAAGAAATAATCTCGACTTATTTATGAAGTTATAGTTTAGTATAGCAATTTCATACTTCAACAACTGTATTTTTTGTGTTACTTTCACATTACAAGAATAATAATTCCTTTTCTAAAATATTGAGAAATATCGAAATTACGATTGTCTATATCACATATCAATATAATTTCAAATATATCTGAATATTTAAATTAATATCAAATTCTAAGTTTTGTTCCAAAAACTTTTACTAAAGATTAAATTTAAATGTCTGATTTCCTATCAGTATCTTTTTCATTTAATCTGATTTCCTATCAGTATCTTTTTCATTAAGTTTCAACCATCAAATTTTTTGAAATCATTTTATTGTCTATCTATTTTATTATATTATCTTGAATTAATATAGGAGAGAGAGAGAATCCCAGTATTGTAATTTATCATTATTATAAGGGGATCTCAAAGATAATTAGTTGTAGTGTAAATAGAATCTACACACAAACGATTTATGTGTCATTGACATGTCATGACATATTTACTACTACATCAATATCACATACACATAAATTTTTGTATAACAATAACATTTTAAAATTAATAAATAAATAATAAGGCTCAAATGATTTAAGTTCAATACAATAAGAATAATGTTGTAACTAGACATCTAGTTCAATTTTAAGAATCTATGTTTTTCTTCGTGTAAACTACTAGTCTGGGCTACTATTTCGAACAGTTTATTGTACAGCTTTTATACGAATTAAATATGGCGCTCTAGAACTGTCACGACATGACAGATTTAGAGCGCCATGTTGGATTAAGAAATGGTAAAATATTTTAATTTTTTGTTCTTAACATAAACTTCATCTGACAGACATGTATTAATGCGTGTAAACTTTAATCTTGGAAAAAGATTTTTGAATCTATAAAAAAAGAAAAAAGTAATTGTTATACAAAAATTATATGATTTAGTCAATAAGATAGCTTTAGAATCCCCTTAAACTAATTTTATAAAGCGTTTTGTGTTGTAATGCATATTACAATAAATGTATTGTTTTATCTATTAAATTTCAATAAATATCTGTGTATGGCTTTATATATCAAAATCATGAGATCACTAAATATAATGTATAATATATAATGTATGAAAAGAATGCTTCAATATCGCGAAACTACCAACAGCATATTCATACTTGATGTACATATGCATGTACATACATCGGCATATCGTATGGTCGATGCGATTCAAAACTGGTCGAACAAAATAAATGTTACGCGTTTTCACTCGACCGGATGAATTTGACACGCGATGCTGTCCATTATTAAAACATAATACCCCTTTCACACATAACGAGTGGGCCGACAGTGACAGCTTTGTAAATGCGAAGGCGATATAATGCTCGATTCGCGAAGCGAGCCAATATTCATCCTATATTCAAAAGCAGTGAAAACCCGAGGTAGACGAACAGGTCGACCCGTCAGTCGCTTTTCCAACTTCCTGTAAAATACGCATCATATCCGATATCAAGCCCGAAAACTCGGAATAATCGAGGAAAATGGTCGACCTGCTCACTCTCGATTACAATTTCCGGATTGGAATGAAGCTGATATTTAAACTGCTCGCGACAACGTTCTTAATCGAGAAAGTTTAATGAGATACATCTCATGTCAAAGGGACTACGTTTACACGACTCGATTTACGACGAAGTTATAATATCGCGCGATATTATAACTTGAATGAAACTGGCCAATCATAGTCATTTCATTCTTCAGAGGAATAGCTGTGATTGGCTAGCTTCATAACATTGATATTGTAACTTGTGTAAACGTAGTCTTCACTTTATACATTTGTGTCATTAACTACGTTTACGTGACACTCTTTAATCTGGAAACTGCGTTATTATTAGAGTCTGACGGAAATTTTTACCGAAACTGAAAATGAACACTCATTATGTGTCAGTTTCGACTGAAATCATATAGCTTTTTTTCATAAATGTTAATTTTAATATTTGTTTTAATAATAATAATTATTGTTTTAATAATTAAATTATGATGTTTATGAAGAAAAAGTACTTACATTCTTTGGCCAAAATGACACACATTTGGCCAATCACAATTATTTCATTCTTCAGAGGAATAGATGGCCATCAATTTCATGACTACGGATGTTATTAAATCCGATTAGGATGTCCGTGTAAATGCAATCATCGGCAAGGCCGTGTTAAGAAAATTTGCGCCCAGCATGTGATCTTTAAGCGTCTCTTCTTTCGCTTTAATAATTGTAGCATTTCTAATGACCTTTTTTCTAATAGTAGTTTCATTACATTACTTACATTACTCTATTTTCGTTATCAGCTTGCATTTTATGTTTAATACGAAAGTATTTATACACTCAAAGAAAAGTAGACAATTACTTAAATTAATAATTCTAATAATTTTAGTTTTACAAAGTAATAAGAACTAAAGTAGTATTTAATACTATATTTTTATAGTATTCGGTATTACTTTAGTTCGTATTATTTTTTAAAACTAGTTATAAGTATTTAAATTTTAGAGTTGTATTTTATAATTGCCACAACTATTTTTTTTCTCTTAGTGTACATAAACTCAATATGAGAAGAGCCACTTACTTCAAAGTTAGATATTGGAATAATACATATACATCTTATTTTATTTATCTCAAAGGAACATTTTGTATTCGTTTCGTTTCAAGAATAGGGATCCAGTCTAGCAAGAATGAAAACCAGATCTATGATTAGTTATCATGTATATAATATTATATGCCATCCAACTTTATTTCTTGCGTTCCACATGTCTTCATGAGACAAATGGAAATTAAATTTCGCGTAACAGAAAACGCATAGAAGAGGCGTAATAATTCGAAAAATACGTAATGTTATATAATTATGTGATGTGTTATGAAAAATCTATCATATATGGGATGGCATCTTAAGTTTGCAATATTCAAATTTCGCGTAACGAGCTAATACAATACAGCCTAGTATAAACAATTTTGGGCTATTTTAGCGCTACATTGGTGACACAGGCGTAACCAGTGTAGTGTGGTGCAGTGCAAAAGGCGCCAAAACTTGGGCTCAAGTTCTAAAAGCACGGTAGCACAATATTTAGGCAGTTTTACGATAGGACCAAGTTTTATACGACCATTTTTTTAACAAACAGGCATAAGGCTGATATTTTATTCGTCGTACGATAAGCTTTTGGTAAAACACCGACGACCTCACTGATTTTAATGACCTTAATATATGTTATATATGTTATGTTGATTTAAAAAATGACAAAAATAACACATTTTTAGTTTACTGTTAATTTAATGTAACTTTTAAACGGCTCAACTACAAACGATTGAAAAATCACTTCAAACAACCACAAATGATTTATAATGAGAATATGTCATTTGCTTTTTCATTTAAAATTAATTCCTAGCTGTTTTTTAAAAATCTGTCATAAGCTACTTTATAACTAAAAATAAAAAAATGTACTACAAACGATTTCATATATGAATCCGATACCATTTGAGCTGTAGCTAAAAAAAAGTTCCTTATCTGTTTTTTTCAAAATCGATAACATTTTTATTTTTTAACTGCAAACGAAATAATAAAAATATGACTGCTACGGTCAAATCTACATTTTTATTTTTTAACTGCAAACGAAATAATAAAAATACGACTGCTACGGTCATCTACAGGCAAACTTCTCAAGAAACGTCCTTTAAAATCTGAATTGATAAAAGTCGGGTGCCAACTTCACGGAAGTCCTCGTCGTCGTCGTCGTTGCCAGTGCCTGGACGTTGACGGGAGGCACAGGGTCGACGAACCAGCCAATCGTGCGGAGGCCCCAGCATCTGCATTCTAATGAGGCTTACCTGGGTATATATGGACTTAAGCCCGCAACTTCGTTGCTTTTTCCGAGATATCTCTCCGCTACACAGGTGAGTCTTCTTCTTTTTCGCTCTCTCTTTCGCGAAATACTGCAGTACACTAGTTCTCGATGGAACATTTCTATCAACGAGCGTGTTTTTCGGTAGTATCTTGGAATCGCGTTAACGAAAATATTTGTGAACGAGAGTTTCGTTATCGCGATTTTCGTAGAACGCTAACGTAAAATTAATGCACCAAGCCGGTATAAACGATCGTTCTTGAATTAGTCGGTGGATTTTATTCATGATGTGTCAGTACTTTTCATTAAACATCACAATGTTAAGAATAATCAACAGAGACATTGAAAAATCGAAGCCGGATAGACTCGACCGCCGATTTTTTTCCTGATTATCTAAATACCATGTCTACGATTAATTCCTCACAGCTCCGTGACAGCCGATTAGCCCAAGATTCTAAGATCTGTCTTCTTTGAAAGAAAAATAACAGTTTGACTTCGTATGATACATGAAACTACGTAGATAGAGATTTTTATAAATGAATAACACAAGTTCTAAGGAATGTGATATGTGCGTCTGTGTGTATGCATGTGCATGTATTTCAATGGGAATATAAGTAAAGTCAATAAAAACCGATTAACTAACAACGGTCTAATCCTTACAGAAACTCAATTTAGGGGTCTATTTTGTAACTGCAACATTACAGTCGTTAAGAGTTACAGAATAAGAAGGTTCCTTAATACTGGTCAATTTAATTGAAAATTGATTACGAATATTACTTATTTATTTTGAACACCAAAATAAATAAGTAATTAATCATTCTCTGATGAAAATGTTTCTCAGAATTGTTCATATAATTTTTCATAATTTCTATATAATTTTATAACTTTCTTATACGAATTGGAACACTTTTCAAAAAATCTACATCTTTTCTCAGAATTTTTCATGTATGTTAATTATGAAATATGTAAGATTTCTAAATTTTTTTGTAAGTATAATTTCTGATGAAATGTTATAAAATGTAAAAAATTGAAAAATATTTTTTAAAAATTATGGAAAAAATTATATGAAAAATTTCAAAATTCACTTGTATAAAAAATTCTGAGAGAAGATGTAAACTTTCCGAATATTTCTGAGTATTTCTGAAAAATGTTCCAATTCATATAAAAATTATGAGAACAATTTTCACCAGGGTTGTCTTTCAGTATTAAATTTTTGTAAGAAAATAAAAAATAATTTTATTCTTTTCTTATTTTTGTGAAAAAAAATGCTAATAAGTTCGTATACAACTTACACAACTGTATAAACATCATAGAGACAGATGACTTTTAACACTTATGATTAGTCAAACTAAACATTTAAAATTCTATAAAAAATAGCTCAAGTTCAAATAATTAAATAAATTAAATAATATAATATAATATATGGCTATGAACCACTCAGGGTGTCATGAATAAAACTTTTTTATAAGCAATCTAAATTTATGTACGTTTCGACCCCTATCGGATCATTCTCAATGTTAAATTATAATTTTAAAATTGTTAATTTAATCGCCGGTAACGGCGCAAGATGCTCAAATTAATATATAATGAGCGCATTTAATCCTCGCATGTTGGCAAGTGGAATTATGGCAGAAAAGTCTTGGTACCAAGCAGCATTCACTAGAAACTTTTAAATGTTAGTCGTATACAGAAGTCACATAATAATCGCATGTAGTCTAATCATATCGTGAACTTAGACTATATGCATTTATGAATATATAAATTTGTGAGCATCTTGCAGATGTTAGATTGTTTATAAAAAAGTTTTACTTGCCTAACATTCTGAATGGTTCACAGCCCTATATTATATTATTTAATTTAAACATTTATACTTAAAAAACTACTTTATGAAAAAAAATGGGTTTTATTGGATACCTAATTTTTCATGCTGCAACAATTTGAATTTTGGGACACCTTGTATGTAAACATATTAGGAAACGATTTGTTCTCGCATTTATAATTTGCTCTCATCATTAATTTTGCGGATCCCGTTTCTAATAACAACTTCGTGAGCGATATCGTAAACACCGTTAACATCGGACGATGCCCACGCGCGAATCTGGTTGAATTCGAATCCACTCCATTCTCTCGTTTCGTTCCTAATTATTTCTTTCTTTCCTTTGTTGAGACCAAAACGAAGGTCAACACCTACCTACGTGACGAACGCACGAGTCAGTGACTATCGAAATTTTTGTCTCAAGCTTTCCTTTGTCATTCATATTTTCTTTGTTATCACTTGATGTTCAGATGGATCAACGATAGTAATTTCTCGTCACGTTTCGTTAAATTGTTCTGTTCGCGAATTTACAGAACGGCAATTTTTGTCACGAAATACGCACCACGGAAATATTTTGATTTTATTTTCATTTATTATTTTCTTTTTACATTGATATTTCGGAGATTTTTATCGTGATCTTTTGCGAGAAGCATGGCCAGAAATATCTCTCGCTCGGTTCCTTTGCTTCATTTTCGATAACCTAAACGAAGGTCAGACTGGAGGTGCCTGTATAAAGGCACGAGAAACTTCACGGGCTTAATATTACCATATTAAAACGAAAAATTCGAGATTCTCATAAGAGAATCAGTAACCACCGTTACTGATCAGAACCGTAATGTCGAGTAACAAAACATTAATTAATACCGTTCAGCCAGGTCGAACCGTTATTTCGCCATCGGCAAAGTAACCAACGCGATATCGCTAGTACGCGAGGATACTCTTAACTATATCTCTATGAGGCTGCTGCGAAATGCTCGCAGACTCATATCACAAACATGAGATTACTTGAATACAAATGTCACTCGTGTCTTTGTTCTCCGTTTTATGCACGCATCGCATCACAGTTCGGCAAATCAAGGGTGAAGATATTTATTCAATTAAATAGTCTTTAAATTTTTGACCGACAATGTATATTGATGACAACATATATCAAGTTCGAGATCGTTTGAAAGGTTCATCTTTTACCATAAAAAAAAAGAAAAGGCAGATTATACATTTTTCATGCGTGCATGAAAATATGCGTACTCACACATTGAAGTAACATTTTTCTAAACTGTATAAAAAAAAATCGAAAAAATGAAGGAGATTTAGAAATGATTCAGAAAGATTCAGAAATATATAATTTATATATTTCTAATAATTGCGAGAAGTCTAATGCATCATAATGAACTATTTGTTTTCTTGAGAGATTATTTATATTTTTATATTATTTTACTAAATTTTATTTTTTTCTAATTACAGATTTCAATATGATGACGTCCATGATGAAAAAGTTATTGTTTTCCCTACTTTCGTTCCTGGCGCTTCTAGCATACGGAGCAACTGGTGCATTTTACTTTTGATGATAAGATAAAATTAACGCATAAAATTCTAATTCATATTATTATAAAATATCGCATTAAAACTTTAGGCTGTTCACAATCTTGCTTTTCGTTCGCATTTTATTTTTCTGTCTTTATTTTTTTGCATCATATAATTTTAAGAAAACAAAATCGATAGGGAAAGTATTGACAATAAATTAAAAGTTATTATATTTCGAGTTATCTAATAATAATAATTGAAAACAATAATTAATAATAAATAATAAATTATAATGAATGATTTATAATCTATAATTTATAATAGTAATAATTTATATACGTGGAGTGTTAATGATATATGTATATTTCAGTGTCTCCAAGATTGGTCTGTTACTTTAGCAACTGGGCTATCCATCGTCCGGGTATAGGTAGTTACGGCATCGATGATATTCCTACTGATATGTGTACTCATATTATTTACTCCTTTATCGGCGTGAGCAACGTCACTTGGCAAGTTCTCATTCTCGACGAGGAAGTCGACGTTCAAAAAGGCGGTTTCAATAAGTTCGTCGCTCTGAAAGAGAAACAGCCCAGTCTGAAGGCCCAGGTCGCGATTGGTGGCTGGGGCGAGGGTGGTAGAAAATATAGCCAAATGGTTAGCGTGAAAGCCAGACGTGACGCACTAATCAGCAGTATCGTTGGTGAGCATAATTTCATAGTTCGAGAATGTTTTATACATGGAATTACTAAAAATTCTAATAATAGACTAAAAATACTAATATTCTAAAAATACTAAAAATACTAATAATAGAAATATTAATTTCTTCTTATCGCAACATTTATGAATTTTGCGTAATTCTAAATAGATTAAACATTGGTGTGTGTGAAAATCGTAAAAAAATTTGCCTTTTATGTCTAATATATTTGAATATAATATATTTAATTTAAAAGCAAAGTTGAAAAAAACATAACTCATCTATCTTGGGAGTGTAGATTGCGCGAATTGAATATGAAAGAATTTAATAAAATTTATAATTTCTCTGGTAGATTTGATGCACAAGCATAAGTTTGATGGTATTGATCTTGATTGGGAATATCCGGCTGCTACCGATAGAGGTGGTAGCTTCAACGACAAGAACAACTTTTTCTACTTCGTTGAGGAGCTGAGAACTGCATTCGACAAGGCTGGTAAAGGATGGGAAATCACGATGGCAGTGCCGATACCCATGTTCCGACTCAACGAGGGGTACCATGTGCCAGAATTATGCAAGTGAGTTCCTCTTTGCTGTATATATTCATACTCTAATAAAATATATTCAAGTCTGACAAGTTTTTACAAAATGCTTGTGAGCAGGTAAAGCGGATTAAATTAAGTCGAAAAGTCCTCTGCCATTTTGTTTCAATCCTATATCTCGAACTATTCAGAAATTATAAATGGCCCGGAATTTTTGACGGGTACTGTTTTTTAATTATTATTATTTTCTTTGCAGACTTGCCGACGCCATCCACGTTATGACTTATGATCTCCGTGGCAATTGGGGCGGATTCGCTGATGTTCATAGCCCGCTTTACAGGAGGCCTCACGATCAGTACGCTTACGAGAAACTGAACGTGGTATTCTTTCTACAAGTTTTTTCTATTAAAAAGATATATACATATATGGAAGACATTTATATGGGAGTATTGCCATTATTTCAGCACGATGGTCTTCAACTCTGGGAGGACAAAGGCTGTCCCGCCAGCAAACTTGTCGTAGGAATTCCGTTGTATGGACGTACCTTCACCCTCAGCCAAGGCAACAACAATTTCAAACCTGGTACTTACATCAACAAGGAAGCCGGTGGTGGCGAACCCGGCAATTACACTGACGCTAAAGGATTTATATCTTATTACGAGGTAAATGATCGATCCATAAACAGCTAAAATCAGCGAAAGTCGAGCGATGTCGCATTTGTTACGTCAAAATTCTTCTATCTCTTCTACAGATCTGCATGGAACTTCAACAACCGAATCAAAACGGGTGGACCAAAGACTACGATGACGTGGGTAAAGTACCTTATATGTACAAAGGTAAGTTAAAGATTAATTTTTTTTGTAAACATTGGAAGAATAAAAATTTCTTAGATGATCTCGAAATGACGTGTAATTGTTTTTGAAAATCTGACAAACAAAGTGTGGAAAATTGCCAAATTGGCGTATAAATATTACAAGATGATGCACCAGTGAATGTGATTGCCTAGAAAAATATTGTTCGATAATTCAATTTTATTGAATGGAAATATTATTTTGATCGTATTTTTATTTTTCAAAAGCATTAATTAATTATAGTGTGAATGAGATCAAATAAAATTTGAGTTTTAAATTTGTTTATTTTTTAGTAAATAAATTAAAGTCAAATTATGTTTTTTTAAATGGAAAACATATTTTCTTTTCCACATTTTTAATAGTATGAAAAAATGAATTTATCGATATGTAGTGTCATTTGATTATTTAATCTCAAGATAGTTCAATTAATATTTACAACCTGATTCATGAATCTGTCGATACCTAAAGCAATGATATCCATGACGTAAAACATTGCAGTTTAATTGAATGCATAACAATCTACTGAAATTTTATTTCACTTGCAGAGTTTCTTAGAAGAGAGTAACTCTTATTTTTTCATAACATTTAGTCGTTAACGTATTTGAAATATAAAATATAAAATACAAACTGTATTTCAAATACAAATATTTGAAATGTGCCCAACTCTGCTTATAAATATACTTCATATAAAACAACTTCAGTTTAAAAAAATTTATAAGTTTAAATATGAATCATTTTTGTAAATCCCCTAAAATGACGCCCAATAGGAAATGGATGGTTATATCCATTGGATCCTTCAAGCATTCATATTTGAATACATATTTGGGGCATATTTGGAGCATGAAATGGATGATATTCGGAACACTCAGGATGTCTTTCGAATGTCCAATGGTCGTTCATGTGTTTGTAGGTTTTTGACAATCAACTCTGTATGACAACCGACTCCCAGTCTCCCTGCTAATGCACTTATTGTATTAAAATTTCATTTCTGCAATTTCTCTTTACAAAATATTATTTGATTCTCATCAGGTTAATTAATTTTTTCATCTGTACAATTTTTGCAATAGTTTGAATTATTAGAAAGTTTTGATAAGCAGGAGGAAAAAGTCCTCAATGGGTTGGCTACGAGGATGCGGATAGTATTGTCCACAAGATGAATTTCATCAAGGAGAAGAAATACCTTGGTGCCATGGTCTGGGCTTGCGACATGGACGACTTTAAAGGAGTCTGCGGTCCTACGAATCCTCTCATAACCACAATCTACAATGGTCTTAAGGGCTACACAGTAACATCCAAAAATTACAACACAACTCCCAGAGTAAGGAGTTAATCAATTAATATATAGACAATATATATATAGACAAGAGACTGAGGTTAATTCAATCGGCGATTATTTCAACTTGTAGAATTATCTCCAGCGAAAATTTTATTTTATTTATCTCTAATTTCCTTTTGATTATCAAATTACAAGTTAGTAATAATATTAGAACGAAACACTATAGATATTATTTGACAAGATAATTATCAATTATTAAATTGAGTTTGATTGAGAGAGAGAAATTATGCTGTATGTTCAAATACTACAAATCCATGTGGTGAAGAAACATTTTGTTATTATAAGAATGTAAAAATACTCTACTACTTGAATATAATACTCGTGATTTTCAGCCCGAGTGGGACAGGCCACCCAGTACCCCATCTTCAACTGGGGAAAAACCGAGACCCACTCCGAATCCCGAATCCACCTCGAATCCCGAATCTACCCCGAATCCCGAACCCACCACGAATCCCGAACCCACCACGAATCCCGAACCCATCTCGAATATCGACGTAACATCTCATCCTACGCAGTCTACGTCAGATGATAAAAACGAAGTTGTTTGCAACGGCCAAATAATGATTTCTGGCAAAGACTGTTCTGAGGTACGCTCGTAAATACTAAAAAAATATTTCAAAAAAGTACAATCTTTAAAATAATATATATTTCTAATGATTATTTGAGATGTACACATTGAGGCAAAAATGCCTTAATATATCTTCTTTTCATGCCTTCTTATTTCTTCTTATGCAGGGAAGGAAAAGATTGACTATAAACGTGAAAGAAATTATAATATTATAAATTTAATTTGTTTGACGTATATTACAAACAAATGTGTATATTTGACAAATATTTAACAAATATTTTGCATCTGTTGCAAATTTTTTGTAGCGAAAAGGAATAAATATTTCTTACACCCGCAAATAATTTGCGATCCCCATATTTGCAAATGGAATTTGCCAAATGAATTATAGGATTGGTTCATAGCAAATTTTTTTTCTCTGAGTATTTTTTCAAAATAGCTTCTTCTAATGCGACATCAAATTATGATTTTTAGAATCTGTTTTAATTAAGTTTGCAGACATAATTCTTACATAATAACTACATATTCTTTTACAGTACTTTATATGCGTCCATGGTAAACCGATGAAATCACACTGTCCGACTGGTTTGGTTTTCCATACCACTAATCTCATTTGTGACTGGCCAGAAAATGCTGATCGCAAAGAATGTAAAAAAATCTAATCCATCGGTGCTTTGGTTCTACTAATGTCAACTGCCCAGCGTTTTATCAATCCATCTCTCAAATCTACGAGGGAATTTATTACGATAATTTCATATGAGAACATTCGTTACGTGTTATTATTTGTTGTTGTGTGCGAGAGTGTGTGTGATACTAATATCGCTGTAATAAATCATACAGTTATTAAAATCTGAGAATTGTACCATGTAATTTTCTATCCTTCATAATCCTCTTTTTTAAAACTTTTTAACTTATTTATCTTAGTTAAAATTGTGAGTTTAAATTTAGAGAAAGAGAGAGAGAAGAAAACTCTTAGATCCTGCGCACAATGGAGGAAATATTAGGAATAGGAATAAATATTAAGATTTCAACCTACCAGAGAGAACTGTGGGTTGAAATCTTTTTTAAAAAGTGAATAAGTTCACAAATAATTTAAAAATATGATGCTGAAAAATTTCTAAAATTTGATCTAAAATTTTCTGCGCATTAAAGAGCATTTTATAAGTGTATACATAACTCATAATATATTCTCATATATTATTATACATAACTCATCATGTATTTGATCACACAAAATGGAATATTCATTATTATATATATATATATATATATATATATATATATATACCAAAAATAGCTTGTAGAATTTAAATGAAAAATAATTTGCTAAGAACTTAACAGTTGTCAGGTTGTGAATGCACGCGGATTCGTATGTGTTCTCGTTCGAGATCGCGAAACTTTCCTGTTTCATGATGCACGCTGCAGGCATCGGTTCCTCCTTCCCACCGTTATTGACGGCGCAACAAAAAAAAAAAAAGAAAAAAAAAGCGATTTGACGTTAACAATGCGTGACAGTTAGCGCAAAAAATATGCTCTCGAATATGAAGTCAAGAGTGGTGAAAAAGCAAACAGAACTCTCTTTCCGCTCTTCTAATCTACTCTACCAAAACGCTCTCCATTCGCGAGAGCTTTCCTCGCGTGAATGAATACGTAAATTTTTAGTGGAAAAATCGTATATGTGCTCCGAGTTCAAGACCCCAAAGATCCCGAACCTTGATTGACACCTGAATGTTCTCGTATGCATATAGAGCCACCCTCTGTCGTGCGATCTCTCTCTCTCTCTCTTTCTCTCCTTTCTTCTTTTTTCATCCCCATCTCTTGTCACATTCCCTCCTTCTTCCACATTCTGTTACATCGCTTTTATCCGGAAGCGAAACTTGATGGCTGTTATAATTTAACGAGCACATTTCTTTCTCCAGTTACCGCAGCATTTGCAAGAATGAACACCGGCGAAGTCCACGTTTCTTTCTTTCTCTTCTCTTATGCGTAAGGCGGTTTCTTCTCATTCCACGACAATCATCACGTTTTTTCCTTTTTTTTTTTCGATCGAATAATGCTGTGAAAACGAAGACAAAGAGAGAGTGAGAAAGTTGAACGCGCAAACGAAATCGATGACGCGTTTCATATGTCAGAGGGTGAATGGCGCAACGGTTTCCAAAAATTAGAATAGCCTTGTAAAATGTAATTCTAACGATAACGGTTGGTTTTTTTTACGCTTTCCTCGCGACAATTATTTCTAAACGGTTCCCAATTTGTTATTCTTCAATTCCGTCACGTAGAATTTAATAAAATATTTATATAGGATACAAGATTAACAATAATTTTATTTAAAAATTGTATGTTTTTAAATAAGAAAATATCAAGCGCCGAAAAAAAAATGTCACCGAAAAATTATATTAAAAAATGCATTCAGCAAGTATTTGCACATAATTTTTAGAATTTCACATTTGAAAATTTTAAACTTTACTTACAGTAATTTTATCTTAATATAAAATATGTATATTAATTAAATCGCTATTCTGAAAGTAAGACGCGCGCGTGCTATTCCGACGCAGTGCTATTTCAAATGACATAAATAATGTATTGTTGTTCGTGTTTCAGGGCTGGCGACCCCGCGTCTAATTTTTTTGCGGCCAGGGACAAAGGGGGACATAAGAGAGAGAGGCGACGAAAGGCCACGGAACCCACTTTTATAACTCCATCGACAATTTTTTGGTTACCCTCTTGATCGTTATTTTGATCAACTTCACACGTACATTCGGCTATATAGGTAGGTATTTTCCCGTTCGATTTATCTTCCAATATAATAAAGAGATTCTTGGCGTTTTTCCGGTAAATAATTTCAGTCACCATAGCACGTGCATCAACGAGTTTATCGATTTATTGGTAAATCGTTTAATAATCATCTTTGTGTCACATGACAGCATATAAATTTATTTAATGAAGTATATATAGATTTAATTAAAAAAGCTATACATATTATTTAAAATAAATAAAATGATGCACTGTCACATGACACATAAAATCGTAAAACAATTATTATGGAGGGAGATTAGTGTGAACACTAAAAAGAAAGGTAATTTTATGATTTTTTTTTTTTTTTTGAAGAAACTGCAACGTATATTTTATATTTATTTGAAACAAAGATATAAAATATTTTCTTATTTTTTATAAAAATTACCCATCAACTCTGATGAGGGACATAAACATTTGTTTATGGGTCTTAAAATGAATTACTTTTTACAAACAATTTTTTTCTATTTTTGAAAATGTGCGATAAAGCACGCAAAAATCTTTAAAGAAATGAAAAATAGACTCAAAAGTAGGTTACCAAAATCTTATTGATCGATATAACTAATAAATTTATTGATACACGTACTACAATGTCTGAAATATGTTTCTATAATGCCGCTAATATACATAATGATAGTAAATATTTCAGAAGAAATAAACAAAAATATTTAATACATCGACTTTTACGAACAAAGTTTCTAAACTAATAAATAGACCTAAGAGCGAAAAAAAGTATAAGCTGAGTATGGTAATTATTTGATAGCGTTGTTGTTCTCCATCAAGTAGATATCTCATACATCGGGCAACTGCTTCGCAATAAAAGCAAACGATTACTTGCACAAACAGACATTAGGCTTTCGCTATATGTTTTTACTACAAAACAAATGATCTCGCTTCTCCACCGAGAGGGTTCGTCCTATTTTTATTCGCGTGATGCATTGTGCAGGAGCGAGTTACTCATCGACTCATACACGTAATTTTAGCGATCAAAAATGCTTATCGTTTGTTGCCAGCTAGCCAGCCCAACCCAATGTGATCCGATTCTGTTCCGCGTCCGTGTAATCGTGCCCTTTTATGTTAATTGGCAATCCTTTTGCGTTTAACCAGCTGTGCCGCTGTCATTGTCTCGACTCTCCGTGAAAATTTTTTCTTACCGCTACCATGAGTTTTCGGCTATGGCTCACTGTGTGAAAAACACACGACCGTCCCCCCAAATGCCCTATCCAAATCGCTTTTTTCATCGGCATCGACGGCGGTCGAAGAGAAGAAAAAAGGGTTACGCGTTCGAGGGATGCGCGTGTCGGAAGGTGCCATGTTGCGCGGGGTGAACGAGTTGGGACTTGGGATGATGAGAGAGCGGCTTAATAAAAAATATGCGGTGCCGACGCGGTCGGAAATCCGCGTAAAACCCGGATCGAACCACGGGTTGCCGGTTATAATTCCCGATTACTCGGTTCTATTTCAGCCAATAATGATGGACTCGCTGCACACGAGTGATTGAAATAGAATCGAATAATCGAGAAATTTAGCAACCCATAATCTGATGCAAGTTTGACGTGCCTTTCTTAACTGCGGCATTCTTGCCGACACTATAGGGAGTTTTTGCAATATCGTTTATCCAGATACAGTGAACGCTAAGGTCAGGTTATCTTCTTCTTAATAAGTAATTAAGAAGAGGATAACATGACTTTATCGTTCACCACGTATTGCAAAAATTCTCTACTGTGAATATGCGGGAAACGTAGATGAACGCGCGTCTCTGTATCATGAAGATCTTCCCTCTTCGCGTAGAGGAGGGGAAGCCTTTTAACCCTTTTACTCCCGAGGACATGCGCGTTGAGCAAGCGTCGCAATGCAACCTCGGTAATTGCTGCACCCGAGACAAAATGGCAGGTCCGTCGATGGCGATGGCATGTTATCTTTGCGAATTATTCGTGATTTCTTCTCGAATATCTTTCACACATTAGACGTAAGGTGAGAAATTGACTTGTTTAGAAACGTTACAATGAATGCTTCTATTGCGAAAGAATGAAAATAGGCTTAAATGGCAAAATTTTAGTAACTATCTGCACTCACAACTAGTCTAATCGAATCCGGCTTTATAACTTCAATATTGTAGACAATTCGTGGTAGAAAATCTCGAGGAGAAAAATTCATTCGCTAGGTAACGCTGTACAACAGTAATGGCACCGCCGACGACCCTTATCGAAGGTGCAAATCTTTGATTAACGATTTACCTGATGACCAGTCATTCCGCCAATAGAACTGTTTTAAGAAGACGCGAGCTTGCGCTCGGGCTGCCGAAGAAGAGAAGCAATTATCGTGGAGGAGGATTTAAAGAAAGGAAAGAGAAGTATCGCTCCCGAAGGGCTCCACCGGAGTTTTCCTCGAGGTCGAGTCTCGTTCCACAGTTAGCGGGGCGTGTCTTCGGTTTCGTTGAATTAAACATCGTGCCAGCTTCAATCAGCCCGGTTCTCCTCATCTTCCTTCCTCGTTTTTCTTCTTTCTATAACCGCCGCGATTCTGCAAAAGCTACGCTTCTTCCTTTCTCGTCTTTCCTTCTGTCTTTCCTTATTCTTCATTCTTAATTATTTTATTTCTATTTTTTAATTATATTACTTTTTTATTTTTCATTTTTATGACCTTACATGTGACCTTATTATTGCCTATTGTTTAAAATTTATTATAATACTATGTATTCTCTTTCTCTCTTTCTTTATATATCCGTTTTACTTCCATCGAATGTACCTCGATGCCGCGAACCGTAAGGATGAGATGCGTAAATGAGTTTAAGGATTCGTTTTTCAGGATATATTTCTTTAAACTCCTCAATCAGTCCTCATGTCGCGCTTTTGTTCATACAATTACTCGAAGCTTTTGTCTCTATGTGGAAAATGATTGAAAAAAACAAATTTACGACAGTATTACGGAGTTCAATCAGAGCTGATGGTAAAGTAAAACGATGTGTGTGATCGTTGGAATGAACAAGCTTCACGTTATCGATTTTTAAACGACGTTAAGTTATCGTGACTATATCTAACATAATAAATAACAGTAGTTGTTGTTTGAATATTATCCAAGTTACTTGGATAATATTCAAGTGTGTAATAAGAAATGCGAGTGCGTACGTAAATCCAATGTTAAAACTAGTGATTCTGCCTCTCCTCTTTCTTCCTTTCTTTCCCTCTCTCTTTCTCTTTCTCTCTCTCTCTGTCAGACAGGCGCATAAGTCTTGGCCTCAGGTGTTGCACGCTCGACGGGGTGTTTATGCCGGAGCCCAATAGCACTTTGCTTTTACCGAAAATTTATTTTCTTTTGTTATACGGCGCGTTCCATTCGCATGGCGCTATACGCGGGATGTAGAAGATAAAGAAAGAAAGCAGGTGACACATAAGGTATAATGAACTTTTAACGACACCGCGGATACGCATCAGGATAATTCGCAAAAAAGATTGTGAGAAAAAAAGGGAAGAAATTCTCGTATCATTAGTATTCTATCAGTATACTCGTGTTGTACTTATGACGAACGTACATGATGGGATTAACATCACTGACACGCATCGCGGGATAATACATCAGAATGATTTCGGAGTGGCTTTCAAGAGGTGTAGGGGTTTCGCGGCGTATATCGGGCTTTTTGTGTCAAATCGATCTGCACTCGATTGAAAGAGGATGTCACGGGAATTGCACGATCGCGTAACACTTGGGGCGTCGTAAAAATGATGTCAAAGGGTCACGCCCACTCACGAATTCTGTATATTTCCTGTAATATCATCTCATTGTGATACTATTGTGATAATCATGATCGTAGCCTCGAGGTTCTCGTAAAACTGCAAAAAGATTTTACGCTCACGTGAGATTATTAATGTAACTGCATGCAAGTATTTTGACACAACTGCGTTTTTGATCGTTTTATAGCGTTTAATGTATCTATATATATGGTAAAAAACGTATTGTGTGTTTGTGTTAGAAATGGTCCATGGTTTTTATTAACTAATCAATAGGAAATAAATGCCTTTTAAAAGTTTAACTGGGTTTTAAGTTTGCTTGTACAAATTCTATGTAAATTATATACTATGTAGGCATGTAGTCCTTTAAACTGCGCGCTGAAATGATTTTTCGATCTTGAAATGCAAACTCTACTGAACTTTTGCAGTAATATCACAAGTTAAATTGACTAGCAATTTAACAGTTCGATGCTTATAAGCATCTTAGAACGATCTTGATAATGCTGATCAATATTAAAACCTGTAAATAATTTTATCGCGAAAAATATTACCGAGGATCTCTTGCATTCCGTGCAATCGTCCTAAGCCTTTTAGACCACCGATGCTCCGACTTGGTCGTCTCTTCCGCCCTCTTATCCTTTATCCTTTCAACTTTCTTATGGCAAAGTAGAGGCAGCTCGATACGGCCCACGGCCTAGTTACTCTGTGAGGCCACACTCTACTCGAGAAGTTCACCCTGAAGATTTGATCAGGACAGAAAGAAAAAAAGAGAGGGGGGGAGAGAGAGAGAGAGAGAGAGAGAGAGAGAGAGAGAGAGAGAGAGAAAGAGAGAGACACGCTAGTAAAGTGAAGCGAGGGGCTAAGGGTGGAACCCCAAGCGAGTAGGCAATCCTGCTCCATACCGTAGGGCACCCTCGTGCAACGCACCGCCACCCCGGTCCGCGTCCCGGACCATGAAAAAAAACTCGGCCACCCCTAACGATTTTTTTCTCTCAACCCCATCTCGACGCACACTAATTACGTTTTTAAGCGAAATTACTTCGCGAGACGCGCGGGGTTTTGCCGCCGACTTAGCGGGCCCCGGGTCGGGACGTAGGGTGGCGAATGAAAAATATCGTTGGGGGGAGGGAGAGGGGGTGCATTCTTTTTAATATTTTTTTTCCTTTTTTTTTCCCTTTATGAGAAACGGAGTGTCTCTGAAAAAAAGGAGTACAGGGTACTTTTTTCGATTTGCCTCTCCCTCGATCGACGACGTGTGTTCTGATTACGAAATGTTATATATCACGCCGACGAATCATCCAAACTTTTATTCCTTTTAGCAATTGGCTTAACGAGGAAGAGCGTCGCCTCTCGCGAATAAGAATAACGTCGGTAGCTGCTGAGTAAATTGCGCAGTTGCGGCTAAGCCTCACCGAGGCTATTTTTCTAATCCTCTTTATTCCTGACCCTTTTACCGGAGGAATTCTCATTTCGATAATTTCCATGAAAAGCTTCTTTAACGGCCATCATTTCCGGCGAGATAATTTTTTTCTTTATCTTAATATCGATTGCGCTCGTAAAATCAGTCGCGACGTATTCATACATAATTTATAAATACATTTGGCACATTTTCACGGAAAGAGTGTTGAGCTAGCAATAAGCTTTCTCGTCATATCAACTTTATCCATATCAATTATATCACTTATATCATTTGTCCTTAATGACGCGGCGTATCGTGGCGCAATGACGATCCCCTCATGTCTCGATTTTGTTGAGTGGCGACGAAGTTAAAATGAAATGAATTACTGTAAGAACTGAGCAACTGAGGAATGTCGCGTTCAATTGACCTCATACTTGGGATATAAAAGCACGAGATACATAGGTGCATAGTTATTTTCAGAGTAAATCTTGTGATTGACCCTTCTCTATTCAGCGAATCGATCTCGCATATGTACGCGCATAAAAGTTGTTCGCATATCATGAATAATTTCCGTTGTTCTCTCTCTCTCTCTCTCTCTCTCTCTCTCTCTCTCTCTCTCTCTCTCTCTCTCTCTCTTTGTTTCTTTTGTGGGTCGATCTTCGTATTGTTGGCTAGGGTTAGACACGCGGATGCAACCGAACCTAGACTCTTGCTCTGCAAATCCCTGTAGATAAAAAGTCTGCACCCACCCCAGGCACTATCACCCCAACCGATAGTAGTGACTCACCCACCGTCACCCAACCCATTTTTTTTCAACCCCTCCGTGGCATAGATCCGTAGGTCCGTGGATAGCAGGGATAAATCCTTTCGCCTTGTGTGTCGCTCCTTGTACTTCGACCTCTACTTTAGGAAAGAGTTCGACGACTCACGTTTTCAAACGATCCCCAAAAGCTACGAGTATATAAAATTGCAATTTATTTATTTTTAACAGAATCAAAAATATCAAGGCTACATTTTAGGATTATGTAGGAAAGAAAAATCTAGCTAATATAATTATTTTCTAAATCCAACTGTTGATTTCTCTACCTCATTACTTTTCGATCAAAAGAATTGATATTTTAGCTATATAAACGTGCGTATACTTATACAGAAAGATCGACTGTTCACACAGTTGACAGATTTTTCAATCTTCAGAAGAGAGATGAAAAATAATCATATTAATATTTTGTTCCGACATAGCTCGCATGTGACTGTATCCCACGTTTCCACCCTAATTCATTCCAAATTCTAATTTGTGAGATTCGAATTACCACAAATCCCTCGAAATTCTATAGATTTTATTTACTTGCTTGACGGTATGTCTACAGTCATGAATATTAAAGCAATAGCTTGAAGCGAGAATGAGAATTGGAGTCCTATTGTTACAGCAGATGCAATGACGAGACGGTTAAAGAAAATTTTCAAACAGTATCCGATTGCTTTTCTATGCCTTATGCGTTATGTGTTATAGAAGAATCTGTGCTAAAAAAAAAATCACTTCTTGTTGAACAGAGTCATTGAACTGTAAGAAAAAAAATTCAAGCTGTATTCGTGTTGTTCGATTAAACTGCGAATTTTCATTAAATATTCATCATTACAAATATTATAGCATAACATGAAATTGATTCTCAAAACACGTTTTCAATATTTCATTTATATTTCATTTATATTAAGACTGATTTTAGCTAAATTTTTCAGCAGAAACGCGCAACTGTAAATATGGATGTGAGAGAGTCGGTCAAGAATCTACAGTAGAACGAATCGGGCCGACGAAAGAGCGCCTTACGGAATACGAAATTATGCGACGCGCCTTTCGTTCCCGGATACCTTCCTGTACCTTCCGCAGGGCCTGTTAATGGCTTCTCGTTTGACCTCGCTCTACCTTACATCGTTCCTTATATAACCGTGCATCTTCGGTTTATCTTTCTCGCTTACTTTCTCCTTTTCTCTCTATTATTTATGCTCCCTTACTTAAACCGTGAACTTCCTCGTTGGCGTTACTCGCGCACCCTTTTCCAGCCCAAAAGCAGGCGTAGTCTTTTTACGCGCGCATTATTTTTAACGCTTTACGTTGCTACTCCCTGAGCGTTTCCTCATGTATATCCGCTCGCCCACTTCCCTCCTTCTCCTCGGCTTGCCTCCTCTTGCCATCGTATCTTTCCTGCTCGCGAGAGAACACGGGAGACACTGCCGGTGCAGGGAATAAAATTGCAATATTAATTTTTAATTCTTTTTTTCAGCAATGGTCTTTTCCTTTTTACGAGCTCGACGGGTGTGCGCGAATTCGGATGACGGGGTACCACGGGGTGATCTAAATAGTTAATGGGTTATGGATCTCTTTCTCTTTTTTTTTTCGGTGGGCGGTTGATTAATGCGAGATCGTATGCATGGCGTCGGCAATTCGCGGGGGTCATATATGAACCCCGCGAGATGGGTGATACATGTGCGTGTATTATATGGGGAGAAATGAGGCCCAGAATGGTACCAGGTTACGCTATACGAGACATAGTGATTAAAGGGTTGATTAATCGCGTTAGCTGCGACGTACGAACAAAAAATAACGTCGTCGACAAAAGTAGGATATTGAACCGTGATCTTTTTTTAACGCGTCCTGCTCTTGTCGCCAGAATGTATTATTACTTGTGGTAAAAAAATCTATCTAATATCTTATTATTTTCGCTTATTAATAATTATTAACGTACTAATATTTAACAGTGTTAACGTTATAACTTTTGTCACCATTAAATAGGTGCAGGTCAATAATAATCGTTGCTGCACTTATTTATGAATTAATATAAGTAAGATTATTCTTAGGTAAAAACAGATTATGTATTACAGCGTTATTTCGTTTCCATCTTTGCCTTTTCGATCGGATTTCATCGATCTTTCATCGCATCGTCCGTGACGGTCGCGTCTTACTTTGTTCGCTGTAGGAAGCGCAAAAGAGGGAAAAGAGCTAGAAATGAAGAACATGCGAGGGGAAGAAAATACCCTTTTGACCTCGCTACCCTCTTTCCACTTCCAACGAAAAAGTACGCCTTCGGTACAGGAAGGAGAGCAGGGGGAAAGCGAGAGTGTGCGGTTTCTCTCTCTCTCTCTCTCTCTCTCTCTCCCCCTCGAGAAGAAAAGTATCTTGCGTAATTAAGCAACGTGGCCGTAATATATCCAGCGTGCAAAGGCGGCCATATTGCCTCCACCGCGAGACAGCGCGGCGGGGGATGACGAGGTGACGGAGGGGTTGCTGTCCCGCGCGAATCGAAGCGCGGAAGGTTGCTACCGGAGAAGATGGAAGGGTGAAGAGACCGGGACGAGAGGAAGAGGAGGATGAGACGGGCAGCGGGGGTAAGAGAACGCGGTGAGTGGCACGGAGGACGATGGGTGGATCGGTGATGGGAGGGGGTGAGGGGGGTGAGGAGGTAATGATATGCCGAGTTAGCCGGCACGCGGTGCGACGACTACAACCACCCTTCCTTGTCGTTAGGAGTTGCAAGGGGGGAGGGAAGGAAAATCCAGAAGGGTCTGATTCGCAGGACGGTCTCGACCGGTTTCCTCTTCTTGTCCGTTCTCTTCCTTCTCACATCTTTCATCCCCCTTTGTCCTCACCCCTGTTCGTTTCCTGTTTAATTCGGCAGTAGCAATTACAGCCGCGAGACATGTTACCACCCACGCTTTTTCTTGCATTTTTTTTTTCAGTTTCGCCGCTTTCTCTTCTTCTCGCGACAATGAGGTCATCGTGACGGAGCGAATTGAAGTCGGCGAACGTAAAACGACATTGATTTAAACTTTGAACTGAGATATCTTTTCTATATCGGTTTTATCCTATTAATAAATTCCTGAATTGATTTCTCGAAGTGGGACGCAATAATTTTGACAAACGTTAACGAATTACAATTGATTTATCATGATTTTAAGAGAGAGCGCCTGGAGGAGATTTCCACACTCACAGTTAATGGACGCGTTCAAGCCGGATACAAAACCGCTAGTACACTATATTACTAGCATTTATAAGTAATAACTAATCATGTTCATTTATTAGTCGTTTTGTTAACTCGAACGCGCTTAATGAATTAATCTAAAAATCATTGAGTACAAAGCGCGGCGACGAAATTAGTCTTCATTTCCACGCACTGCTGTTCGCGCGAATAAACCATTCCCCTAATTCGTTTATATCGTTTGCATACCATTAATTATGCTGGAATAACGATCAATTCCTTCCACGAGTTCGCTTTTCTCTTCGAGATTAATCACATTCTGAATGCTTGAGCACGTGAGCGACTTACCCCAGCTTTTGATCGAGTCGCACAATTAAATACGGTAATATTTAGGTACACAAAGTACTTTGAAACTTTTGAAATGAGGCTTCATTGAAATATATAAATTTTAACTAGATAGAAATTTAAAGTAACTTTGTTGGATTAGTGAAAATAATCATCAAAATTATAGTTTTAAAACGCATTTAATATTGCCTATATGATTATTTTATGGTTCAATAAAATTATTTTCGAATCTGTATCGAGCTTTTTGAGATATTTGTCTTTCGATGGAAGGGGGGGGGCGGAGGATGTAAGAATAAATATACACATTAAACCATAATAAAACAATGCTTAGATATTTGTTTATATTTGCTTTAATCATTTTGTAAAACGTTAATTTCATCGTTGCGAGAGATGGACCATTGTATTTCCTTCTTAACCAGTAATTTGGCATTTATTTTAATTAACTTTATTTTTTTTTTACATTCTATATCTTCATTCCTCTTATAACGAGAGTCGCGCTACGTAACATACGCACGAGCTTCGTTCGCAATGCGTGATTCGTGAACGACTGGGTATCGCATAAATCTTCATGGCCACGGGAATCCGCGAGTATGCGACTCACACGATTCCTTGTGTATACCAGTCATTATTATGCAAATCAGTCGGTACCATGAACGATACAGCATCCGCTGTATCTTCTATTGTGAATGCGCGCGCTGGAAGTTGACTGAAAAAGGACAAGACATGGGATGTATACGATCACGAATAACAAGGAAGTCTTGAATGAGGAAAAAGATGGTCTCACACGAGACAGAAATTCTTAGGGAATTACTTTAATAAGCAATATTAAGAATCTTTATTTTAGATCGCATTTGTGAGAAACACAATCAATATTAGAGAAATGCTTATTACAGTCGAAGCTGGATCTTCATTGTTTTAAATAATTCAATCTTGAATTACTAATATACACTATATATATACTTGCATATATACCATATTGTAATCTTTTTAGAACTGAGCGTCGAATTGTTTTTCCGGACTATAAAACTATGTTAAAACTATTCTAGTAATCGCGAAATAAATTGACAAGCAATTTAATAATTTGATGCTACCATCAAGCATCATATTGTAAAGATGTTAATATGTTGAAACTTAATAAATTTATTGCGAAAAATTACCTCGGCCGGGACTTGAACCTGATCTCTTATATTCCGTTCTAAACCTACTTTAATAAGACTTTTAGCTTTGTCAAAATTATCTACGAGTATGAGATAAATTTTAGAAATCTGTGTGACATTTCGGGAAAGATCAATTTTTATAAAATTTGTTGGAAATGTACTCTCTAAATCTGAATCAATAGGTTGAGAAAGTGCTTATTGAGCGCTTAGTGAATTCTTTCATCTGATTGGTATATTCCGTTAGATCCTAAAATATAGACCAATCAAATGAAGGAGCTCAGTGAGCAGTTGTCGTTCTGAATGCACCCAATGGACAATCACTGACATCAATTATAAATGTAGATTCTTGACAGAAAAGCAGCAGCCAATCAAAATTTGCGCTGATAGTAAGCAGTACAGAAAGCCAAAACCAGCGCGAGTTCTGATCGACAGGGTTCTGATTGTTAAGTCTGAACCCACCCTAAGTATATCATTAGTAACCAATGAGTGAAACATGATAGAATTTCTACTCTAACTAATTTTTATATTATTTGATCTAACTAATCTTGTTTTAGTGTGTGAATTCAATATGATATTGAAACTAACATGCAAATATCAATATTTCAATTATATAATGCTCAAACTTCCTTTCTTTTTCAGTTAAATTTCACTGATTATATCTGCAGTGTTAGGTGTGTCACTGATTCCCAATGTCAAGTATGCCATTGATTACTTGATTCAATGATTTATTTACTGATTTAGATTTAAAGAATAGATACGCGCGAGAGAAGAGAAAATAAAAAAATTAATTGTAAGAAGAAAATCGCGATCAAGATAATTTGTTATTCGATTTGTTTCAAAAATGCAAACAAATCGTTAATTATATGAGCGAATTTAAAGAGTACTATATGCATGTTTCTTTGTCACCAATTTCGGGAATGCCGACCTTGAACTTGAATAAGTTCATGCTTGCCAATATAATCGATATCATTGATTTTTTCCTACCCACTACTCGACGGCTGCACATATATGTATGTATTGGTATGTGAGCAATTCAGAAGTACTCTCTCAGTATGTATGAGTTGAAACACTATTGTTCGCAGTACAAAAAAAGTTAGCACTATTAATGAATATTATATTGTGCATCGATTCGAGAAAAACATGTCTAACAAGACATATAAATATGTACGCTAATGTAAATTCAATTTATATTAAAAATTTATTTACATTAATAATCTATTCACGATAATGTTAAACAACATATTAAATATTGTGATCGAAACGGAAGTAAAAAAATGAAAATGAAATGATACAAATTTGTTTTTTTTTTTACTAGTTATATCTATACATTTATCTTTTCGCGAAAATCTTTCCGAAAGTGGTAGAAAAGAAGTAAAATTCATATGTCATTCTTGTATGACGATGTTATCGGGGAAAGACCGACATGGCATTCCCATAAATATGATCTATAAAAGGGATGGTTCCGGTGAGCGGTAAGGAAATAGATCAAAACCAGGCCACTAGCGATTCTGCGAATTTACTGCATATTGGTTCGCGTCGTCGTTCGTCTTTTACGTATTTTCCTTTTTTTTTTTCGACGAGCCCTACACCCCGTGTTCAATTTCGAAACCCCTGACCGATTTGCTCATGTCGCGTCAGTCCTCAAGGTGGAAACTCAAAGGCGGATAGTTAGTCGTTGGTCAACCCCGGTAATTGCGCGTAACCATGGAAATGCCTGTTTATTTGGAGTTCCTCCGGTCACATCAGCAAACGAGGGTAAAAAGGTATACTTTCGAGGCCATGAATGCAAAGAAGGGTTGTAAAGGGTATGCCGAAAGTCAAGGATGCACTTGATGATTTCGAGAAACTCGGCCACGATCGCACAAAACCTCTGCTTTATCGTCGTAAAGAAGATAGCACATTTTTGCGCAGCATTGTGCAAAATATTAAAATATGTGCAAATATGTATAAATAAATATGTGCAAATATATAATATTTGTGGATACAAATTATCACATAATAAACTTGTACATTAATAAACATAAATAAAATTAAAATTAAAATGTTTATTGCTAAAAATTAATAAGTAAAATAATTAGAAACGATAGATAGGTTTCGAGAAAAAGGAAGAAATATATAATATATATAAGAATATACATTTACTTATATTTGAAAGCACTTTTATCATTTTTATACAAGAATAGAGAGAGAGAGAGAGAGAGAAGTGTTGATCGACGTGAGATTACTAAGAAACCCTGCACGTGCGTTGTTCATTCAGCGAATATCTGCTAGTATACGTCGATTTTTATCGAATATTTTGGAATCTACTATATTATATCGCGATTTCTCATCGTTCGAAAGCCATATGACAGTAAAAAGAAAATGTATAGTAGATGAACCAGTAAACTGAATAATAATACCGTTAGGAAACTCAATTCAACCTTTCCTTGAAATAAAAATACATCCTTATATTTTTCAAACACAACTTAAAAAACATGGTTTTCGAGTTATTATAATTATGAATAAGTTGGGTAAACATGACTCTATCAATCATCAAAAGTGAACGAACTTAACTTCATAAAAAATCGTCAAAATAACTCATAACTCAAGAAAGATGATTTTTTAAAAATTGTAGAAAATGAAAGTGACAAAAATGACATTTGATTATGTTAAGAATATTATATGTTCTTCTTGTCGATTATTTCATTAATTATAATTTTTTCATTATTCGATTAATCATAATTAAAATTTTTTGTCCAGTTGAAAAATAAATTCTTCCTTTAGGAAACTTAATTTGTTAAATTTCGTTACTTTTGATGTGAGGAAGTATATTTTCGTCGTACCTTGCGCAAATTTCGAATATCGATTAAATCATTTAATTTTATGCATACCTTTTTATTAATTTTATCTCAAGCTGTTTTGATAGGTACCGACGAGCAATGCGTGTCGCTTTGACACGCATTTACTCAGAATAATTCGAACCCTCGTTTAAGTAACCAGGTCAATGCATCGTACCATCGCGTGTGCTTTGAAGGCCATCCCTCGATTTTTCGCGAGTAACAGGTGCGACGCATTTAAAACATCTAGCAATTCTGCGTTTGAATCTCGCTTTCAAATCGTCGTCGAGATAATTTCGCGATTGGTACTATCTCAAGCATTGGTGGTTCACTCGCTCGAGAAAATCGAACGGGATAGAATTTAAGGGTTGGAATTTAAGAGGAAGGGAAAGAGAGAGAATGAGAGAGAGAGAGAGAGAGATGGATTCATGAAGGGTGAAAAAATGGAAGTGGACGAAAGGTAGGAGTGAAACAGAGGATGAGAGAGCAAGGGAGATACAGGGAGATATCGGGTGAAGCAAGCACGATGGGCAGCGGGGAGAGGGAGGTACGGCGCGGTTGCCGAAGCGTCCCCACCCGGTGGCCCATCCGCCCCTGAAAAAAGAGTTAATATTGATCCGTTTTTTTATTTGAGTCACCCCCAGGTTTTTCACCCTCGCTATTTTTTCTTTCCCCGGTCGCAAGGCTCGCCGCGGCGAGGCGCGGGTGCGACAGAGACGGAATTAGTGTTTCTATAGCAACTCTCTACCCCGTCCGCTCGTTCATTCGTTCGTTCGCTCGTTCGTTGGTTCCGTCCGTCCGTCCGTCCATCCGTCTGCTCGCTCGTCCGTACAAGTCCGAATCACCCTTCACGATCCAGAATAGATTACGAAAAAGCGCTCTAACATTCTATCATGAAGATTCTCATCAAAAAGAATAGCAATGCCCATTAGGATAAGATGCGCACGTCTTCGGAATATCCAGATGGTCGGGTTAATCGTCAGTCTTCAACTTATCTTCAATGAAAATATCTTGTCGTTGATAGTTCTTATTCTGAAATAATTGATAAATTGAAAATAAGCAGCTTCTCGCTAACTATCTCCACCAAGCATCAGGCGAAGCTCCAGTTTGACAGGATTTTACTTCGCTGTTTTAATTATACATCTCATGAAAATTGTACTTGATTGTTTTGTGATGGGATTGATTAAGAATCGTATGTGGGTAATATACCCGTATAGTTCTCCGACGCGTGTATCCCTTTGTTACACTTATATTACTAAAATATGAACACGTACGAAGAGACTTTGTCGCTCTCAATCTTTTATTTGCATGTTCTTTTGGACACACACGAGCTTTTGTGACGACGTATATGTACATGAATGTATACGTTCTCTTCCTTTCTCTCTCTCTCTCTCTCTCTCTCTCTCTTTCCGATCGAAGTGCAGGCGATATCAGGCCAGAGTTAAATTCACTCCCAAATCAGGAAATATGAAGCTCTGATCGCGCGCTCGTATATTCTCGGAAGAGGGTTACTTCGGAATACCTCTCTAGCTGTAAGTCGATGCATATTTCAGAGGTTCGGCCACGGTTTCTTCCAGAATATGCTATTGGCGTAGCGTCTTTTTTCCTCCTTCCGCCTCCTTTCTTATTCCTTTGCATTCCTTTTGACCGGATCCCTCTAATAATATCCTTTTACTAGTCCCCTGCTAGGCCGGAATCCGTTTAATGTTCGCAATAACAGGTATGCGTTAAGAGTGGATTAAGAACGATGTAAAGATAAAGACAAAGACAAAAGACCAAGATCAAATGATGCAAATGAAAACGTGATGTGTCAAAAAATGATATTTTTTTTCGCTATTTTCGATAGCTAAGAGAAATATTTGCAATCAAGAGAGGAGTTATGATTCTATGGTACATTTTTTTTTTACTATTTTTGCGCGAAAACTGAACACTGAAATAAATGTATTTTTCACGAAAATCCTCGATGAACTCGGTGGAAGCGCTCCGTTTTCATCGCACATCATCGGCACTCTTTTGAGAGAGAAGCGCTCCTTAAAGCAGCTTCGGTGCGCTTAACGTTGCACCGCGTAAGGGTTGCTCTTACGAAGGTGAGTTCTAAGGGGTTCGGTGATCTTTAGCCCGTCGATATTACCTAAGCACCGTCGGATCGTTTCGCGTTCGAATCCTTCTCTTTACGACGACAAGGCTTACTTTTATGTCTAACGGTATGACAGCCGCTACAATTTTTCGCGGTTACGTGACACGCTTAGCTAACTCGCAGTTAGTGATTAGACTTTTTTTGGATGATTTAGATTGCTATTATGAGTATGCTAGAATCGCGATGATCTTTCTTTTATATGAATACAAAAGTACTCGATCGATGGACTTGAAGACGGTCAGTTTGAAATGATCGTTGCTATCCATTAAAATTATAGACTTTCTACGATGGAAAATTTATGAAGCGAGAGAGAAACACGACGTGCATAGCGAGGTAATATGCAAGGTGTATATCAGAAACCCGCACCTTGTAACTATAGTCACTTTTTATGCTTCGTCGTATTAATTTTCTTGTCAAGATCAATTTAGAATAGCATGTGACAGGTATATGTAAATGGATTGAATATGTATATTTCTACTTTGACGTAGAAATACAACGTTCATGTTTATTGTAATCTTGGCCTTGTAGTTGACATTTAAGTGATAAAGCTTTTGTCGAAACTTTAATATGCAAAACTACGTGAATTATTGATATATCGAGTATGTGTTATTGTTTGTGTATCGATATTCGTGTTCAAAGAAAAACATGTCGACAGTGCAAGCAGTTACAACAATCGAGATGTTAACGCATCTTCCGCAGAGAAGCATTTACTTCGCATATTATTAATTCTCTTTGGAAAAATCTCCTGGATATATATTCGACTCGATCGTTTTATGTGACCCAACCACTTACGAACGAATTTATTTAATGTTCCACGTTACTTCGATAGATCTCGAAGGACTATTAACTATCTCGTGGCACCTGTCACTCGGAAAAGTGTATTTAACTGGGCATTAGCGAGATAGGATGATGAACTGATAAATGATACACATGCACACGTAAAAACAGAAAAGCAGGTGAATACTCGATTCGTTTGGAACGAAGTATCCCGCAGCGATGGTCACATCATATCGATATTATCGATTATTATTAATATATGTAGAGTTCATGCATGTAAAGTACACTTCTGATTCGCATTCGTGTGTGTTGTGTTGTGTGTGTGTGTGTGTGTGTGTGTGTGTGTGTGTGTGTGTGTGCGTGCGTGCGTGTGTGTGTATTATGTGAATCAGAAAAGGTCACTGTACACAAGATGAGAAGTAGCATAAGATCGATGGACCAACGATCATCCGACAAAAAGACGTCATATTGATTTGCATAAGATGTTCATTGGCCCAGTTTATGCTATACTTATGCAACTTATGTCATTTCATCACATGAGTTGCCCACGTCCAATTAGGGCGGAGTCACGTGACCAGTTTTCTCCAATCTCTTGTATACCTATGGAGTTTTGATGCCCAGGTCCAATCAGAGGAGACGGGTGATATAATGCAATTTGCCATTCTTTCCCTGTGAGGCTCTCTATTGGTGGCCCTAAGAGCCGCAGCACAGACTTTTACATAACACATAACGGATAGTGCCTAAGCGAATCAACTAATCAGAATTTTTCCTTTCCTTCTAATCCTTTCCTTCTAATGGAAAAGAAGAATTTGGATTGGTTGATTCCGTTATGCACTATGCATTATGTGTTATGCAAGAGTTTGTGCTGTGGCTATAACTCTATTAAACCTTTTACAATAAGCCATTAGTCAGAAGTCAGAAGTTAAAAGTGACGATGATTGGTCAATTTTTAGCTTCTGACTTCTGATTTATGACTAATGGCTTATTGTAGAAAGCCCTTATGTCTTTAAAAATTGATTGCAACGAGTGCCTCTCGTTCGCATCGGACGCTGAATGTGCCACCCCTGCTTACCTTTTGCACGGTGTAATTCGCTAACTTTATCTTTCAATAACTTAAAAAGTGTCGAATAAAATTTTCGTAGATAAAAATCGGAATTCAGTTAGGAAGTTTCAGTCAGCAACACGTCTTTACAAGGACATGGGGTTCTTCTGAATCACCTTGTATTATACAGGATGCCACACAGATTAATGCCAAACTTATACAATATGTTAATGAAGTCGGCAAGTAAAAATAATTCACATAAATTTATGCTACCATGAAAATGTTTTATTAAAAATTTATAAATATTATTTAAAGCAAATTATTTTTACAAGCAAATTGAGCGAGTTCTGAAAAAGCGTTGCTCAATTTTCGATCTTTAAAAAATGAGATTTCACTCTTCAGGATGGTTCACTCTAAATTTTTAATATAATACAAACATTCGAAGATTTTTCAATAATTATTAGTTCGATGAATGAAAGCCTGAATTCTTACAGAAAAAGAATTATCGAATATTTTTTATAACTATTGTAACAATTAATAAAATCCATGTAGAGATCAAGACTTGTCAACTGTTTTAATTCAGTAATTTCATGTAACAAATTATGGAAAACAATTCTATTCATAAATCTTTAAACGTTTATAAGGTATTTTCAACCATAAGTTTATCTGAACTTTTCTCACCTACTTGATTAAAATATTGTATAAGTTTAGCACTGATCTTTACAAACACTCTCTGTATCTGACGAATATTTATTAACAACGCGGTTATTAACAAGTATCTATCGAACGAATGCATCAATTGGAGTATTCATTAGGCTAGTAATCTTTTTGGTGATGGTGACGTAGGATTTATAAATTATCGTAAAAATGACCGTTTCCTTTCCTTCTTGAGACCATAAATACATAATAGAGGAACTGTTTTTTCGGACGGTCGCCACCTCTGTTGTTGGAAGCACCTGCCCGTCCGTGACGAAAAATTTTTCGATGTACATCGGGTTTGATGCCTAGCGATTTTAAGCAGTGGCAAAAGGATTCGCCATATGGTAGCTTATTCGGATGAACGCCGCGAGGATCGAGCAGTCGTGCCTTGAGAGCCAACGGTTCGGGGAACTGAAGACCCATTTATTTGGCGTGTGCTGTATAATTAGGACTAGGAGAACTGGCCACACGGGAGAGCTTATTGTCTATCCCTTTTTCTTCTTCTTTCCCGATCCATGTGGAAAGTTTTGGAAATATATTATACCTATGCTGGGCGCCGTGTGGTCAGCTAAATTCGAGTCTAAGCTGCACCAGTCACTGGCCGAGAGACATTTCCTCAAATACCTGAACCGTTAGAAAATACTGGGAGATACCTGTTCTAATCGACGGGAAGAGAGATAAGGAGTTGGAGGTTTATATGTTTTCGAGCGAGATAGAGGTGATACTGTATCTCTATGTATGCACTTTCGTTTATCTATTGCATTATTGGAAGAGAATTGACTTTTTCTTTGTTTCGACATACATATATCGAACATAGCATCCGTAAAACGGTAAACAATATATGTAGGCTGCTGCACAATATTTAAGGGAAAATCATGTCGTATTCTGAAGAATCGATCAACATACTTATAGTATTTCTTACTAATTTTCGTTATTCTATTGCACAACATTGATAACGTTATCTGAAATTTATTCTTGTTTGATAATACACTGAGAAAAAAATGCTGTTGATTCAATTAAAATCTATATTACAGGCTGTCACTAACGTATAAGTGATTAATTCATATATTTTTATATATTTTTTCATATATTTTTATTTTTGACATAAAAGCATAAATTATTATTTCGACAATCAAGGCCTTTATATCAATAAAAATATACATGAATTAATTACTTATATTAGTGACAGCCCGTAATACAGACTTTAATTGAATCAACAGAATTTTTTTTCAATGTAATTTTATACGGAATAAGAATAACAACAATTTTACATGTTATATCGCGATCATACATATGTTCATTGAAATCGGCGCACAGCCCACCCCCGGGTGAATCACCCCCCCGTATAATACATACGGCGAGGACGCGCCGTGCACCCCGGGATTTCATGTAATTTTGGGTTTCGTCGGGTAAACGGTATCGCGTTTCTTGGGACGCACCGACGGATTGGTGCATTGTCAACCGACAGGAGCCACCTAAGGCTCCCAGGGTGGTTGGCAGTCTCGGATCCCTTTCTTCCTCCGCGGTAGAGCACGCGCGCTTTACCTCCATAAAGGAGCTTTTTTTTCCATCAGAAAGACAAAAAAACAAGGCACGCCGAGGTAAAAGCGGAAAAGGGGGAACGCACCTCCCGCTCGCCCTGCATCCCTTGCTTTTAGGGACGCGTGGCGTGGCACACGACGCCATTATTCTTCCACTTCGTCTTCGCTCGGGATCTCAGGACGATGTCGCGAGAGAGAAAGGAAATTTACGGTGCGCTTGTTGCGATGCAGTCCGGAAAAGTTATCGTCACGTCGTCGCTACTACCTTCGTTGATGTTTAAAAAGATGAAGTTGAACTCTTGATGATATCTCGCGCAAAACGGTACAACGATGGATGTGTTGTTTACGACAGAAATTTACGAGAGATCAATGATATGATAGTGATATATCGCAAGATCATCAGAAATTAGACACGTCTAGTTATAAAAAAAAAAAAAAAACAGCACCATTGTTGCTATCAATGCAAAATCTAAACTGTTAAATTAATAATTAATAATTAAATTAATCGAACAAAATTTCTCATGTAAGTTATCTGATAGGCATTAAAATAGTCTCACCATTTGCATATTCACATTCTCATTTCCATATAAAATTTGTGTAACTCTCTTATCCACATTATAAATTTAATTAAATTAAATATAAATCGACCGTGGGATTATGCGAAAAATAACGGAGCTCGAAATAAATTAAATGCGCGAGAGATTTGCGAGAGAGCGCGCTCTAATTCCGTAAGTTTACTCTCTCATCATGAGGGATAAATTGTATCGAAATTAGACACGCACGCGCCATTACACGCGCAGAGACGATCGCAATCGAATTTGTGAATGTTTACCTATTTGTAGCGGTACTTCAGGTAGCAGCGTACAGATCTCGGGGGTCCTCGGCGTGCTTTTCCGGATCCTGACCCCGAAAACAACACTTAGTGCCATACAAGAAACGGAGCGCTGCCAGATTTCCTTGACGTGTTGGCACAGTTATTGACAATGGGGCCAATGCTGCGCGGAGTAAACTTATACACGCCTGCACCGTTGTGCAACGAGAGGAGACGGTTCCCCTTAGTCCTCTGCTCTAAATTCAGTGCCTACTTACCTTCCATTCGTTCTCCTCCTGCAAGAGCTGAAAGTTTCTATAAGTATTAAGCAAGAAAATAAATGTTAATATCGTGACTTAAGATTATTCGCATTTTGAAACGCAAAAAATGATTCCACTTCAAAGAATCTAGAGAGCACAATCAAAATTCTTGCAAATGATATATTAATAGAGAAACATCTTTTAATAAAACAATATTTGCAGTCGATAGACTTATAAAATATTTTCTATCGAAAATTAACTTTTTGTTTCGGGAGATATCATATTTATTCTGTATATTATTAATTTAAATTTGTTGTAGTCGTGATCGAAGATTATTTCGTTCTTAGTTATGCATAATTCATTTTCAGGTATATGATTATTTATTAATTGACGAAAAGAGAGTTTTCAATTAGTTCTATCGACTGTGGTTTTATTAAAAAATATTTCCATATATGGAAAATGCATGATAAAAAATTGTGGCAAAATATATTATATTAATATATACATTAATATATTATGCCACAATTTTTATTGTGCATTTTCTCGCTTCTACGTCACAATCTGAGATAAACAGAAGGCTTAATGTTAAATGCAACTATTTTACACTATTATACTATTTTGCACTTCTTGTGACCGAACAAATATCACAAGATAAATGTTATCGCAGATTATTCAGGTTTATCAGACAAAAGAATTAAAAAAAGGGATGAAAACGGAATAAAGAGTCCGGACTCGAGAGACTGCTGACCTATGAATTCGAACGATTCAGCCTGACTCGATCCGTTGCATCTGCCACGTGCCCCCATATTACAGCATAATGTGTCACTGTGCCACGATCGTACCACCCCTCTCTTCTGAGCCCTTCAGTAATGCCTGCAGCTTCGCCCGCTGCTTGATCGCGCGTGTATGGAATCCTAGATTTTGGAAACCCGAATGGTACAGCTGAATGCAGGTCGCGCGCGCGCCGGTCCTCCATCGGGGAGGAAACGCACCGGGGGAGGGTGGAGAGAGATGGTTTTTCAACATGCATTTTTCCCCTCCCTCTTTCCCGGGGTGGCTGCTGTCGTTCCTCGGTATTTCTCTACTCCGTTTTCTGAATCAAACGAGCGAATCCGTGATGCAACCTCGGATGAGTCGTGAAAATATTGTCGCTTTTGTGATGCCCGCGGCATCACTCTATCCGAGCTGCGCGACGGCACGCGTCGGGAAATAACGATCCCCAATGATAATGTTTTATCGATGACACATCGAGGAATCTCGATGGAAATTGCTTCCCGCGAATTTGCGGCAGTGGAGCGTATTAAATTAAAATTTATTAGATTTATTAGATTTAACTATATTTAAATGCAATTGAAGTGGAAAAGAGTAAAATCCGGCGCGTGTTAAAATTCGGTATGAAATCGGTACAATTTCATTCGGTCTAATTTCGTCGTCGGCGAAAGGATATCTATCCTATCCTCTTCATAAATATTCATGACACAGTTAACGATTAACACTGCCGATGGTTCCCACAAATATCATATCTGTTTAAAATTCTTCACAAGAGTCCACATTTATCTTTCCGTCGTTGTATCTTATTAAATCATTACCGTATTATTATAGATTCGATATGACGAGGTATGGATTATCGGGTCAGGTGCCAAATAACTGCAGAGACTCGCGAACGATTAAACAGTGAGATTTAATAATAAAAATAGTTTGACAGAGTAGTCAATTTAATGGAACATTTGATAACTTATTACAGAAATCGTGATTGCAAAGATCGGGGCACGAAATTACGAGTAAACACGTACAATATTAAAGGTTCCTCTCCTCGCTTTACTGTTATTCATAATAAGAATTCAAAATTGGCAGCAATGCAGTAATAATGATAATTATTACAATTAGCGTTATTCTCTAGACGCGAATTACTTACAAAACAGTTTACATCATCATATTTGTACGAACGATATTCTTCTCACTTTCTCATTCACTCTCATTCTCACACGCAACATCCACACACAAACACACGCACTCTTTCTCTCTCTCTCTCTCTCTCTTCGATTCGTAATACATTTTTCTTATCTCTCTTTGCTCTTTTATTTATTATAGGAATATTATTTAAAATCAGTCTTGTGGTTGAGATATATTAGGTGTACGGTGAGGTAGTGTCTGTTTCATAGTATACGTACAATGCCGCTTGATCTGCTGTTCGCCCTGTACATTGCGTATCGAGCGCATTCAATTAATGACATTTATTAATTATTAATTAACGACATTTATTAATTAACGACATAATTTGCGACGTTAATTGAATGCGGTATCGTTCTCGGGGATCCGTCATAGACCCGGCGGTCCGCGGGATCGCCGACGACGATCACCGTATCGAGTATCGCGAGTACAGGTACATATAACGTTACCGTAACGTTCGCGGCGAATGATCAAGCGACCACGCGCGTTTCGCGCTCTTACAGCCGTATAAAACCGATTATCATTATTATCTATTACTTCGTGAGACCGTGTTCCATTTTCACTTTTTAACCGTAGGCATAAGGTCTGAATTTGTACCGTATTTATATCGCTAAACGCGCGCGAGAATCCGCGCGGACGACCGGAGGCGAGGAAGGGAATGAGGGAGAACCGGAAGGGAACGAGAGTTTTATTGTCGCGCGCCGCGCAGTTTCCGGCGCGGTCGCGAAAGAGTTGGCACTCTTAGTCTGGGATGCGTTAATTATTTTGTGCGATATTACGGGGCGATATTAAGGGACGTCCGCACGCGCTCGGATTTCGCGCGCGCCGCGATTGGCTGTATAAAATTATATATAGATATAAATTTAATTACATATATAGAAGTATACACAATCGTACATCCTCTTATTCGAGCCACTGGAACATGGAGTACGGAGTGCGATTGGAGTCACGTCAGCTTTCGGCACAGCGACTCGACTGGATAACGGAAATAGTTCGACAAAATTCTATGAGCGTATCGTACGCTCTCTTATTTTCAAAAAAAAAAAAAAAAAGAAGAAAGACAAAAAGAGCTAAATTATGCAGCAAAATGCACGAGAACGAGATGTAAGAAGCAACGAATATTAGTTGATTAATAAATATCAGAGTTTAATTCGTTGAAGCGTAACGTTCGTGCGGGTACAAAAGAGAAAAAAATCTGTACCTGTTACGATAAAAGCGATCAATTGGTGTTCGTACGAAATCGTCTGGTGATTCCATAGAATCACTGGGTATGCCGGTGCATGTAATAAAAATTTTGAATTACGTATATTCCACTGGAGCGATTTTATGTAGAGATAAAATCGTTGTCGGTTATTATTTTATAAAGGTATAGTTGTCATCGTCGATCGATCATTAGTGATGAAATTAAACAACTGCCGTTGTAACATCACTAGTGACGGAGAGAGGGAGGGACAATTTATAAAATCATACGTAATTACGCAAGAGGCGTGAGAATTTTTTTTTATTCGCCAAAATAACTGGCGATTCTGTAGAATAACTAGACATTTTGTAGGATCACCAAATTAGATGCATTTCCATCGTAACATATTGACTAAAATTCGTATATAAAGAACAGATAATCCTTTCCGTTTTATATATATAATTTTCCCTTTCCGTTATATATATATATATATGTATATATCTATACTTTTTAAAAATATTTTTTCTAAACAGTTTAAATATCCAAATGTTTTTGTATGTCCCGATCGTCCATCTTGCTCAGTCGTATCTTTAAGATAGATTGCCTTTGTCTTCCTGTTACTCTTTGTCATAAAAATCTAGTAATATCTTATTGATAGTAAGATATTTCCTATCTTTATCCCTCATACAATTACTTGTATATTTTGTCGTACATTTCAATCACCATCCGTACAACGTACCCCTAGTTCGAGTACACGTCATATAATTAATACATTACAATTATTCGACACAAATATATATATATTTATATATATATGTGTGTGTGTATATATATATAATATGTATACATAGTTTTTGCACGTTAAGAGTAAGAGGACAACAACAATAATGATTACAGTAGGACAAGCGATAACCTTATTCATTAACCACGACGCTTAACGTGATTCGTCTCGTCAATATCTCAGATTTTCCTATGACTCAGGTCTGCTTATACAAGAAAACGAAAAAGGTAGCGGGCCGGTATCCAATCAGAGGTCCGGCAGGAACGTAAGTTTACAAACATCGTTTCGGAACTAACAACCATTAACTAGAAATCGATATCTCTCAAGGTACTCTTGCATTCAACATCGCGTAAAGCGTGCTGCGTTACACCGACCGGAAGTCGCTAACTTACATTAGTTAGAAGATTCTCTCGATCTTGGTAATGCGGGACGCGATCGAACGTCGAACATTAGGAACAAAACTAGGACGCGATATATCCGGTTCAATCGGTTCAATTGGTTCCCGATCGACAATTACAAATTCACCACCATTGCCGATTCGGAATCGACCGTCGCGCTGAATGGTCCGATTATAATTCCAGGACGCGTGAAGTATTGTCTAAATGTCTAAGCAAACTCAGCAAACGTAACTGGAGAACGTGCAGTGCTGCCATGAACGATAAATCGAAAATAACGAACGACTTACCGAGCGAATAATAACGCAAATCGATGCGCCCTAAATCGGAGCGTATTCTAAAATATTAAGCATTGACTGAAGACGGCACAATTTCGACGAGTTCAATACTTCGATAATCGCGAAAAGGAGAAGAGAATCAAAATAAGATATGCCGATCATCGCCGTTTCGCCGGCGTGAACGAGCATAGAGATCGCTTTCGTATTCCCGTGACATCCTGTATTTGAACTCGACGAAATTACGTCGCTTAACGTCGATCGCTATTCTGAAGACGCTATTCCGAGGGCGTTTCCTTCGCGTTGTGACCAAGTTAATCGTCACCTGTAATTGGACTGAGTGACGAGGGAAGGTTTTTGCTCGGAGCGCGCGCGCTCTTGACAAGACGACTCTTCCTCGGCGCCATTCGATTAATCGCGGTGCCTCTCTCGTCGCAGACCCTGAACTCGATACGTCGTCTCCCCGTCGCGGGAGTGGCGCGCGAAAACCGGTTCCTCGTCTTCGCGATTGTGTTGCGGACTGACCACAAGTAAATTCGTTAAGTGATCGTCCTGTCATGGCATCACCGCTCGTTCATCTGTCACTCCGACCTCCGGAAGAAAGAAAAGGGGAGGGGAAAAAAAAGAACAAGTCGGACGACGCTTACACTTGTGACTTCACTTCACGCACGGTCCTTTATCTTCGAGGGGTTGGGATGCCGTTCCCTTCTATGTACAATAATATACTTGGGGGTTTTCGGGGTGAGATTTGCCTTTCTTTCGGGGCACGAGATCGGAGCCCTGCTGACCTCTGTCGCCTTCTGCGTGCCTCACGCGTTGGTAGAAAAAAAGTCACGATGATATCAATGGTAACGGAATTAATAACGCATTCAGCAAAGGTGACGTTTATATTATTTCGCGAGATCCGGAGAATGTAAGCCATTGAGATTCGACTGCCTGACGGTTGTCGCTGAATCTCCAGCGACTGAGTTTTAACGAAGCAAAATTGTGTGCGTGAACTCTATCTCAGAATTACGTACTCGAGATAACGATGCGTTATTCGAACAAGCGCGTTTGTTCTGCATTTTTAAATCATTTTTAAATCGTTATTGCTTTTTAAGAGATCCGTGGAATTGTTGTCTTTCCCAGCCAAATGTCATTCCCGTCCAATAAATTGAGTACGCGAATGAATCGACGAGAAGTAATACATTATTTCTTTCTAAAACTAACTATTTACAAATGAGAAGTATAATATAAAACAAACGATATTAACACGTGATTTTTGCGAGAAAAAGAAAACTCGATCGAACGGAAAATTGTAACATTCGCTGATTACATGCACGAGACGTTCTGCGACACGTATAAGGGATAGAAAGAGAAGACTGTAACAACGCAAAGAATCGAACGAACGAGACAAAAATTTCAGCAGAGATTTAGTGCTTGTCTTAAAATAGGAAAGATATGTAACAAGGGATTTAGGAGAAAAATCGCCACGTGATGCTTGTTGCACGTTTTAGGCTCTGTACAAAGTGAAAGAAATATATTAGGGACAGAAAAAAATATTAAATATTAGAAGTAAAAAAAATCTTCAAAAAACCTAATTTTTTTATTTCTAGTATTTAATATTTATTCCTGTTTCTAATATCTCTCCTATAGCAGGAACTTATGCTTGAGAAGAAATGCCAAAAAAATGACAAGGATTGCCATGTGCCCTATCCTCTTTTTTTGTATTCCATAAAAAAACTTAGGTCAAATTCTGATAAAATGGTTGAAGAGTCTCGTTAGAGGGAATTGTATGTTAAAGATGTATGTTAAGAACGAGAATAAGAAGAATGAAATAAAAGAAAAAGAGCCGAAAAAAATAAAAATGTGAAAATGAGTTATAATTTTTACGATAAATATATTGCTGCGTTGATAGAAAAGTGATGACAAGTTAAAAATTAGCATTAGATAATGAAAGGAAATCCTTATAAAGTCTAGTCTACTATATATTTGTTGAAAGACACAATTTTTTATAGCTCATTTGCTTATATGAAGAAGTGTCACAACTCTCATAAGGAATAAAATTTACACTATACTAAGGTATACAATGTCCAAATTTTGAAAACTTATGACATAGTTTTAAAGAATACATTAGAATTGAAAGTATAACATGAAAGAAGATAAATGTATAGAAATTGCATATTCATTATCCTGATCAAAACATTATTTCAATGCAGAATTTTAAAAATGCAATATTAATGAAAAGTAGCTAATTTTGAGATGTGTCACTTTTTTAGCAATGCAGCGATATGTCTTGAAATAAAATTAAGAAAAAAGTTAATCTGTTACGCATAAAATCTCTAATATCAACATTATCTTCTTGATATTTTATGAAAACAAACTCACGTGGACGTTAATTATTATTATTTTTCAAACAAACTCTGCTTTACTTGCGATTTTGAACAGTTCCTTTAGCGATTGCACAAATAGAACATATGTTTAAAGCAGAAACATTACTGCAAAATGATGCAATTCGGGATATACCTGCGTTCGTCTTTCTTCTCTCGCAAAATGGTCGAACAAAACGGTCAAAAGATAAACGAGGGCAATTTCGACTAAGTATTCTGAGCGAATTCGTGCAAAATATATTATCTCTTTTCTTATACTTTCTTTCTCTATCCTTTCTGTTTTTTATCTTTCTATGCGATATAGGAGAATGATTTGTATCTCAAAGTTATATACAGCGTTTATATACATCGTAGGAAGAGAAGTAACGGAACTGGAACACATTTTCAATTTTAAAAATATGATACGGTCCATAATGAACAATGTATCTCTAGGTGGCCTTGTAACTGGTCTACATGAAGAATTATCTCACATAAATCAGATCCGTATTCAGAGAATCGAGTGGAGGTGCGAGGGAAGGAAGCCTGAGATGAGAAAAGGTTCGGCTGCAAAAATTTTTCGTCGACAAAAATGTCATCGCGAAACTGGTTCGTACGAACGACGTACAAGCGGCCCTGTTGAAAGAAAAAAAAAAACTCTGCTTACAAAAAATGCTTAGATCTCTTTGAAAGGATTTATTACGAGACCGGGTGCGCGTGTCCGAAGGATCTGAAGGCGGAAATCGGAGAAGCAGAGATCTCGATTATGCGTACATCATTCTCTGCGATCAAGGCGAAACTAGAAGAGGTAATGGAAATGGAGATCGGTTTGAATTTTAAATCAAGCCGCTTGACGATTACGATTTTCCAGTTTGCTGAACCGCCACAGACGCGAGTGATGACACTCGCTACTTTATTTTATAAAACAATGATCGTATTTGCTGATTATTAATTCGAGAGCATTGACTGCGTTTAGCAGAAAAAGTAGTTTTCTAACTGTTGAAAGATTCTTTAGTACAATTGGTTCTTGCTCTTAGATTTAAATGTTTCTCACTAAATCTAAATGTATATTGTATAAACCAATTGTATTTATTTTACAACAATTGTAAAGTAGCTTTTTATGCTAAATGCAGTCAATGAACGTCGTTTGATTTTGACGATTCAAACAATCGCCTGTCAACGTAAAAATAAAGGATGTCACGCACTTTAAAATCGTTTCTCGCAAATACATGGAACGTCTCGGACACGCGAATGTCAAATCGTTTCGACTAATTGAAAGATCCAACCGCGTTCGATCGAGATAGCAAAGGCCAATAATCTCCGGATAATCACGAAGGGCGAGGAAAAAAATGTAACAACGAGTGATGTAGTATAAACCATAGATACCGTGAAACTCACGACGGCGACAGTGTACTGATGGACTGTCGTCACTCTTCCCCCGCTATTTTTTACTGTCAGAGGAACTTGTATACCAGTATATCCAATCCGAACAGCTATATTCTCTCCTCTCGTTAACGCAACGGCGCGTACCACTCACGAGGACACACATGCCCTTCTTCCGAAACTATGTACACGACAAAGACTTCGCGGAACGCGCTTCTTCGCGAGCGCTTCGAGCGTGATCGTCCCTTCCGTAACCCATAATCAAGATCTATTACGCGAGACAATGAAGCCTTATACAAGAGAATACCGCGTAAATAACTCTTATTATATTGCCCGATGATGTCAAGGATGGCACAGTAAGAGCATTGTTCACGCAGTTTTCTTTACGTACCGGCGAGACTTTACTAGGAGCTGTCATCCTCTTCCGGATTAGTCTCGCTGACGTCGGCGTTCAGCGACGAATTATCGCTGCCCCCAGAGTGCGATCCCCGCGAGGATGACTTGTTCATCGATAAGTCCTCAGGTTCCGTTTGCATTGGCAAAACACCTGGGGGAGGATTCAGCGCCATCGAGGCCGGGTATACAGGGCCGTTTCGCTCGGGGTTAATTCGAAGATGGCGAGATAATCTGTTGATCGGTGTGATGTATCTGTTGAGCGGTTCTTCTTCCGGCGCCTGCTCTGCGACAATGTCAACATCAGCGTCAACATCGACGTATTCCTCCGAGTCGAGCTCGTCACTGTTTAATGACGGGGGTGACTCGGCCTCCGGTGGCGACTCTTGCACCGCGCCATTACTGCACCTGTGCTGCTGCAAATGGTGCCGCCTTCTGAAACGCATTTGACATATCTCGCACTCGAACGGCTTCTCGTTGTTGTGTATCAGCATATGCGCCTTCAGCTGATTCGAGTCGCTGAACCTGGACGTGCACATGTCGCAAGCGTACGGACGCTCGCCCGTGTGTACACGTAGGTGACGGCGGAGATTCGCTACCTGGACGAACTTTCGTTCGCAAAATTTGCATTTATAAGGTTTTTCGCCCGTATGAAGCCGCATGTGCGTCTTCAGGTGATGGTCCCGGGTAAATCTGCAAAGTCAAAGATCAAGGATTATTGGCTGAACTCGCGACTTTAATGAACGAACTGAAAGATGCCAGAATCGTGCACTGAGAGAAAAGTGTTTGGTATTTGTGACTATAATTGCATAGTAAAATAATTATAATTAGGAGCTCTAGTTATTAATCTATAATGTTATATATTAACAATAATTATATATTTATAGTTCCATACATACCAAACTAGGGACGAGTAAATTAGCCATTATTCGATTTACGAATATGCGGTAAATTTATCTACCTAATGATAATGAGTTTCAAAATTATATTATTATATGCGATTCAAATTAAGTATAAAAATTACTGAGAGGTTCTCCAATCTTTTTAACCCTCAATTATGTAAAATACTTCGTTATAGGATTCGTTAATGAAGTTTATATTAATGGCCTCCTAATTAAATTAATTTTAATCTTTGATTCTTTGGCACAATAGTAGCTATACAATTTTGTATGCAATACGAATATTACTAGCATTAGATATAGTAATAATTATAAAAATGTAACTCCTAACTTAATCATAATTACTTTATCATGCAGTTAGAAATATCAATCACTTTTCTTTTAACATCTTTCTTTTACATAAAACATCGTTTGTTTAAATCGATGTTACGTGATAATGATGATTTTCGCGAAGATTTTGTCTGTCGTGACTTGGAGAAATCATGAGAAAAGACATCGTGCGATCGATAGCGGAGACTCACCTTTTCTGACATTCCTGGCATTGGAAAGGTTTTTCGCCCGTATGCGTGCGTTCGTGATTCTGGAGCACATGCTTGTACCCGAAAGATCTCTGGCATACTCCACAAGTGAAGACTTTATCTTTGCCATCCTTCGTCGTCTCAGGACTGACGGAAGGACTGACCGGATCCGCACCTTCTGCCGCAGCCTCCACTTTCAATTTAGTGGGTTTCCTTTTCGCGGCGCGACCCCTCCTGACGATTCTATCGTCATCGTTCATATTGTTGTTGTCACTGTTATCATTATTGTTATTATTGTTGTTGTTATTGTTATTGTTATTGCGTCGAGACGAGGTCTTCATATTGGGGGCCGGCGATACTTCTGACGGTGGGCGAAGAGAGGAAGGCGGCGAGGATGCGATTCGTGGTATCCAACTCCCGAAGAGATCCTGCGGAGACGCATAGAGCGACGGAGCGGCAATGCTCGCGTTTAATACAGGAAATCTCGTGGCTGTTAGCAGAGCCATGCTCATCCTTTGATTAGCAACGAACAGCTGCTCCTGGGTCAGTGGTAATGTTGCTGTCGGGTCGAACATAGAAAACATCCTCTGCGACGCGCTGTCAAGTTGAGTGCTCTTCTCAGGATCTTGCATCATGCCCAGGTACCGACTGATCAGGAATCCTGGACTTAATGGAGAGACATATACATGCATATATAGGTATATACGTTTGTGGCGAAACATACGTTAATTTATGAAAATACAATTACACATAACATTTTAATGCTTAATACGTAAAATGATTATACGAAAAAAAATTTTTATACGATAAAGATTATTTTTCTAAAGTATCTAAAAATTTGGTTAGATACCGATCTAAGAATAATTTTGTTGAACCATCAAAATAATCACGTAGGAATTATGATGAGTAATGTTACTTAACGTTGCAAGCATGACGAGTAATGTTGCAAAAAGTTTTGAACGACGAAGTTTCTACAACCAACTTTTGAGCATTCTGTATAATTACTTTGATGATCCAACAAAATTATTTTCTATATCTATCTAAATTTTTAAATCACTTCAGCAAAATCATCCTTTTCGTGTACTAAAACATATTTTGTTATTCGCATCTTAAGTATGGAGTAAAATGTAAATGTATTATAAATATCAAAAATATCCGTCGGCAGCTCGTAATATTGTCGAAATAATTCAGTGAGATTAGCATAAACGAGAGAATAAATAAATCGCATGATTGCACGTATGTGCACGTATGTGATCTGTGAATCCAAAGACTTCTCCTCACGTTCCCTCCCCCACTTTCTCACTTTTTCTCTCTTTCTCTCTCTCAGATGTTTCCCACGCTCTTTCTTCTCTTTCTTCCTGTTCCTCTCTCTTCCCTACCACTCTCAACTTGCCCTCCCACATATGTCGCTCGCACGTGAGGTGAGGTTACTGGATCCTCCTCCATTCACTCGCACTCCTGACTACGCGAGAGTTCATTCATAAAGCTCCGGCTATCCACCTACGCGTCTACGACGTACCGCCTCTTCGATTCCGGGGCCAACGACTTTATCGGTATGCAAATACACGCTTATCAGAATGGCGAAATCGAAAGGGATATCCGTCAATAAAGCTATGAGTTTGCATGATCACAATTTCCAATAGTCAAATTTAGATAATTGAGGCTTCTTTTCACTCACCTGCCCTATTATCTCAGATTGTGACATCAGAAGCGAGAAAGCACACAATAAAAATTCTTGCAAATTATATTTAGATATGTATGCATAGGAATAATACGGACTAAGTTATGAAATAAAGATTTAGATCTTGTGAAAAGTAATATCTTAAGAAAATTGTGAAAAGATGCAGCTAAGGAAGGAGAAGAGGAGGATATGGAATAAGAATGCAGGACAATTATAAAAAATGTAGGGTAAACTCTGGTAAAAAATCGCCATAGTTGTTTCAAATGTAAAAAACATACTTTTTTAAAATTATTTTTTAATAGCGCGTTTGGTATATCACTTCATTGAAAATGATATACCAAAGTAATATTATCGAAATTAGAAAGAAAACTTCAAAAATTTAATATTATCAAAATATTATTGCATTTAAAATATATGCATTGGCCATCTTATCTGATTTTTAGGCAAAAGATGGTCATGGTATTACGGAACATTAGCTATGTATGTTTTATGTTAAAGATGTATGTAACATTTTATAAAATAATAAGGATTTGCGGGTTATTGTGTCATGATTCATTGGCTAATGCCAACGTAATTTATGCCTAAATTGTAAACAGAATCTAAAACTCGTAATACATTCCTGTAAGATTTGTAAGAATTTTGAAGTGCTTATATCGTTATATGATATTTTTACAGACAGCTTCTTACTAACTATAAAATTTACAAGAAATCATAGATATTTATAAATAATTGTATGTCTTATGATACATAAAATTAGAAAATTAGAATAGTAATAATAAGTTCTTACAAGTTTTACGATTAATACGAGTCTTACGATTCTGCTTAGAATTGATCCATTAGTTTTGAATTATAAATATATAGGATGGAACAGTAACTTTGTCTACTTAGAATATTTCCGCTATTTTTAAAGATATAAAATAATTTATTTACTGAAGTTAACATTAAGAGGAATATAATACGCTACTAATGATTTTTCTATAAGTGGAGGCGTTTCGAAGATTTCACCATTTTTAAAATGAAATTATAATTTTTTTATGTAATATTTTTATGTAATTCCTCTATATAAAAAAGGTAGATAGAAATTAAAAAATTATTAATAGTAATGTACGAGATATTTAACATTTTATGTTAAAATGTACCACAATAAAGTATAAAACATCTTGTAAACAGTATTGGTTTTTTTATACTTTTACATGGAGAATAATTAGAAGAATCATACTACGTAAAAAAATCATATAATTCCATTTAAAAAATAGAGATCATAGAAAAACTATTAGTAGCATATTGTACTCCTCTTGATGCTATGCAACTTCAGTATATAAATTATTTCATATCTCTAAAAATAGCGAAGACATTCTAGATGAATAAAGTTACTGTTCCACCCTGTATAATGATGTTGCATAGTAACATAAAAATTATAATTTTTTAAATTAAAGAAACCAAACAAATTTCTATAATTTTTTAAAGATACAGTGTGTATATGTTACTTGATTGTGAGCCATCTTTCCTGAACTAGGACGGAAAGTATTTATAAATAAATAGCAAAAATGAAAATACAAACTATAGGTCACATTAGATTTACGTATCTTTATTATGTATAACGTTGATTACGGCAGCTTAACTGTAATTTATTCGACGTTAGTAGTTTTTTTTAATGGACATATGCAAAACTTTGCATGCAGTCGAAAGAAAAAAATATCGCAATTTGTTATGCATAATTAATTTCTCTCTAGATAAATGATTATTTATTAATTAACAAATCAAAATGAGATTTTGGATATGTTTTTTACAATTCGCGGCTTTATCGATTGTAAGTATTGTTTTGTTGAAATATATTTTCTTAAAAATATATTTTGCAAAAATTTTTATTTTGCATTTTCTCGCTTTTGATGCATAATCTGAGATGATGATGAACAAGAGTCTTAAATAAAAAAATTGAATTATTTATTTAAATATTATGATAATTTACTAACAAAAAAACTATATAATGAGACTATATTTTTTGAAATAATATGTATATAATAATATAAGGGATATAAGGGACGTAAATTTATATCTCTAGAATAGCAACCTCGGATGTCTTTTGTTCTTTGATAAATGTGCGATTAGTTCACAATCGAGCGAATACTGGCACATTGGTTGTTGCAAATCCTTTTTTGAAAATCGGAACCTAAAAGGTTGCTGCTTCTATAGGAATTCTGTATGAATCGACGTCATACATTATATTTAGAGGTTTCTCTTATACAATCCAAAGGGGTATTTAACAGAATGCGAATTCAAAGGACACTTCGACGAGCATTCAGGCAATTGGCAAAAAAGAATGTTTCCAAAGAATGTTTTTTGCGCTTTTTTAACGCAACGAGACAGAATCGCATAAGGAAACAATAATTAATGATGATCCACGTTCAATTATTACAGGCTAATTAATTATAGATTATTTATAGAAAGTAGCGTCGTTGAATCAATAAGAATTCAGTCTCTTATTCCCCTCTTCTTTCTTCCCACTACCCTAAAATTCTCTTAACGGCGACCGGGATCCTTACAGCCTACAATCGCCGTTCCTTGGCAACGCGACGTCAGGAGTACCACCCCCGCTTACGTCTACTCCCTAATTGGTCGCAACCCTTGTAGTTTTATCGCGAATACTTTCTCTTGGAGATACTAATACAGGCTAAATCTTAAATTAAGTTCTATGTCTGTATTTATTCGTTTCGATCCTCGCTTTGGATCTTCTTCAGTGTATTACTGATAAATTTTAGATTAATTTAATACAAGATGAATAAGTCAGAAAGTTACATAAGTATTATTAATATTACTAAAAGAATAAATACAAAAAAATAATATTGACATACTTTGTAAACAAACCGTGGAAGCATGTTATTTTGTTTAATAAAATTATAACATTTACGTTAAACACGTTATTTTTATGTTATTTATTCACTTACTCATAAATTGTGCCATTTTGTCACTAAGAAAACGTTGCATTTGACGTTGGTTGACTTGCATTATTATATTTATATATAATAATACATTATTTAAAGATTTTATGTTTAACGTTTCTATGTTTGTTTCAAAATGATACATAATCTATCAATAAGTGAACAAGTGACATAAAAATAATATGTTAAAAACATAAATTCTATGATAAATAAATAAAATACATGCTAATTTAATATATAAACGTTTATTTTATTTAAAAAAAAATATACTTTCAGAGTTTGTTTACAAACTATGCTAGCATTATCTTTTTTGTGATTATTTTTTTACTTAATATCTATGTTGTTTTCCAACATCTTATGTTAAACACAAAAATTTTAATGGAATCGTTTGGAACATGTAAAATGTGTTATATTTGACAAATCTTTCAACAGTATATAACAATTGGAATTTTAACTTTGGCACTAACAGTTTAGGTATTCTACCAAATACTGAGACGTTTGTTTAATTATCACTTGGACTTTTTTCTATTATTATCTTTGATTATTTTTTCGCGATATAAACATTTACTAAGTATGAAGTTCAACAATTTATTGATTTATTGTATTGCGATATGATTAATTTGTGAATTGTCAGTGATACATTCTGTGAGATTCACAAAGTGGGGTCGAAACATTTGATAGAATTATTAATATAACAATTTTTTATACATGGTCACCTGAGATCGATTCGTATTGACTTTAATCATTTGATTTAGATTTATTTCTTTGGAATCTGTATATTTTTATATTATATATATTTATTCGACTGGAGAGATGAAATACAAGCAATTTTCGCGACTAACAAAATTCCACGAAATATCTAAGCGAAATATTTGCTACTCGTAAAAGTGATGAAAAGTAAAATATGCCAAGTTGTCGATTTTTCAAATACAAAAATTACAATGTATCGACAAAATTTATATTAGCTGTTTTTTTTCTTATTATCGGCCTTGCAATCTTTTTATAGAATTTTCTATTGTCTATTTTGTCATAGCTTTATGGTTGATCTTTTTCGCACAGCCTTGACTAGTTAAAAATTTGGAAATTTGTGTTCCTGTATGCCGATGCATGTTATATATTACAGTTTTCTAAGTTAACGTATCTTTTTCTGAGCAATATTGTTTTCAGATGCGGTAAAAATCGTAAAAATTTCTCGGCTTAAATCATGAAACGTAATAATCATAAAGGTTTTTTTCGATGCTTATACATATTTCTAATCTTCATATGTCTAAAAATATAATGTATTGTTTTGGGTGACTAACGATTTTTAATCCTACAATAAGTTTCTTTTCTACACCAGAATTTTCCTTCTACTTTTACCAAATATATGCCTACTTCATCACTTACACGGAAAGAATGATTTTGCTAAAGTCTAAAAATTTAGCTAGATACGTATCTGCGTGACAATAATTTTGTTAAATAATTAGTAAAATAATTAGAACTCTCTGAGCTGATTGCTATAATGTCAAAACTTTTTATGACTATAATGCTCATTATTACATAATTGAGAATCCTACATAATGTATAATTGAGAATTATTAATAATATTTTCATAATCCAAGAAAATTATTTTCAATCTAGCTAAATTTTTAATATTTCAGCAAAATTGTTCTTTTCAAGTACACACAGAAAAATACTGTACGCAAATAATGATTCGTTTTAGATATTTTAAATGATTATCTACAACTTTATCATAAGTTCGTCACGAACATCAAATTTATTCAAAATATATTCTGAATCCTAGTTAGTTTAGCACTTCAATGAAAATCATTAAATTACAAGAAATTCGACTTGTTTATTATATCGTTTCTTTGATTAATTTTATAATTTTCAAAAAAAAGATTCTTGTTTTGAGTATATAATAATGTTGGGTACATAATTCTTTTTTAAATTATAATAATTTCTAATATTTCGAAAATAATAATTTTCTTAGCAATTTCTAATTATTTCGAAAATAATATTTTTCTGTGTGTATACAAAACGTGCGTGCATTAGCTATAAAAAAAAAATAGATCTCAAGTATAATTATCAGAATTCGAATACCACCGTAAGATCTGACGATTTAAATACCTAACCAGGAAGGTCGAACCTCACCAGTTTAAGAAGAGCGCGATTATGGAGACACAAGGGGTCGTTACGAGAAAAGGAGAAGCGTGCCGGGCATTCCGAAGCAATAGCAGTGATTATTTTTAGACGCCGCGCGTCGCGTCGCGTCGCGACGCGTTGCGTCGCGCCGCTTCGCAAGTCATTAGCGATACGGATTTCATTTTTCCAACAATCTCTTTACCTCTCCTTTCGCGTCGGACGATTTAGCTTAGTTTCTCCGGGGCATATCGATGTTTACGATGTGTCACAACGTACGTGCGTCGTATCGTCGTAGATGCTTTTAGATTCTGGCGGTATGCCAAGAAGTCGCACGACTCTTAAGAAACTACAAAATTGTTCTCTCTCTTCTCGTTTTCTATTCCTCCCCCTTCTCTCTTTCTCTCTCTCTTTCTCTCTCTATCTGTTTGTTTCTATATATATTAAAGCGCCGACGCACCACCTACATTTTCACTTTCATTCGAGGCCAACATCCGGCAGATTGTTGAATGCGAATAAAAAAAGAAAAATAGCAAACAATGCGTGATCGATGTAACAGCATTTTAACTCTATGTTACAACATTTTTATTGTCAAATTTCGCCAGAAAGAGTTTTCGCTGGAAGTCATTTAAAAACCCGTTTGTGCAAAGAAATAGGCAATATTAAAAGCCAAAAACGGAGTAAGAGTAATATATCTTTTTAAAAGAAGAGAAACTAACGTTCCGTTAAAAACAGAGAAGGATAAAATTTCTAAATGGCAAGCAAATAACGATAAATTTATTGCAATTTTCCAACAGAAGGGTATATTTTTGGTTTGTGCAAAGAAATAGACAATATTAAAAGTCAAAAACGAAGTCCGTAAAAGTAATAATGATGAACAATAATTCTTCTTGGTAAAAGAAGAGAAATCAAATAACATTAAATAACGTATTGTTGGAAATAGAAAAGAGTAAAATTTCTAAATGCCAAAAGCAGCAAATTTCTAAATGCCAAAAATAGCAAATTTATTGCAATTTCTCAACGGAAGGGTACATTTTAGGTTTCTTTTCTGAGACTAAAGGGATACATGCAATTTTCATGGTTTACCCAAAACTGAGTATTCTATTTATGCAATTCTATGCTGACAAAGAAAAAGAAAGGATACCTTTGTAAATCTGCACTTCGCGCATACAAGACAGTGCCATGCTACGGTAGTCCATACGGTTGTTTCCAGTTGTTTCTCACTTTGACATTTCGCCCGGTCCTCTTCTGGAGCACAACGTGATCATCACTCGCGGCGAGATGCAGAAACGGAGGCGCGCTGCCGCGACGCGAAACTGCACCAATGGCTGCGTGATTAAAAAACGAACGTCACCGTCAGTCGTTCTCGTTTGTTTCCCCGTGGTAGGATGCACCCGAGAGAAATTTGATAAAAATCAGCACAAGTGAACATCCGACATACCCCGGTACGTTGATCACGAGTGAGGTATCCGACGTACTGTTCAAGTATATCACGAGGATATCGCGTTCTCAGTTGATTACTACTCTAAAATATAACTGGACGAACGAGCAAAAATCGTGCTACGATCATACGGACGACCGATAACTATTAACGAACGATGTAAACCTCGGGCTGACCTAACCCAATACTAAGTGACAACCGAGTCGCTCGCTGGTAGTCAAACATCCCCCACCCCTGCTGCCGCCCCACTCGAGCCGCTCATGTTCCCCACCAGGCGTCAACGGTGCGCTACCCTCTCGGCCTCTCGAATCGCAACCCCGGATGCGCGAGTTGCTGGGACGTGGTGCGGGTTAGTCTGTGCGCGGAAGATGGAGTACGAGGAGGGAGAGAAAAGGCAAGAAATAGGTATTCAAGGGGGAGAGAGAGAAAGAGAGAGAGAGAGAGAGAGAGAAAGAGATAAAATGAGAATAGAAGAGAAAGACAGAGCGGGATGACAGTGCGAGGGGATGATCGCACGAGAAGATAGTTGGAAAGAGAAGACCAGAGGGTGAAAGAGATGTTATTGCGTAGAAAGAGCAAACGCGAGAGGAAGGACAGGGGGTAGGGAGAGACAGGGTGAACCTGCGACCGTGATCTTTAAGGGTAGGGGTTGGCGCGTGTGGAGAGTGCGTTTTTTCCCTAAGGAGGTGAAGGAGAAGGTGGGAGATCACCCAGTCTCAGGGAGAAGGAGGGTGAAAGGGGAATAAATGGGAGAGATTGTGCGGTGTGTTTCGTATGATTCGAAAGTTGGACAAAGGGTCGATCGCGGCTTCTTCTTAAAATCGCGAAATTGCGCAGTAAGGTCGAGAAAGGAAATTATGGAATTCGGAGAAAATGTTTTGTACTCTATGATCTCTCCACAATTAGCGTTGTTCACTTCGATTGCGTCTTCGAGAGGACTACTTTTCATTCCGCAATGCACGCGTATACATTTGTTATTTAATGCCTGCTGAATATACCTCTTGCTTTGGCGATATTGACAGTTCCTCGTATGCATACTGGCGAGCTTTTTGCAAAAGTTCACCGCGGTTGTCAATATTTCAAAAGCGATCGATATAAATTGCGCGACGATTCGTCGCGTTCAGAAAGTCTTCGAGGTTGCGCGAAAGAGTAATATAACGTCGCGTAAATGGTACACAAGTACATGGGTGCAAAAAAAAGAATCGAAAATCTCAGGTAAAATCAATGGTGAATGCTGCCTCTAATAAACATTTAATCAATTAACCGATTTTATCGAGAACATCCTAAGAAATCAATCAAGTGCTTCCTTTCTCTTGTAAATTTTGTAATCCATTTTTATTTATTAAGAAAATTCGTTGCAATTTCTTAAGTTTTCAGGAATATTGGTTAAAATAAAAAAAGTTCATGTTCTAGAATTTAGTAATAATTCAATTTAAATAAAAGATAAAAACCTTTTTGTTACTTTGAATACTCTCTTCAGATTGCTATTTTTTTGCACGTAAAATTTTCTTTATGTCGTTAATTCATGCAATTTATGTGTAGACTACATTTTTTTCTTTTTAAACAACCATGGTAACTTTCGCTTCTTTTGTTATTTTCTCTAATTGTCAAGATCTAGATTTCGAAAATTTCAAACAGTTTCAAAAACAATTCTATTGTACAGTCTCTGAAAGTGAAATTTTTTTTTTCAAACGAATGAATAGTTTTTTTTTGTTTACGAAGATAAAATTGTAGAATTTTTGAGAGAATAAATTATGTAGATTAATATCTCGTAGATTATTATCTCGTAGTTTTTATTATAATAGTTATATATAAATATCCCTTATTCAAGATTATCAATGTTTGATAGATACTTAAATAAAACTAAAAACGTCAGTCCTACTTTTTATCTTAAGGTAATTTATCTTAAGATGTAATTTTATCTTCAGGTACATAATCATCAGGTCTGCTGGTTGTGACGCCATATCTACATGCCATATCTACGCGCCATATCTACACAAACAAAAATAATTTTAAAAATAAATGAAAAAAGATAAATATGAATAATAGATGATATGATTAATATTTTTTATAATAAATTATTTATGATGTTTTAAGATGTTAGTAGCATTATTACCAAAGCAACGATCAATTTAATTGTATCTACATTTATTTGAAACCTTGATAATTAGCTTCAATTTATGATTGCATTTCAAATCCAACAGTAAATGAGGTGCAGTTTATATAACTAAAAAGATATATTTAAAATTTACATATAAAAATATTATTAAGCATTAATATTTAACCTCAACTATATTGACTCTTTCCTTACTCATTTGATTTATTTATGTGATGTAGATTGATTTATTATAAAAATTAGTTCAATTGTACATATTTAAGTAATATGCTTTTACGAAAAAAAAAGTACATAAGTTTGAAGAAAAACGCAATCTCTTTTCATCGTAACTTGGAAGAACGGAAAAGATTACAGAATATCATTTCGTTTTATTTTCTTCTATCAATGCGCATCCAATTAAAAAAAATCTAAAGCTCATATTCATATCTTACATTCATCAATAAATGCTCGCATTTTTTTCTCAGATTCTATTGTACGTGTGTGTGTATTTACGATATGTCTCGCAATCGACTGCTGCTGTCCTTTTTATCTAGTGCATCTTACACAATGCATTGTCAAGATAAGTTGGAAGCAAACGTGATTATCGTATCAAAGGCAAATAATGCAATAGAGTTCAATAGACAAAGAAAACTGACTCGTGCTGTGATAACGGTACGCTCGGGGGCCACACCAGCTCCCACTTTCCCACTGTTTCTTCGACAAAACCGGAATCGGCTACGATAACCCCCGCGGGGGTCGTTTCGTAGAGAGGGAAGAGGAAGGATAGGAGAGTGCGCGCGTGCAATCGTGCTCGCTCTTCCGTCTCACCTGCTCGCGCACGCCGGGCGCGCGTAGCGCGTGCCTGTAGCCGAGAACTCACGACAGTCGCCGTGTACACGCACATTCGGTGTGGCGGCGATAAAAAAGTAGAAGAATGCCTGTCGGATCCCGGTGCGTATACTGGGTGTCACGCATGCACGCGCGAACGAGCCTTCGTGGCACACGCATACGGCCACATGTCGTACCGTATTGGCGTCACACTGACACGCACACACACACACATACATGCGTGATACGGATACGTACACGTGGATACAAGGATGGTGCGAGCGGTGCGAGCACTCCACCCTGTCAGCCGCCTGTCGTCGCCGTGGAGACAAGGACGGAGATTCGAACGAGCGAGAGAGCGAGAGAGCGAGAGAAATCGGGAAGGATGAGAGAATGGCGACGTCGAACGGGAGAGAGAAACAGATGATAAAAAAAAAAAGAACCGAATGCACAGGGGTGCGGGATCTGGGGCGATTGTCGAATTAGTGAGTCGGCCGATCCACAAGAGGCTCCTTTCCGTGTTACCAAAAATATCTCTGCTTTTTTTCATCTTTTTCTTTTGGTCTTATACGCGTTTATCTGCGTTTGCAGATGCGTTGGATCGGAATAGGCGCAGATCGAATTTAATTGAATTTTACCGAATAACGTTTTTACAACGACTCGATGGATTATCATCGCTCGAGTATGTTTTTTATCAACTACGACAGTTTGAAGACAGTTTTAACTATTTTAAAATCGATATAGAACTGCGTTACATGTATATAATGCAAACGTACTCCCGATTTTTGGATCGTGTCGAGGGAACAATCAATCGAGTGACTAACAGGAGATTTCTTTTTGTTCGATGAATGTCATAGGTTTTGGGATTTTTTCCGACGAGGGGTGGCGAAGGGGCGGAACGCCCGAAGTGAGTACCACAACACGAAAGTATTTCCGCATACAAACCTGACAAAATATTATGAAAAACTACCCTGGCAAACAACTGAGCTCTGTATAATTCGCGAGGATTTCGAAGTGAATAAAAAGAAGAATTATCTCATTGCTCAATTTATTCTCAGTTTATCATATTAAAGTATTCATTATCAGGAATTCCTCAAAATTTAGGAATGTATTGAATTTTTATATTATCTATTTGTTCAAACATTGTAGCATATCGACCTAGATTATCGAAACTTTATGAAGTAAGATCAATAGATTATATTTTTCATTTACTTTTTCCATTTTATAGTGACATTGTTTTTTTGATAATATAAAATATTATTTTATATATTATATATATTTATATTTCTTTATAAAAATGTACAATATATATTTTATGTATTGTAGCAATGCTAATTAATATTAAAAAATATTTAACAGTATTAAATTAATGTATAAAATAATATTTTATATATTTTTTAAGTTAGACACAAATTTTTTAAATATCGATACTAATTTTTACAAAAAAAAAAGAAATGTTTAATAAAGAACAGTATTTAAAAAATTTTTTGTATTGTGCGCTTTTTATCAAACAAAAAAAATTTTAAATTATAAGTTATTTTATACATATTATTGATTTTGATGCTCTCGATTTTCTAACTTGCGAAATAACTCACTTTTCACGAAACAATTCACTTTTCATGAACAGATTTCAACACTTTTAACTATTTATTTCTATTAACACAAAATCTCACAATAGGCATCTTGTTAGGGTTATTATTATAACTCTTAACCGTATATAAAGAAATAGATTATTGCTTGACAGGTCATTGTGGGATTTCAACGGGTCTTTAACCCTTTCGTATACCTGCTCCAAATTCTTTCAGTAACCCGTGCCTTGCGGTATAGGATGACATGGCACCAGCAGCATAATCTCAACTGAAGGTCACATAGCAGGCTATCCTTCCACCTGTACAACATTTTGAAATGTCTAACATCTTCCTAATATGAAAAAAACTCAATTTACGGAATTATATTTCAGGCGTCTTAGTCCTCTTATGAAGAGGACTAAGACGCTTGATTTTCTTTTATAAAATTTCTGAAAATTTTTTTCTTACATTTTATTTAAATTTATTAATATGCAACGGCTTAATTTTCTTGTGGCTATTGTATTTTTTCATGACTTTAAATAATTAATAAAAATAATTAACGCACGTTAAGTTCGAAAGAAAGTTTATACGAGGTTCCTTATCAATCTGCTTAAATTATTGATTACGTTGAAAACTAAATAATATTTTAATTCAAAATGATGAAGTTATATTATTTATTTTAAATAAACAAAAAGAAAATTATTACGCCTTTAACTAATTTGTCTCTAATCTTTAATTTGGTTTATAATCGTTTTATTTAATCGGAGTTTTACTATGGAATGCTTACAAGATTATTTTCATAATTGTTTGTTAACAGAAAGTTCAATGTTTTAATATAAATAAAAAAATGTACAAAAAATTATTTATAATCTTTATCATAAATTGTGCAAAAGATCATAAATATTTTAATTACTTTAATTGCCGAGTTGATCTCGGTGTTAAGTTTAATAAATCTAGTATTAATCCTTTATTGTTTTCTAATCTCTTAAACTTTTAAAATTATTCTTGTAATGAAATAAATAAGACCGTCATCCATAATTTTTCAAGAAAAAAATGAATTCGAATTCGTAGATTGCAAAATTGTTTCATTTGATTAATAAATAATGATCAGAAATAACTATCTTATCGAAAATATTAAAGTGACTTTTTTTCTGCCTATTTGTCATAAAAAAATTTCAAACTTAAGAAAAATTAGTGACGTATCAGTATTTTTTTTCGTAAAAAAGGATATTCGTTATCTTTTTGGATTCATCTCTGATTAAATAAAAAATAATAGTCCGAAAAAATGAGGCTTTATATCCTTCAAACACGTACAAAGTTTTATTAAAGTAGCTTAAATGATTTTCATGGGAAAAACGAATTTTTTTCACCCTTGACACTATGTCATCTTTAAAACTAAGCCATTTCGGACATATTTATAAAATTTCCGTCTTGAATTTGTTTAAGAAATCATCCTTTAAAATCTTTTAATGTACTTACAATACACCCTATGTACACATACATACAGAAATTATGTAATATACGATAAATTTACGAATTTATTGTCATTTCGGTTTGAACTGAATAGTATATCGTATGTTTTTTACCCTCATTTCTGTAGTATTGTTCATATGATCTAAAAGTCTCAATGTCGACCGAAAAAAGCTAAAGCGGAAACCGTAATCGTTCAACTTACATAAATTTTGTTAGTTAGACAAAAGCCATAAATTTGATACAAGAAGAGACCTGATTTTTTTATACTTGTTTGAAATTATTTAGCGTAAAAAATGGTTCACTAGAGCAAAATCCGACATAGAAGAGAGCACAAGTAAAATAGAACTGACACGAATGGAGAAACGAATGTTTTTATTTTCTCTGCACTATTTTAAACAGGTAAAAAATACGAACCTCATAAAATAAAACCGTTAGAAAATTGTATCAGAGAATTCCGAGTTTCAGAAAAAAACCACACAATAGAATATCGATAAATCTCTCTCGTAAAGTAATAAAGAAATCGAAACCGCAGTTAATAATCGTTAGTAAAAAGATTCCTAAGTATTGCTTCTGTATGCAATAAATAAAAATTAAAAAAGAATAATTTTTTTTTTAATTTATACTGATTTCTTTTATTTTATACTGATTAAACATTTTTTATTTTGAATAATTAATATAGTTTAAGATTAAATTATTTAACGATAAAAATCTATCGACATTTTAAAGTTTTATGAAATTTTCTAATCGTAATTTTAACTTATCTTGAGAAATGTAAATGAAAATGTGACCATTATCAAATATTGTTTGTACAAATAGTCACGTAGACGAAAATTTTATGTCTCCTCCTTTTTTGTGTCTAGGCACACAAGATTTAAACACGTACTTACGTAATTGCTGATAATCCACGTAATTGCTCCATAATCTAACTTACTGTATAAACCTTTAGTATGATTACTAAATTACTTCCCAATTACGAAAATTAATCTTACTAATAAATTCCATTAAGCTTAATGTATTTATATTCTATAGAATTTATATTCTAAAGAAAAAATGTATGTGTGTATATATCTGTAATATAAATATCCAAATTTAACAAATGTAAACGACGTTATCAAACAATATTTCTGTACAAATCGAAAATTTCCTTTTGAGATATAAAATATTTAAACAATCTAATTTATTTTTTATGCTTAAATATATCCGTTTATTCTTTAATTGAGTATGTAAGTACATTGTGATTCAGTTGAAGGAAAACGGTTAGAACCGTTTTTTTACGTTTTTGCGTTCCTTTTTGAGTCGCTATTGAAAGGAAATCCAACGGGATTTTTCTTTACGTGGTCACCTACCGTATGCAGAATGGACCAATCTATCCCGGGATCTGATCGTTTTGTGCACCACTTTACATAGAGACCAATATCGCGGATCATATCGTGGTATCTCGATCTGTAACCGACGAACGACGGTTTTTCGCAGCAGAGAGCAGCCGACTTGGAAATTTCCTTTCGTCGCTCGAGCAAATTTTTTTTTCTTCTCCATTTCTCTCCCGCGGCGATTCGTTCCAATCAGATATCAAACGCGCTTTCGAATATTTTTTTCAGGATATTAAAACGTTCCCGTTTTTCTTTTTTTCTTTTTTTTAAGCGACCGGAAGTTTTTCTACGCGAGCGGATCGCGGGACGATCAAGATCCGCAAAAGAAATTGTCAGCTGTTTCCTTCTGTGAGAAGTTCGTTAACGTAACTATTTCTAGAAATCTATTTTCATTACGTTGAAAAAATTCTCGCGACGGACAAAACTGTCGAAAAGTTGCAACTCGATGCTTAATTAACTGGAGTACGCATTGCAACGGTGGCGATGTTCATCTTTTAAATATGTTTCTGATAAACACTAACAGTAACGTTACATTGTTTCGTTACATAATTTCATATTTGGCAATATAAATATAATATAACACGTTGTACGTTACACTGGTTGCGTTCAGTAGAATATTTATTTTGCAATTGCAGCTTTTTCTTGACGCTGCACTAATTAATTTACACTTTCAAACCTAGAAAAATAATCTTATTTCAGCCAAAAGAACTTTCAACAATTCCAAAATAACTAGTCTGCTGAAGGCGACCATTGTTGAGTAGGAAATTGTGACATTGATGTTGTGTTATTGTTAATTGGTGTTTATTGGGTTACTGTAAGAACAATTACATTTTTTCTTCGGATAAACAAACTTAACAAGAATTCTATTTGTCATCGGACAGGCAAATATCAGTTTCCTGATATGATATTTATGAGCTTGTGTCGGGACCACCGACATTTTGTACGTCGGTGAGATAGACCGCGTTATAAGCTTATTACCGAATCTCCTAATTATCGGATCCCAATACCGCTTAATATGTGGCCTAGGCTAATAATAGCGGAGCAGTGCCCTCTTTTCTGCATTAATTCGGTGCTCGCCCACTGGCGAACATGTGGTGTGCGAATAGACTCGAGATGCGGTCCGACGCACCAGCTGGTCTAGGAGGAAGGATGTCGAGCTATCTTTCTTTCCTTTTTTTCATCCTTTTGCCCTATCGTCCTTGTATCGCGCCGCCGCGGAATTTCGATAGACGGCGTCCGAAAGAGTTGAAATTCAGCACGTTACACTTCGCCGCACAATCGAAAATATATATCTTTGCTTTTATCTCCAAAACTTTCATTATATCAAAATGTAATCTTTAGTTACCATATAGCTAATCACGCGATGTAATGGAGTCTAACTACAATCTAATGAGATTTTAAATTGTAAGCTTTAAGCAAGTTAATTACAAAGTTTTATTTGGAATAACAAAAGTATAAAAAAAATGTTACAATCGATGTATGTACACTCAGGGTTAAACAAAAAAAATGTATATAAGAGTCTTCTGTGGAATTTAATATGTACATAGTTTTTAAAATTTCACAAACTAATCATAAAGCTGCATTATTGCCGCGTACATTTTATACAATTTTGAAATTAAAATTATCATGTTCAAAATTTGGAAACATAAGTCGAGAGTAATAAGGAAAAATATAAATTTCGCTGTATTTATAAATATTTATTTAATAAGAACAAAACATTTTTTATTTATATTTTGATTATTGAACATTTACAAATCTTTTTCTTTAAATTTTTTGTGGTTTTATAAATTTAAGATAAAAGATTTTATAGCTTTTACTGATATTTTAATAGAAAAATGTTATAAAAATAAATTATTTATTTAATCTACTCTTGTTTTAACATGAAAATAATAGAAGAAGTAACGAATCGAAGAAGTTACGTTTTAAATAACGATAACGAGGCAAATTACTTTTAAAAATCGGTAACTTATAATTAAATATTTTTTTGATTCGTTAACAAGTCAAAAAACATTATAACGTATTACTTTTAAAAAATAATTTTTCTATCCTTAATTTTTTAGAACAGATTTCGCAATGGCGTTCGCAAAGGGGAGCGAGCTCCTCGTTGGTCACTAGTCAGCTATCTCATTTAATAAATAATGAAGCATGCGATCGATCCGCGGTACGGCTAGCAGACCGCGACGCTACACCTCCTCCTCGCAGGATTATTTGTCAAGGATCGATCGATCGGACTCGGACAATGGCTTGAATTGTGGATCTTAGAGATGGTGAGAAGAAGGAAACGGAGTAGACACACAGGACATATCGATAATGTATCACTGTCCGATTAACTGTCTGCGTTTTTGGACAATTTCGGTCCTAATCAAATACTGAGGAAATTAGTTTTTCTATCGCGCGGTCAAATAGAAATTTTACTTTGAAATGATACTTTGACCCACGAGCGTACACCCAGAATTTCAATTACGAGAAGGCAAAAATTTGTCTTCATACAAAATTTATTAAAATACTTTTATTAAACCAAGTTTTCGCGAATCTCCAGCAAATTTTTTTTACTTTTTATAAAGAATTTTTGTTACTTTAAAAGAATTTTAAAGTAACAAAATTATTGACGTTACAGATTAGAGAGTACTCCGGATTGTTGTAAAGATTGCAAAATGCTATTTTGCACAATTATAATACATCCACAATTAAAAAAGACATAAGATCTCAATTTAACTGGAAAATCGATTAGCTTGCAGCTTTTTTGTGCGTTTTAATTGTAAAAGAGTTGTGCAATTGTATTATCAATTCGGAATACTTTCTAATCTGTAATATCGATAATTCTGTTACTTTAAGGTTTCGCAGGGAATAACGCGTGAGTCACGCAATGACCAATGAAATTTAATTTTTAGTTAAAAAATGATTTTCAGAATTTGTTTCTTCTTGCCAAAATTTAGTGGAGGGAGGAGGGGAATCCCTATGTCTGCTACTTTCTTTGCATACCATGGAAAATTCGTTTTCTATAGGAAATCTTTCAAAGAATGAACTCGTATATATTCTCACTATCTCGATGTTCATTTCCAAGAAATTATATCTGAGAAACTTTTGAGATTACGTTATATACGAAAATTTTTTCACTGGTTTATTTATCGCTGGATTGTTTATGGTTGGTTCAATCAAAGCGGCGATTTCTATATCTGCAATAATTGTAATCGACGGAAACAATTCTTGGAAAGAACATACACACGAATGTAAAGTGCACACGACTAAATTTAATTCACAAATTTACCTCCTTCCCGGTTTCCTCCCTGATCGCTCTCTTTTTTTCTCGCTCTTGCACCCTCGATTCATCTTTTTTGCTCGACAACGTGCTCCTGCGTAACAAGGACCTAACAGAGCTGTCAATCCATCGATAAATTGAATGGAGGACCTAAAACCACCCTACATTTTCCGCTGCCCTTCACCCCCTTTTATCCGTGTGCCGCGTACTCTTACACCCTATCGGCGGCGGCAGCGGTGGCGGCCCGAGACCGACACGATATTTTTTCCCCTGTAACACAAAAACGTCCGTCTCTGCAACTGACGTGTGATTCGGCTACCCTCGCGAAAAGAGATTTAAGGAAGTGGAAAACTGACCGGATGCCGAAAAGACATCTTCGTCCGCGACGTCACGTCGGTCGGATCGCACGATGAAACGAAAATGAAATTTATTTGCGTTCTTGTATCGATGAATAGCAAGGATTTTGTTTTATTTTTTGGTAGAAAATTTATATAACGTTTTTACTAGTTGATTTGTAATTTACGTATTAATGGTACATACAATTTTATCACCGGAAGTTAATCCGCGATCGCGAAGCCGAGTGATATTTGGTCGTCGTTTAACAGATCGTTATTATAACGGGCGAGAATGGTCGAAAATGAAATTCTATCATGGAATAACAGAAAGGCTTTGTAAGGGAGAAATTCGGTTTCGAAGGGGGCTGGATCCTGAGGTAAATGGAAGTATCGTGCGAAGGCGAGGCGAGAGGGGGGGGAGGGGGGAGAGAGAGAGGGAGAGTAATCGACCCCACGCTTTGCTTTCGCACACACGAGCAAATCCTTTCGTTTTTGGAATTTTGGGTAAAGGGGAGGCCAGTGAGTAATTCGAGGCTAGGCCGCGGGTCTGGGGTGTGTGTGACGCGAGCAGAGGGTTGCCTCTTCGAATCCGCACCCTTTACTGTGCCCGTTCGCCACCCCCGTTACGCGGTCTGCCTCCCCAACACGCAGAGCAGGTTTGACCAATATTCTCGAAGGGTGAAATAAAGGGAGAAGGGCACAAGGGAGGGTTTTGCGCAAGGAGGAGAAAAGGGACGAGATCATTTTATTCGCCGCCAATAATTTGTCAGCGACGATTTGCGGCATGACGTTATGGCGACGAAATTTCGATGATGGTGATCCTCTGTTGGGAAAGTTCAAATTCGCTTATACTTGTGATAAACGTTCAGAGGCATATTTGCGGGATTCTATTAAGATAATAAGATGTAGCATTGCGTAGGAAAATGTTGTGGATCATAATGTATTTGTTTTTCAGAGTCATGGATTATTTTTGTACTTTTCTACTTTCTAGAGAGTTACACCTTCTTTCCTTGGTCCGTCTCGCACATTTCATTTGCATCTACGTGCTCGTGACGCAACTAAGAATAAGATGCCAGATCGTATTTGTGCGTCAATCAGCGTTAAAATCAATGTAATGTCCCAGGGCTACAACTACAAGCTTTTGCCGTTTGCAACGGACGTCAAATTCGCTTCTTGATACGCACGCCGCCAGACGTCACAGGGTGAAGAGGTCACTCTGGTTGAACTCGTTTTTGGGAGCAACAGTGAGGCACGAGGGTTGCCTCGCCCTTATACACGGTCCGTATTCAAAACGTCCCTCTTTTCCGGTTGACGGCCACGACGGCTTCTACAAGATTGTCGAGTTGATTCGGTTTAGCGAGATGCGTTGACAGTGATGTGCGGATCTCTCGCGAATATACACTCGCACTCTCAATAAATGAGAGCCTACTTCTACTCTCATCACCGTTCTCCTTTGACTCTCATCTGCATCTGCTCCTGCAAATCGTAAAGGAGTCGAAGATTTTTTTTTCGTCTCGTTTTTCATTTTCTGATACTTATTAGTTCGCCTCTCAAATATATCCGATGTTTTTTACTCATAGGAGACAATTTGTTTAACATATAAATGATATCACGCGAAGAGCTGTAAATCTACACGGAAACGCGTGATTCGTTGAAGATCTCGCAAGATCTCTGAATGTACTCCTTTTCCGAATTCTACGGTATGATTGCTTACTAATGCTACACAAAAAAAAAGATTAATTATGTAAAAACGAAATAATTATGTAGGAAATTCAAGCATTATGAGAAATACCGTAAAAACTTTTTGACATTCTTTCAAGCCATACGTATTTCAATTACTATTTTTTTAGTTCTGACAATATACATATATCGGAATACATAGCCATGATTATTTTAATGACTCAATAACATTATTTTCAGATCTGTATCTAGATTAAATTTTGAGATTACATCATCAAAAACCATTCTTTTCATGTACAAATTAAGGGCCGTCTTTTGGTAGATTTAACATCGTCGTTTCGTAGATTTATGCACTGCTAACGCGAGACAGGTGCGCCCTTGCAACTCGCGTCTTTGTCGAATTAATAATACATCTCGAAGGGTCATGATTTAATATTAGCGCGAGCTCTAATTGCTTCATTGTAGATTTTACAACTTAATCGATCGGTATTTCGTTACGATATATAGCCACGCCTGAAGCACGCGAATCGCTTGTGTGGTCCATCCTTGCCATATCTAGTTTCTCTGTTCCTTCTCTATGTCTCCCTTCCACCCACCTCCGAAACCATTGTGCCTTTCCGCGTTCTCCTGGTGCCCGCCACGGACGATTCACATTGTCGCAGATCCATTGGGAAAATACGAAGCCGCGGGCGAAACTCCGCATGGTCGATTAAATTTTTCGCCGATTTGGATTTTCGAAAGACGCTACGTGACTTGTCGACTAGGGTGGGCATACGGTTCCGACTTTGTTCACAATTTCTAAACTGACGCGTTTATTTCTTGGCAGGGTTGGGTAAAAAAAAAGTTAATGTTTTTTGAACTAAATTGAATTAAAGTTAATGGCTTGGGAAATTTAGTTAAGCTAAAAGTTGAATGAGCAAAATCTGACTCAGTTAAAATTACGTTAATTAAAATTACGTTAGTTAAAACATAATAAATATTAAAGACTGATCTTGTAATTATAAAGTTATTTTAAAAGATTATATTGATTACACATATACATATACTGTTAACTCTATTATGAAAATCGATCGATGTTTTTTTATACAGATAGTGCTCTTATTTTCTCTCATTGCTCTTTTTATCTTATATATGTATATAATTTATTTAAAAATTTAATTTTGAATAGCTAACTAGTGTGCAATAATAATTAAAAATATATTTTGTATAATTTTTGTATAAATAAAATTATTCCCCTTTTTGATAAAATATAGATTTGAATAAAAAATATTTTAATATTTGATACGATATTAGAGATTTGACTATATCAAAATTGAAACGTATACAAAACTCACACATACTGACATACCTAAAAATCGGCATAACTATGATTCGTATGTTCATGCATCCTTTCTATTTATTTTCTAGTTTCGATTAAAGAACCTCTCGACTTCCTGTGGAGTACTTTTATACACAAAAGCACTGTTGTAAGAACGGTTAAGTTCGTTGAAATATCCGAAAATGGGATAAGATACGTGCATGTGTATTCTGGACGATCTTCTGGTATATCTTTTCGTCTTCTCCACGGGACATTAGAAGGTAGGAGGAACGCATCAGGTTAACTCATGCGCGACAGAGAGAGAAAAGGAGAGTGATGCAGGAGTTACTTTTATTTATACATCGAAAGAAGCACACGCCTTGTCATCCAGCAAACCTCGCTCTTTCCAAGCTGCGACCGCGCGTCCTCTCGCAGTTTTCTCGCATGGGCACACCTCAAGAGGGGCCCTGCTCTTGTCGCGACAGTGAGAGGCAGCCACACTGCAGCTGCACAATCGTCGCCCACGGTGCAAGGTTCATTTAACTTCGCAAATACACAACTCTTTAACATTGTGTATTTGTGTCGCGCTAAACGTCCCGCTGCCAGTGTCCCGCACTAATGGACACTGACAAATGGTTCCCGAAAGAATTCCGCGCCCGGAGATCTCTTGTGGCCTCGGCTTCGCCTTCGTTCGTCTCGCATTCGCGGAGGTGGTCCGGTGGTTGCCAACTGCATAACATCGCGGAGAGACACTCGGCGTTTTGTAAATAATTTCACTGGCAACGATGCAAGACTCTCGTTGCGCATTTCGTTATTTTGCGATCGCTGCGTTTCTCGAAGCAAACTATACTAGATCCAGAAAAAAACACTTCTACAAAGTAGTCTCTACAGATCTGTAATGGACACGTTCGGCCATGTGCGTTATCGCTATGCCTATTAACATTTTTGCTGTGAAGGAACATGGAACAAGTGGAAAGTTATGTCGCAACAATGAAGCCGACGCTGCCAAAGCTCGCGAGATAGAGAACCGCAGATAAAAGGAGAGAGGTTCCTTCAGGAAACTACACGATGTCGGTTCCTCCCTTCGTATGTTCGACTCGCGCCGACTCATCCTCCTTTGAGGATCCCAACGTCTCCTGCACACGATCCTCGTCTATACATACACGCACGTAGATATGTCCACATGCACACACAAACGGTAGCTCCACGCGAGCAGCAACAGGCTGCCACTTTTTACTTTTCTCTTCCTTCTCCTCCTCCTCATCCTCTTTTTCTTTCCTCCTCAGGGATCACGACGTCGTCGTTTCTTGTTCTCTCCTCCTCCTGGCAACGGATCATTTTATTGCGCTCGTGCTCCCGGAAACAGAGACCCGATGGCCATCGGATATATCAGGATAATCGGTTACCACGTTCTCTCTTTTTCCAGTTTGGCGACGTTTTGGCGACGCTGCTTCGATCAGAATAGTTTGTCCGAGGGAGAGACCGCTGGCGACAAGACCAACTTCAAACGCGCCGAGCGCGAGCTTTGCTCTCACTTGGCAAAGCGGAAGAGACGGACCAAAAGAGTCAAGTGGGCCGTATGGATCGTGTCGATGCGAGTTTCTCCCATCTTAAAAAGCTTGACTCGTCCTATACTCGTCGAATATAGGAGTGAAAAAGATGTCATGAAAAGAGAAATGAGTGAAAAAAGAGAGCATGTACGATTTCTTTGAAATATTTCAACGCGAGACATTCTTGTAAGTTCGTGTTTAGCTGTTTCCTTTTGATTCCTCGAAAAGTAATCAGAATTTTTTAAGCTCCTTGGCATTTAGATATATTTTCAGAATTTTATATAAGAGTTAGGTTTTATGATGGCATAATCTGTCGATTTTCTTAGTTTCTTGTTAGCAGTTGGATAACTCTAATTGTATTAGCGGATGTTAATGGAACATTTTTGTTAATTACGTTGAATTTTTCAAACACTATAAGATTGTGCAAGATAAATATTTTATTGTTGAAAAAGAGACTTTTCTTACTTTTGTAGTTCTATTCAGGAAAGTTAAAAGAATCTTGGTATTTATTACAATTTTAAAGATATCGATTTAGAATTGTATTCCAGATTATAATATGTCAGGTTATATAAAATTATTAATTCATATTGTACATTAGAAAAGTTAATTTTTTTTTCATCCTGCAGCTAAGGAAACACGAATTCGAAGTCGTACATTTCGAGCGGAACAATAGCCGCCTTTTTCCCGTCCGCGTCTGGTCCCATCGTCGCTGAAATATAGATGTTAATATTTGTCTCCTGATTCTCACCTAAGCAGGTGTTGGGCATAAGAGCACCATTGTCGGATTTAGAATCGCTCACAATCGCCCACGCGCTCCAAATCTCCGATCTATGGATCTCTTCCGTGCCATCGCATGCGTTTCTCAGCTCGGAATAATTTTACGTAACGGCCCGTTAACGCGTGATATGTATCTTTGCGTTATATTACAACATTATTAAAGTATACACAGACTATATGCTGAGAAAATGGACAACACTTCAACAAATCTTTCATATTCTCAATTTAATCAGATTGTAATCCAGGGTGAGTTTTTCTTAATTTTTTTTTGTTATTACAAGTAGAATTTCTGCATCTGCCCACGCATCTGACTCACGCATCTGATTCACGCATCTTCTTTATAGCAACTTTTGGAAACGACTAGTCTTCACGACCATCAATCGAAACGTAGTAACTTTCATATCTTCGATTGTGCTATTCGGGGTCGTTTTTGCGCAGCTGTATTAAAAACTCCTTGAGACACGTTTCCAAGCGAGAGTTTTCAGCACGCGTCTTGGTCCGCCGCGTGCGCGGGAAGGTAGGAGAGAAGAAAAAAAAGTTGTACAAAGGACCATCCGGGCGACCGTCAAATTTATATCGGCCTCGTGGATTTCGAAAATCGCTCGCCTCCTCTTTCTTCCTCATCGGGCAGATGTAGGTATGCTTCGTCGGTCAAACTTAATAATATTTATGCAACGCGTACGTGCAGGCGGCATTTAGCTTTTTTTTCTTCTGATTTCAACCGGTGGATTTCGAGGGTTCTTTATTACGTTGCTTTTTTTCGCGGAGACGCCGCTCGCGGGATTAAAGTGCGGGTTGAGTAGGATTTTTCGGAGCTGCGGAAGCTACAGCGAGGGCGCACATATACGCCCGGGATTAACTACATATCTCTAATACTGTTGCACAAACGTTTATACGAGCGGTATAAATTGCATGACTTCCAAATTACGTGAAAGAAAAAGAAGAAATTAACGAATGAGATCGTACAGTTTTAAGCCGGTAATGGAGTACGATAGGATAAAGGATAGCATAAAGGATAGCATAAATGGATTCAAAATGGCGCCTAACTCATTAATTCTCTCGAACCCTTTCGACCTTTCCCCTTCTGTGCTGCGCATGACCAATCGAGGCACTCTGATTTGTTTAACCCTTCTCGTATTGCTGGTGTTTACCTACGCTTTCCAACCCTTTAGCGGCACCTGCTAAGAGTCGGCTGACGTAACCGCGTGTATTCGATTGGTGTAAAACTTGAAAAGAGGCGTGGCAGCTTTACCCTTTACTGTACGAAACGGTATCAGTGAATTGTACTTGTCCTATCCTAAGCCTAACAAATTTTGACGACAAAATGGCGAAACAAATAACGTTAGCTTGCCGTCTGAAATTGATTATGCGTTTATTTTTTTCTTTTTCATTTCAATTTCTTGTATCTAATATAAGATATCTGGCAATCTGATTACAACAGGTTAACGTTTCACTATTTATCTGCGTATTTATTCTCATTTTCATGTACTTTATACGAAATTTGTTTGTAATTTTAAACCTGCCTTTATCTGAAGCATGTAACCCCTATGTAAAATTTGTTGTAAAAATAAATTAAATTAAAATTATATGAAAAGTGATAATTTTATTTTGTGTTAAATAAACTTGTAAAGCCTCGAAAATCACGTAATACAGAAACATTTAAGGTTGGTCGTGTTTGCGTACTTTGGCATTAGCACAGTTATCTCTTGGCGTATCCTTTGCCAAATACATGTGTATGAGTTGAATGACAATGAATGATAACGCAAACATTTCGTTAAACGTATGTAACATCGGCGAGATAGACAAGAGCTACCGGCGAGATGGCCAATTGTCTTGGCACTCTGACAAATGCATATGTTGGCGCGAATATACTACGTAAAACGTCTCTTCTTCATGTAATTTTACGAGCGACCGCCGTCTCTCATTTTTCCTCAAGATATTAACGTTTGCCAGACGAGAAGCTATGCCGTAACTACCTAAACTCGGGCGGCGCTCGGGTAAATGGTGCTTCAAAAAGTTTTCGGTATCGCGTTTACGGAGTTTAAAGCACGGGGCGCATGATTAATGATGTCTAGATAATCGCGACTGAGCCACTGGATCTAAGAAGGCCTTTAAAATAATCCCCATAAAATTACGCCCTAATGCCGCGACCATTAATCCTTCGTCTTATCTTCCAAGACGCCTACTAAGCTCAACCGACCGTCGAGCTCGTGCGTAAATGCGAAAGCAGAATAGAGATTAGCAATTTAATCTAAAACGGAACCGCAGCGATTTCCCTCTCTGTACTTCCAAGTAAATCAATCAATCAATCTTTCGACGGTCACCCTTAACGCTTGGCTGCTTACGTATGTAAACTGCTCTTTTCTCGCTTCATTTGATACAAGTACGCACCACGAATCTCTGTAAAAGAACAGCGACATATCGGGAATTTCATAAAACAAAGATCGAAAGAAAGCTTGTATGAGTAAATTATAATATATGTCAATTATTTGACAATAATTAATATATAATATATAATATACATGAAAAATATAAATACGTCTCAATCCCGATTTAGTAGAAAGACTTCTTCAGTACGTATTGATAATTTGAGGTGATCGTAAAATTAATTCGAATCTTCTATTCGCAGTCCAAGTAATAGTCAAGTGATTAAAATAATTAAATCATGTTAAATTATTCGAACTTAGAAGTTTTATTCTCGTTGTCTTCGAGAGTCGAAGAGAGTCCCGTAAACTGTTTTGATTTTCGTTTACTGCATATGTAATAGTTGCATTTTCTAAGATACAGAAAAGTTCAGCAGCTTTTAAATGCCACTCCATTCTCGATGCAATCGATTTTGTGCGCGCCCGCGCGCATGCTGCCTCGAGGGTCGGGGTCGAATCTCCAGCAGACTAGTGTCCCTGGTATACCGAAGTTTTTCCCTCCTTTACCCTCCGCGCGCATTTAAGCCGGCGGCGCTGCCGGAATTAATTATTTAGGGGACAGAAATGGCACCCCTGTCCACCCCCTCGATTCTTTCCACGCCGTCTCCCTTCTACTGTTCGCGTTTCCCGAGCTCTACGGATCGTGGCTCAAGCCTAACCCGAGGGCGAAGATATAATTATGGGCGGTGGGAGGGCTTCAAGTATTCATGTTTTCATTACGGTGCGGATCTTCTACTTGCACAGAGAGAGAAGAGAGCAAGGGATTCTTTTCTTTAAAAATAACGTTCTCCTCCATCGTTCATCTCCCGCTATTCTTTTCCAGCTTAGTTTCGCGCTTCCTGCCGTCCACGACATCATGATCTACGCAATCAATCCCTTATCCATAGATCAACATTTTCTGCTTCGAAAAAAGTTTTGCTCCAAGAATATTCAAAATATTCCGATGCCTCATTGAGAACATTTCAATTGCATTCTTATAACATTTAACAGGTAAATAACTTGCACCTATATCTTTGTTAGATAAAATATTTTTATTGATATTTTATCTAAGAGTGATAAAAAGTTAAAAAGTGGTTCTTGTTAAAAAGCACACAAGAAGTGGACCGATTTTCGGCAGATAATTCTTCTCGCACTTCGGCTTGGAACGAGGAATAGGCACAGAGTTTCTTCTCCGTTCTCAGTGTTTTTGCTCCGTTCGTTATCCGTCCTTTTGTTCCAACGTTCTAACACCCTTTGTCCAGATTCTCCCCTTTGTAACACGCGCGATCCCTCAGCATTGTCTTCTTGAAAAAGAACGCAAAGATGTCGTAGTCCCCGAATTAATCGACGACGTTTTCTCCGGCGAGAGGGAGGCTCTGCTAAGCGGGAGGAGGTCGGCCATTAAAAATTCCTGAATCAGTAGCCTCCCTTACTCCTGATTAACGGCCAATTCACCCCGAGCTATCCTTCATCGAGAATTTTCGCTGAGAGTGAGGGAAGCCTCGACAATTTATTATCGTTTCGTACTAAGCGCGTACATTATACCAAAATGGTGGAACCAACTTTCCCGCAAATCAAGATTTTTCCCTTCATCTACCGTATTATACTTTTTTTCCATGAATTTCAGAGAAATTTAAATTTTAATGTGCTTCTCAACAAGAAAGAAACATAATATAACACAATGATCATTTCATCTTTGTCTAACATTAATGATATAATGATTCACTACGTTACATTGTGTCATCTATGTAAAATCCAAGGACGTGAAACTCGAGATAAAAAAGTAATAGTTTCTCGACTTTGTGCTATTTCTTTTTAGTGCGGTATCATACTTGGAACCTCTTAGCTTGCCATTATTCTCTTTCTCGTCGCGTCGTCGACTTAACCATCTTTCGTTGCAACCGCTATTAATTACGTCAGGACGTCTTATCGATGGTCGTCAGCAACTTTCGCGGCAGGTTTTAATGGAAAAGTTTTTCTCGATGGATACGCGCGAAGCTCGGCTGAATAAAAATGCAACGATGCAAAATAAGTGGCTATTTTAAGTATCTGAAGTGTCTTTGTTAGCTCTTCATATCATTTCGAGGAGTTAATTGAAAAACTTGCTGATTTAGAGCCGCGCGTGCATTTCGAGGCAATGAAATAAATGTTCCTAACTTTAATCTAAATCATTATATTTTTTTCTATCACCTTTGACCTTTTTCGATTATTAAGCGGCCTCGATTATATCATTTCATCAGCGCATAGATGTCTATTCATGAATGTCAATCATTTATTACTAGCTTCTAGATACAGCGGGTAGTCGAATGTTAAAAACCGATTGGATATCGTGACGGTGAGAAATTTTTTCATAGTAAACTCGACTGAAAAAGTTGGAAAACGTACGGCGTATTATTTCTGAGAAATGTCGTGCAACTCGCCGCGCCGAGTTGAGCCGAACCAAAGCGTACATTACGAGGGAGTTGATGGTGAACGAAGAAAGTTACATGGATACTGTAACTATCGATCGAATAGTCGGTGTGGACATAAGCGCGAGGGGTAGCTTATTGGTCAGTTGTGCAGTGCGCAACCCCAACATGACACAAGGGGGTTGGCCGGAGCGATGGGGCGATCGTAGAAGGGGGATGTAACCCCATGCCAGCCTTGAGGGACGTCCCGAGGAGGAGAGATAGACGAAGCTTACCTCATTTTGCGAAATTATGGCTTCTGCTAGTTCGAAGGTTTCTTCTCGTTGTTCGATAGGGCTGGTAGTGTATCGTATTACTTCTTGATGAGTTCGCCATCTTTCGTGAAATCGGTCTTAAGCGCGAAACAGGCGAGATATACGTCATATGAGAAACCTCTTTATGTAATCTAATTTTACATTTACATAGGTACGAATAATTTTGTATGCGCTAGGAATCACTTCGAACTGTCTTAGATATTATATGTATTCGTTAACAGGATTATAGTTTACTCATAAAAGACATATCGCGATCGATTTCTTATCCAAGATTTCACCCTCAAGATAGGACATCCTCTTAACCTTGAGAAACTGAGTCCGTATTTATAATAACACAATTTCTTGTAAAACGTCAGTCGCGTGACGGAAAAAGCGTAGGAAATATTGCCTGGACAATTTTATCGATTAAGAAAATTATCAAAGGTTACCGTGTATCGGATAAATAAATAAATATAATCGTGATACGCGGGGGCGGCAGGAGGAGGATCACCTACTGGAATATTTTATGGTGTGTGCAAAAGTTTTCGATAAAAATTTAATGCGGCGAAATATCTCCTTTCGCGACGCCATCACCGTATTCCGACACAAAGCCGACTCGGAATTCATAGAATATTTGATAGCGTAGTGCCGTCCTGACGATGGACTTGTCGACGGTCTTTTCTCTCTCTCTCTCTCTCTCTCTCTCTCTCTCTCTCTCTCTTCCTCCCTTTCCCTCTCTTCTTTCCCTTTCTACGGGAACTTCTTTGAAGTACGCGCCAAAAAACTTCGGCGACCCTCGATATAAAAGTTCGCGGGGATCGTGACCGCTGGATATCTGCGGATCAAGGTATATATCTCGAGTCGCGCATTATTCCCTGTGAGGGACCAGCTCGTGAAAAAGATCGATAGTCGTGGGCACCGACGTCGCCGACGCCACCGTTACGATGGCGGAGGAGAACTTTTGTTTCTCGGATAGGAGCAGATAAAGCGCCCAGGGAATAATAGTATATCGCCTTCTTTCCTTCTTTCCTTCTTGTCGCAGAACCTCTCGCCCTTTATCCACCCTTTGGAACCAAGAGGAAGAGTTAATCTCCCCGGCGGTCTATCGTTGAATTTTTTTTTCTTCTCTAGGAATACGTTTCGATAAAGATTTTTAAATATAAATATTAAACTATTAAAATAACAGAATTGTTATTATTGACTGCCTCATCTATCATTGTAGCCTCTATATAGCTGTGTTATCAAGATACATTATTGTAATTTGTATGTGAGAAAGGCTGCGTAATTTTGGGAAAATATTTTCTGACAATTTTAGTTTCGTTATTCGTATCAGTTTGCAATATTATTCTTTCAGCAGTTAATGTGGTTATATTAACGCGATGAATTAAAAGCTCACGAAATAATGCAGATATTAGAATATTACCGGATGTTGAATAAAAAATATTATATTCTTTCTTGAACATTAATTTTTAAGAGACGATGTGAAAGGGTTGGAGAATAATGTGAAATTATCCGTGATGAGTTTTTACAGCAGCAATGCAGAGGCGTGGATTTCGATAGCTTCGAGGGACTCCCCACGGCGTGCCGTTCAAAGTTCGTTGCTTCTACGAAAAATAATTACGCGCCGAGATGAATCGGCAATTCGCTTCTCAAACAAAGGGTGGCCAGGCGCAAACCGCGGCAACCTACTGGGAGCCCGAGACGATTCTTTGCCATCTACCGCGATGGCGGATTATAGTTGCAGCATCATGCTATCCCCGAGGAATTCAAGAATTCTCACCAAGGTGGTGTTAGCTAATTTTACGCCGGTGTTTCCCTCGTGATTCAGAGGAACTCTCCTCGCTCTCTCACTCGCTCTTACGGGAAGATTAATCGGTCCTCGGTGGGCGGCACGTTGCTTCGAGCAACCTCGTTAAATCGTTCGTGCGTGCGAAGAACCCGCTGGAAAAGATTAATTGGGCCCCAAGTTTGTTGCTTTGCTGTTATAGCTACAATGTTAACTTCAATGGCGAGTTGTGTTGCCTCTTTTATCCTAATCTATCAATTCCCAATATATAAATATAATACAATTTTTTAGTTATCTTGCAGTTTTTAGGTATGTTGCTATCTTGTTTATTATCATTTAAGTGAAAGATCCTTCAATTTGTTTATCCAAACTATTAATTTAACAATCGAAAATAAAATGTTTATGCGTATTTACTGAAATTTGTAATTATATATTAGGTGTTGGAATTAATTCGTAGCGTTTTACAAGTGATGGGAAGTACTTTCATTAATGTATTTTTTAATGCTCATGTGAAATAAATAACATTCTTTCATTAAAAACGCTACGAATTAATTCCAACACCTAATATATTCACAAAGAATTATCAATTCTGTTCTCCAATTAATAAAAATCTGAGACAAGCTAGCAATGTCATACGTAATTTTGGACATCGTGTTATTTCTGATAAAACAAGACCGGTCAAACAAGACCGTGAGACCGTAAACTTTAAGTGGCTTCTCAAAGCAGATTACGCGATTAGAAAAAGACAGTTTGCATAGATTTTTAATCTGGATTTTAAGCTCTTTAATTATTTCCGATGGTCGTTTAATAACCTCGTTTAGACAGTGCCGTATTTTGTCATACTTTCTTAAGTCTGTCAAGATCGTTGTAAATTATAGGGGACAACCTCTTAGTAAGGAATAACTTTTGCTAATTACAGCAAATGCCAAGAATAGACCATCGCCCCAAAGAGCGATGATGACGTCCCAAAAGGTTTTACGATGCCTTTAAATATCGACTCTGTCTTCACTAAAGAAAGGCATACGGATCTTGCAATTAAAGTAAGAATCTATTAATAAATAATAGTAAGAATCTATTATAAATAATATATTAGAAAAATTTTTTTTCACATTATATAGTGTCGCGAATTCATGATTTGTTAAAAAACAAGCCCATCTTCTAATTATAAGTGCTAATGAAGAAACATTATATGTGTCTGACATCACGTTTTTAATTAGCGTTTTTAATGGCTTATGGGTTCTAATAACATTTTCCCGCGAGAAACTATCGTTTCTTTTCGTTCTCTTCTTCGTCTGCCCTTCATCCGCTTAAAGTTTAACGGTGTCACCCCTACTTGTTGGTTGAGAAGGCAAAGGGAAGCGACTTCTTATTATCGGTACCGACTAATTCCCCGGTCCGTCTTAGATGAACGACTCGGCTCGTTCTTTCATCCCTTTTCGTACGGTCTCCGGTTAAACGCCACCTACTTCCGGCGAGCATCGAGGATCAGTCACAGCGATCACTTCGAACGCACCGATAATTATTGCTTTCGGTATCGCACTCTACTTTTCGTTCTTTACCAATCTTTTTCAAACCACGAGCAGCTCGTTCTCTAGAAGTATTATAACATGGTTGGAGGTCCTATTTTTCCTGGGACGACCGCCCGCGATGCAGTCAAAACTATTATTCGGCAACGTATATTCGAACGAAATGAAATTCGACACGAACGTAGTGATTTCTTAACTCTTTAAATTCATGGAAAACTTGCTCGAACTTTTTCTAATTCTTGAATCATTTGCGAAAAATATTTTTTATTTTTTCTATCATATTTTCCGGTAGGACGTTAAATGATGAGTTGGTTTTATTCCCCTTCCTTTATGATTCAAAAGTTAAAAACTTCCATGAAGACTACAGGCACGTTCAAATCTATATGGTGAACATTTTTAACATTTTTGCAGTGATATAAAAATTTGTTTGAAATATTATACAACTTTTTTTAGTTTATATCCTGAAAATAGTTGAATTTTCGAAAAAAATACTTTAATACAAAAATATTCAGCTCATTCAATACTATCGATAGAAAGATTTAAATACCTTTTCCTTAAAAAAAAAAAAATGTTATTGAGAGAGGAAAATCACCGATACTGACATAGACTTCTTAAAGAGACATCCTTTTAGTTCTTAAAAAAAATTAAATATTGCAGTTTATTATTAAAATCAGTTAAAAAAGAATTCTACAAATCCGAAAATAAAATTCTTAGGATTTCCAACAAAAAGCGTTTTATATTAAAATGAAAAATTTCCAGAAAATTTTATATAATCCCTTTACATACAAGATGCAAAATGCACAGAACATTAGGAAACATTTTGATAGAAAGGAAAAGCTAAAAGCGAAAAAAGGATTTACGTGCCCCAACCTGTTATTCGAAGGTTTGTTTTTTTTTTCGATCATTTTTCTCTGTGGGATAACGTTTAGGGACATAATACATCAGGTCGAAAGGGTTGCGGCGCATTATGTTGCGACCTCAGGCCGCACAAGGTGGCACTGTGTGCGTTATACCTGCGATTATTGCGGGATGGAAAGGTCCCGTGCACAGGGACGAAGAGAAAGGGGAGAAAAGGGTTGTGCCTCGTTTGTAGACCCCGATGCACCGTTTCGGGGCCTCACCCTTTTCAACCCTCTCTAACTGTCCGACCCCCATGTATCGGTAACGTGCACAACCGTGTGCCGTAACAGGTGTCATGCACACACAAATGCATGTATATACCGTTGGGCAGAGAGGGTTACGAGAGGGAATCGCGACCCTTTCTCGCAGGTGCATGCTTGACCCTTTTCTCTTCTTTACCTTTCTCGTGGGAGTTTGCCGGCCCACCACGAAGCGAAGCGAACAAATGTCGTTTATCGCGCGATGCTCTGCAATTATTCCGCGGACGAGTTCCGTAATTTTGCGCCATTTAACGAGACACTGCGGCTGTCGTGCTGGCAGTGGGCGTTTTCCGGTCTGCCGCGTTTTCAATAAGGTGGGTTAAATGAATCATTTGCTCTTTGATGTTTCCATATCACCTCTACATTCATACATGTAACGCGAGTTGCAGCTGTCATTTGTTCATGCTTTAATGATTAATTGAGATAAGTCGTATATCGATGGAACTGTTATTTGTGAACTCTATAATTTATACGTATCAGTAAAATCCTGTAAATGTGTTACTAGAATGTGTCTACTTTCATTTACATTTTCCGATCATGTAATTAATCCTTTATTTCTCGCTTGAGGTATCCCGGCCTTATAAATTGGCTAAATATACGAATACTATTTATACATTATCATATTTATATTGTTATTGAATTATTTTATAATTAAAAAAATTCTTTTATTTAATTATAAATCATTAAAGGGGGCAATGAAAATTAAAATATATATAATCTCGAGGTGTCAGAAACATCTCATATGAGCAGTTATATAAAAAAAATTACGTGATATAGGATAATATATATGATTCATGCAACATGCATATAATATAATTCATATAATGTTAATTAAATTATGATGCGCTACGGAATTTAAATTAAAGCGAGCTGTAACACAAATACGTTATATAATGGCGCATTTAATTCTTCTTCTTTATCCTACCCTTTTGAACTTGTCGCCCGATCGTGATTGTCGATGACTTTTATAGAACGCAGGTCGGTGCCACTCAATAAAGCACCCGTTTTCATCGAGCGGAAGGATATATCGCTTTCCAATTACTTCGTCAGAGATGTAAGCGCGAAAGGAAAAAAAAAAGAAAGGAAAGGGATTGTCGTTTTGCAACACTATGACCCTTTTACACAATGGTAACGTATGGTGCTCGCGGTTTGCGCGTCAACCATAAACATCCCGCGGAGAGGTACAGGTATAAACGCATCGAAGAGGAGAGGGTTGCGTCGACGTTCACGTGGGGTAGGTTCCTAGGGCCCTTAATCCATTACTCGATATATTAATTCGTCTCTCTCCCGGGTGTTTCAGGTAGCGCGGCATACTCTCTCTCTTAAAAAAAAAAGAAAAGAAACGAGTCAGAAACGCGCCGCGCACGCGCCCAGGTAATCTCGAAAGGGGTCCGACACGATCCCTACGAAAAAAAAGACTTTGTCGGCCGAAGGGTGGAGAAGGACGCTGAGGCGGAACGAACTGCGTTGGCCGTAAAGTACCTGAGATAGGAACGATGTTCCTGGCAATCAGTCGATCCTCCAGGATAAAGAAGTGGGATCAAAATCGCGTCGAAACGATTCGACCATGAATTCTAAATCTTCAGTCTTTCTTTTCTTAGCGAATGGTTGGATCCATATGCGGGATATAGAATCTCCGGAAGTAGGTGGTCAAACTATGGGAACGGAATCTATTAGTTCAGTTAGATAATTAAGTTAGGAATATATGTGCATTGGTAATGCGAGACGGAGCAGTAAAATCGAACAAGACGTGTTTCCACAAATATGCATCGACATGCATAGCCAGCGACGCAGCGTATCCTCATAACGTCCCTTGGAACGGAAAACTTGTTTCTGACGGGCTGTAGATAAGGAAAAAGTTTCTCAAACAATGAAATATCTAGTGCTGGAACTTCAGACTACAGCTGCTCCGTTTCTACGGCCAGGGCTAACCGCTTAACCGTTGTTACACTGTCGCGCCTCGAGTGTATCACCTGTTCCTGTGAATGCATAACGCAACGGCGACGCTGCTTCCGGAGGCGGTGGTGTCCTCAAGTCGCGAATTCGGTCGAATGATGAAGAGGGGAAAGAGAAGGCGCAATGAGAATAGCGCGACACGAGGATCTAAAAACCGGATTTACCTTCACCCCTACCAAGGAGGCCGACGTCCCATTTACCCGGTCACCTGGGACATATTTCTGTGTCCAGCCTCTTTATGCCCCTTCGCATTCTTCTCACATTCCGCAATTCTTTACCAGCCATGTCGCGTGAGTACGCCGTTTTAACGTCCGATGAATCGGTCAGTATCGAGGTGCGACAGAATAACGGCCGGCTGGTCACCTTTTCTTCAGCAACCCCCTTTGGTCAGATCGGGCCGGGTTACGTATATGGGATCTTTACGAGCGTCCACCCTGTCGGGGTCAAGGGGTTGGCCAGCTGGCGTCGGACGGTTGTGCAATCTGCACGAGAACCCCACCTTTTTCTAGGTCGGACAACCAGAGAGAAGTCGGCGGAACGGAGAAAGACGGTGAAAGGATCGAGGGGTTGCGGAGGAGAGGCTGCTGCACAGGGGGTTGGCTGACAGCGTCGCTGCCAACATTGTTCATTGTCCGAGCTCGATGGCCGTCTGTCCCGCGCCATTGTCGGTAATGATTTCAGAGAAGCTTGTGGGAATGCGTGTACTTGTATGCGTATGCGAGCGTGTGTATAATATAATAGTGCCTGTGCAGTACTAGTCTCGCCGGTGCTTGCAATCTATCTCTGCGTCTCGTGCATAGCGGCCGATTCACGCGTGTATCGCATCTACGCAGTAATCGTGATTTATGTGTGAGCACCGTTCTGAGATAGCCGTTCGTTAGGACGCGTTATCGGTATCGCGAATAAGCTTAGTTAAAATAACCTTAACGGGATTTGGAAGGTATACGCATAAAACGTTATCTCGAGATAAATAATTCCCTCGTTATGTTGGATAAGTAATCATAGCATAGTTTAAATAATGTTTCACATACTTTTGTAGGACTTCTAATTACATCACATTTGTCTTGCGATAGATAAACATTTTTTAATTGTATCAAAACGTAAAAAGCTATATCATCTGTTTTAAAAGTGAGTTTTAGTTTTCTTACTTATCACTATTCGTACCATTTATCTGCGTATCTAAATCTCGCTGTAAATAAGGCACAAACATCGAGACTTCCTAAAATGTCGTTATAATAGTCGTTTCACAACGGTGTGGTCCACGAATTTTAGGATTTATGCCACAGATTTCCATCATCAGCGCGAGATCGAGCATTTTAAACAGTCAGGGATCTCATTAGACTGCTAGCTTCGCACCTTTCCTGCAGCGGAGGTGGCGTTTCCGGTGAATTATGGCGTTTTCTCCTCTTGTTTTCCTTTTTCGAAAATTTATGCCACCGCACAACCGGCGGTTATAGATCTTCGAATGACAGGAGTTAGAGGATACAAGTTACGAGGACGATGGAGAATATTCATGTCGCGAAATAAATGGTCTCCGATCTTGCGCGCGGCGACGAGTCTCTCTCTCTCCTACATTCCTCGTCCTTACGACTATAGTTAACGGAACTGGACGCCGTAGCCATGCAGGAAACGGAAACAAACGTCGGCTGAATATCAAGCGAGGCCGGCGACAGACATTACGCAACGTTTGAGACTTACACTTATTGATAGTTAATTCAAAAAGGATAATCTTTATTAAGAGAAAAATCTAAATCGCTTTTCACGTATAATTTGAAATATTTTGGAAATCTTTTCTCCAGAGAAATCGTATCATCGAACTATTTTGCGTAAAAGAATGCTTTTTTATCTGTATTATCTTATTACGTTAAACATATAGCGTTACCGCCATTTTGAAACCGACACCGCCATCGTTCCGTCTCAACCCTTGCGCAACCCTATCCCTCGGAAAGGGCTCGCTATAAAGAGAACGAAAGGCTTACCCTTTCCCCTCAAGAAAAGGGATTAATTCGCGTTGCTGTCACAACACGGCCATTCTGACATCAATCCGTTTATTGGCTGCGATCGAGATCATTTTTCGTTTGCCCACAGGGTGTATAGTTAACCGAAGCTCTAATTCGTTCGACTTCTTTTTCAACGACATATATAACCGTGATAAAAATATGTAGAATATTTCTACAGTAATTGATTTGTTATTTCACAATTTTTATTTACAATTCTTTGATTGTTATACGTCTCAAAAGGTATAACGTATGTTTTACCAAGATATTTTAATATTAGAAGAAACAAATTGAGAGATAGATGAGAACGGACTAAAATTTGTATTCTTCATCTGTAACAAACGCTGTCGGATCACAAAGGTATCTCACGTGCCCCATTCGAATTAATTCTTCGTCGTCTTGCGATCCTGTTTCGAAGCTCGCACCTGAGTATCCTTCGCTTCGACGCACCTTTCCAAAAGCGCTCTTCTACCTGTCCGCTCGAGCGTTAATATCTCGACATCTAACGAGTCGCTCGTTTCTCCAAGAATAGAGCGATAGGTATATTATAATATATTTATTGATTCCCGATAATGTATATGTATCTACCAATGTATCTACCGTCGCCATCGACGAAAATTAATATTCCAAATAAATGTATTGTTTTCGGTTCTAATCATATTTCATCTTTGTCATACTATAATACAATTGTCAATTATTCTTATTTTATTATAGCTTCACACAAATATAAAACTACGTAGTCGGGCATCTTTGTTTTGTGAGGGTGGGTTCAGATCTTGAGAGAAAAGCAGAAAGCAAAAAAGCAGCCAATCAAAACTTGCACTAGTAGTAAGCAATACAGAAAGCCGAAACCAGCGAGGGTTCTGATTGGCTGCCACTTTTCTGCTTTCTGTTTTCCTGTCTAGATCTAAACTCATTCTAAGTATTTTTTCGTATTTGTAGTAAAAGTGTTGAATTTTTACTGTTTACTAATTGACTGTTGGTTTCTTATTTTTACCAAATTTACATTGTGATCGCCGTAACATGATCTCTCTCTCTCTCTCTCTCTCTCTCTCTCTCTCTCTCTCTCTCTTTCTCTCTCTATCACTGAACCACTGCTTTTTTTTTGTTTACGTTGAGTCATTTTTTATGTCAACGCCTATGTGATAATCTGACAGCTCTCTATATTGATGTGTAATTGCGTTTAGATGCCTTAATTACTCAGCTTGAAGTGTATATCCTACGTTATCACTCTCTTTCAAATTGTATATCCAGATACCAATTTTAACTACAGTCAATATATAATAATTAATGATTATTATGTTAATTTGCATTAAAAAGGAACATAAAACCGTAGTTTTCGAAACGTTTGTAATATGTACATTAACACTTGCGTGAACTTTAAGTAAAAGAATCAAGTCTTCCAACGACTTAATTGTTAACCGAAGGGAAGATAGTACCGACTTACTTGATGAAGGCATGAGGGCGGTACGATAATTAGAATTTATGCGCAAACAATCTACGGTCCGATTCGCCATATTCTAGCGGTTCATTCTTTCGTTGCTCGAGAGCAATTCGACCGAGATAAATTGACTGCGGAACCACAAGAGAATAAAAGCGGTTCGCCCACCCGGCAGCAATTCTCCTTTTATGGCATATAAACCCGATCGTCGCGTGCTCACTGACGTTCGATTGGCTACTCGAATAATGCGTTGAACATTACGACGATAGCGTTAAGATTAACGCGGCTCTATGTCGATGTACAGCTTGATCGAGCCATTCACCACCTTAAACGTCGCTGTGTCCGATGAGAGCTTTCCTTCATCGATCATTCACCCACGAGAAACGAAGCTGGAAGCTTGGATAAAATTAATATGAAGCGTCGTTACGTCCAAATACTAACCCGCGATTGCCTGCTATAATGGAAAAGTTCTGATGAGATTACGAAGCCAAGAGAGAACCCTAAGGAAGATTATTGACGTGTACATTCGAAACTTTAATATCAGATTTATCGATTAATAATACAGGGGTGGCATTATAAGTTACTAAAATCCAGCGTGATTCATGAGGACACAATTATATGAGCTTAGATCTTGAGAGTCGAATTTTTTTTATGAACACGAAATTCATCGTACAAGCAAAAAATTAGCATTTTTTAATTATAAAAAAAATTCTAAAAACTTTAGAGTAAAAACTTTTTTCATTATTTAAAAAAATGTTAATTTTGTATCACTTTTGTATTACTTTTCTACCAAGCAATCTTTTTAGAAGATAGACGTTGTGCGATATTTCGCGCCAATGTGCGAAAATCATTAAAAACCTTGCGTTGCCTTAAATCGGCGGCGTGACGCAATAAATCATCACGGAGGTTTTTTCCGATTTACCTCGGTTAAAGGATTCGAGGTGCTTTTTGCTCTTCGCTCGTGCGGAACGCGCATATAATAAGGGTGAGCTTCACTCTCTCCCTTTTTTTCCTTTGCGTGCTGCCATCGTCAAATTTCCACTTTCCGGGAGAGACAACGCGTTCCCCCTCCCCCTCCCCCTCCCCCCGCCTCACCAATTTTACCCTCTCGCTCGCTCCTCGTACGCAGATGCGTAGTTTTCATTTTCCCTTCGCGACCATCGCTGTTTTACTCCCAATTCTCTTTCCTCCCCCTTCGACACCCTTCCTCTCCGTCGTTCTTCTTGCCACAGCGGACGCTCGTACGTTTGGAACCGCTTCGTTTGCACACGGGCCAGAAGCGCACCCTCGTGCAGCGTGTAACGAATACGCGCTTTTTTCGCTTTTTTTTTTTCGAACAAAAATATCCACTTTTCGGGGTGAAAAACGCGTACACGTTCCCGTAACTCGGGAAAAGAAGGAAGGGCAGAGAAAGAGAGGCACAATGAAAAGACTCGACAGGCATGTGTGCTCGAAAGAAAGATAACGAAGGAGAGCAAGAGGGAAAGAAACGAGCTTTGACTGTGTGGATTAAAAAAAAAGTAGTTAAAAATATGTAAACCGACATCCGCGAGATCGGTAACACGTGGAGGGAGGAAATCGAAGGGGAGAGAGACAATTGTGTCGTCGGCACGCGCACGTCTCGTGTCTTCTCCACCATCGTCATCTCCTACTGTCAGAATCGAAGATGTTTTTTATAAATGGCGAGAGAAAGAACGAGAGAGAGAGATTTTGAGGGAGGTTTCTTCCACGAGACGGATCGAGACCGTCTTCTGTCGTCGAGAGCCAGCACTGATATTTGTTTCCTGTTCCGAGGATAAACACAGTGACAAAGATTTCGGTTCGTTCTCTGTGGAAAGCGGGATTTATCCTGCCTTATGTTCCGTTCAATTTTCACTGGCGCGCCTATATCCAAAAGTTACTTATTCTTTTTTTCATTAGGCCTGGTCTTTCATTATCTGGTTAACTTGTGATCAAGCTTAACCTAATGTTTCACCCAATGAGTTTCATCCATGACATCATTATAGATGAAGCCCATATGGATAAAATATCAGATCAAGTCTAACTACAAATTAATCAGATACTGAAAAATCGGGCCTTAACGTTATCGGGCGATCGGAACATTCATGACTGCACAACTCTCAGAGGAATTCAATTCTCTTCGAGATTCTTAGAAAGATCTTAATCTTGAATAAAATATTAAAAATGTCATTGCAAAAAATATTACCTCGACCAGGGATCGAACTCAGATCTCTTACATTATAAATAACCATGGAAAGAACGATATTTTATTGACATATTTCAATATTTCTCTAGATACAGAATTACATATAATTTTGTTGAACTATGAAGATAATTATGTAGGATGCTCAAGCTGATTGTCAAAATTATCAAAATTGTTTGCAGCATTACTTATTATACTTGAATTTTTTACATAAATATTTTGGCTCAACAAAATTATTTTTCTAATTCGTATTTTAAATTTATATTCAGCAAAATAGGTTTTCTTTTGTAATTATAAAAATAAATCCACGAGGATAACGATAGTATTTCATTGAAATCGGAAAAATATAAAAATTTGATGGATTTAAAAGATCATTCTGCAAAATAATTAAGTAAGAGTTTAGAAGCATATAATGAAAGCGCGGTGTTTATTATAGTTTTATGTCGGCATCGTTACTAATTATCGGAATTAGTGGCGCTTATTTGTTACGTGCAGCGTAGGAGGGATTAGGGGAGGCTTTTAGAATGTTTTCAGGCTCGAAAGGTGCTCGCGAGCGGGACTTTATAGAGGGCGTGGCCGATTCTCTCTCTCTCTCTCTCTCTCTCTCTCTCTCTCTCTCCTCTCCTCTCGGAGAGAGGAGGAGGCGTTCGAGTATTTTTAGTTGTTTGATGCCGGCACGCGCCCTCTCCGCTTTTTTAACGACGCGCGGAAGCATCTGCCCTCGGTTAATGTCTCCCCCGGTCCACACGCGCCCAACCGCGCCGCACTTTGTTGCGCGCGTGAGCACGCGCGCGGTGGTGGTTTATTGTCTACGCTGGAAAAATGGGATTAAGTTACTCGCTTGTCTTGAGAGAAAGCCGCCGCACGTCGGAACCGAACTATTTCCTCCGGATTTTCACCAAACAACTGTCATTTTTCCGGGGGGGGGGGGGGGTGTTTTCGTTCCGTATACAAAAAAAAGAAGAAAAAAATATTTCGGTGATTAATTAATTTATCGACTTAAACGTCGAGAATTTTGCAAATAAATATTCGATACGCCAAGCGTAAAGTGGAGCAACGAAGTAATATAATATTCGCTATGAGATTAATACAAGCGAAGTTGAGAGTCGCCAATAATGATGAAAATAATATGATAAGATGAATTTTACAACTTGGAGGTAGCTTCCAAGAGCGATTCTCAGGAGTTCGCGTTCTCCAAGACAGAATTTTACATTGTACAGAGAGCGAAGAATTGCACAGCGGAAACTTCATACCTTTTTTATTGAAATATACGATGACAGTGAGGAATCATATCACAAGAAAAAGTTATTTAGTTAATATGCTCTCTTAAACGGAATAAACTCACTTGGCATAAACATCTTCGATCGCGTCTAACAATTGTATCCCGCTAATCAATCGCGAAAGATAGAAACGATGCCTTTGAGACGGTAGCCTATCAATTATCGTCGAGAAAATTGTCCGGCCGCCAAAGAGCATTTTAAAGGGCTATCCTAATAGGTGATCTTTTCTTAAATCCGGATCGTTTGTTCCTAGAACGCATCCTTATCTATCAAGCACGTTCAAGGATGTAACTACGTGAAGAGTCGGTGAACGATGGTAATAAAAATTAATAGAGCTTCATATTGCGGTTCACCTTTTTCTTTTTCCACTTCTTCACTTTTTCTTCTATCTTGTTTAATTCGCGTGGATCTTTATAATTCTCTTTGAGATACGAGTAAAAGAAAGATACATATTAAAATATATATATACATATATATTAAATATAAATAATAATAAATAATTTAATATAAAGAATAGTAGACGAATGATGGAACGTTTCAGTTACACAGAGTCTTCTTCAGTTATCAGGTGAAAAGTAAGGAACATGAATATTAAGCAAAGAGCAAATAAATAATAGCTGAAGATAAAATTGATATTACAATTAAAACAGAGCCTAAGAAACATTGTAATAAATCAAATAATATTTGTAAATTTAAGTTCGCTATTATAGTGTTGCTGTTATATACGAACGATAATGTTCGCGCCCTCGTGCACTTGGACGTGTCGAGGATGCAACAACTTGACATGGTCATTTCGTCACGGAGCGCAAACGCGTAGGAGAAAAATGGTTTTGCCACATATGCAGCCTATAAAGAGACGGCAGCCATTGCCAATGTTTTTCCCCGATATTTTTATTACCATGCAGCGAGCTGGATTGGCCGACAGTCTGGGCCTGCCTTGCGTTAACCGACCCCCGATAGTCGCACCCTGTCGACGATGACGCCTTTACCGTTTATACGAGTAGCCGCAGGAGCGGAATCTCATTCGCGCCAGACGCGTAATAAATTCTCCGATCTCTATCATAGATTTATCATAGTCACGCACTCGTGGCCGCCTCGACGTCGATAATTGCCGGATTGAGGTGGCTGTGGCGGCGGAGGCGGTGCGATGGTCCTCGGTTGACCGTTCTAGTACGAAGGGTCGTCGATGCCAAGCACTATCGAGGGTGAGAAAAATAACGTTTCGGAGCATTTTTTCAAAGCTTCGAGGGCGCGAAAGATTCGAGGGACTGCTCGCGGGAGAAAGAAAGAGAGAAAAAGAAAGGAAGTGTGAGAATGATCTGCGAAGATCGCAGTGAGGCGATGGATTCAGGGATTTTCGCTCTCAATTCGTACGTGACTTCCGAATCGTGGTATCATCGCACCTGCCAAGAAAACGAACGAGGGGAGTTCGAAGTGTCGAAAGTCCATCGACGTACGCACGTTCGTTAAAACAGTTGATCCATCATGTATTAATCTCATCAATAGCGAATTTTTATTTACCAAACGCGAGAACGAAATGAGAGAACGAAAGATTTCGTTCGGCGATAAAGCGTAAAGTTACATACGTGTAATATTGCTTTTGATTGTGTATGAGCGTAGTTTAATATTTCATGTTTCTAAATTAAGTAATTTAATGTTTTTTATTAATCTCATATTATTAAGGGGAGGAGTCACAAATCTTGGATACTATAAACGTAATATTACTTTTGCAACTGTATCATTATAATAAAAAGATGTCTTTTTTGACAATTTTTTATAACGTTATTACGTATAATTTGATTACAAGGATCAAACCTATATATATATACTATATACATATCTATATTATACCCTAAAAATTAATACATATCTTTATTATATTTTATGTGAGTTTATTGAAAGAAAGATTTTGCTGAAGATTTTGTTTAAAAAATGTAAAAATTTAGCAAGATACAGATCGGCAAATAATTTTGTTGGATTATCAAAATAATTATATAAAACGCTTACATTAATTTCTAGAATATTAAATGTTTTTTACAACATTGCTCATCACGGATTCCTACAAAATTATTTTTATGGTAAAACAAAATTATTTTTAGATTTGTAGCTAAATTTTTAGATACTTCAGTAAAATCGGTCTTTCTTTTTATTTACCTTTATTTGTGTGTGTACATGTGTGAATCGAATAAGATTAAATATAATTAATATTGCATATGATAAGACAATGTAATAAACGACTAGTTGATTTGCTATATGTTACTTTAAAAATATATCATGAGAAATTAGTTAATTTTGGTAATAAAAATTCGAATATCTCTCTTGAATATATACTTTAGGAAAATAGGAATAATTTCTTTTTGCAATAAATGTACTGACGTATTAGAAATTTAATAAAAATGCCAATAATGCTTCGGTAAAAATCACGAATGCAATAAAATGTGGAGAATATCTTACCCTTAAACCCAGATTGATGCATTTGTATGTCAGTCATTGATGAGACGCATTTGGATTCATCATGCGACTCACGTTTGTCAAAACAAAATTTGACGATACGTGGTGTATCGTGAAAACCGCCTGGGCAGTGGACAAACTGGATTTCTTAGTGGAATGACGTATCGAATTTTATACCAACAGAACTTCCGGACCAACAGACTTTTGTCCCCAAAGTTCACAGTGCTTCTCTATCGCTGCAACGTCGGCGCATCGTAGACGCAAAATGCATCAAAGGTTCTAGCGAAAAGTCCCATGGTTCACGCGGTGGCAGCCCTTTTGTCGTGCATAAAAGAGTTGACAAAACATGACAATCACAACGGTCATAAGTCTCATAACCGATGTGGGAGGAGCAGACAGGCGAGAAAGCCTCTCCGAGGAATTGAATCCGTGGAACTGAACAAATATTATTTTGACAACCGTCTGACGTGGAGAGCACGGTCGAGCGTAATCCGTCCTCAGGACTGTCGCTTATTGCGGAATCATGAAAGAATTATACGCATTGCGATTGGACGAACTGCTCGGAAACAATCGAATGAAGCGAACGATCGAAGCGCAAACGGGGGCACGATAATTATGAAAGTTTTCGCGTCTCCCCGAGAAGTTTCCCGGATAAAGTCACAATGAAGGCGCTGCGAAGTGGACACGTTAAAAGGTTTCTTTACGAGGTCGTAACGAGGATGCCCCTCGTCGCAGGGTGGGCGATGCTGCGATCATAAACCGCATAATGTTGCCATGGAAAGACTGTTATGAGCGAGCAACGCCCCATCCCGTATTTCTCACCTCGCGACTTCTCGCACCTCATTTCGCTGCCACGATGTAACGCATTTTTAATACGCACAATGGGATAGTCATGACGCAAAAATAGGGTCCTCGAATTCTTGTCCCGATGACGATCATTATACTTTTCGACAAAGTTTCAACGAGACGTGCGGGAAGTGGTGCTGCTTTCAACGCGATGAAGGTAATAACTGTCTATTGTATCGGATTCAATCCTAATTCTGATATTCCATATCGATCTGCATCTAGAAATATAAGGGTACAAAAAAAGATTTTGTGGAATTAACTAAAAATTTAGTTGGATATAGATCTGAAAAAAGAAATTTTATTGGACTGACAAAATGTTTATTATGTAGGATGCCAAATAGTTGCTAAAATTATCAATACTTTTTGTAGCATTGCTCGTCATGCTTGAATATTTAACAAAATCATTTTCACAGATCTAATAGCGAATTCGCATTAGTGTGTACTCAGTGTACATTAAAATTGTCTTACTAAATTGTCTTATTTAAATTGACTTAAAATGTATTTATAAACGGATTAAATCGCGAAATCCTCAATATACTTTATTATATGTTATTTGTATTTTATAATTCAAAGTATTCTAATTTTGCATTCAGACTAGATGAGTGTATGATGACTTTAATAAACATCAATGCTCACTAATGTGTTCAATTAAATTTTCAGATACTTGAACAAATTTCGTTTTTTTAATGTACCCTACGCAAATTTCTATAAAGTTGCGATAAGAAGATTAATATTTGTCAAAAATACAAAAAGTCGTTATGTGTGTATCTAATTATTAAGTATTTGGTAAATATTTTTTTCTGAGTCCATTGTAAATATTTGTTTATATACGGATATACAAAGTCTTTAATTGTGCATAAATACGCAAGATTTTGGTCAATTTCTAAACTTTTGTCAATTGTTGGATTTTTGTCGATTTTATGCTTAACAAGATAAAATTTTCCCTGACAATGAAAAAAGAAATATCATTTAAATATCGTGAAAGTTGCAAAAATTCTGCTCATACTTGAGATTAATGTACCATATATATATCTTTTTTATTTGTTGTGCTAGAAAGTCGATAATTTATTTACGAAGGATTTTGTCTCGAAGGACTAGTACCGTTAAAATTTCTAAATCTACTTCTTTCAATAGTGATACAGTTCATAATATAGTGTAGCAAAATGTTAACTACTAACATATGTGAATTTAAGAAAACAAAATCTTTTAACTTCAGATATATTTATTGGTCAGGTTTATTTTTTGTAAAAAAAAATTTAAGAGATATCTGACACTGTTCATGCTTTTTAATCTTAAGTAAAAATATATTCAAAGTAATTAAGCTCTGAAAAAGAACTTGTCTTCTGAAAAGAACGGTAGATCTAAAAAGTGCATATCTAGTCTTCTGGCGGCACTTTTTTCGTTTGTGTAGTGCATGTTTTATGGTTTCATTATTTCTTAAAAAATGTTTTTAAAAGACACCGACACATTGACTTTCGACTTTCATTCGGACTTAACATTGCAAAAATCTAGAGATCATTTGTAGCGGAAACGAGGAGAAAACTGGAACTGCACCAGATTTTTACGCCAGTTAAAAAAAACACAAAAAAATGCTAACAAAGGATTCAGTTCAACGAAAGTTAATAAATTGTCATATAGTTTACCGTGTTTTGCAGCACAAAGACGGTCGACCGTCAGGCGATCCTTGCACTAAAAAGTGACCGAGAGTACCGTTGAACTAAAAAATGACCGAGAGTACCGTTGCATGGTATGAGAGTTAAAGTCTTCTTGCCCAATGTGTTTTAATTTGTCTATTGATCCTACGTGTGTTTCAGTTCTGTGAAACACATATTTATGTGTAATAGAGACTCTAATCAAAATTTGAACTCAAGCAATCCATGATTAACTGAATTAATTCACATTAGTTTTCTGAACTTTATTTTTGTTAAATCGTGGAAATTTGTATTAGCCAGGGAAAATTTGAAAAAGTCAGGGAAAGATATAAAAGAGAGAGCTGCGCTCACAATTCTCTTAACTGCTCTTGTTCTTGCTCTTGTAAAAAGAGTAAAACAATATTATCTAGAAAACATGAAAAAGGGAAAATCCAATATCTATTTTCTATGACAACATAAAAATACTCGATAGTTATTACTATACCTATGCTATTATAAATAAACAGTACCAATGCAGAAAGAGAAGGCACGCAAAATCCTTTCGCAAAATTTACCAAAAAAATATCGGAAGTGTCGAAACCCTTGTTATGATTAACAATGCTGTGATTAAAAGATTTCTATGCATAAAAAGTCGCGGTCGTTCTCCACAGAGTTTCCTCTACAGAGTTTCTCCACAAGGTTGCCTCGTTATGATCCTGTATAAGCAGCATGCGTTTTCCGATGCCACGAGATATCTCATAAGCCATAAATCAAACAAGACTAACCGGTAAACCACTCGGGACGGTCTTATCTGTTTGCGCGTATGGACTGCGATACACAACTAGAATGGACTGGCTGTCTAGTGCGTCTCTAGCATCTCTTAAAACAATAATATTATAACAAAAATAAAAGGAGGCTACACGATATTTACGTGTTTTCCCATGTCAATCGGCCTGTCTTCACCTATAAGCTGAGAAACGAGGTAAACATTTTGAAATTTATAAATATTTAGGACGCTTGTGAATTCTGAGTGTGATGAAATATACGAAGTATAAAGACATTATTGCAAAAATATAAATCAGATTGATAAGAAATCGATAAAAAAATATCTTGGACTTTTTGTAAAAGTAACCTCGAAACGGTGTAAAGAAAAAAGATAAAAAACCGTAAAAAATAGAAACTATTAGAGAAACAATAAATATATATAATCTGTCTTTCGAAAAGAAAGCGAGTTTTTTTTCTTTTAACGCTATTCATGTCATTGGAATAAATGGCTTGCGAAATATTTTATTGTAAAGTAGAAAGAAGTGTACCATAAAAATTATGTAAGAGGCATAAAACGGAGATACCTTGTTGTGTACAAAATAAAATGTATTATTGTTTCTGGACACTTACGATACTTAGGACGTTAGCAGTTAAACAGAAATAAACTGCCAGATAAAAATGTATATAAATCGTTATAATATTTATATATAACTATCAAATAAGAAATATATATATATATATAATTATACATAAGAGCATAATCATATATTAAACATATAAATACACACACACACACAGGAGGAAGAAAGCATTATATAAAATTACATATAATTATAGATTATACATAATTATATACATATTTATATATTAGGTGTTGGAATTAATTCGTAGCGTTTTTTAATGAAAGAATGTTATTTATTTCACATGAGCATTAAAAAATACATTAATGAAAGTACTTCCCATCACTTGTAAAACGCTACGAATTAATTCCAACACCTAATAATTTTATATATTTATATGTGATTCTATGTAAAATAATTTTTATCGAACAGTGATATATTCCTTCCGCAAATAAATTCTTATAGCAATAAATTCAACGCTATCACAGATGAAAAGAATTCATCACGCGTGAATTTAAATAACCTTCCAAGAACCCGAAATTGGGCACCTTTTCATAGTTCTGAGTAGAACGAGATTTTCTGTATTTAAAGTAATCGATGCCACTTTCGCACAAAAACAGATTTTCCAGATGTAGGAACGACTACTACAACTGTCCAAGCTTACGAGCCTGAATTACAGGAATGGTCAAGCGATATATATATATATAGGTTGAGTAATATTATATTTGTTAATTGTGAAACACAATATCGGACGTTATGTAGAATTCTACCTACGCCTACGCATGGGAAGCTGAATCTCGATTCTCGACGAAAATTCCCAGCCTATAGGTTGTCGACTGTCTTCGCGTCAAGATCGAAGATACTGTTATATTCTGTCGCAAATGAGTTTATCTAATACGTTTAATGCGTTTAAACCAGAATTTTCTGACTTGAAAGCAAAAGAAAGCGAAGTAATAGACGAGGAAATGCGAGATAGAATAGAATAAATTATACTTGAACGATCGGATTAAAACTATAAATTCATTCAAATTTTAATTTTAATGTCTAAAAAGTAGCATAACATTAATATAATAATGTAAAGGATAAATTCCTCTCTTTTTAAATTTTTATTATATCATCTTTCATTAAATTATTATTTAATAAATTTACTAATAAATTAGATTTAACACGTTCATGTAGAGTTGATGTAAAAATAAAATGATTAATAAAATACATTGTAATTACATAATAAAATTTTGCAATATATGTATGTCAGAATCACTGTTAAGTAATAGGAAAAAATGAGATTTTATCTGTGTGTGCGGCCTTTACGATGCGACAGAAAGGCATCGCCGAATAACGAAAGGGAATTACGTTTTGAAAATTATCGGAAAATACCTGAAAGACCGACCCTTGTCCATTCCGAACCTTAAGCCTAATTTCATCCCCCGCGCCCTCCTCCTTCTTCACCCTCGATATCTAGATAGTATTTCATCTTCGGCAAATCCCTCGAACAGGTAAAAATAGGGGTTAACCACTGTAGGGGATATTCCCACGCTTGCAAAACATCGATCGGGACATGAGTGATGCGCTGCGAACGTGTTATTTTCGTGGAAACTCTTGCGTGCGGACGTCACCGTTCATATCCGGTGGACCAGCCGCTGTATTAAATGATCTCGAAATTCTCGAAATTACTATATAATTTATCTGTGTTTCCAGGCACACATGCGAAAACATAATTCGAAAACGCATCCACGATAGATGAAACAATTACATCGATATTTAATAGATAATACACTTTTTTCAAACCGGAAAAATCATGAATATAAAGAAAATATTTAATTATATTTTTAATTTAGACAAGAGAATAACTTTAGTAAATTTGCACGAAATGTCATATCATTTAATCATCTAATTTTCAAATTTTTTAATATGTATATATATATATAGATATATATAATTAATTTTACATAATTAAGTTATAATATATTCTGCACCAATTTTGTTAAAAGTTAACTTGTTATAAACCAAATATATAGTATGACATTTTTTGTACCACCCTGTAAGTAATTATATAAATCATTTTCATATTATGTAAGTCTTTCTATTCTGCGAGCTTCCACGAGGTTTTCACGAAATTCCATCCGAGGACACTTTTCCCACGTCCATGGCTATTTGGATACCCATAAAAGGGATATGTTACCGAACGCCTAACTTCTTTATTCCGCGGCGATTCACCTCGGCCATCCCTTACCCTGGGCGTTGGAAGTAATAAAAGTTTGGCGTAACCCTTTTCACGTCCGAGCGTCCCCGCGTCAGAGACACGCACAGCCTCTTATGTAAACGACTATTCAAATATTGAATCCTGACGCACACCTGTGTACGGCTTGAGGATCCGACGAGCCCTTTCAAAAAAGATGCAATTTTGAGAGAAAAGATGGGACGATCACCGACGTTTACCGGACCTCTGCTGTGTGTACTTACGGTGGGATCGACTCGCCCTCACCTCTTTCGTAACTCGCATCTAATTCCGTATCCTCGACATTCGTCCGATCCATTTGAATGGATATTATACCGTGGGAGTCTCACATCGCGGTTAGCGTTTTGGAAAAGCTTCGTAATTTCCTTTCCAGATTTTCGCAACCGTTTCACCTGCATCGCCGCGGGTAATGGGAAGGTGGACACGCTATGGATATATTATCTGACTGTGGGAATGCCAGATATTTCACGTTTCATCGTGACTCCCTTGTACACCGGTCTATTTCAAACCCTACCTCAGCTCGCTTTTGAGTACAGCAGAAAAAAAGAAGAATTCGCGTTGCTGCATCTCATCCATGCGATTAATAGCTTATAAGTGTAAAAAAAAGTCTATTCCAATGCATTTCTATTGAACCTTTTTACAATACCGTTAGCATGTATTCATATATATATATATATATACACACATAAATTATACAAGTATATATACATTAAATTTTAATTAAATGTGAGTCTTATAAAAATAAAAATTCAAAGTTGATAATAATATATTGTAGGTGAGTCGAGCTAGGTGTTTCTACTAATATACGGTTATAATAACATCAATGTCAGTGTCATAATTAGCAACAACAAACGATTATCTTCAGTAAGAATTTTCAAATTCATATGATGAAAAACGCAGGAATTTAAAAAATAAGTAAATTAGAAACGCTTACACATAATTACTGTTCAACGATAAAAATCTTAATCAGAATAGACTTTCGACTGGTACTTGAATTTGCTACAAGTACATGATTATATGGAACTAGGTAGAGCATACACTAATATTTTTCAGATGTTTATTTATCTTGCGTTCTCCTAGATCAATTTCGAACAAGATTGACACGAGTCTCACTAATTCTAGTAGGAAGTACTATCCTGAACCATTTAAAAAGAAAAATTGATTAGACAGTTCCCCGAATATTCTTTTAAAACAAAGAGGAAATGGATGCGATGGTTCTGAACGCAAAGTTTCACACGCGGCGTCATATAACACCGGACCTGCTTCCATGTTCATCCAGGAATTTTTTCATGTGTCCAGCCGTGCTTTTTTTCAGAAAAAGGATGTAGTTTGAAACCTCCCTGGAGATTATAAACACGTGACACTTACTTAAATCCCGATAAAAAAATCTGATTCACATTCATATTAAATAATTAATAAAATTAATATTAATATATTATTATTTGAATATTATATTATATTATAAATTATTTAATTGTATTTGATGTTAAAAAATGTTTCAAATTAGAATTAAAAAAATAATATTGTATTTTAATCCGTTTATGAAAATTATTAACATGTGAATCAGGATCACTTTGAAGAGGTGTCAACATATTATCGGTATTTGCGCTGCATACATTTCATATATTGTCCTTTTTTCCAGATATTTTTTTCGAAAATTTTCACAATCGAAATGAAAGGGTCGCGTAATGCTTTATAAAAGACGCTCACGCTTTCGAACTGTTCAAGATAGCTCTGTATGCGTACGATCACGGAAGGGACAAACCGCATTTCGCCCTAAGCAAACAGCCACGGGGTCCACGCTGTGCATTATGCAACCTGATGTAACCACCCAATGGATCTTTCCATCTAGTTTTTGCTGCCTCTTTTCCTCAGCAGCATCTTAATACTTCCATCAGGGAAATTGCGGATATCCGCTTCCCTATCTCACTCCGTTTGTTTATTTTAAGCTAAAATCGTGCTATTGTTTCGAGATTGACTATTCGCTGAATCGTTTGCCGGAACCGATTTACATTCATGACATGTTCAAGGTATCCGTTCGGTTGACAAATATCGAAACGAGATATCGTATATGCGAGGTGAAAGGAAATTGACAAGCGTGAAACTTACGTAGAATGGATAATAAAACTGTAATTTAATCATTATTTTCGCTTACGTATATTTATGTTTATACTTCGTCATTATTGAAAAAAAAGTAATGTAATAAATTCTCATTAATATTGAGACATCAAATAATCTACAATAATATGCACATAATATATGTGAACGTTGTTGTTTCGTTTGACTGAGAAACACTGATGCAGTGATTTGATCGATGTGGCTGATAAACACGAAACACGATCGTCGATTAAGCCTTTCACCGATCCAATTTGTGCGAGAGGTGAGCTACAATTGAAAGGCATGCCTAACACGTGTCTATTTAATTGAGATATTTAGAAGAGCATAATGAGCGGTGCCGTATCTAATTCACGCGATACGGCATTTGATGCTAATTGAGAACATAAAGCTAATTTAATCGCGTTATACAGTTGTTGATCCATCAAATCGATTTTGTACACTGGAATATACGAAAGTATATTTTATAACATACTATTTCTCGCTATATAATAACATATGAATAGCACTATGAATAATTTATAATCTCTTTAGAGAGAGGAGAGGCAGAAAAGAATTTAGAAAATACCTAAGACTCACGGATCTGAACAAAATCGACGTTTACAAAAAAACGTCGTTTATCGGTCCTTTCTTCAGCGTTTCACGCAAAAGAAAGGATATCTGTCTTTAACAATAAGATTTAATCAGTAAAAGAGGAAAGGTTTCGCTTAACTAAAGAATTTTAATGTACATGAAGTATTTCTTAAGAATTCACCCTATTGTCTCTCACCCTTCCATTTTACGATTCTGATTGTGAGTAAAAGCTTGTGGTTACACTCTTTCTAAGTGTTCGAACAATCGAAGATGATAATATTATGAGCACCTCCACAAATTCGTGATATACTATCGCACGTTTAAGATATAGTACGTTTTACTACGCATATACATGCCTATGTGAAGCACTTAGGAGACTCATAAAGTACACAGACAAGGAAGAATTTAGACTTTTAGACTTTTTAAACTCGCCTAGAAAGACAACTTAAACGGGCTCTTTTCGTAATTACGTTATGTTTACGATCTCTCCAATGGTATCTACTGGCGAGATATATAATTCGAAATGCACAAAAGGCTCGTCCGATAGAAAGCATAAAATAAGAGATGATGTTAAAACTTGAGTCACGTTTGAGAAAACAATGTTTAACTTACTGTTTTAAATTTATTTTATGCATTCCGTTTTGCGCTTAAACTCTTGTAAGCATCATTTGTTTTTGTTTCATATTTGATGAACAACAAGGATGAACGCTTACAATGTATGAGCGTGAAAACGGAACACATTCCATCTCTGAAATAACGTCATCTGAAGAGAGTAAAGGATGCTTCGTGCATGCGTATTCTTTAAATTTCTTGGAGTGAAATCTCACTCCAAAAGAGTTAAAATACTGCCATTACATATTTTTTATTAGGTGTTGGAATTAATTCGTAGCGTTTTTTAATGAAAGAATGTTATTTATTTCACATGAGCATTAAAAAATACATTAATGAAAGTACTTCCCATCACTTGTAAAACGCTACGAATTAATTCCAACACCTAATACTTTTTGACAAACAAAAATTATATTATGTGATTATTTGTATGTTAACTCATCTTGCACTTTCACAAAAGTAATTTAATAAAAACACAAAGAAAGAATTCAATTTTGATATACATATGCCATTAATAACGGCACGTGCCGCAATGGCGAGAGAAGATTAGATAGGTCGGTAAAAGCAATGATATAATGTGACAGGTTACAAAAGGAATAGAACGAGAGAAAAAGAGAAAGAGAGAGGATAATCATAAGGGAGAGGCAGCTGGGTTAACCTTCACCTGTCCTCTTAATTCTGACGTAATATAGATGACGTTTTAGTTCGAAAATGTCGGATGTCTACCTAACGAAGATCGCGAGGCTAACAAACAAATCCTAGAGCTAGCGATAATCTTATCGGATTGTTGATACATCGTTCTAAACATTATGTTTTTTTGTATAGCATTGTATAAAAGTTTGATAAAAGTAGAATTCCTAGACGATTTCCATTTCAAGGGCTGTGTCTCCCTTTTTTCTTTTTACAAAAAAAGCTATCGTGAACACGTCATATCGATAGTAAATGGTTTATGTTTGGATCTTTATCGAACTTACAATTAGCTATGCAGTATCGAAAACATATTATTGAAATTTATAATAAATATTATACGTACATTTCATTAATGACACATTCTTAATTATTGCCAAACTAAAAAAAGAATACTAGAAATTCAAAAAATTATGAAATTTTAGCAATACATAGAGAACATCCTATAATAAACTATTTTTTGTTGTTTAAAATCACTTTGAGGGGGTAAAATCCTTGAAAGTTGGCAAATTTTTAGTTTTTGTTTTATTATTTGTCAAAAAGAAAAAAACAAATAGAACATAATTTTTTAGAGAAAACTCATTTCACTGAATGAGATATATTGATTTGAAAATTTATTGATTGTTTAAATAATTATAAAACTGTATAAACAAAACCGAATGAAATATATTAGTGTATATGTTTTAACTTTAATTCGTTACAAAGAAATCTTAAGTATGTTAAAAGTTAGTATAGAAACGTGAAGCTGTTTTGCTATTATTTATATTATTTATGAAATATTGATTATGACTTTTAATTTCAAAGAATGATTAATAATTATTATTTTATTAATAATAATAATTTAACTAAACCGATATGTAAATAATATAAATAGATATGTTTATTGTAATGATGACATATTTAAAAATTTTCATACGAGAGGCTGGAGGGGGGAAAGAGGAGGAGGGGGGGGGAAGAGAGAGAGAGAGAATTATTGAGCATCAAAGACCTTTTGACCGCGTATAGGACGCTTCTTTTACTCATTTATATATATTATTTTAATTATTCTCGTTTTCAGCACATCCCTCGCAAATGGGAGAAAGCTATTTCGTGAGACGTAGCTATCATTTAACGGTTTATCAATGCGTCAGTTCGCTACCACGAGCTCTATCTACTGCCTAATTAGCTGCGTTATCCCAGTGACACGTGTCGGACATTCGGAACCGGACTGCACATCTGCAAAATTAAGACAATAGATAGGTTGCAGCTGCTTGAAAAAGACGGGATGACGCAGATCGGCTGCAATGAGAGTGGTAGAGAGGGCAAATAGACGACGAATCTATTTCATTAGCTTGCACCCCTAGCTATCTACCAGTTAAAGCGGACACTTCGATTATTTTCGACCGTTTTCATAAAATTTATGTCTGTCTCTCCCGATCCCTCTGCGACCTAATCTTCGCTCTTGTTTTCAGAGCATGGCACGCGTGCAATTGAATCATGGAAGCTGTATTATTCAGTAATCGTCAAAACAGTAATATTATGACTGTATCTATACAGAGAAAAATTTCTAGTTGTAAATGAACAAATTTAATATTTACTACTAATTTTTACTACTAATTTCATTACCAATTATTATTAACGAAATAACGATAAAAAAAAAAGTAACAAGAAGTAATACTTCCATTCTCTGACATTTAACCAATCATTTGACTTCTAAAACTTCTACAAAATATTGTTAACTCTCCTACCGGTTCTCTTTTGTCTTTCAAGCTTGATGTGTCCATCCTCACAGTAAGTATACTGTGCTTCTCCCTTTGTCGCTGAATTTCAAGACGATCGTTATCGAGGCTCAATACCGCTCACATGTCAAATTATATGGTTAACACAGTCCCGAAATGGAGGCGATACGATTGGCTCCGTAAAGATTCCAATCTCTCCCCGTAACGAGTTGCGACATGCCTCGTTGCCTCTTTACACTTTCCAATCCTTTGCCTCCGATTCAATATAGCGTGCAGGAGGATTCTCTACTCGTCGCCTGGATCCGCGCTCTTTAAAAGCTAGTCAATCGTACGATCGGCGCCTGTAAGCCTGACGTGCCACGTCCATTGTGAGACAGCTTACGTTACGTCGTTCAAGCGAACTTAACTCGTGCAATGCGATAGATATCGGGAATTATAGGTGCATAGTTGTCCAGACTGTTTATTGAATCAAAATATATGAGAACGTACGTATGCTTAAACCGACGATGAAAAGCGCACATTGTGAAACGTCAAACGTAGGCGAATAAAAGCAAAGTAATCGTGCGTTCATATATAACTGATTGTGAGATCTCTTCTACGTGGAATCCAACACCGAATCCCCGAAACGAGAAAAAAAATCGTCCTTTCTAACATTTCCGGTAATCTTTTCTCCAGAACGTTCTCGAATCTATCTGCCCGCGATAGCCAGCTCGCTGTGTGTCCTTGTTAGATCACCGACCGAATGGAGACCCTCTACTAATTCCACTCGGATTTTCCTAACAGATAGAGATCTGCCATGAACGCGAATGAGAGAATCTATAGACGCAGGTCGTAATCTCGTATTATATTGCGTCACATTCTTGCATTTTTGTCTCGCGCGACGTACCTGCTCATTTTAGATTACGTTCAAGTCTAAGATTTTGCGATAAACGACATAGATGCGACATGCATCATCGTCGGATAATCCATCCATTAGTCACCATGCGATTACAACATATTTCTATTTATCGCACGAAACGTCGAACTTTTATTGGCTGGTCTTGTGTTGTTTTCTGCGAGCACTCTTTTTATTTCTCTAGATTTTGGTCTTTTCGGCACGATCTACGATCTTTTATCCATGCAAACATCCCTGTTTGCTCGATAATCGTGGACTGCTCGAAACACCCCGAACGTGTCTTTCAGCAATGTCCTAGCGGAGGGTGCACGTTTAAACTTCTCTTTGTCCGTGGACAAATATTACATGGAAAAGCCCTTTTTGCCGGTATATCCAGGAAAGATCACGTCTCGATAAGCCCGAAGTGGCAAAGATTCACACCTATCTCGATAAGCCCGAAGTGGCAAAGATTCATACCTATCACTTTACGTAGCAAGACCGAGTAGAATAATAATACGAGACGGAGAGAATAAAATCTGCATGCAGTATCGTCAGTTTACAAATACACTGTATACGTATAATATATTTGCGTATTCGTATATTCGTACAACTGAATCTGTCTACGTGGAATCCAACATTGAATCTTCAACGAGAAAGATGTATACATGTATTACATCCGCATATTTGTATATATATAGGATGGAGTAAAGTCCGAAAACAGCAATTATTATTAAAAAACGAACAATATATCTCCGAAATTATTGAAAAATGTTTCAAACAAAATATACAGTATGAAAATTATACTAGGCAGTATCTATAACCTTGAAATGACCCAGGAATGACGGTCTCAAAGAATAGGCACGTCGACTTTTTATTACAAATTTTGATAAATGAGACATTTCAAAAGACTATGATAATATCAAATTTAGCTCTTTAGTGCGGAAGGTAGACTTGACTATTGCTTCGCTTCTAGGCTCTGCGGGGAAGGTTGCTTGGAGATTTTGCCCATTATTTGATTTTGAAAAGAGCGCGCGCGCACACACACATACACACACACACACACACACACACGCGCACGCACACGCACACGCACACGCACACGCACACGCACACGCACACGCACACGCACACGCACACGCACACGCACACGCACACGCACACGCACACGCACACGCACACGCACGCACGCACGCGCGAGCACACATATATACGCACATACACATTTATTTGTTGCATATCATGAACAAATGAATCTTGATCTAATGTTAACAGAAAAGCAATATTGACATTTGTTAGCTGCAGCTTAAGATCAGCGCTTACTTAATCAATTTATTTAGAATTAAAAGCTCCTTACTTTTAATTGTATTTAATTATATCACAGCTGTAACCAACTTTTTAATACCTTTTGAATATTTTTTCACACAGCATTATAAAAACGCTATAACTTATGTCCGGATTTTGTAACTTACATCGGTCTTGCTTTTCGAGCCATTGTCACGATATTCTAACAATACATATTTTCTATTCATAAAGAGTTCAACTGGAAGGCCATCAATAATTCAGGACATTCAATGTGGTCAGCGTAGACCTAAAAGGGCTAAGATATTTATGGGTTAACTGCGACTACACCGCTTTTCTTTCATCTTCAAATGTAGCTGAGAAATAAATTTATTATGCTTCGTAATAATAATCAGTAGGTCTTTATTGAAATATTTTCCTTTACCTAAGTATAATGTTCTTCAAAGCATTCGACAAAAGTGTTACTTGCATTAATTATGTATGGTGACAAAACATATATATAATGTGACACCGAAGGGTTAATATTGCTTATATAAATTTGAAAACTGACAACATATTCGTTGGAGAAATTAAAGTGACAATTATGAAGTTGCTGTAATCAATTAATTAATTAGCAATCTTCTAATAGTATAGTAATTTATTTAATAATAAATAAACAATATGTAAATAACACAAGAAATAATCCAAAAAGTATTATATATGTAAAAATATATAATTTAAATGAACAATAAACAATATAATGTATATGATACACATAAAAAAATATAGCATAACATAAAATATATGTCAAATTTATGAATTGAAATATTTGTCTGCGTTTTTGTACTTACTAAAATGGTTATAACAGTCTCTAAACATCGTCATGTTTACACTGACTAAATACGAAACTTTTCGCATGGACGCATATCAATAAAACAGTCGCAATCCCTTGTAATCCTTCCAAAGAGTCGTCGTCGCTTCCTGTCGTCACGCGTATGCCCTAAGAAAACCCTTTCACGCGGTCGAGCGCTCTTTCTTCGAAACGTCGGCGAAACGAATCAACGAGATTTTCATTGCAACCCCTACGACTCCCTCTAGACCGCGTCTATTATTGCCGATGTAATCGAGTCGGAAGAAAAGACCGCCCCGCAACCCCTTTGAGTTTCCACCGGATCGTAGGCGAGGAAGAATCGTGTTTTGGCAGGCCGTGATAATGTCGGTGCAGGAGTTTTCTTTTGACATACTACCGTAGGTAGCGCTAATGGAAGCTGCCACGATATTCGAAGGTGGTAGCTCGTGAAATGCGATCAGGATTTAACCCCCCTCCGACACCCCCCCCGTCACCGCTGGATTTACCCTTAATCCGCCTACGCCGAGTGGACACCGCCACCAGGACAAAATATTGAAGAGGTTTCTCTCTTTCTCTTACTATTTTTTTTGCTGCTTCAGTTCGTTTGGTACTTTTGTGATGTGACTCTCTCGCTATGATGCAGACAGTAGAGGCATCATCATGTTCGTCACGTATCATTACTTGATGAGCGATCGAGTTTCTTGAGTTATCCCTGGCGCTGCACACTTCTTAATTGCAGAAATGTTGGAGAAATTAAAGTGCGAACGGTGCAGATATTTTATGAGAATAAATTGAAGGCTCTGTACGTCTCTCATTTAATACCGTACAGACATTTGGTGAATAGCGGTTTTAATTCGAATGAGACTTTTCAACTGAAGGCAGCGGTGGACACAGATTTTCCGGACGGATTCATCGAGTTTGTATCACATGTATGAGAACGGAAACCATCGTGACTTTTCCTGTCTCGTGGAATCAACTTCCTGTAGTCTTGTATCATATAGTAGACTACTCACTACTACGCGCCATTACGTTTTCCTTCTTCAAAAATAAAATCTCAGAAATCATTATGTATCGTATTTTTCTTCATATTTTTAATCTAATCTTCTGTCGCCGAAATATTTAAAAAATTTTCGATATAATATATTGTAGGATCATATATTGTGTATGTGTGTGACACAAACTATAGAAACCAAAGTCTCAAACGGTCTAGCTAGATTTTAAATGCTTGTATAATTCTTGTGTGAATTTATAGTATACTACGTTTTGATGCTTATTCGCATTTTCGAAACGATCTTAATGATGCTGAATGACATATTAAAATCTATAAATAATTAATTCTTATTGCGAAAAATATTACCTCGGCCGGATCGAACATTATTGAGATCGTTTCGAAGATGCGAATAAGCACAAAAAATTTATTCAATTGCTAGTCAATTTAACTCACACAAGAATCATACAAGCATTTAGATCTAGTTAGACCGTTTAAGGCTTTGATTTCTAAAAAAAAATTTTGTTTCAGATTCAACAGTTGTATAGATATACAGAATTATCTTTTATTCTGTCCTATGTGGATTTTATGAGAAAATGCTGCACCGCTGCGTTCCTTTGGTGGCGGTGTCATATACTGTACGCGAGTAAACTTTGATGTTCTTAGGTTATTTTAGATTAACTTTTTACACATTTCAAAAATTACCTCGAAATTTTTAAAAATGAACTCTTAATTACTTTTAAAAACCTTAATTTCACTTATAATAAATTTTTCCAAGGAAATAATTATGACAAAATTTTCCTCTTATATCATACTGAATGTCGCGTTTGACGAAGATCTCATTTTGTTTAATATCAGTTGGAGATCTATCAGACATCTCTAACGAAATTCCTGTACCGTGTAAATATTCGTAATCTATCAATGACAACCAAAGGCAGCGTATGTTAAAAAGACCTTGTCACAAATATAAATATCTGATTTATGGATTAACTAAAAAGGATCTCGTGATCCCTAAAAATTCAGGTTATACTGAAATCGTACGATCCACTTATCCAGCAATTATGAGAATCATTTAGCATTTCTATTGTTGATATGACTTTTTTGAAGTTTTTCACAATTCAGAAAGAATTTAGCCTCATTTTTAACACACTGTGCGAATATGGAAGGGTTTCCTCATGAGAAAAGATTTGAAAGGATTATATTTGGAACAGTTTCCATTTTCACACAAAACGTTTTCATTACCCTTTTTTATTGTCATGCTTTTTCAGTTGAACTTCTCGATTCATCTTCTTTCTTTTTTTTTCGTATTTTTGTGAAAAGAAAAAAAATGAACTGTATATAAAAAATTCGGCTAAAAACAGCAGATCTATACTATCTGCCTATTTGCGTCTAGACAAAAAAATGTTAATTTCAACATTAAATTAAAGATATCATAGCAAATAGATGTGTTCATGTATCGTTATTTTTTATCAATTCGATAATAAAGTTTGTTAGATAAAACGTCTGTTTCATAAATGTTTTATGAGCTCACAAATAAATACGATAATATTCATGATTAAACTCGCCTAATTATTCATCGTTAATGAAATAATCGACCTCAGAAATGAGACAGTCGTGCTTGAGACGACGCGCAGATAGTAATAGACAACGTTTACGCAAAAAAATGGGAACATAAAGCATCGATAAGAGAAAGATGGTTGAAGTAGCAACATTAATTTCAAGGAAGTGAGAAAAATTATTTTTGTTTTAAATTAATTTTAAAGATTAGCGATATAATGGTAACGTTTTGTTTGCGGCGATTTAAAAGTTGGTCGAAAGTTTTGAATACTCGCTTTTTGTCGATTTTTGAAAATAGATGGAACTACCATGCGGACATAAAAATCGAAACTTGACCGAAAGTGTATACGAGTTATAGTCGTAACATCTGCCACGAAGCCACTAACAGCCTGACAGTCCTACCACATTTGCGCAACTGTCGCTTCGGTGTTTAGGTCACGTCAGACAGGAAAATCATTTAGATTCCCAATGATAATTACCAATGATCGATGCTGATAATAATATACATCTTTACAACTCGGACATAGCAACTCCGTAACATATGACGCCGATTACGAAGGACAATAGAAACGACGTGACAGAGTTTGTTGGGATTTTCAAACACTTTTTATGTAAATAATCTCTATTAGTGGAATTTATTCTTTACTCCATACAACTCTCTTGTGTCTATGTTATTCTTTAATTACGACGAGAAAGAAAGTCACAACGAAGCGTGGTTATAGGATCTCCCAGCAAGAGGAGGGCTGAAAATATACGATGGATGTCTAATGGTGTCATTTGACACCCATCGTATATTTGAGATCATAATGGACAGTGTCCGAGGATAAAGGCTTACTTTTACTGTTAAAAGACAGTGAGCGAAAGGTAGCGATAAATGCCTTTACATACCATATAACAAGTAAAAACGATTCTATTATCGTACAGTTGTGAACATCGGTTATGACTATTTCTTTTTCTTTCTTTCACGACCGAGAAAAATCAGCGCCTTGGCGGGTCAAATGTCGACAACGCGAAACACGGTCTGCGTAGCCCTGACAAGTGGTCTCCAATTCTCCGTTTCCATAGGTTCTTCACCGCCGCGCGGCACGGTTGAATGTTTTCTTTCAAATATGTTTTCCATCATGACGAAACGTGAGGATAAAGATACGTCTTAACTTCCTGCGTGTCGGGCTTCCATAGTTTTTTCGGTTTTTAGAGCAATACGACCGAGTCCTTTGGCGCTGTGAGTATTGCTTGAACTTTCCTTCTTTTCCTCCTTTTCTCTCTACTTTTTTGTCTTGCTCAAACTGTCGTTAAAGAAATTAGATCTGTGTCAGTTTTCACGCGAACATCCGGTGGCTACGAAGAGTTACGCCCAGCTTGCCCAATCTTCTAGTTGCGCTACGAGTATCGAAAATATCGATATCTTGTTTGATGAATATACAATCCTTTGTTTTTGCGTTCATTTACGCTGCTTTAAAATTATTATTTAAGAATATTTAAATTTGCGTCCGCGTTAGTACATTTAGATGTACGTTATATAATAATTTGTAGTAATTTGCAATGATATAGATATATGTATTCTTTAAATGAATTTTATCTCAGAGATATGACTATGTGCCGATTACTTTCGGATTTTCAACACAAACAATCTGAAATATTAATAATTTTCTCAAATTTAATAAGAAACACCTTAAAATCTGTAAAGAACTTACTGCGAAAAATATTATTTTTCGTAGTAAGTCCTTTTAAGGTTTTAAGGTGTTTCTAGAATTGGAAAGAGAGAGATGAGGGATAAGTTAAACCTCGGTTAAGAATTAATTATTGTGGAATTGGGCCTAAGTAGAGCAGAGTAGCAAACTTTCTTTATAATTTTATAGCATTAGTCCGGCCACCATCCATCTATCTATTTGTAAGATTTCTTAAACACGGCTCAACTTTTTCACAAATTTTGTTTTCGGCAGTAAATAGCTAAAAATCTTAACTATCGAGAAGTATCGAGACAAAGTATAAGTAAATCTTTAATTCTAAGCAGATCAAAGATTAAGGTTATTTTAATAAACTTCTTCCAATAGTTTATACGGATTTTTTGCACTACTTAGTTACATCCGTTGCAAAAGGTTAACTTTTTTTAGATGCAGTCAAGTGGGTTACATGTTTATCATGACGTTCATGAAGCTAAGTAACTTATCACCTTACGGATATCAATTTTCAGACAGTCTTTTCACAGGAGCCGTAGCCTGTCCTACGGAAATGCACAATCAAGCTCCTTCGCCAAGAGACTCGTCTTATGATTTTTCGCGCTAAGGCGATGATATTTCACCGAGCGGTTGAATGGCTGGTGGCTCCTGTCGTAAATGTAAAGATCAAGTGAGCGAGATTGTCCCCTTTTGCCTTCGCCTCGCAAATTCTCACTCTAATCTGTGAGTAATAGTCCTGGCACAAAAGCGAAAACGGTGCTGAGACTCGGCGACCTGCCCATCCTACCAACAATGTTCCTTTTCCATTCAATGCATTTTTTTTACTTTAGCGATGAGCTTTGACACCCACGCCAACGATTAATCTTCAATTATAGCGCCGCTGACAGCCGCACTCGTAACACTTTTATGACCGTCTTGGAATGCTCGGAAATCCAAAACTGTGTATGAGATTTTTCCAAATGAGAGCGGAACGATAAAAGTGACGTTGCGTATAACTCTTTAGTGTATAATGCCATTTAAATCTTCGTATATGGAATAAGCGATACTTTTAGCAGAAATATTTAATTAACACTTTGACTGTCATGTCATCTATCTAATTGGATACACGTCTATATGCCTAAGTACAGAACGCCACACGCGTGCGCGAGTATTAATTTGAACACTTCCTACTTTTTATATTTACAGCATATCATACATTAAATATTCTGGATTTAAATCCTCATCAGTGTGGAAGCTATAATGTCTCACAAATGATTAGCATCATCAAAATCATTATAGACAATTTACTTATATTTGATTTATTGTTAGAGTCACAAAGCTATATTTATTTTAATTTAATTAATACATTTATACTAATATCTGATACATTAATAAAAAAGAATTTTCGCGTTAATGTTTCTCGGTAGAAATAAAAAAAATGGTGATCCTGTTAAGGAAAGGGTATTATTTCGGGTCAACCTTTAACAAAAAAAGTCCTCGGGGCTCCATTGGAGACCATCAGGTCACGAATGGAGCGAAGGATCGTAGCGGAGGTACGATGCAGGTATTGGTTTTCGAGAAGATGTCATTTGTATCGAGCGAAAATATGTGGCATCCGATGCGAGGATATTGATGTGCATCAGGAGGGGTTGTCATTGTTGCGCGCCACCCCCTCGAGGCACGCTCATCCGGCGTAGCCTCGGGGTCCTCCTCGTTCCTTCTCGCGGGAATGAAAGAATTGCACTTGATATATTGGAACTTTTGTACCCTCTCTGAACGTAGCTCCACGCAACAGCAGCCGGCGTATCCTTTTATACACGCTTCGAAGGATCCGCGATCGTCGGATAACTCACCTGCCCGCCCCCGATCCTCAGGGAAGTCGACGCTTCGCCAAAAAGTTCGACAGCGAATTAAGTTTACATCGTAAAAAGCGTGACTGCGTTTCTCTGCGTGTCGTTTTTTCCTTTATCCGGCGAATGAAACGCGGCGATTTTATAAAGACGCGGGATATACTATTAGCTGAAGTTCAGTAGCACACAGGCTACAATATAATGAAATAGAGAATAAAAGATTCAAGACAGAATAATCATTGGATATAGACCACCGAGATGGTTTCCACTTTGGCAAATGAAGCCCGCTTTTACTTTTCCTCCTCAAATCAATTCCACTCGTCTTCGCTTTATCCTCGGCAGTCGGCAAAGAGATAGAGACAATAGCGAAAAAGATCGCCACGTGACTAGCCGAAATGCCGGCGCGTGAAAAAAAAAGAAGGAAAGGTAGGCGAGGGCGGAGGCGCGATGAGAGAACTGTAAATCATTTCTAAGATCATTACGGCTTGTTCTCGTTCACTCCTCCCGTGCACTATAGTGGCGGCGTTCGATGAAACGAAGGTAACGGCGGTTTTTGCGACGAGTGCTTTAACGCCGGCATAAAACGCATCGTTAACCGTCGAGGGAGAACAACCGAAGGGAGAGACCGAAAGAAGAATGAATGACAGAGAGAGAGAGAGAGAGAGAGAGAGAGAGAGAGAGAGAGAGAGAGAGAGAGAGAGAGAAGGAGAGAGCCACCGCCCTTTCCACACCACAGTCTTTACATGGCGCTCACTCACCCCCGCTGGACGCTGGCCTAATAACTCTCGACGGAAATGATGGATGTTACTTTGGCGGCCATGTCTCAAGGCGTTATTATGAGGCGGTTTCGCGAGTCGGCGGAAAACTGTGGAGTCATTCGCGAAGCTTAACGGGGGCCGACCTTAACGTAGCCTCGCGGCCGACATATGGCGCCCGCGGCATCCCGCAATGCGGAATATAATTGATCCTTGCTTCTCCCTCATGGGCAGTTCTGTTTAAAAACTATTGCTGTAAAGGGTCTCGTAGAATCGGAATAAAAAATTAGTTTCGTAGTTATAAGATAGTAGCAGATCGATCAATTTCACCAATAAGGGCGTTCATCTATCCTAAGTCATACCATAAGCTATATTTATTTTATATATGATCGTACAGGACTAATATTTTTGTAATCATAGATCTTATATACTTGGATGCCTTTTATTTCCTTGTAGATAAAGACATATATATAGTAAATGCATTATAGCTTTCATTGTACTCTGTGTACAATTATTATATTTTATAAACATAATAAATCGATCAATTTTATAAATGTAATGCCTAGAAAAGTATAAAGTAACCTGACATACTGAATGTCAACTCAATATGTTAACGTAACATCCAGTACAAGGTATATGACACGCAAACTAAAATGACAAATGATAAATGACCAACAGTTTTAAATATATCATGCAGTCATTTTAACTTGTAGGTTATAATAAATTGCAAGGGGCTACTCACAAATAAAGTGTGCTTGATTTTCAATTTCTTGTGATTTCATGCGATTTCAACATGATTTCAAAGTGATTTTTTTAGAAATTTGACATGATTTTAAACAATTTTGTACAGTTTATTTTATGTTTTTGAATGATTTCAAGTGATTTCATATTTAACTACGTGATTTCAATTTGATTTCTTAAAGATTTGAAATTACTTCAACTAAGTTCTGATTTAACTTGATTTCGAATTGATTTTAATAATGGTGCTTGACTGATTTCATGAGTGAGGAGCCTCCCGGAGCTATGTATATATTGGAGAAAAAAATGGCAATATTTCCTTTTATTTGTAAGTACTTAATGAATAATCATGATTTTCTTGATCGAAAAGTTTTGTTAAAATTATTCCATTTTCACGTTTTGGAACACTTAATTTACAGTGAAGTTTTAGTACAATTTTAATAAAATTTAATTTAATATAATATAAAAACATTGCATATATTTTTTATGTCTTTTTGCATATGCTTTTTTTATATGTTTTTTTTATCAATTGATTATTTATATGATTTTATTATTATTCATCAGACATTGTGTCTGTGCTTGCACAGTAATTTGATTCTCATTGAAGGAATAGAAAATATTGGGAGCTTCCTAACAAAAGACACAGATGACACAGTGTAACATTACATCCTTGTTGTTCAATATTCAATATTAAACAAAGATGAAATGATCACTATATTACACGATGTCGCTTGTTAAAAAACTCCCATTACATTCTCTTGCCTTCAATTCGATCTCCTGATTTTAGTCACGAAGCGTATCCAGGTATATAAGATCTATGCTTATGATAAACACTTGACACTTTCTCTAATAAAGGTAAAGATTAAAAAAAAATAGACAAAGTTATATCTACCTTTACTCCTTTACCAAATTATTTTAATTTACATTTATCTATTTATTTTGTATACTTTTCGATCAGCGATAGATTATTTGTTCATCTGCTATGAATTCACCGATTCGTCATTGAGGAGAGCATACCTTCCTCAAGTGTGACGATATCTCTCAAAGAGGGGAAATCGTGACGCATAAAGATTTTGAAGAATTCGACAATACGCGATGCAGCTGGCTCCGGAAGCCATGTTAGCCGTGTGGGTGCGTGCAGATTCGAGTGAACGACATGCGTGACGGGACGGAATAAATAAAAGTGCGCGCCTTGAGATTCTTCGCGGCGCGAGAAACGCGGTATTGTGGCGCGTGGCAGAATTCACGTGTGCTCGATTCATTGCGTTTTCTTTTTCCTCGAGAAGGTTTGCTGAGACTTCTCTTCAGCTCAGATCGGTCGATTCGTTGAGCCGCGATGAAGGATTGCTTGACTTCGCCGTCAGAAAAGAAGAATGAGACACATGATATAATCGTAATCGCGTAACATGATTTTTAAAAGTTTAAAATTTTTTTAGAAAAACTGAGAAATTATAACATATCATAATTATAATTGATTTTAATTTCGAATAAATATTCATTTTGTTTGATTAATAACACAAATCTTTTTAGGAAAATCAAGTTTTTCGAATTGATTTGACCATCGTCTCGCTAATGAAAAAAATTGTCATATCTCATAACATTTTTAAGAATTTATCATATTTTAAATCAAGTGATGTCGTGGCGACAGGCAATGTACATAAAAACACAAAGATAAGATCAAACGGACTGTGACGTAAAAGTCACAACGCAAATCTCGAGAAGTTACTAAGCTTATCAGGATTCTTATGTCGATAAACTTTCAGAGAGTTATAGTTATAATATTTTAGAAACTAAAACTACATCAAAATAAAAACATCTAAATCTAGTAAAATAAAAATTTGGCAATTTTATTATATAATATCTACATGATACAATTATATAATTTATTGTATATATTTCTTAAGGAATACTTACACAGTATCGAATTGTATAACATTCACTTTTTTTGATACCTCTATTTCGTGAAACCTTTTTCTGGATTGCTACATCTCTTAAAAACCATTTATTGGGAAGGAGAGCAACTCAAGCAAAAATAATATACCTATTCTATCCGTTTCGCACAGAACCATTCCCTTACAAGATTTCTACGCTCTTATTCAACTTGAGACACAGACCATTCTATTATCGTTTTTTATTTTATCATGCTTGAAAACTAATCTTATTTGAATATACAATAAGTAACGAAAGAGAACTAACGAAAAGACTTAATCAATTTGAACTGATCTTAATGCTTAAATAATATTTCGGTGTGAATTTATATACATATATAAAAAATATATACATATATATCTAGTTCTACTATTGCGCGCCGAAATCATTTTCAGTTTTTAAACGCAATCCTAAACCGAATTGGAGTAATAATGTCACAAATTAAATTTAATGATATTGATACTAATGAACATTCTAAAGGCTGTAAATAATTTAATGGTAATAGACACTTAAAAAGTTCTTATTATTTTTGCAAAGAATATCACCTCAACCAAAATTCAAATCCTCCCTACATTCTGTGACAGGTGTTTTAATCGATTCGACCACAGAATCTTTCATAACATTTTGTTGCAACAATTAATGTAAGTAAGGAAACATGTTAAAAGCAGTGATTGAATCATATTAATGTTTAAATAATATTTTGATGTGGATGTATAAAAATATATATAAATTCACACTAGAAAATTTAATGTATTCAAATAAGATTATACATATAATCTTATATACAGAGTGTCCTAAAAAACTTATTAATACACAGCTTGAAGGCAAGTAGAGCCAATTGAGTCGAAAAGTCCTTCGCAATTTTTCTTATCTAATGAGTAAATGTCTACAATCGACGCACAAAACAACTTTGAGATATCTCTTTAAGAGTTCTTTAAGATATTTCATAAAGAATTGTGAATGATATTTTAAAGTTGCATCTATTTTATCCGTTTATATATATTCGGCAATCTTCAGAAATTAATATCTCTCTAAATATCATAAAAACTTATTTGAATACGTTAAATTTTCTAGAATCTAAGACATATTTTTGGCTTATTGACACACGGAAAAAACACTGCACGAAACAAACGATTCTGTTTGTTTCGTACAGTGAAGTTTTCCGCACGGCGCGAAAGTCATGGTGCTCGATCCTGCATGAAATCACAAAACTCGAGGAAACGAGAAACGAATTTAATCCGACTCGTTGAGGAGTGGGGCCAACTCTCGAGAGCAGATGCGTATCCCGGAAAGATCCAAGATTCTAGATATCCCGCCAATTTCTCCTGCGGGTTGTCAATATCTGTAAGGACCACGACAATGGCTGAGGGGTAGAAGCGGCCTCTAAGATACTCGCTCAAGCCGAACAATAACATATTGCAGAATCTCCGGGGCACCTACGTGCGTGTGCGTGTAAACACGCTCCCTCGGACGTGCGCGAGGGTGGCGAGCGACGGATTTCTTTCCTGTATACGTGTTTCGTGTATATCTCTTTCCGCTCGAGCACCACCAAGTAACCGTCGCACATGACGAAGGAACGAGGACGAAACACCCTCTCGAGTTTCGCTACGTACGAGTGGATTACGGCATCCGCGGAGTTACGAAGCGGCTTTCATTTCTTTTTAGCAGTCCGCGTACACATCCAACAGACTCAATCGTCGTGACTGTTTTTTTTATGAGAGAGCGATTATGAAACACATATCGACTTTCAAAGCACTTACCGAATCAACCAAATATTCTCATTTTTTAAGTAAATATTTAAAAACAACTATATCCTTTCAAAAATTAAAATTAATATTGAAGAGTAATGCTGAGAATAGAATTTAATATACTAGTAATTAATCTTTTTTCTTATCTGTTTTCAATACGACTTCCATGGAAGTTAATTTTAACAATAATGTATGAAGTCATTTTATATTTCCTGTTCGACAAGGACGAGAGCGTTTTCAAATGAAAATAATAGAATTTACATCTGACATTTTAAGATATATATATTTTTCAAAACAAACAAAAAGATTGCTGTGACGCAACTTATCTAGTAGGCTGTCATAAAACATAGGGTCTGTCCTCGAATCGCAGTATATTGCATAAAACTGTTGAACATTCTACTCTAGTTTTACGTAACTTGCAGATTTACGGCCTGGACGCGTTAAGGGTACTGTCATTCGCTGGTAAAGAGAAAGTCCTTGCACGGAATTGCACGCTCGGAATCTGTATCCAGCCAACACCGTCAGGATCTCTTAAATCACGCTCGGAAAATTTACGGCATTACTCTAGTTTTGGTCATGGAATTGGTCTGGACCCGCATTCCTTGTTTGCCAAACATCATCTCCCTGTGGGGGTGGAATCAAGGGCGAAATATCTTTGAACGAAGAAAACGTGATTATTGTTTAAAATAAAAGGTTCCGTTATTTTTTGTTTTCGTGTCAGGAACTATTATCGCGCGAAAACTATTGTTGTAGTCATTTATAATATATATATATATATATATATACGTATCTTTTTACGTGGTATGATCGCAGGCATAAAACAAATGTATTACAAATTATATTACAAATTATTTTTAGTACAGGTACTTTACTAAGCAATTAGCAATTTTGTGCTAAAATTACATCAACAATATAAGTATATTTCGGGAGCGAGGATACGCAATGGACTTTCTTCAAGAAATCGTTAAGATCGCGTTCTCGACTCTTCCTCTCATGCGCGCGATGGAGTAACGAGGATCTTGTCAGGGGGGTGGTCGAGAAAGTCGAGGATGGCGAGAAGGAAGGCGCGGAAGAAAAGGAGAAGATTGTTGCAAAGGAAGAAGCCGAGAGTTTAATGATATTCCTGATTACGGCGGCACGTAGAAAGAGAAAAAGAGCAGAGAGAAACGGAGGAAGACGAAAGATAGAAGAGAGCAGAGATGGTGGCAGTGGAGGAAGGGGTGTGATGGTGGAAGAGCGAACCGGGAGACTGCTCCACCTTGCCGTGTCAACCCTGTATTCATCCGAACCGACTCGCCCTTCTTCTACCCGCGTTCAACCCCGTCGTCCCCGTGGCTTCTCGCATAAAAAGTATTGATCTGAGCTTCTTCTTGGCCCGTGAGGTTCACGAGCCGAGAGGGTTGAATCTACCCTAACTGCTTGCCCTGCCTTTATATTCATCATCCCTCTAGCGCTCCGAGTGCGGCGGCGACGACGGCGGCGGTTCTGTCTTCCGAGGGTGGTCGGACTTTCTCCCTTTCTCTCTCTCTCTCTCTCTCTCTCTCTCACACACACCCTACGGTTGCTCCCGGAGCCACCTCCCGTGACACTCTCTTCCCTCCTTCCTATACCTTCCGAGAAATCCAAGTTGCGTTTCGGGAGAGAAGCTATTTTTTATGCGGCTCTACGTCTCGAATGCCAATGAGTTCCTTCTACTTTTCTCTTGCCGTATCGTCTAACGCACCCTCGAACTTTAATTAGCATCTGAGAGGAGGAGCTTGTTGTACTGGTTTTTAGATAAATTTACCTTCTATAGTATAAAAAAAAAAACGTTTGTAGAAAGAGAGCCCTGTTTAGCACAAATCTGTTTCTAATATTTCTGTTAGTATTTTTAGGGAAAAGTGTACAGAAATGCATTCTTACTCGAATTAAAAATAAAATAAATGAATAAAAGATTAAGTAGAAAGTCAATTCGATTTCACTACGATGGGAAGATGTCAGAGATTTGAAGGATGAAAGAGCAAACAATAATTATAGAATCTACGGAGAGTGCATTTGCCTAATTTGTTTTCATATTCTCGTTAATTCTTTCTTTTTCTTTTCACTGCGAATAAAACTCGATTACTATGAATTCGCATTACTTGGCGATATTTCGTCGGTTTCGTCATGTCAGTTTCATTGAATGTTTTGTAAGATCAAATATGTCGAAAATAGATTTTCTAAATGTAATGATAAATAAAAAAGCTGTAATAATAATGAAAAGGGACCTGAATTAATTAAGGGGCCTGAAGAGTTAGATTGGAATATTGACAATTTTTTATTATAAACTGAATAAATGTATAAAAGTGAGATTTTAAGTGATATTTATATAGCGTATAAAAAGTAAAAGAATATTTTTTATTGATAAATATTTATATAAATATACAATATATATCAACATTAATAAATTCTTGCGATTTTCTCGCATTTTTTAAAAATACATTTTAAAAAAGAAATATATCATAGATTTAAACTAAGTTTGACCTTTATTTCTCTCTACGATATTTTTACTTTCCTAAATTACATAAAATTGAAAATTGATATTTTTTCAATATTTTCGTTTTACTTTGAAAACCATCTTAATGAAATATGGTTAGATAAAATTTAACGAATTGAGCACTTTAAAGTAGACTTTCTAAGACTTTTTAAATGTTTTTCAAAAAACAATTTTTTGAGATCTTTTGAGAAAGATCTAAAAAAAATCATTAGTTTTGAAAAACATATAATCAAATTTCTTGCATAAAATCTCATTTTTTCCAAAAGATTTTATAATTTCGAAATTAAAAAGTTTACGGAGAAAGTACAAAAAGAGAAAAACCGTTTGTTATAAAATGCTTGATTTGCGTGCCTTACTTTTGTGACAGCTGTACATTATCAAAGCAAATTTTTCCTCTCAACTTTTGCTATATGACTATGCTATTGCATTTTTGTCCATCGTTCGAAAGGTAGACTATTTTCGAAGATTAACGATGAACTTTTTGCTCGTGTAAAAGTATCGCCGCACCAATCTGCCGTCCGTCACTCTTGGCGCCGACTATGGTATCTTTCAAAATATCAGGATCCACTTAAATATTTCTGAAACGAAAAATCGTTCGCAAAGCCCGAATCCTTTCGAACCTCAATCTTTTGTGACAGCTCATCTACAACAGCTCGTTCTATCAGATTATACGTTATTTATTTAATATGCGTAGATACATTGTGGTATTATGCTTTTAATACCTACATTCGACGAATGTCGAGTGATGAAATCTTTAAGATTATATAAAACGGCGCTACGTATTCTTCATATGTATAAGAAAGATGTATATAAGTATTAGGTGTTGGAATTAATTCGTAGCGTTTTTAATGAAAGAATGTTATTTATTTCACATGAGCATTAAAAAATACATTAATGAAAGTACTTCCCATCACTTGTAAAACGCTACGAATTAATTCCAACACCTAATATTATAAGGAAAAACATCAAAGAAGAAATTTTAAATATTTGTCAGTTGTACCTTTACCTTTGCAGGTAAATTCCAATGATAAATATTCCAACCAATGGTATATGAGACTGCAGGAAAAATAATAATGATGAGTTTTCGCCCACAAAATAAGGCTAATCGTCCAGAATGATTTATTTTCCGTCAGAAAGATAATTTTTTTTCTGAAATACGCTCGAAAAAAACAAAACTATCAGATTCTTAATGATGTGGTAGAATGACTCATAATTGCAAAAATGGGTGAAGGATTGAAAAGAAGCGGAGTTGGGAAGCATTACTTTTCCCGTTACTTTTTATG